>NC_133541.1:36439411-37064411 GCF_048773025.1 Camelus bactrianus
AGAGAAAATGGAAGCTTTAAAAAGCTACTACAAAAAAGAAAAAAAATAGAAAGCTACTATATCAGGTATTAGACACAACTTTCAGCCTACACTCTTGCCTAGACTTGTCTTAGCAGAACAAATTATAAGGCAACACTGTCTATTTATTCACTTATAAATTCATTTGATAAATATTTAAGCAAATAAATATGACAAGTATTGCTCTAGGAATTCACAAACTAATAAACAAAATGCTATGTCCTTACAGACCTTAAATGTCCAGTTGATTAATGGGTTTAACAACCTAGCTTCTATCTTCGTACAGAGAATTTGAGGCAACTATAATTCTAGAATTAATTAAAGCCTAGTTGGATCCTGAGAGAGTCCTTCAAGATCACCAGGCATGTGTCTTAGACACAGGGAGAAAAAAGCTCTTCCGTCTTCTCTAATGAAATGAAGCCTTCCTGCATTTTATTTCTGTCTCTGAGATGGTGATGGGCCAAAAGAAGGTGGGGAAGTCATCCAGTTGTGTGTACTTCAGAGAGGTCCAAGCAAAGGAGCTGTGAATGAGGCATCAGGGTAGCCCTGGTGCCTTGACAGGGTTGAGAAAGGTTGATTTTGTTGGCTTGGTTCCTAGGTAGGCAACATCTTCTACTCCAACCTGAAAATATAATCTCTTTTATTCTTATTCCTCCAATCTCAGTCTTCCCTCCTTCCTGCTCTGAATACTTCCTTCTTCTCTAACTTCTCTCCCAAATCAGTGGAGGAGGAGAAGGGGGAAGAGAAGGAGGGAAGAGGAGGGGGAAAAGGGAGAGAAGAGGAGAAGAAGGGAAAGAGGAGGAAGGAGGGGCAGGAGGAGAAGAAAAAAATCAGGTAGGCAGAAATGCTGCCCAAGCAGCTTCCAATAAGCATGGTCATTAAAAAAGACCTCCAGCCTCAGTCAGCTGGAGATGGGCTTGATTTGGTGGCTGTCCATTGCTGGAAGGACCATGGTTTAACCAGCTTTCAAAGAAAGACTGACTACAGAGCACCAGCAAAGGGTCCCCCTTTTCATACTACACCCCTGAGAAGTTCTCAAAGATCTTGTCCTTTGGGGACACCTTAAATCTTTGGTGGCTGTTTGACATGGACATAATGCAGGATTGTAAGAATAAGCATGAGAAGGACTGTAAAATTCTCAGGGTCTAATTCTGTTCTCTCTCACGGGAGTATTTAGTGACTTCATAATTATTACTGAACAGAAAGACACTAGGGGCATCTAGCCTCATGGGGTAAGGCAATGTGAAGGGTCCTATTGGGAAACAGTCTGAAAATTGAAGGAATTAAAGGAAGAATATCCATATGACTCCTCTGGGGAAGGAACAAAGCCAGATGAGACACAACCATCCACAGGGTTTGCAGGTGGATGGGTGAGTAGAACATGTTGACCTGACCTGTCCAAGGCTGCTGATAGGTCTAGGAACATCAGTACAGCTGTTTGGCCAGAATCCCTGGCTCTGTATAGGTCATCTGGCTGTGTAGCTATAACTATAAAAATGGCAAAAAGGAAATGAACAGGCCATTACCTTTTTATCAAGGAAAGCTACCCACCATCATAGATTCATGACTCCTTTTAGCATTGAAAACTCAGATGACCTGGATTTAGCCTGTGTACCATCAATGTTCCATCTATTAGAAGGAAAGAAATTGATTTCCTGATTCCTTTCTTCATTCATTTGTTAATAAGCATTATTTGAACATCTTTCATGTCCCAGGTACTGGGCTTTATTTGGACAGGAGAAACACAAATAAGACATAATCTGAGCACTGAGGGTCTAGTGGGATGGGATGGCAGAGGACATTCACAAATCAACAAGTACCAAAGTAGCTGGATAAGTGCCATGTTCAATAGCCCAGAGCTGAACCTAGTATATAAGGGAAGGGCACACAGGTAAGAGGGAATAACATTTGCAAATACTTCAACAGCAGAGTGATGACATGACCCATTTAGGAAACTACAGATCATAGGGTTGTCACATGTTATGAGACAGACTGGCCAGAAATAAGTGAGGAGGGGGGCTGTGGGCTGTGGGCTGTGCCAAAGAACTTGAACTATGATACTAATGGTTATGAAAGGTCACTTCATTTTAAGCAAAGGACTTGATATGGTCAAATTTCCAGACAGAGAAAAATGACCTGGGCAAATGTGGAAGGGCAAAGTCAGCAAGTTAGCTCCAAAGACATGACCAGGTGACTGTCCCAAGTAACCAGTTGGTAGACTTAAGCATCATTCACCAAAAGGGAACGAAACGGAAGAGAAACACCCAGAGCACATGAGCTCAGCTTGAGGTGGTGGTGGTGACTTAGAAATGTCGGTGTCTAGGAGGACAGTTGTAGGCAGAGAGCTGAAGGGTGGCAGATTCAGAAGTTATCAGCCTGTGGGTGGTGGATGGACAGCCCCTTCTAAGACATGACTAACTTTGTGGATCTTTTTCTGCTGGAGTATTTACACCCAACAGTGATTTGATTGATCTCTGGGCTATGGTAAGTATTTCATTTGTTATTATTTTTTATTACAAATACAAACAAATTACCAAGCTACTTATAAGAGTTCTGGTTTACTTTTATCTCCAAATCACAATCTGAATATCGGGAAATTCGCAACAAAGGCTAAGAAACTATCCCACGAATAGTTGTTGTTTTGTCATTTAGCACAACAGTCTTTTGCATAATGATTTTTCCCACCTGGGGAACTAAAAGGCTGTCAGGAATAACTTCACTTTTTCCACTAAATTGGTTAATTCCTATTTAGCCTGGAAGTTTTCCCCATCAAATCTGTGTCATGAATACCTGGTCTGAGTTTTTATGGAATATAGATCAATATAACCTCAGACCTTCAGCCCACACAATTCTGCCAAAATAAACTAACCGAAATGATCGACCCCACTGATAGAAGAGATCATATTTTGAAAGATACCAGCATAAAATACAAGTATTTCAAACTCAAGCTCTTTGATGACGAAATCAGAGCAGAAAAAGCTTATCAGGTCTCTGGAAACAGGGTCTGAGAACAATGAATCCAAGTCAGGAGAACCTGGTTCTCTCTACCCAGTGCTTCCACTGTTGCCCTGTGTGACCTTGGGCAAATCACACTCCCCAGGCACTCATTTTTCCCCTCCTATCACCAGGTGGAGTTTTAGAAAGTATTTTATGTTCTTTAGATGAAAGATAGAGAGCGTACCACTTAAGTGGAAAGTCTGAGGCTTTTCACTTAGAATAGGAGGAAAGACTTGACTAGCACATGACCATCCTAAAGATAAAAACTTTATCTAGTGGTTTTACTCCCCAGCTAACACTTACATCAACAAAGGCCTAGGTCACAAGTTCCCAAACATTTCTGAGTAAAAAACATGGTGGAGGGTGGGGGAGAGGGGCAGCAGCCTTAGTGAACAAAACCTTCTAAGTGATATGTTTTTTAGTATCTATAACCTGTGAAAATATGGAATGCTCAAAAGTTACTGCCATTTCAGGAATGCTTGCAAGTGAATTTATATAATTTTTGTGTGCTAGTCACTTTAAAAAAAAATCAAGCCTTTAAATTCTTAGAATAGTTTTAGGTTCATAACTATTACTGAATGGAGAGACACTAGGGGCATCTAAGCTCATGGGGTATAGCAATGTGAAGGGTCCTATTGGGAAAGAGTCTGAAAATTGAAGGAATTAAAGGAAGAATATCTGTATGACTCCAAATTGAGGGGAAGGGACATGGATTTTCCATAATCCCAGAGTCCCCGCACATGCATAGCCTCTCCCACTATCAACATCCCCCACCAGAGTGGTACATCTGTTGTAGCTGATGAACCTACACTGACACACCATAATCATTCAAAGTCCAGAGTTACCATCACAGTTCACTCTTGGTGTTGTACATTCTATGCGTTTGGACAAATGTATAATAATGTGTATTCATCACTATAGTATCATACAGAGTATTTTCACTGCCCTAAAAATTCTCTGAGCCTGTCTATTCATCCCTCCCTTCTTCTTCTAACTCCTGGCAACCACTGATCTTTTTACTGTCTCCATAATTTTGCCTTTTCAGAATGTCATATAGTTGGAAACATACACTATGTACTCTTTTCAGATTGGCTTCTTTCACTTAGTAATAAGCATTTAAGGTTCCTCCATGTCTTTTTATGGCTTGATAGCTCATTTCGTTTTAGCATTGAATATTACATTGTCTGGATGTACCACAGTTTATCCATTTCACCTACTGAAGGATATCACATCTTGGTTGCTCCCAAGTTTTCTCAACTAGGAATAAAGTTGCTATAAACATCCCTGTGCAAATTTTTGTGTGAACGTAAGGCTTCAACTCCTCTGGGTAAATACCAAGGAGCATGATTGCTGGATCATGTATTACAAGAATGTTTAGTTTTGGAAGAAATCACTAAACTGTCTTCTCAAGTGGCTGGACGATTCTGCAGTCCCACCAGCAATGAATGAGCGTTCCTGTTCTACATCCTTACCATCATTTAGTACCATCAGTGTTTCAGATTTTGGCCATTCTAACAGGCATAGTATCTTGCTGCTGTTTTACTGTGCATTGCCTTGATGATACATGACGTGGAGCATCTTTTCATAGGCTTATTTGCCATCTGATTATTTTCTTTGGTTAGGTGTCTGTTAAGATCTTTGCCCCATTTTAATTAGGTTGTCTGTTTTCCTGTTGTTGAGTTTTAAGAGTTCTTCGTATACTTTAGATAAAATCCTTTATCAATTATGCCTTTTGCAAATATTTTCTCCCATGAATCTGTATTTTTAATCATCACACGGTACTCACATCTATTTGAAAAACAGTGGTGTCAGTTCCTAACAGGAGACAGAACTCATCAGTCACAGGCAACCACTTGGTTTGCAACAAGAACAAGAGACACCTGACATTAAATCTTAACACCCACTCTGGTGTTCTGAAGACTGAATATTGCAAATATCTCCTTAGCTTCACAGAATTTTTGGTTTTATCATTTCTTATTTCATCCATTTGTTGCAGTAATTAAAGGAAAAATCTCATGCATAAGCAATGTTCAAGTTCAGTTTGACACATTTTTACGGAAGAAAATAAATCCTACAGAGACAAGGGAACAAAGTACCTCGAGATACAGATCATGTAGAAATCCACATAAAATAGCGGAAGGACACAGGAGCACAACAAATTGAGGTTGTTTCTGTACTTTTTGCAAAGGTAATAATAAAAGTGTTTAGGAAATATATAAAAAATCTCCTTTGTTGATAAAGTGTTTTATAAAACATATAGGACTAAATAAATGGTAAGTGGTTAAATTTGTAGGAGGAGCGTATTGATTTCTTGAATCACACAGGCATGGTCACATTAAGAGGTCTGATCTCCCTATCAATGGAGTAATCTATCTGTACTGCAGTGGTCATGTCCACTAGACCACCTACGTGTTATTCTGGGTCCAGCCTTTCGGAACATCTAGAGCATCTAGAGGTGGGTGGACTTGTCAGCAGGGGAAGAAAACATAACATAATTACATGTAACAGTAGTTACCAGATGATTATACCTAACAATAGTTACCATTTATCAACCCACTTTCTAGGTTGCAGGCATTGTTCCAGATCTTTATATTATCACTAAGCCTCACAATACAGCAACCCCTCTTTTAATCTATTTTTAGCAGGGGAGCCCCTGAGAGCGCACTCACAGAAATGGAGGGAATTCTGGACAACCTAATTCCAAAGCCCCTCTGTCACTATACTAACACCGCCTCCTAGTAAGTGATATGCACATAAAACTGGAGAATTTTCTCCAGCAAGAGATGCTAAGACAATTTGCTCAGTACTTACCTGTCAGGTCGGCCTCAGTGACACAGTTTAGCATCTTGATTCTAGTTTCTTTCTTCAACTACCATTGAGAACCCACAGTCAATCCCTTAGGGTGCTATTGATTTCACTGGCTAATAAACACACGATTCCTCAATTATCCTACATACTCCACTTCTTTATCTTCTCCAACACATCCATTTTGCAAAAAAAAAAAAAAAAAAACCTAAGCAACTCGAATACAAGATGTGTTACCTCTATCTTCTATTTCCTTATTTCCCAGTCGTCTGAAAACCATCTACAGTCACTCTTTTAACTAGCATCAACGTGCCGGCAATGTGCTAAGCACTTAATTTGTCTTACCTTTTCTTATTCCTTATGACAAAGCTATTAAGTTGGGGTTGGGTCTCCATCTCATAGATAAAGAGAGAGTTCTAAGGTAGGATTCAAATGGAGGTCTGCTGGATGCTTAAGCCCTGGTTTCAAGACCTAAGTTTGTTTTGTCAGAAGATATTACTGGTTAAATTAAAGGAGCTGGATAGGGAGAGATCGGAACTTATTAGAACTTACTGCTCTCCACCTGCTCAATCTCAGTTGTCTTCACTTCCTTTGATTCACTTTCGATCCCATGGAGCTAAGAATTTAGAATTGTGGGTTATTTAAAAAGCCTTCAGACTTAAGGGAGAAGGAATAACAATGAACT
This sequence comes from Camelus bactrianus, assembly GCF_048773025.1. Lineage (NCBI taxonomy): Eukaryota > Metazoa > Chordata > Mammalia > Artiodactyla > Camelidae > Camelus > Camelus bactrianus. Next base: position 36,445,917 of record NC_133541.1, read on the forward strand.
AAGACAACAGCATTGGTTTCCTTTCTTAAAACCAAAGTATGTTCACTTCAAACGTTTACAGAGAAGAAAACGCCAAATCATAGCACTGTATTTGCATCAAAATCACTTCCCCGGCTAACACACTTAAAACTGCCCCGGGCCTTCGGTCAAGAGGGATTCCTGAGGGAATGAAGCTGCTTAGCTGAGTGGTCTACATTCAAATGGACCCCAGGACCCTCAGAGGGGCCCCTGGTTGGGTCAACAAGGCAGGGGAGAATCTCTTAGATCAAGAAACTGAAGAGGCAAAGACTGTATCCAGGGAAAAAAAATCACAGAATTTCTATTCTTTATGGTTTTTAAAAAAAATTTTAAATATGCTAGTGAAAAATGAGAGAATAAATATTACCAACACAAATGGAAGAGTATACAATAATGGTATTATTGTCTTCCTTAGGTTTTATTCATTTTGTTCTTTTTAACCCAGTGCAAACCTGGACACAGAAGAGCCAGAATGTCCCGTGAAGGTCGGTCATGTATGAGGTTGGGAACCAGAGGCAATTCCAGTGTCTGAGTCTTCCTGGGGCGTGTACGCATAAGGGCCCTGATAAGAGTCTCCACATAACTGCTATTCTGTGAGAGGTGACTGTATATTTCAGCACAAACCTTATATATATCATCATCACTCTGAACTCAGGACACCTTCCTAGTTTGAAAACTCAAAAAATATTAATTTGCAGTACATACAAGAGCTCTTGGAAGAAACAATAGAGCATTTTTAAAGACTAGGCTAGGAGCCTGGACTTATTTTGTAGGAAAGAAGAAACTGCTCGGGGTTTATTAGTAAGATATGATTTTGAAGGGGAATTTGGGAACCAGGGGAGCTGTGAGGAGGTGAGAAGAACCTGGATACTTTGGAGGCAGCAAGAATGGGACGAAAGTCAGCTCTAGACCAGACCTCCTTGGTTATACCCACTGTTTAATGTCCCCAGATTTTTAATCACTCCTTTTTTATTTTCATGGGACCAAGTGGCCAGTGGACTAAAGTGTTTTAATGAGCTGGGGCTAATGATATTACACAGAGCGCTTAAGGGCTGTGTGTGGGGCATATCTGAGGTATGTGAGGGTGGGGGCTGGGGGTGCTGAAGAATAGGATTCTCTGAAAAGATGACCTAATTTCTTAGGATTGCTGCGAAGTTTGGTCAAGCTATTACACATAAAGGGCTTAATTAAATAACTTCGAATTGGTTTCTCCAGATACAAAATGCAACTCTCTGAGCTCACAGTTTTGTGTTTTTTTTTATTAAAAGAAATTTGTTTTTGATTTTGCTCTTTTTTGGGGGAAGGGGAGGTAATTAGGTTTATTTATTTATTAAAAAAATTTTTTTAATAGAGGCAATGGTGGTTGAACCCAGGACCTCATTCATGCTAAGCACGCACTCTACCACTGAGCTGCACCCTCCCCACTAGTTTCTTCTATGTAAACCGCCAGTTACCTAGCCCATCCACCTTGCAGATGAGCAAACTAAAACTCAGACAAGTAACTTGTGCAGGGTCACTGTGTGTTCAGTTCTTGTTGACACCTCGGGAAAGCCTTGAAACATGCTCCGTCCATGTTTCTATTTATCTCGGTTTGCACTAAGCGTGGTATATACCGTGCAGTGGACGATGTAATGTTTGTTAAGATAGAATCTTCTACGATCATTTGGTAATTCATTGTTGTTTATGCAGTTTTTAGGTTCACAGGGAAACTTCTATACCTACCTTGAGTTATCAGGGTGCCTATTTGTATATATTTACAAAATAAATGTTCTTTAAAAAAATCATTAACTGACTAAATCCATCTGTATCTTAATGGAACACAGAGAACTCACTGTCTAGCTCTGCACTCCCAATTTATGCCTTTGATTTACAAAAACTTCTGAAGTGTTCAGTTTGAGGACTCTGGTCCCCACAGCAGGTGAAGGGAGGCTGCTTAAATCAGTGTCCCAGAAATTTCACTCTCAGGGCTCCTTTCTCAAAAGAATGCCAGGAGGTGTGCTCTGGTTCACTCCTATTTCCCTACAATGGCCCCACTTTGACAATTTGCATTTTACTTTGGACCAGGGCAACTGTAATTATAAACTGGTCCACCTTCTTTAATCTAGGACCAGCAGCAAGTCATTTTTAATAGCCATTAATTCCCCCTTTTAATGAGATATCTGCATTCAGCAGTGACTCAACCATGGACTGCTGTAGGCTAGAGAGGATGAATCACAGAAAACAGACCGAAGAGACTCATTAGGTAATCTCACACAGCTCCCTGCCAGACTCAGGAGGATTCCCAACAATAAAACTTCTAGGACCAGTTCAGCACACTTTTTATTTGCCTCCAAGGATGGAACTGCTAACACTTGCACCATAGGCTGTTCTATAATTTGAAGAGCTCACACTCTGACAGTTGTCTCCCTGCTGTTTCACCTACACCCTCCTTATCCCCACTGCTCTTTATCTCACTCTAAAGCTCTGGGTCTTCCCAGACTATTGAATGTCTCTTATGTACACAAATTCTCCTTCCTGTCTGTCTGCAAGCCCTCACATATTTAAAGAATGACTGCCTTGGATTTCAAGAGAAAACTGAACCACATAGAAAAGGACTTCTGATACTTCCTAGCCTGGCCATAAAAGCTAGCAAAAGGGCTCATATCACGGACTTCATCCTCAAAGCCTGCTGTCTTTTATATGCTTTCCAGTTCTTTGTTCGGTCTAATTCGCTGCTTGCTGAGAGTGCTCTGAACTCTCTCCAGCTGTTCCACATCTGGAATCGAGCTGCTCACACTGAACAAACTATTCCTGGTGTGGTCGTACTTGACAAAGATCAACTCTGGGTCTCTTTTCCCTCCATCCCCCTTGCTTGCTTCCTCCCTTTCCTCCTTCTCTCTTCTTCTGTAAACACCTCTTTAGGCCTTTGTCCTAGAGAGGCATCACTCAAGTCAAGTCAGCAGGCTCAAGAATAATGGTACCAACAAAACTCTCTTGTGAGGCCCCAAAGCCTATTTAGTCAATCCAGTGAGGTCTTTTTGGACCCCTCCTCCCACTTTTCTACAATTAATATTATCATCTTCAACCACCATCACTTTCAATTTTTTTTTTTTTGAGGTCAGTGTATCACCTTCCTTGTAATTATTCCACATAGCTACCATGGGTTAATTGGCCTTTTCCCATTTCCATTTCATTTCCAGCTAAATGCACAATTCTACCTACCTTTTAGCTGGGATTATTTTCCTACATACTAATGTATAACTTTTTCTCTTTGCCACTGTTAGACTATTCTGCCTTCAATTTACTGAGAAAACATATTTAGACCATCAGCCAAACCCTCCTAAACACTTATTTCTTCACTAAGTGACTCTTGCAATCTTTGCAAAATTCAGAAGTGGAAAGGACTGAACTCGGAGCTGGGCCACTTCCTTTGACCTTTAATTCTGGCCACTTATCCTGCCAAATTTTCCTCACACATGTAAAATCCAGCTTCCTTTATAGCAGGACCTACTTAAGGAAATTGCCTTTAAAAATGGGACTTTCTATTCATTTCTGTAAAAAGCTTCCTACCTAAGTTATTGGCAGGACCGGAACAACTATGTAGCCAGATTTTGACTCATCTGTTTACACAGACAGCAGGTGATGTGCAAGTATCGCCCTAACAATTCCAAGGGTGCTCCCAATGCTGCATGAATCAACCCTCTCCACCACTCCCCTCCTCCAAGAACAGCAGGTCTTCCCCACATCCTCGCCCCCACAGCCATGCCTGCCCCCATCTCCAATTCGACTAGGCTCAGGTCATTCTTTTTATGGTATTTTCAAACATACACAAAAGTAGAGTAACTGGTTTAAATGATGTCCCCATTTACTCAACAAGATCTTTAACATGTCATCCCCAAATCCAAAGGACCTCAGACTTCAATTTCTCCTCTTTGGAGACTCAAAGGCAGTCCCTGGTATCTGTCGCAGGAATTTTCCATTGTGCCTTGGGGATGACCCCCAGTGTGACTAGCCTTTGGATTTCCTTACCACTAATCCCCAGTAACCACAGAACTAAGAGAACACATATCCTCATCCAGTTTGCCAGTGCTTTCTTTTTCCTCTCCCCTCATTTATAATTCTTCCAGAAGTTCGAAATAAAAAGAATAGAGTACCCACCTTCTTTCAACCCCGGCTCTAAAACATGTATTTTTACCATGAATAATTTTTTGGTGGGGGAAGGGGTCTAACTATCTTCTGAAATTCTCACAAGGAGTCATGACTTCAACTTTCAAATGGCTTGAGGCAAGGTTTTGGAAAAAACGTGATACTGCTAGAGAGAAAATGAAAACCAGAAAAAATAACCCGAAAGGTAATTGATAATTATTTGGGGAGAGAACATTTATTTTTCTTTCTGTTTCGACAATCTTTTGTTACTTTACTTTTCATGAACAATTCCAACAAAGCTAAGAGCTTGTATGAGAGGTGTGTGTTACAATCAGTGCTAAAGCTGTGCACTGCCAGGCCCACTCCAGAGAGTCTGATTCTGCAGGTCTGGAGTGGAGCCTAGGGATCTGCATTTTATCAAGCACGCCAGAGGGCTCTGAGGCAGGTGGTCTCTGACGACTCTTTCAGAAATGATGACGGTTTACACGAGGAACACAAAGTCCTTATGAGAGTTTTGAAGAGGGAGTGGTTGTTTTTACTTGGGGTGATGAAGGGACAGCTTCAGAGAGATGGAATTTGAACTTTACCATTTTCATTCAATCATTTGGTCACTAAAAAAAAAGACATGTACTATGTACCAAGTTCAAGTTCTGTTTCAGGTCCTGGAGTGAGTAAGCCTTACAGAGCCCGGACTCATGGGAGCTGAGTCTCCATGGGCAGGAATATTAGGAACAAAAGGAGAGACCATCATAAACAAAGAGATGGTATTAAGGGACGTCTAATTCAATGCTGGGTGTTGTGGAGAACACAAAAGGAAAAAATATACAGCAAGTTATCCAAAGGACTACTTCAATGATTATTTACTGATTTTCCTTTGGCTAGACTTGTGTTCCTGCCTAAACTCACTCATTAACAGAAAGACAGGATTGAGACTTGAGAACCAATAATGAATAAGAAAGTACATAATTAAATCTGAATTGGGGGCTATAGATTAACAGACTAATACGTGTGAATTTTGTGTTTCAGTTCATATAATTTAGAAGGGCTTCATGGAAAAGGTAGACCTTGGAGTTCTGGGATGCTAATGGAGAAGCTGGGAATGGAACCAGCCCTGTGGTCATGTCCGGACATAAGCACGACCTTGCTGCTCCAAGTGTGGTCCTGGGATCAACAGCACTGGCGTCCCTTGCCAATAGAGCTGTGTTAGAAACAGGGCATCTCAGGACCTGCCCAGACCTCCTGCATCAGAGTCTATTCTTTCTTTTCTTTTTTTTAATTGAAGTATAATCAGTGACAGTGTGCAATTCCTGGTGTACAGCATAATGTTCAGTTATATGAATATGTACATGTATTTGTTTTTATATTCTTTTTCATTATTGGTTACTACAAGGTATTGAATATAGTTACCTATGCTGTACAGAAGAAACCTGTCGTATACCTATTTTATATATAGTAGTTAATATCTGCAAATCCGGGGGAGGGTAATAGCTCAGTGGTAGAATGCGTATTAGCGTGCATGAGGTCCTGGGTTCAACCCCCAGTACCTCCATCAAAAAAAAAGAGCCTTTATTTTAATGAGATCACCAGACGATTCATATATACATTTAAGCCTGACAAATATTGCTACAAGGGCTAAACTGAGATGGGCTACACATATTCAGAACAAGTTTAGGGGCACAGTTGAGGGGCTAGAGCTGATGATACCACCATAAATTAAGAACATAGAGACAATAACCTTTGTCATAAAAGTGGAAGACTTTTCAAAGTCTGAAGGAAAAAACAGGAAGAGAACTGGGGCCCCTAGCTGAGGAACAGCCCATAGTGAGGAGAATGTTCATGCAAAATAAGAGGGAGAAAGAACAACTAGATTAAAGAAAGACAAGATGAGAAGGGAGAGGACGGTACAATAGAAATTAGTGAAAGAACTGGAATGGCTAAGGTTTCAGGGACAGAGGATGGGAACTAAGAACGGGCACTGGGAAGCAGTTCCGAGGTATTTAAGCTGGAATGACATAATTTCAAGATATGGTCCAAGATATAAAAGGGTCATCCTTTTCCTAGAAGGTAGGTTAAAAATGAACTATACTAGAGATGATGTGTAAAATTGTAAATGTAGAAATGGATATTTAACTGCTTCCAAAACTATGTTGCCAGGCTGACAAATTTTTAATTAAGTCCATCTGGTGTAAGCTCCTTGTATCCCCATCTTCTCTTCATGTAGATCTAGCCTTTTTCTTCTCTCCAACTTGAGGAACAGACAGACAGATAGACAGATAGACAGATAGACAGACAGACAGACAGACAGACACACACACACACACACACACACACACACACACACACACACACACCTCATCTTCCTTCCAGAACCAATGCTTCTAAGCTTTTGATTGGGCCCCCAGCCCCAGAATTTTTTCACTGGCCTTTTGAGAACCCACTCACATCTTCTGGATCTTTTTGAGCATCTTAAAATCATTAAAGAGAGTAAGAAGGAGAGGTTAAAGATTTTGTGGCTAATGAATCTTTAAAGAAGAAAGATGCCTCATAGGTGGCTAAAGTTGTTTCCTCCCTTTCAGAAGAGAGCTCTGTGTCCTTTCAGAAATTATTTAACTTCTCTGATCCTAAGTTTTTTTCAACTCTAAAACTGAAGACATAATGGCTGCCACTAAAGGTTCTTAGAATAATTAAATGAGTGGAGTTTTAAGCTGATTTATTGTAGTGCTTGATGCATGATAGTTGCTCAAGGAATATTAGCTAATAAAAGACCAGGGATATACATCATCAGGGGTAGGAAAAAAAGAAGGAGCTGATTATTTAATATTTACTTGGTGGTAACTTACAAATCTGACATTGAACAAAGATTTTAAATTTATTAAAGGGATACATTTTACATGCCTAAAATGAACAGGATAATCTCCTAGAGACAGTTTTATAGCATACCATCTAACTATGTCTGGATTTTAATGGTAGACTGTAGCAGGGACACGAAGTGAAGGTCAGTTGAAGAAGAGAAGCCATGAAGGATAAAGAGGAGGACAGCACCCCAATGCCAGCCCTGAGGTGCTGCTTCGTAGATGAGTTCCCTACAATTCCAGAAATACTACCAAGCAGAATGGTTGATATCTCAACCTTTGGGAGGAGTGGTGAATTTCTGAAAGGCTCCAATCAGCTAAGATAAATAGGAAACGAGGATGGAGCATGTTTCAAGGTTATCCTGAGGGATCAACAAGAATGGAACACAAGGTGACCTTGCACAAGCTACTTGCCTGGGTTTTAGTTTGCTCGTCTGCAAGGCTGATGGGCTAGATAACCTTTAGATGCCCCTGTGGCTCTAACAGGATCTGGGAAGAGGAATTGATAAATGAAACAGAGCCCAGACTATGCAGTCAGTCAGACCTGGGCTGGAATTCTGGTTCTACCATGCACCAGGCAAAGCACTTAACATCCCTGGTTCTCATTATTCTTCCTTATAAAATGGGGGAAATAAAACATACCCTGCAGAACTATTGAAGAATGAAAGATCTTTCTAAATTATCTTGCACATAACAGACACTCAGTTAATGGAACACACTCAAGCGAATCCATGATCATGTGTTACATGTACTTCTCACCAAATAGAAGGTATGGTTAGCCTACAAGGGACTACATGGCATTTCTTCGGATTTCAGATTTTTTCATTTACAAAAAAGATTCACCCAAGGCACCTCTCAGAATGTTGAATCAAAGTTCAAATTAAGCATGAGACAGTCTTCTAGAATATTTAGATCTCTCTACCCACTATTGAAATATGTAAAGTGTGACATCTCCATCCTAAACAAACCCTTACTGAGGAAGTGTGTGTGTGTGTGTGTGTGTGTGTGTTTATTCCTTACTGATTGCAAAGCTTGATGATAAACAATATGGAGTTTACAAAGCTGTGCATGGCTTGATTCTCTGCTCCTGAGAAACCAACAATAACTTGTCTCTGTAGGAAGACAGGTACACAATGCCCAAGGAGCAAAAACAGTATTTTGAGAAGGAAAAAATGTGAATTAAGTAATGTTTATAAAGAATTGTCAAATGCTTGTGCAAAAGGCACTTTAAATGTAAATAATTTTAAGGGCATTTGGTTTTGGAAGAATACATTAGGAACAAACCGGGCAGTAATGAGTATGTTGGGAGGCAGGAGATGGTTTTAAAGAAAGCACAGATACAGATGTACCCTGCTGAAAAGACAATACTTAAAACTGTGCAATCACCATGTAAGAGGATGCTTTTAGGGTACATTTTCTGTGCAGATAATAAGCCAGGTGAAATCTAGACACACAAAGTTTTTAGCTCATGAGAAGCCAAGTTCCTCAGTATAAATAAGTTTTAAATAAGTTTTTAAAAATACCAAATCAATTTAAAGTGCTAACAGCTTTACCAGGACGTAAATTCTTCAACAGTTAGCCTCATTCCCAACAGGATCAAACACAAGCAAGCAGCCAAGACAGCTTAGCTCCTAAGCTTGGTGTGTTCAAAGAGAATCTTGATTTGAGCTGAGTGTGATCTCCAGATGCAGTATAACCCTTCTACACACAACTCCATGGGAAAGCATTTTTGGGAAACAGATGCACCTTGTTTAAAAGCAAAGTTTTGTTTCTGAAAAAATCGGGTACAAATAGAATTTGAAAAAATTGAATCATACTTCAAAAGCCCTGGGGAGGCTCATATCACAAGGAACCCTGTCATGAACGTTTTTGCAAATGAAAAATTATTTTATGAGTTGAAAAAGCACCTTTAATTTATACGCTGCATCAGTATTTTGGTTTTATTTTGCAATTATGTGCTTCATTTTGGTGGCTTATTTTGAACCACTTTTTAACAAACAAAATCCTTTTTTTCCCTTTGAATATATATTTTAAAATATTTCCTTTTTTTAAGTGTAACTTTTAATAGACTTGGGGACTAATTCCTTTCACTCCCACCCCACCCCCAAAATAAAAAACTCCATTTTTGAAATGGAAGCCATGGGAATACATAATTAAATTTTCTCAAATGTATTTTACAGTCAAAATTTAGGAACTCATTTGTTCTACTTGGTAGGGAATATAGATCCTATCAGATCTAAACAGAAGGAGATCTGGGGCCTAGGGTCCCTATTTGCTTTTGACAGGTGATTTAAAAGGAATTGAAGTGAAGGGGTATGAATCTCCCAGCTTTGTAGCTCACCACTGGTCAGGTGGGGATGGACAGGGCAAAGTCAGGAACTTGTGCTTCTGTGTAGAAAATCTGCTGCAGACATATTTGTTTCAACTCCAAGAAACTGAGTAATGTTTTGCAGTTGAGCAGAGGTTCACAAATTCTCTTGATTCATGAATCCCTTAGTCTTTAAGTAATTTTTTCCTAGTGTCAGTAGGCCAAAAGAAATACTTACCAGGTCATTTGTTAAGTAGTTAGAGTCAAATAACTACTAAGTACTCATGTCCCAACAACACAGCAGCAGTTTGAGAAAATAATACTCATAAATTAAAAGGAAAAAAGTCTATCTTAATTTTACTCTTAAATAACCACGATTACTTTCTAAAGGGTGTGTACACCTACTGGGCAGTGCACAACTTTCAAATCTGGGAATCAGATTGTATCCAATACACAGAACTTACTTTTTGTCACCTCAATCTCAAAAAAAACCAGCTTTAGAAACATATGACATCATCAAAAGGAATGTACCGCCATCTAACGTTGAAACTGTGAACTACCTCAGCCAGTAGGTCACTGGGTGTCTGACAGATGTCAAATATCACTGTGCTGTCTATATACCACCCCCCTGAAAAAGAAAAGACCCATAGAACATTCCTTGAGTTGACTGTGGCACCATGGGGTACCCTGGCACACAGTTTGGGAACCACAAGTTCAGAGCCACAACTAGTCTCATTTTCCTGAAATGACTGAATGTCATAAGATTTAGTATCTTCTCAACATACACACATGCACAGAGCTGAAATCTGTAGTTGCTTCTATGTGCATCTTGTCCCTAGTTAAAGTCACTGCCATCCCAGGTAGGTCCCATTTTTAAAGACAATACCTTTCTCACAATACCTACCCAAAAGCATTTAAAGACAATATACCATTAAGTTTCAGCTTTACTTCCATCAATTTGTATCTGGCCAGTGATTTGATTTAGTTTATAGGAGGTTTTTCTCACATACCTTTTCTTTATAGCAGGTTTTTCTCACATACCTATTTTCTCACATACCTAAAGTTTAGTATTGTAGTATAACCTGGTGTCGAGTACCAATGGGTTACTGAAATCTGCCATTGTGGGGGCCCATCTCTCTCTAAAATGTAAGCTGTTACATATTTGGGCATAATGGCTAGAAGGTATAGTGCATGAAGAGATTATGAAATGTGTCAACTGCTTTGTGGAAAAGATGTTAAAAGCACTAATTCAGGATAATGTTAAGGAGAAATCTTCCACTTCAGCTGACAGACATTTTTCTCCAGCAAGAACAAGTAGAGGCTGCTAATGATAGAATGATCCCATTCCTATTCTTTAGTCCTGGAACCAAAATGTTGACCCTCCTCCTTCCTTTGCATACAGCCTATTTATTTCCATTTGTTGCCAAGGCTAAACCACTGATTGAATCATGAAATGCTAGTTTTGCTATCTCACAATTTCCTTTCATACCTTTGAAACCAAGCTCCAGCCATACATTAAACCATCACCCTACCTATTTCAACTTCTGCATGTTCATTTCATCCTGCTTTTGTCCTCGGTTTCCCTCTCTCTTCAGAGTTTTATCTGTCTGTGCCCTTCCTTTCCTCTCTCTGCTACTTTTCAAAAGCCTCCCACACAATCCTAGGTAATAGTAATTTAAAAGAATGCCCTTGGGTAGAATAATCAGTTATCCTGATTAGTTAACGTCAGGTCCTGGTTGAATTTGGGATGTAGTGATGGGTGTTCTCAGGACCAAAGCAGTCTGCAGTCCCAGAGGAGCAGCATTAGAGGGAAAACTCCACTCAGTTTTGTAAAGTGTGGCATTTTTTAATCAGCAAGGCACAGAGCCTTATTACCAATGTGGATTCAAATGAACTAAATTCTAATGGCAGTGTGTCCATGGTCAAGATATTTGTGGTTCACTGAGGTAAGGAAGTTCATAGGTACTAACCCAGTTCAGCAGGGGCTCAGTGGTAGAGCGCATGCTTAGCATGCAGGAGGTCCTGGGTTCAATCCCCAGAACCTCCATTAAAAAAAAAAAAAAAAAAACAAAACTCCCAATCCAACAGGGCAAGAGAAATGTGCTGAAAAGACAAAAATAACACACCATTAAAGATATCACAGTGTAATCACAGAAGAGACAGCAGCACTGGGGCCCTGACTCTTTGCTTCAAGATTTGTATTTTGTTACTTTTAAACATTCTGTCATATAGTATTCTATCTCAGGAATATTTTCACTCATATAATGGCATTTAAGAAAAAAAAATAGCAAAAAACCTAGAAGCCTTTTCCAGTGCCAAGCTCATTTAGAAAGTTTAGCTTCTGACTAATGCAATGATGCAATGTAACAATACCAAATTCTTTCATAATATTTAGGAGTAAGTGATTACTTGTGGAAACCGTAATGTTTCCTAACAAACCAAGTGTTTCAGGGACAGACCACCCAAATGTATTATTATATAAAGATGTCAGTTACATAATTACATGAGAAAACAACACATTTTACTTTTTTGTTTTTTAACAACAATTATCCTCCCTGGGGAAGCTGAGAAGAATTAGCCCCTTAGCAAAGTACCTCCTAGGGGCTCCAATTATCTCAGACACATTTAAACTGGAACCTTGATAATGTACATTTAACATGAGGAAAATGAAAATGTCTTTTCTTCTCTTACCATCCCCCACTCCTGCCATGTCTTCAGTGACTTTGCTGAGACCACCTACAATGAAGATGCATTTAAAAACTCAGATTTAACTGTGAACCATATACCAGTTGCCTTGTTGTAAAAAAAGTTTGGAATTATCTATTTGAAAGGTATTAAGCTGATGCCACTTTTTAAAAGTAAACAGAAATATTTTTCAAGTGTGAGTGTTCAGTTGCATTGAGTTCACATGGTATTTATAAACATCTGGGTACATGAGGGGTGTACAATAAATGGTTTCAAAAATGATTATATTGCTTCCTTTTAAAACATAAAACTATTTACTTTAAATATTTGATGCCGCATTAGTCATGTATTTCAGTATTTTCACAGACACACCTGCTGAGTGTCCAATGTCACAAAAGAGAGTTCTGCTGATGACATCCAAATTAGCAAGAAAGCTGCATATTACCCATCTTCAAGTGCAGCTTATCAGTGAAATAAAGATGGCAAAGGAACAGGATGTTTTTATCAAAATGCTCAGTCTTTCTCAATAGGGATGCTATTGGCATTTGCAATATGGTAATTCTTCCCTGTGCAGGACTGGCCTTGTCTGGCATCCCTAACCCTTCCCCACAAAATGCCAGCAGTGTTCCCTAGTCATGGTGATAATCAAAACATTCCCATGCATTTCCAAAAGTCCCCTAGGCAGGAAGAGTACTGCCTTCAGTGGGAAACCAGTGACCCAAAGAGTCCCCACCAAAAATAGAAACAAAACCAGAATAATGATGAAGTCTGCTGAAGCTTCATTATGTGGTTTAAGGGGGTGGGGCGGTGGACAGGGAGTGGTTTCTGAATAATGGTGTATAACTTTACTTCCTCATCTTTCTGTTTACTTGTAAGAGGTTTATCTCCCAAGGGCTCACACTTTATCCATAATTCTCAAAGGCCTCCTCAGAGGAGGGCATTCAGGCAGATAAGACTGAACAATGTATCTCAAAGGACGAGCAAAGCCAGTTCCCTTATACTTTTAGTTGACCTCATCCCTGCCTCCCAGCTACTCTTAAAATCCCTATTATGGTACCCCACTCAGGTCTCCCTTCCTGTAAGAGACTCCATCTCTAAGGTGACCCCCTCATTTCGAACCCTGTCCCATTAACATTTCTGATGCAACAGCAAAATGTTAAGGAAAGCAATCTGATTAAGTCAAATCATATATTCTGAAAAATGGATACATTTTCCCTTCATCCTCCCTTCGGCATTTTTCATTAACCCCAAACAAATTCTATGTGATGTATGCTTTTCTTTTCTTTTCTTTTCTTTTCTTTTTTTTTTTTTTAATATATTTTTATTGAAGTATAGTCAGTTTACAATGTTGTGTCAATTTCTGGTGTATGTATGCTTCTCAAGGCAGGGTGGAAGGAAAGACAAGATGTAAGAAAAACACTTAAAGTTTTCTATCATAGGTAAATGTAACTTGGGAAAAAAAAGATAAAGAAGCATTTGTACTACCCAGTATTTACCTTAAAAAAAAAGTTTTGAGGGTCAACTGGGATATTGGACTTGGCAGAAAAATTTTCTGCAGCCTTTCTGAAAATTCCTAGATAACCCAGGGAAATCAAAGTGTTTTACTGCCTATTTCTACATCCTGGAGATAACAATGGTAAAAAAAAAAAATCAAATAATATATGAATAATGCTTAGGTTCCTATAAGAAGTTCTGCACGCTCCTTATCTCATGTAATCCCTACAGCCACACAGTAAAGAAATAATCATTATCATCCCTCAAACAGAGAGGAAGAAACCAACCCCCCCCCCTAAAAAAACTGAATGACTAATAAATAGTTGGAAACTGTAAAGAAACAGAAGAGCTTACTTCTTGAGGACTTTTGGAGCCATACTCCCATCTTTCCCCACGGCCCGGAGACAGCAGGTGGAGCGATGGGTGACCTGACTGAATGCAGGGTAGTCCCTTTAATGATTGCTGAAGGAAGACAGGCAAACTGGGCACCATCAGCACTTGCCAAAAGGGGTTGGGGAAGGGATGTGGCCACAGAAGCATGGCTTTCCTTTATTAGGGTCAAAACTCAACATTACCCCACCCCGACCCCACCCCATTTAGTGAGATCTCTGGGTTGTTCTCTTGTTTGAGAATTTGTAAATAATGCCTTCAGAAAATGTACTGATGTGCCTCATTTCTCTTTCCTTACTAATGGGCTGACTCTAGGAGTGTTCAATTTCATGGTATAAGAGGGATGCTAATGAATTGCTTGCCATTTGTGCCTCCTGGTCATTTCTGTTGTGAAGCCAGAACTTTTCCACTTATGAATCACTTTCCATTATAATTGCTAAAGATGCATGACTCCAGGCCCTATTCCTGGTGCTACGGGCATACACCGAGAGTAAGACAAAGTTCCTACCCTTAACAAGACCACCTGTGTGACAGCTAGAACCCTGTGAGATGGGCAGGACAGGTTTTCACCTTCCCATTTTTGCTGATGAGAAGAAACAGAAGTTCGGGGATGGTGAATAACTTACGCATGTTCTGAGCAGCTCAACAAACATTTATTAAGCATTTGCCATGTGTCAGACACTGTGCTAGATGCTGGCAAAGTCAAAATAGCAAGTCAATGGATCTTTTCAAACCTGTGTTGCCAATGCTATAGATCACAGCATGACCTGAGGTCTCAAGGGCACAGGGGGGCTCAATCCCAGAGTTTGCCAAAGGCCTTCTGTGAGCAAAGGCACTTTAAGGGAGTCAAGATTGAACATATAAGTGTGTCAGGCTAACTTTGCTGTAAGTTTTATTTGATTAAAATACAAAATTGATAACAAAAACCCAGTTAACATGGGTGGAGCCAAAGAAATATACCAATAACTTACAGTTTACTAAGTGAGCCTACACTTACAAAAACAAATTATAAAGAAATTTCAGCTATTCAAAAAAAAGCTTGAAACAGACTCACAGACATAGAGAACAAACTTACAGTTATCAGGGGGTGAAGGGGATAGGAAGGGATAAGTTGGGGATTCGAAATTTGCACCTCTTGGGGAGTAATGGAAATGTTAGCTATCTTGAATGTGGTGGTGGTTTCATTGGTATATACATACATCTATCAAAATTTGAAATATGTGTAGTTTATTGTACAGAAATCATACCATAAACTATAACACACACACAAAAGTGTACTAAAGAGTAATACAGTAAGTGATTATATTATAGAGATTATAATATATACTGAGAAAACAAATGGAAAAATTGTCTATTATGTGACTAGGTACTAGCAGTGATCTAGGATAAACTGTCAGGTGACATCTGAATACATGGATTAAAAAAGCACAGCATTTAAATAACTTAGACAGAAGTGAAATTGATGTTTGAGATCAAAATGATAAGTTAATTGAAAAAGTGGCTGTAGTTACTATTCATGACTCTAACATTTAAGGTGAATGTGAAGTTTTGACTAAAATTGCTTTCTGAATGTGAGTGGAATAAAGTAATATTTAAATTAAAAACAAAACTCTCAAATCGGACCAACTTTTTAACCAGCCTGGACTTGTATTCTCCTGCAATGTCCAGCAAGATCTCTTTCCAACATTACTACCTCCAGATGGTGAACAATAAACTTCTCATCGACCATCTGACCAACCGATGCTGTCATGCCATTATTTTTGCTGAACTCAACCAAGTTCTGTCTTTTATACTGTAAACTGACTTCATGAACATCCCATAACCTCCTTCCTCCCAATAATTGCAGACTTCTTTTTTCATTTCCTGAGCTAAGAAGAGTTTCCTAGCCTGAACTTCCCTCCTTCAGATTCCTTGTCCTTCCGTTTTCTGATACATACCCATCGCCAACTGCAGCCTTTGTTTACCAGTCTGGCCATGTCATTCAAGTCTCCCAACAGAGCTGAGTCTCCCTGTTAGTCTCTTAAGTCTCCTTTCCTGACGGTCTCTTCAGAACTGAATGGAAGGTTCCGCTTACTTCCTGATGCCTAGCACAATTCCCCACACCACTTCTCTTCCTCTTTCTCTCAGTCTTCATTACCTGAGAATTTTCAATAAAGATCCAAATGGCAACAGATGATACAATCATAGCATGGCAGCCGGTGAGAAACGCAAGGAGCTTTAGAGATCATCTAATCCAACAGCTCCTCAGATCTTCAGCCGTTACCTTGACAGGAGGTAGGAGCTGATGGAGAAGGACGCATCAGGCAGGACTTATGATCAGCCCTCGCCTCCTATCTAACTGTAACGACTCCAATGCAGTCTGTTTTCCCAATTATGCTACTCAGTACAATTTTAAAAAGAAAAGAAAAACATGGATGGTTGTGTGGAAATCTCTGCTTAAAAAAAGACAGGGAAAACTAGGAATCTATTTCCAAAAAGGCTGTGTCCTTTCGACAGAGTCAGATGGGAACCTTGCAAAAATCTGTGATCAACAAAGGGTCTTTAAATGCCTAGCCTCATTGTAGTTCTAATCTTTCACTTTCAAAACTGGGCTTGGCCACCTAGAAAAGAGATTTATGGATGGGTGTGCTGGAAGAGGACTAAAGAGATTTGTGTTTTACTGCTGGTTTTCCCATTAGCTAGCTGCTAAGCCACTTAACCTCTGGGCCTCAGTTTCCTTGTCTATAGATTGTGAATTGGGCTCTACTCTGGCATTTCCTGGCTTCAAAATTCTATGTTCTATGAACAAGATTTCCTTAGATTTTTTTGAGTGGGGAACTAAACCCATTTTCTCCCTGCTTTCCCCATCTTGAATAATGTATCTCTTTTTGCCAGAGGGAAACAAGTATCCAGGGACATCAGCAAAAAAACACCAGCTTTCATTCAATCTAACACCAAGACTAATGGAATGTTTACAGACAGACTGGCTGGCCTTAGCCCTTTAGCTTCTCTCCTTTTATCTTTCTAATCCTCCTTTCAATCTGTCACCCCCTCACATCTCTTTCCTTCGTTCTTAGCTCTGCTCCAGTTAAGTTTAACATACCTTTAACTGGCTACTGTGCACGAGGCACTGTGGTTCAGCACTCGGGTTATGTAAAGATGAGTGAGATGCAGCCCTGTGATTAAAAGTCCTCTGGGTTTTGGAAGGATGACACTGGCAGAAATGTGAAGGACAAGTATGAGATGCAAAAGAAGTGGGATATTTACGTAAGAGATGAAGGCATGAAATAGTCTTTGATTTAAAATCAACTAACCTTGAAAGCTGACTGAGTAGTGGTGGGAAGCCACTCAACTTTCATTAATGGAGTCAGCAAGCACTTACTGAGCTGCCTGTGTTCCAGGCACTGCACCAGATGCTGCAGTTGCAAAATGGAAAGGCATCATGTCTGCGCGCACCCCAACAGGAGGGACGGACATGTGGGATAGGACTGGTATCCAGAAGAAAGAGAGCATCCACCAGGAGAGAAATCATGTCGTGTCCAGAATAGCAGGCATGGCGTGAGATGAGCGAGAACAATTAAACTCCAATTAGAAGGATGCGTTTATTTAAAATGATATTAAGGGGCCAGGTGTCTACACCCCCGGGGTAGAGAGGGAAAGAAAGCTGAGTGACAGTGACAGTGACAGTGAAAAGAAGTGTAGGAAAGGAAGCAGGGGCCTGCATGCCACACCAACATCAACCAAGGAAAGGAACTTTGAAAGAGAAGAGGTATTCAAAATAATAACTAGGAGCAGAGAAGTCAAGGAAGTCAGCCAGAGAAAAGTAGCTGTAAGATTTGACAGCGAAAAAGACCTCCGCGGGAGCAACTTCACCTCCTATCTGCGTGGGTCCATGAGAAAATTGGCCATAAAGGGAATGAGGGCTGCATAGAAGACTGAGGTCCTTGAGACTCGACAAATACTCCTTTCTTTTTGAGTTTGGTGGCAGCTTGAGCAGGCCAAGGAATAGAAACGAGTGTGCTACAAATTCTCATCACCACCTATCCCCAACATCAATCAAGGATGCCAAATCTAAGGTAGGGGTTTTCAATCTTTTGAAAACACTTTTCTCTGGCCGTCTAGATACACATGGTGGCAGCGGTGGTGATGGTAATCTGGAAAGATGAAACGGACGTTAAGGCTGCCTGCAACAGTCCCTGAGTGGATTCTCACACAACTGGGGCACATTTGGGGTGGTCAGTCAGGCTGGTACTGAAAAGACAAAAAGCTCCCCTTCAGAAGAGTTAAAACTGAAGTAAAGGAAGAGGCCAATGTGACAACTGACTAACAAGATGTGCAATACATTTTAACACACTTTGGGTAGAAAAAAATAAGCAGATGGGGTTCAAATGCATCCCTTGAATCCAAGTCTCAAGCGCACATTTGAACTGATAGGTGATTGAACCACTCACGGTTTTGGGCCACACGTTACACAGATGCAGGAGTATTTATTTAAGAATATTGTTTCTCCTAAGTGATGTTGGGACTGTTAGCAGAAAGAGGCAGCAGCAGGAAGCAGAATGGAATAGGTATTATTTCTAGCATCTGCAATATATGTGGAGACAGACATATATGTATGTATATAAATATACATATAACTGTATGGAGGAACGAATTCTACACTATTAGTTCATTTTACATATATTAATTCATTTAATGCTCCTCACTCTATGAGGTAAGTCCAATGATCATTCTTATATTACCTAAAAGAGAAAGAGACCCAGGAGGCTAAATATCACCCCCAAGGTCACCCAGCTACTAAGTGGGAGAGCAGGGACTTAATCCCAGTTCCACCCTCCTCCTGGTCCACGTCACCCTACAGGCAAGAAGCTGCACCAGGACTGCGATGCTGCCACAACCCAACTCCTCGTTGGGGGACATCGACTGGGATCTGACTAGTCACTTTTCCCCTCTCGTTAATTGCCCCTCTAAAGCAAAAATAGAGATAATGTAATTTCCATTTTAAAAGAAAATCAGTCCATGAAGAAAAAAGCCTCCCAAGAACGGCTGCCCAGATTTTTATATACCAAGGTTCTGGATGGCAAGTCTTGCCGCTCAAGTTTAATGCATGACTCAGCCCTTCCTGGGATACGCACTACAACGTGTATTTCTCACTGCACTTCTCCAAGTCGGCTTCGTCCTCCAAGTCATTCATACCCTATGCTCTCTCCTCCCATATGGAAAATAGTAACTCCCTGCCCTATCCCTAACCAAAAAAACTCAAAACACAGTCTTACCCAGAAATACCTGTCTTGCTTTGTATAAATGTATTTAATTTCTCTCTATAAACTCTACCTTGAACACAGGTGTAGTGCTGACATAGTACATTTCATAGTAATCACACCTACACCCAGGGCGGGCTTTGTGGGTGTGTGATCCGTGCAGCTAGCCACGGCCCTGCTGTCAAAAGGGGCCCAGGCTCAGAAGCACTCAGGACTTAGTTTAATATACTCTGTTGTCGCCATCTTGAAATGCTTCATTTTATCTTTGGACTCAGGTTTCGGAAGTGAAGTCTGATAGGACAACGGAGCAGGTGCATGAGCAGGGGAGATTCACAGAAGGAAAAACACGTTATATTTTAGTCCTTTTCATGGCACTTTTGGCTTGCTCTTTGAACAAATGGATCTGCCTTTCCACTGGGCCCTGCAAACTTTGCGGCCAGATCTGCCTATCACCTTTCCCCCTAAAATGTATTTTGTGTGTTTGGGTCCCACACTCACCACTCTACCCTCTCCCTATTCATTGCCTTGCATTGTAGACCTTAATAAACTATACACGCTTCTGAGGGGAGAGTCTTTATCTTTTTCATCTCTGTAGCACAAGCTCCTCATATCCAAGAGCCTAACTTTGTGCTCAGGACACTGAAGGTACTCGATAAGCATTTATAAAGTCAACATACCACCCCAGTTAGACAATTCTTAACTTTCCCATGAAGGCTACAACTGCATCTTTCCCAAATTATAAAATCTATGTGGTTCCCAGAATGCTATAAAGTACGAACCTTGTCTTTCTATGGAAGGCTACAAAAATAAAGACTTCTTCCCTATTTGTGTATAAGAAAAAGTACTTCATATTAATAAAACAACGATAAGTGGTCAGCTATTAAGTTTGTTTTTAAGGGCTTTATTTCCTTTTAACTTTTTGTTAAATCTGAGCATCAAAGCATTTTTTGAAAGTTTACTGTTCCAGCATCTAAGATACCAAAACACAGCAACTGACTTTTCTTAAGGGTTGACCGCTGCTGCTTCATGCAATGCTTAATTTGCATCAACAAATGGCTAAGGGAACATCCCCAAGTGCTTATCTCTCAGGGGGAGCAAATGTAACTACCAGCCTCTGGCGGTTCAGAGGCAAATAACTGAGGTCAAGTTTCCATCTCAGATTTCTAGCACTGTTATACCTTGTACTGTTGCTGGATTCTCATGCTGGCTCATTTAAGGCTCTTTAGAAGGATATGATTTATATCCTATGATTCAAGTTCATTACAGATAACTATACCCAAGACAGATGCCACAAGGAGCAAACAACTCTTTATACACTCACAATTTCCGTGGTTGGAGTTACGGGATGCTAAAAAGTCACTTCTATGAAAAATATGAATTAAATTGGTTAAGTATCTCACAAGACTCCAGGTTGAACAGTTTTCTTTTTCCCATTTTGGCAAGCACAGAGATAAAGAACTCAGAAATGTGTCCTTGGCTACTAAGAGGAGAGGGAGATCCAGGACACACATGGAATAAAGCAAAAGCCAATTTAACAATGATGTCCTTTATCCAAAGATAAGGAGGGACATCAGTTATCCTCTAAATATTAATGGAGGGACACAAATCCGAAGAGCAATTGATTGAGGGGCAAAGAAAGTGAACAAAGAAGAATAACAGCATAGGTATTCGGTATTCAAAACTGTGGAGAAGTGACAAGATGAATCTGAATTTGGGAAGGTGTCATAAGAGTCGTAAGAGTCTGTCACAACATTTTCATTACCTTAAAATAAGAAGCTGTTGATGTTTACCATTAGTTATAATAATCTAACAAGGACTAAATGTACACTGTGTTGAGATATTTTAGGCAGAGTAATCAAGACATGGGAAGCATACTTTATTCACACTGTGACTAAACCTAGCATACTGCCAAAAAATAGGATTTGGAACAAATTTTGGAATAAAAACTACTCATCTGTTTTGCAAAAAGAAATCAGAAGCACATCAGCGTAATCAGTAATTTTAAACTTGCCTATTAAGTCAGGACACTGATCACTAACAGATGCATATATTTGCAAATTTCCTCAACAAAGTTGACAAGCTCTGCCTCACAGATCTCTTCTTGCTGCTCTGGAATCTATGTTTCTGAATTTCCCGCTATGCTCCTTACTAAATGATTCTGGGTATCGGATATGGCTTTGTAAGAAAGACCAAAGACCAGTCTTAAATCAGGCCTCCAATAGTCATTTTCTGGGGTCAATGATAATTGAACAAAATGGACTGGCACTAAGTGGTCAATGGAAAATGTCTTGCTTTTGGAATGGACTTCATCTGTTTAAAAAAACCCCCAAAACCAAAAAACTCTAGGTTTGCACTTGAAGCATTCCGACAGAGGGCATGGGTTTTAAAACATGTTCTGAATGGGCAAATGAGCACCCAGGACAACCTCAGGACACAGTTCCTGAACTTGTCCATTTTGGAAGTCACGAACGCAAAGCACCATGGTGGCTGGGGAGGGGATACGTGGTTTTCACAATTGACGACTTATCTAAAAGTGACAGTGAGGACGGAGTATTGGAATAACTACACATAACTGAATGAAGCAGTATCTCTCTGCTTCAAATTCTAGCAAGAACCACCCAGGAGGTGGGGACACTATAGGTACCTACACACAACCCTCCACATCCTTAAACTGATTATATTTATGAGCCAGACATTTCTCAGCAGTGTGAGTTGTTATAAACAGGAATTATTTTTAAATGCATATGAATATCCATGATTGTGCTGAAGGGCTTGCCTGAGAATTTTGAAAATTTCCTTCAAAATCAAACTGTTTTCCCCCAAACAATGCCTGAGCTATGGAAACAGGTTTAAGCTGCCAAAGAATTCACCTGTGATGTTTATATTCTGTTCTAAAGAGACCGGGATGTCAGTCAGAACACACATAATGCCTTTGGCCTGGAACTAAACTTTTAAAACTCAGAAACATCCTTATTGTGCTGCCTCCCCATTTAAGGGGAAAAAAAGCAGCTAATGAGCGTATTTCATACAAACACCAAAAACAAATACAAAAAACTTTCAGGAACCAAACAGTGTCAGCCAATAACCTTAGACACGAGAAACATACAGACTTCTAGACCTAAAAATGCAAAGGGAACTATCAAAATGGATCTCTACTCAATATAAATGAGTGTGAATAAAAATCTCTCCTTTTCTGCTCGTCTTTCTTTAGCTTCACAATCTTACCATAGCCCCACTTTTGGACTTTCATAGACAGCCTTTCTTCAGTTACTCACACTGATCACTCTTCCTCACCATCCTTTAGGCGCTCTTAGGTGGTACAAAAAACTCACTTTGCCTCGTGTTGGCAACATTCTTAGCACTTCATGTATATTAATTCATTTCAGACTTACACTCATAGAAACCTATAAAATAATTCTCTTACTGTTACCATGTTACAGAAGAAGAAACTGAGGACCAGTGAGGTTGAATAAACTTGCGCTGTGGTCTGGGCTCCAGGTCCATGCTGTTAACCCCTTACGTATCACTGCCTCTCTGCTGCGGTCCTTTGCACTTAGTGATAACTTATTTTAAAGATTTCAGTAGAACTTTATTTAGAGGACATTCAATAAATGTTGCTGGGTGGTTAAAATTCTATATGTGGGTATCTAGCTTTTACTTCTAATGTAGGTTTGTTTTTAACACAGATATGGGATCGGAGGCTCCATGAGGCTAAGCAAAGTGTTAGATGTCACACAGAGAGAGGGTGGCAGAAGGTAAGACCCCTGCCCCATCGTGTGTTCTGGTATCAAATGCTACTTGCCCTTTTGTTGTCATCTTGAGTTTTCAAAGACTCAAATTGCTAAATTGTTCACAGGATCCAGTCTGACCCCAGATTATTTTCTGCCCAATACGTCTCATGGTGGAGGATATAATGGACCCTCCTACTATTTTGTCTTATCATTTGTAAGAATATTTCATTGATTATTTAGAGCACATCTCCCAAGCACCCACACAACACCTTTACATTCTGAGACTAAGGAATCCAGAATCCTGGAACCATCAATGGTCTTAGTGTTCACGCAGTCTTCCACAACTGTTACTGAGTGGTAACAGAGCTGCCATTTCACAGATATACCACTGGATGAGAATCTTCCCATAGTTTTGTACTCAAAAGTGCCTGAACAGTCATTTCAGAAATACTGAAATAAAAGCAAAACTGAGGATTTAAAAGTTTTTTTGACCAGGATTCACCATAAGAGGATCTTTTTGATACTGAGATCCAGTCCACATGTATATGCATGTGAATAAATGTGCATAACAAGAAAACATTTTTTACAAAACGACATGTCCTCTTACCACAACACATTTTGCTATGTTCTATTCAATTTCATTTCTTTCTTTCAATGCAAAAATCACAAAAGTCTTTATGTGACTCCCTTATCACATTGCAACCAACAGCTTGAAAAACAGACTAAGAACACACTGTTCCTATTTTAATTAATATCTTGTGCAGAACTGAATCAAAAAGGCTTGTTCAAGCAACATGAACAACATTTATTGATTTCATAAAATGCGACCATTTATCTCGCCTAAATTTACTTAAAATGAGACTGCCATTGTCTGAGGTGGGGAGCAAAAAGGTTCCCTTTTCACCATGTGTGCCCTTTCGTGCCTTTTGCAGTTTGTACCAGGTGAGTGCATCACTCATTCGAAAGGTAAATGAGATAAAATTTTACCCTTCTGAAAATCAGATTGCTAATTAGGGCTGTTTTTGCTTTGCTTGATTTTGTCTGTTCTGAGTGTTTTACAGCTGATTTTTTTTTTCCCCAGAAAGATACACCAACTTCAGGTCTGTGGTTTCCAGTTAACAATTTTACCTGTTAAAACATTGGTCCACTTTGAGCTCTTGTCCAATCTGAAGTACCTCTGTAGCCCTCTTGCAGTTTTAAAACAGGTAAATAATGGTGTTCCAATAAACTTGGCCAATTTCTTTACTACCTTAGAGTGTAGGTAACAGAATGTCTAGATTTGAATATATTCACCTTATTCAAACTGTCTTTCAGCAGATTTCCACTTTCTTCAACTTAGCTTTTCATATCCTCTAAAGTGAAATTTGATTTTGGCCAAAGATGAAATATTTTTATCTTGAAGTCTTATTAAAAAAAAAAGAGCTAAGGATAACTTTCTGATACATTATTAACAGGTTTTCTTTTACTTTTTATGTACAGTGATAACAATGATTTCTCATTTTACATGTGTTACTCAAGTTATTATTTTTTAAAAATGTTTAATCTTTAGAAATACAGAAAAGGAAATCACAAAACTTTATTAGCACTAAAGCAAGATATTATCACTTTCCTCATGAACATTCCTTCTGAGAAACACACATATAAGCAAAAAGAAGACATGTAAGTTCAAGTCCTCTATTACTTCAGATTCTTTCAGCTCAAAAGCAGTTCACAATGCTGGGAGCCTTGCCTATCTTTACTATTTGAAACAGGGAGTGCAGATTACACAGAAACACCATCAGGCTCAGGAGAGAGAGGGTTAAGTTCTGCAGGGGATTGAGTCTTCAGTACCACACTGAGTCACAGCCAAGTGCTGAGACTGGCCTCCTGCTTCAGTTCTGCTGTCTCCAAAAGCAGCTCTATTTGACAGTCCTGCAGCTAACGTTGCCCTATGTGTCAGAGGAGCTAAATAACTTCAATAACTCAGACATAGTGTGTGTGTTTGTGTGTGTTTAATGCTGAGAAACTAAGTTAAATGCCAAAAGACCTCCGGGCACAAGGCATAATTTTAAAACACTTCATATAAGAGCAAAAGGAGAGGAGGAACCCCCCAAAACAGGAATGATGAGAAGGCGTCTGAGGAGAAGAAGGTGCGTCCTAATAAACACCTGGTGGGCAGTGAAATGCGCACGTGGATCGCATTTTTAAATCCACCCACTGAGGTGCTCACGTATGGCTGCGAGTGAGTGGATGATGAGAGATGCGCTGATGGCTTCAATCTTTGTACCCAGAGCACTGGGCTAGGTCATCCAAATTTTTAAAAATACAAAACAAACATTCTTCATAACAAAAGTTCTCGCAGAGATCTGACCTCTCTCTTTCTGGCATCATCCAGAGCTAGAACTTGTTTTAGGGGCTGGGGAATGCGGGCTCTGATTACTAACCAGGGTTTTCTCTTTACACTGTTTTGTTTACTCATTTCTTCACCAAAGCCAGAGATCGTCCCTTTAGCTACTGCAGCATTTCTACCAGATGCGACAAATCACAGGGGTGTATTTTGACTGCTGCTCTGTCATGTGAACAAGAGTAACACTGAAACCTTTTACCAGTCCCTGTGCTTCATCTTTGTTTTCCATTTCCCCTAAATGTTTGTAAACTGCTCCAGAGAATTCTTCTTTTAATATTTTATTCTCCTTTCCTCCCCTAGATTAAAACACTCAAGCTTATATTAATAAAATAAAATGTCATCAATTAGAAGTAATTTAGCATCACTACCACCTATTTTGATCTTGTCATTTCAATACTGTAGCTGATCAGAGGCCGGAGAAACAATTTATTTCAACGCAAGAGAATGGAACATTAGAAATTATTCCTATGGAAGTTGTTTTAAGGTTCTAAAAATGATCCAATCATTTTCCTTAATCTATCCTGGCAATAGCATTCATGTTTCCTTATGAATAAAACTTGTATCAGAATCTGTAAAGGTGCTTCATATTATATATATACATGCATACATATCTGAATCCCCACAAATCTCCGACAGTCTAAATGCAAGTTCCTTTGAAACTTCTCTGTTCGCCATCGTTGTTAAATTGCCTGATCACGAAGTTGCTTTCAACTTTTTAAACACTTGAGAGAAGCCAGCAGCACCAGCATGAACCTCAGATCACGTAACTTACAAGAGTCTGTTGCCCTCATTTTCTTCCACCGATCAACCTAAAATTACCAGTCATCAGCTTTCCAGAAAAGCTATAAATTTTCTAACATTCACTTTATTCACTTCAAACACAGATTTGCAGGTTTTTTAAAAAGCATACTACCCCACCATTATTAATTTATTTAGCTATGCAATGTCCCACATTCTAAAAGAGGTAAAACTTAAGGCTTTGCATTACATTTGCCAGATAACTGTTTCAGGTCAAAAAAGACAGCCCTGAGCTCTTGTTGCTGCTGGCATTACTGCTTACACCCCAATGGGCTGTGGACCTTCTGTAAAGATTGCTTTGCCTTCAGCCCAAGAGATGGAATTTGGCATGCATGAAGTTGACGTTTGCTATACGAACAGTAATTGCTTTACTACTAAATCTTGCGACCTCTATATTAAATCAAACTTGATGAAAAATGGATCAAAATTTGAGTCTCGGTATCAGCCTTGTTTGGCAATAGGACCAGTCCTCAGTAATCCATGGAAATGGCAGGCAGGGGGAGTAGGGAGAGCCTCCAAAACTCATTTTAGCCATGTTCTAACAGTTTTAGTCATCAGAGTTCCTAACAAAGGGCAGGACTGAAGGTTCTTCCTTGCTTCTCAGCCCACCCTCCAGGGTAGGGGAAAGAAATAGAGGGAAGGGGAGGGGAGGGCAGACTGCAAATTCTCTTTATTCTCCCTTTACAGAGGAAAAAAAACAAAACAAAAAAAGATGGGGAGGGGGAGATTAAGACAAACACAGGGGGTCACAAAGGGATGGAGAGTGATGACTGTTTTGAAGTGATTTGCATCCTTTAGGAGATCTGGAGTAAAAGGAAAGTCCTCCGGAAAGGCACAAAATGCTGTCCCACCTCATTTCTTCCTGAAGGAGAGATTAACCATGACTGAAAATTATCTTGAAGAGGAGACTTGCTAATAAGCAATCCACACAGAATCATCATCATCGTCACCTTACATTTAACAATTACTGTATGAGTGTGAAAGCAGTGAGAAGCTCTAAAGTATAACAAGACTGATTTTCAACAAAAGACCTACAAAAGACTTCAAAATACTGCCTTAAAAAATTCCCAAGGTAGGCAGTATTTCCACTGACATTGTCACAGCTAAACATTCTTATTTTCCCTTAAAAAAAAGTCTTCCATTGGAAATACCTACAGGATCAGTAGGTACGACATACAAAAAAATTGGCCTCAACACCTGATAGTTTTCGCCTCATCTCTGATTCAATCTGGAAAGGATCCAGCATAATTAAATATACTCACCAGACTTGCCTCTGAATAATCATAGGCTGAATAATGTAAGACCCAAGACTGTCCAAAACTAAGGACATCAAAAAAAAAGACATTAGCCTCTGAAGGAATTACTTCAAATATTATTTTATTGATCCCCCAAAACAACTCCATAGAATCAGTTAAAAAAAAAAGCTCTAACAAAGTCTGTGGTTAATAATAAAAAGTCCTAGAGAAGTGATAAAAGGCCAAATCATAAGACAAATGCCTATGCAGAGGGTTGAAAAACTACAGTGTGAACTGTACAAGATCAGGTCTCTAGTTCAAAAAGAAGTGTGGTTTTGACTAAAGTTGTCATACAAGATACTCAATCTACAGAAATACAGACTGTGAATTCAGTACTCCAGAGTTCAACACACTGCTGCTTTACAGATTATTATCATGTAAAATTTAAATGTTTCACCAAACTTCTAGATTATTACCTTAAGGAAGTTAGATTACTGAGAACTTCCATTTTTACATAACCTATTTCTGTAATGGGTACATCTTTAAAAATAAGCACATTCTTCTGTTGTAAGATTTTTAAAAAAATTAATTAAAGCACCCTCCCATAAAGTTGTGAAAACTGGAAATATTATTTTTCATGAGTAGAAGAAACTTGATCTGGTAATGAGAAAGGCAGTGGGAGTGAGAAATCTCATGAGCCCCATTTTCAACTTCATTTCTAAGAAACCATTTAACCTAAGACAACCTAAGACACAGAAGTTAAAAGACTTGCTTAGTTAGAGAATTTGGAAAGAGAAGTTTGAATACAGTCACTCGACCAAAGGCAGTAGGGATAATAGGGGTAAACTATTTGCTTTTGCTGTGGTCTTAAAGGAGCAGCCATCGATATTGTAAATTTAAAGTACTATTTCTAGAGGATTATTAAAAAAATACCATCATTTTGTATAAAAATAACCATATATTTAAAATACATAATTTCTATGTGTGCCTAAAATGGTATGTGTGCACTACAAAATAAAATCCTTTTACATGCTTGTAATACTTCACTTCAAATCACAACTCTGGGAAATATATGAGAGAACATGTTGTCCGCCCCTCTACATAAGTAAACACTGAAAACTTCCAGAAATGAAGACTCTGTAACTTGCCTACATACTTCATCATGGTTACTGTCTTGTGGGTTCCCTGCTTCTAAGCATCCAGCTGAAGTCTCTCCTGCTTTGATTTCAGTTCACAGACTCTTGTTTGGTCACTGCCCTTCACACCACTAAAGACAGCAATTAAAGCTTGCCTTGAATGGTTGAGGGCTTGCATTAATATTCACTGGTAGCCTTTAACCCAGGCTATAAGAAGATAAAGAAATAAAAACTAACTTTTTTCTTTTTCTTTCTTTTCTTTAATTTTAAGACATCTCTATTAGTTTGGAAAACTGATTATAGAAAGCTAACCCGTTTACCTTCATTTTTCCAAGTTACAAATATGTAGGCCATAAATTTAAGATGAAAAGTTTTATCTAACACTAAATATTTATTTTAAGGCTCTCCCTAATATCCATATATGCTTACTATTTTATTAAGCTAAACATTGGGTATGGTTTTAAATTATACACCATCATATAAATGATGATGGATATTAGAATCACAGAATTTTAGTTGGGAGACTTTTCAGTAACATTGCATTAATCATTTTTACAAGTGACATGGTAAAAAAAAAATTCAGATGGTCACAACATGCTTAGTTTTCCCTCAATTCTGACCAAAATCTTTATCTTACTAATTTAGAGGGAAAAAAGCCTTGGGGGTGTGAGTGTGTATAACATATATATCTTGCTTTCTTTGAGCTTCTTCCAAGTATATAATAAGCGATCAGTGGATGAGGGGAGGTGTATCTAAGATCAAGGAACAAGTGTCAGGCCATGCGAGTGACTGACCACCTGCCCATAGGGCCGGCTTCCTGGATGTGCCACCGGACCAGTTGGAGGGGGCCCCGCACTTACGAGGGTCCTGTGCTTGGTTTAATGATTTGCTGTTGCTGTTTTGAAATTCTGACTTTCTAAACAGAAGACCTCACATTTTCATGTTGCCCTCGCTCACAAATTATGTAGCTGTTCTGTCACGGAGCCTTTAACACCAGCTCCCCTCCCCACGTCAATTAATTCATCTCTGCGAGAGCTGCAGACACAGTAAACTCTGGGCTCTCTGCCTTGTCCTTCCTCTGGCCTCTTTCACTGACTGCTGCTCGCTGAGCAGCTCACCACAGCACCCTACAGACCTCACTCAACTGCCGTCTCATTTTCTCACATCATTATTTTTTATGTTAACCTCTTTATGCTACATTTTACCTCTGGAATATTTTCTCCCTACATTTCTGATGGATGAGTCACATGCCTTGTAACAGCTTTCAAAGTATCTTCTCAAAATATATTCAACAGTGTTTTACACTGATTGCCACCTAGCTCTCCTCACTTGTTTGAAACCAGTTTCTCAGGATGAAGAGTTCAATTTTATGGTCAGAAGAACCAACTCCTGAAATGACCAGAGACCAAGGAAAAGTGAACATAACAGCAAGGAAAGTGAACCTGACAACACTTTAATCCTGGTGCATCCTTCCACTTTTGCCTTAAATGCTGGCATTTGATTTGCTCTGTCACCACCGCCCAGTGTTGTATCAAGCTCTCTAGATGTCGGGATGGAAACAACCTCACAACAAGAAGGCTAGTGATGAGTATGGAATTTTCATCAATGCATCTGACCTTAGAAGCACACCCCTGAGCACAAGGGAGAGCTCAGGGCTGAATGTCCTTTTCTCCAAAATGGTGTGCGTGTGTTCACTCACATGCAAGATTGTGTGACCAGGCTTTTTTGTTTGTTTTTGACTAACTTCAAATGAACTACAGTGAAATGGAGAGAGGTCTGAGTCTGCCCTGGAGTTTGAGCTTGGTACACATCTGTGAGGCTCTCCTCCTGGCCAGAAGCACCAGCACTGGACTGCTCACTTCCAGGACCAAACGAAGCTCTCCTCGGAATTACCCAGGGCAGCAGTGCCGGGACTCTCTCTGCTCTTATTATTGTCACTGCACCGCCAGCTGCACTGTCACCAGCCCACGTTGACATTCCCACAGCACCACCCAGAAAGAGCACGTTCTCCCGGAGTTGAAGGGGGACTCGGTGCCTTTGTGAAAGAAACCCTCCCAAAGGGAAGGCTGGAAAAATGAGCCAGAAGCAGTAACGGGGGTCTTTTGAAAACTAGTTTTTAAAAGGCCTCCTTTTCCTCCTGGTTCCATCTGTTCTCTAACCCTTCCATTAACCCCCGGGCCTCTTGTTCTCGCTCCCTTCCCCACAACTTAAGCAAGAGACAAAAGACATTCCTGCTTCCTTATAAGTCAAGAAAACTGGAATGGACTTGAGTATGGCTAAGGCGACCCCGAGGAGGAGAATTAATAAACCACTACATCACCTAGACAGACCAACGCCATAAATGAGCATGGTCCGCAGAGTAATTCTAAAACTAGAAAAAGAGACAAATATTTAAAAAATGAATAGAATTTATCAGTGCTGAAATGGCCACATAATAACTAGGTTTGTGCACCGAAGAGGCACATTTCTCATGTTCAGCATTGTTTTGTTTCGTTTTTAACAATATCTGGATTCAAACCCAACCGTACCACTAAGTTTACCTGTTGCATGAACATCAAAAAGCTAAGGCTTAAAAAAAAAAAATATATATATATATCTCAAAAGCATAGTTTTTTCCCCGTGAGTTTCACTTTAGAGGTTTAGTGGACTGATTTATAATTTGTCGCCTTTTGTCTTTTTCGCAGTATGTCATTAAGTCTTTAATGTGGCGTTTCCTGTAGTCTGCAGTAGGATATGTGCTATTTTAAATCCAGGAATTGCAGACATAGATGGTGGGTAAAAATCTGTGAACCATAAGTAAATTCTTATAAGGAACATACAAAAAAGATTGTTCTTCAGTCAGACTTAAGCCATTACTTTTTTTCTAAAGAAGAAAAGGCACAAGTTAAGAAAAAGGGACCGTCAAAGACCTTCTGGCCAAATGTGCATCTCCATGAAGTTTCCTGCTGAGTGCATATGAATGCGCCGTGATCTGGGAAAAGGATCCAAATAGGATTTCAAACATCCAAAAATTTTAACTCAAACATTTAGGTATTTCACCATGCTGCTATTCATTCATTCACTGATTTTTTTTGTCTTAGTTTAAAGAGATGCTAAACAAAAGGAGGCAAGCTCTACATGTATTTACATTCCAAAACTAAGCTCCCTTCCCCATCCCCCCAGTCTGTCATCCCTTCACAGCTAAACAAACCGTAAAGTCTAGCCCTACGTTGGTGCAGAGAAGCCACAAGAATGGTAAGAAAGTTTCTCTTTTCTTTAACAAAACAGAACTGAACACCCAGAGTGATTATTCTCATCCTCAATGGTATTTTTTTTTCTATGATTTGCACACTCCTCTAAGATAATGGATGTAGGCTAAATTAAAGAATGAGACTAGATTCTTTACTAATTTGGTACTATTGCATTTTTTATTCTTTAACAGCTTTTGGTCAATGAGATGCTTCTGGCATCTTTACCACTAATTTTAATGTAAAACTTATCAATTTAATTTATGACATTGATGAATTTATGATTATAAAGTCTAAAACATTTTCTGAAACTCCCTGTACAGGATAAACATTTTTTATTTTTTAAGTTATAATGCCCTTAACCCAAGTGAGAAACATGTGAGTTTGCCATTTAACAGTGATTTTTTACATTTAACAAGTGATTTTTTTTTTTTTTGACCTCATCCATGTATGTCAAAGGTAAGTAAACTAAGTATTGCTTTAGTTGGTTCACATTTGCTTAGAGATAAGGCTAAAGTAATTCCCTGGTACGTATTATTTTTAAGAGGCTTTGCATTATTATTTTGGGAAGTTTTATCTTATTGAAAGACCCAAGAATCTTCATCGTGACTAAAAGTACTGCTTAGTAACTCTGTAGAGAGATGCAACTATAAATCTACTATTCTAGGGAAGGATTTCTTAATAGGATCTCAATTAATATAATGTTGAATAACTGTTGAGTATGTTGGGGCCATTAAATTCTGTAAGTCTCATAGTGTGTTTACAAATTCTCAAATTTTAAATTTAGATCATCTATATAAACATAATTCCAGACATAAACTGCATCCAAAATGTGACAAAGAGACATAACTTTTATAATATGACATTCTACTGCTCATGCCCTCCTGTACAAACGCATGCAATTAATTCAGTCATAAATCTAGGACAAAAACTACTATTTCTAATTGGGTTGATATAAACTGAAGAATCAAGTAAAAGTTTAGGCACTGTCTACCTCCTTAAAAAAAACAAACACACAGCCTTATAATTTCACCGTTTTTCACAAAATACTTAGAAAAGCATTAAACTCTCTCATCCACAGCACACTTTGCAATTATTCTCTTCTTCTCACATCTGAAAAGCAAATTAGCAGTTCTCAAATGTGATGCTACAACACCAGTCAAAAATGTAAGCTTTGAGCTTTGTTAAAACTAGTCTGACAAAAATTAAATATATACTGATCTTTAGATCTGAAAGAAATATAACGGGAAAAAACTAAAGTAAAAACATTTTTCAAGTTATTTGAAATCATCCATCTAAAATACTAAAAATGAGTCTTAAAAAAAAAAAATCAATGATGCCACCCCCTCCCCCAGGTCAATGGAGACTACATGGGGAAACCAGACTTTTACCAGAGGTAATGAGGAGTCCCACCACCTCTCCACAGGGGCAGTGTCAGGTCTAGTGCAAGTACATACCACCTAACTGTGAGTAACAAGGCCAATGCTTTGCAGTGTCAACAGAGACCACATGCGGAGCAGTAAGGAGGAATCTCTACTCTCCCTGCCAGGGTATATCAACAGAGGTCTCCTGGGAAACCTGAACTCCCACCTTCACCAAACAATAATGAGGTCCCACTCCCACCTACTAGGTGTCAACAAAGACCTAGGATAAAGACCAACTTTATCTAGAAGTAAAGAGGTAAGCAGTATCAGAGATCTACCAAACAGAAGATTTAAACAGAATCCAGGGTCTCATAAAGTAATGGCCCAAGTGTCAAAGATTCAATGGAAAATTGCTTTCATACCAAAACCCAGGAAAATTTCAACTTGAATGAGAGAAGACAAGAGTCACTAACACCAAGATGGCACAGATGTTAGAATTATATGACAAGGACTTAAATCAGCCACCATAAAATGTGTTAATGAGCAATTATAAAGACCCTTGAAACTAATGAAAAACAGAAAGTATCAGCAAACAGAAGATAGAAAGAAGAACCAACATAAATTATAGAACTGAAACTTACGGTGACAAATTAAAAAAAAAATACTCAGTGAGTAGACTCAACAGCAGGATGGAGAGAACAGAGGAAAGAATCAATAAACTCAAAGATAGAACAACAGAAATTTCCCAGTTTGAAAAATGAAGTGAACATACACTGAAAACAACAAAGCCTCAGAAGCCTATGGGTGGGATAGTAACAAAAGATCTCATTTGTGTCACTGGTGTTTCAGAGGGAAAAAAAGAAAGGGAAATGGAGCTGAAACTTTTTTCTCAGAAATAATGGCTGAAAGTTTCCCAAATTTGGCAAAAGACATAAACCTACAGATTCAAGAAGCTGAGAGAACCCCTAAACAGTTGATATACCCAAGACACATCAAAATCAAACTTCTGAAAAATAAAGACGAAGAAAAAGCTTGCAAGTGGCAGGAGAAATGAGACCTTACCAAAAGGAGATAAAACAAATGGCAGCAGATTTCTCATTAGAAACCATGGAGGCTGGAAGGAAGTGGCATAACATTTTCAACTGTTGAAAGAAAGGATCTATCAAACTAGAATCCCGTAACCTAGCAAAAGTACCCTTCAGAAATGAAGGGGCAATCAAGACATTCTCAGATGAAGGAAAAGTAAGAGTATTTGAAGAGTTAACAATAGGAATCACCCAATTTGAACAACAGAAAGAAATCAGCCTGAAAAAGTAGAAGAAATATTTAAGACAGTTGTATCACAAATGCGGAGGGTAAAGGGACATAGAGGGAGATAGCAGTTTCTGCACTTCACTTAAATTAGCAAAATGATGACACCAGTAGACTGTGAACCACTAAAAAAGCTATACAAATAGACATACTTAAAAACACTACAAATAAAAATGGAAGGGAGACCTTTGTGGTGATGGAATAGTTCTGCATCTTGACTATAGTGGTAATTATACAAGTCTATACTAGTTAAAAAAAAATGACATAGAAATGCATACACATAGAATATCAGTGTCAATTTCCTGGTTCTGATATTGCACTATAATTTTATAAAATGTAACCATCTGGGGCAACTGGGTGAAGGGGTCACAAGAACTCTCTGCACTATCTTTGTAACTTTCTATCAATTTAGAATTATTTTGATATAAAAATCAATGGCAAATGTGTAATAAATCAGTGGCAAATATGTAATATCAAGCTATATGAAGGTCAAGGTACCTCCGCAGATATATGAAGAGAAAACTAATGCATGACTAAGGTGTACTTTAAAGTTGGATTTACCCGCAATACTTTGAATTCTGTAAGATATATTAAAATGCCATTTTTTAAAAATTAAAGCTGCTATAATTTTACTTGTAACTTTATGATCAGCATGGTATTAACTCATAAGGATTATGTTTCCAGGAATAAAATAATGTGTGTAATTGGGATTCCTAAGCAAACCTATGAGTTACTTTGCAAATATTGAAGAACTTATTTATATGCTCATTGAAATATGTAACCCTATTTCCCTATATCTAAACAACACATAGTTACTTATATTTAACTAGAACTGCTCACAGTAACACTCCATTACTCAATAAATTAGATAAAGAGTTTGTGGTATCAAGAAAAAACACATACACAAGCACATACACATGTATATCTATAGCTGGTATAAATACTTGGAGACCAACGTATAACACATTAAACCCAGAGCCTTTTAAAAGGCAATTTAAGAGAGGAAAACTGTTTATACGTACTTACTAAATAAGCTGATAAACGAACCAACATTTCATGAAGGAGTCAACATAAAGTGATAACAAAAAATGAAAAAGGTAGGTTATATGTGCATATTTGTAGTACGTGTGCTTATGCTATATGCATTTGTATACATAATTTTCTCAAATAAATTTTTTCTTTCCTTTTTTTTTCAAACTCAAAACCAACAAAGATAAAGGGAAAGAATGGCTAAATCCCAGGCTGATTTGATATCTACAGAACAACGTGATAGTACTTTCCTGCCACTCAATGGCTGGAACAATCCTTTCTTTGTGAAGAGAATGGAAAGTGAGAATTGCAACTGAAAACTTCAGTTCACCTTCACCTGAGTTCTCTTACATCTGAGAGCTGAACACACACATATGATATGATTATAGCAAGACAAAGGAGGGAAAAAACAGCCATGTATGGAAATCATTCTGCATGCCAAGTACAGCAAACCTTACACGGTGGCTTATGAAGAAGGAGATTCTGTGAGGAAACAGAATTTAATTCAATTTCTTAAAATTAATTGGAACCTTGAACATAAGATGTTAAAGTGATACAGAACCTGAGGCACATTTCTAAACTATCGTGACTATATTTTCATGAACAGGGATTTCAAAACTGTAATATGCCATGTACCATAACACATGTGGTTCTTTCTGAATAAAAGCAATGAAAAGTGATAATCACTCTTTATCTTTCCTTCTTTCAGTGTGATCTTACATCACAGGCAGATATTTTTGTTTATTTTTATAATTACAAAATCTGACCACATCAGTGCGAAAGCCATTTCCCAAGGATAAACTGACAAGGATGAGATTTTTAATTATTTTAAGCTAACTAGCGTCATCTTATCAGAGTAACTAATTTCTGGGGATATTTTACTTGCCAGAAAAGCAGAACAGTTGTAAATCTTCTCAGCACTTTTTCTTAGAAACATTTACAGAATTTTTCAAACTGTAGATCTTATTATTCCTTAATATCCCTCTTTGGTAGGAATATTAGAAGATCTTCCTATGATAGCTCATCATGTACCAAGAAACAGAGGGATTGATGGGATAATTTCCAAAAACAAAGAAAACTCAAATAATTAAAATTTCAGTACCAGGGTTATAGTCATTTATCATAATTGTCTATGTTAAATAATTTCCTTATAATTTTGATTAGACACTAAGTTGTGCTGAATTTTTAGATTCATGTTGCTCCAAATTGCTTGGCACATAGTAAGTGCTCAAAAAATAATAATTTCAGAGTAAATAAATGAAAAAGGTCATACTTAGCAGATACTAAAACTCAAGGTGCACCTAATAAATACTGTCACATAGCAACAGTAAAACTTTCAATTTATAATTTTGAATCTGACGTTCAAGAGAGGAAAAGGAAATTTTCTTGAGGTTCTATGGGTAAACTTCCTGTTTTCCTGACAGAGGCTAAGTGGGACTGTAAGCAGCGGAGACCTACCATCACGATAACTGTTGCCTCAGTCATTTCACCATTATTTTTGGAATAGCACCTATTCTGAAAGAACAAGAGGGACATCAATGAATGAACCATCTTCAGAGGAAGGACTGGGCCTTTGAAGGTTCTGACAAACATGTGAACTGAGTTACCAGGAGGTCACCAGAAAGAATCTTCTGTAGTTCCTATGGACAGATTTCTCTCACCAATGGATGCAAAGTTCTCTCCTTAAGACAATAAACCATACAAACCATAGTTCTGGAAGGCACAGAAATGATACGAAGCTTAAGGTTTTCTTTCTGGATATAGATGATCTCATTTGTGACCAACTGAAGTGTATTTTGTTTTATTCTTCTCTTACAATCCATTTCAAATAAGTGGGTTTGGAGTGTTTAAAAAATTTCACTTAAGGGCCTTTGCCTTTTAGTACTCTAGAGAAGCATGAACGGGAGAGAACAGCAAAAGAAAAGGGGTCATCCAGTTTTTCTAGACAGCAGGGTTATGCTGAAAGTCAACATGACCAAGTAACTTGCCACAAAAAATAAGCAATAAAGCTGTGGTTCTAGGAAGTTTTTGAAAAAAACTGCATTGCATCTTGTTTTAACACAGATGAAGGCAATTGTGAATGGTGAGATGCCTTTGTATCTTAATTACATAAACTTCCTTAATGAAATTCAGGTGTAATCCCTGAGGCTCTGAGGCCAGACCAATTAACTAAGCTGCAGAATCTGGTATTTGCCAAAGGGGAATTAATGAATTGAGAGGTCTACTATGAATATCAACAAGTCTAAATTCACTATTTACTGAACAGTAGAAAAATTAAATGCTAAACTAGAATTTTGAATTATATAATTGTGGAATACTGTCAATTACAAAAGCATGGCCCATCATTTGGCTGGATGACATTTTTGATTTTGTTTCATTTTTATTTTTACTATTTTGATCTCTGCTTGTACCCGCTGCCACGCCTCACCTGGCCATCTGCAGCATAAGGGGGTAGTTTTCTTATTCCTCCTCCCTCCTCAATATTTTGTATGACCTATTTCTTCATCAAAGCACCAAATACTAGGTCCTTAGGCCAAATAAGAACAAACAATTGGTTGAATTTTGGCCTGTACAAAGTTCAGTTTTGGGAAGAGAAGTAGTCATCACTAGTATTTATACTAACGGACATTTATTCCAAAATCAACCAGTTAGTAGTAAGCAGTATATCTATTTTGGAGGAGCAGTAATAATTTATGTAAATAATGATAAATCATTCCAAATTTCCTAATTGGTCTCAGTCAAAATTTAAATTATTTGCAATCTACCTGATAGACACATGTATTATAATTTCACAGTCCTTTCCTAATACTCAGTCTTATAACAACCCCAGTTTCTCAAAAGCCCTTCCGCTAAAGTGGGTACGTTTCTTTTTTCCCATTCAAAATTTACCTCTTCAATTCACCCTCATGAGAGTAGACCAGAGGCTGAGGGGCTGCTTCTTTTTAGTGAATTAAATAACTAAATAAGTTAAACACATCAGTATTTTTCAAGTTCCTAATTGTTAGTTTCTTTCAATTTTCACCAACATATCAAATTGATTTTTAATATTCAGTCTACCCAACACTTCATTGACACTTAGTCCTTTGGAAGCAGATTGGTTGGATGTCTCTCTCTGGATACACTGAGTATATAGTCAGTGAGAATTACTAAGAATTTATAGGGCCTTGAGTAGGCTGCATCCAACAGTCGTTTGAGCATGGAGGTTCTCAAACCAGACTGCCTGGGTTCAAATTGTGCCTTTGTCTCTTGCTTGCTGAATAACCTTGGGCAACTTCCATAAGGAATTTTCTCAGACATAAAATGAGGGTAATAACAATATCTAGTTCAGTGGGTTGTCAGGATTCAATGAGATCATGTTTGTTAAGAGCCTGGCACAATGCCTGGAAAATAGTTAATTTATAAAAATAGTTACCACCATCACTATACCTAGAGAAACACACCAAAGAGGAATCACAATCCAGCTCTCAAAAGGCTGACAATCTCAGTTTAGAAGCACGCCAGAAACACAAGTTGACATATAACTTATGTAATAAACACACACACACACAGGATTTTTATAGCACACATTCAGTGAAATGATGCAAGTAATGGAGTATTCATAGTAAACAGATTTTAGAAAATGAAGGATATAACTGGAAAGCCACTTCTATGCAGCAAGGAATGCCAAAGAAGCAGGTATGTATCAGACACATAAGGTCTTCAACACAGTGTTTTTAGTGAGGGGAATAACATTTTTAAAAGTAAAATAAAATAAAAGGTTGTGGACTGACCCAGAGACATACAATATTATCATATACTATTATTATTATTTTTTTAACAGAAAGGACATTAACAAAAATCTTTGGGAGAAGACAAACTCAGAATAAAGAATAGTCTTTAAATATTGAAATCATTAAAACAGAATGATATGATAGGGACTATCTGGGGCATGTGGGAAAGCTACTTGAGAGCCAAAGCCACATGTGAGAAAAGACAATTCCAAGAAGAACTGTCAGCAAGTTCAAAGGTCCTGAGGCAGCAATGAACTCAACTTCCATGAAGAACAGAGAGGGAACTAGTGAGAAAGGAAAAAAGGTAGACACATAGCAGTTGTAAGGTTATATAAAACCTTACAGGACATGGTAAGGAGTTTGGATTTGACTCTAGGAATGATAATAAGTCTTGAGATGGGCTTAAGGAATGTGACATGATTAGAAGTCAAGAATTAGAAGGAAAAGGATCATCTCCTACCTGGGTAAAAGGTAAAGAACACTAAAATGAGAGTAAAATCAGTTCTAATATTTGAACCACATTAAGTGGTTGAAAGTGCCATTCAAGGTAATGCGAAAACTGGGAATGAATGATAAATTAAAATGACTAAGATGATTCCAGACATTTTATATGAAAGAAGAGTGACACAAAAGAGGAACCACCTGGAAATTAAGCTGAATGTAAATGGAGGATAGAGAGAGACAGCTTAAACCTACAGATGTGGAAGCTACCATGACACATGGTGTGTGGGGAGATGAACTCCCTGAAACAAGGAGTGCAGAATCAGTCCCCAGAGCCTGAAGACAGGAAGACATGGCCAATATTTTGCTAACAAACGTTTAAACTTTATTACTGAGGTACTCATAATGAGAAAGAGGTTTTGTGACACACAAAGAATTTTCTAATAATCATGAGCCACTTACTGAAACAGACATTTAAGACTATCAATTCTAAAATTAATGTCTGTGAGCGACTCTTATGTACCATTTGGGAAAGATAACCCCATGCTCATACCATTAAAGTAATGCCATCTAGTTCCTGGAACTGCCAGCTCAAATGTCATCTTGGCCACTCATTCAAAGTAGATGAATAGACGACATTCTATTTCATGATGGGAAGATTGGGAAGAGGTCTTACAGAAAACATTTAAGTTTTATCTTGGGCAGAAACATTATAGATAGAACACATGGCATTTGTGAGAAAAAGGATTGTCCTTCTACCCAAGATAACACTTGCAAAGCTCTAAAGACAATGTTCTGTGGGAACACACCATGTGACTTGTTGCTTTGGTGCAAGAAAGGAAGTGATTTTATGGAAAGTTTATTCAGAGCTGTATCATTTCAAAGTCTATCTGAACGCTCCATTCCTTCACAAAACAAATTCCAAAATATACCACCATTAATGGAAACAGAGACTGACATGATCTTGTTGTCCTGCCTGTCTAAGAAATGTCTTTCCCTTTGGACTTCGCAAAAAGCGAAAACTAAATGCATTTTCCCCATTACACAGACATTCCCCCTGGCCTTTACCTGCAACCCATACACTAGATTTGTAATAGCAATGACCAAAGCTTGCCTTGGGCTAGTCATATTGGGGCGGGGTAAGGGGGAAGAAGTTTGGAAAAATCTGTGAAACACCCAACTTCTAAGGAAAATATATGCACCAAAGTCCCAATAATTTATCATGTATGGTTATATAATACACGATTGGCATTACTGAAGTAAAGAGGTCTCTCTCTTGTTTAACAGGAAAGACATTACCTGTACCTACAGACTACATGAATAAACTCTACAAAACTACTACTATTCCTCTCGCAAGTCTGGGATTGAACTTGTGAGGGCTTTATCCTCAGAATGGGAGAAATTTAAAAGTGGCTTTTTTGGTTTTTAAATGTTTCTTAGGACTTATGAACCATTTGTTTATTCCTCATTTCTTCTGGTACATCTATACAAAGAACATTCTAAGGGCCAGGTACAATGACAATTAAAAACTGAAAAAAAACTGATACACAATAAAAAAAAATTCTAACAATGCAAATAAGAGGAGAGGATGAAAGAAGAAACCACTTAAATTTGGGAATAATGTTTCATAAAAATTAAACTTAAGGAATACTGATATTCATTATTATTTTAATCATACATAAGGAGCCATTCAAATTCTTGACTTTTAAAGTAAACTAGAATTAAACTGAAAGTTGTGGTTCCTGACATTTTCTGGATGGTCAATATTTTCAATTCTTTTTCTAAAAAACTGCATTCTATTTACTGGGTTGATTGGCTGGATTGAACTGAAACTTTTGGCTAATGCTTTGACAGCATGATTTGGATTGAGGAAGATGTGTCTGTACATGTGGACATGGGCATGCCTTTTTTATGCATATGGAAGTTGGAGTCTATAGCTCAGTCAAGTAAGAGATTGTACCAACAGTGCTCAGAAAATATATGCTTAACAACCGAACATAATTACCTTGAAATCGTATTAGAGTTGTGGAATATTTCATTGAGAAAGTACTTTAGAAGTAATAGTTTAGAGCAATACCTTAATTAAGATATTATTCTGGCTTTACTGTGAAATAGTAGCTATGTGGTCTGTCAGGCTATCCTGCCATTACTCTCCCAGAATATTTTGCAAATAGGAGGGAAGGTAGAATCAGTGTTTATTAATTATAAAGATGCCCCAGTTGTTTTCACTAAAATTGGAGGATTAACACATTTCATTGTGGCTTAATTTGACTCTTAGGATGAATGTAACAAAGATAAATCAATGCAATCAGACTGCCTATACAGTTCTTGCTAAAATAAATTAATAGGTTACAAAAATATTACCCAAACCAAGGACCTTAATGCTTTTAACTTCTATATAACTCAACTACAAAAACCTCCAGATCGACAACAGACCAAGAGAGAGAACAAATATCAAACTATTGAGCATCACTCCCTTCTACTACCATGAATAAAATACATTCAAACAGAAGCTACTTGTTAAAATAAAAGGATGTCAGTATGTTGTAGGCAGGCATAACGAATTTCTAAAGTAAAACATAATTTGGTGGCTCTGAAAAGATACAACTTTATAAAAACTCAAAAAGATATACACTTTTTCAGTGATTTAATCTAAATACTGAAATTCTAACAAGTCAAAACACATGCATTCCTTAAAAGAAAACAACTTTTAGCCTGAGACCATAGGATAGGTATACCAAATGAAATAGGATAAGAAAAAAAAAATCAAAAACCTGTCAGTTAAATAATTAAAAATTTTTTTCCAGTTCTGAAACATATTGAATCATAATGCTGCCTGGCTAAAAGAAAGCTCTTTCGATAGCTTTATAAAATCAGTTCACAGTTTTGTTAAACTTGTGATGGTAAAACATTAAGAATTCAATCCCAGATGAGTAGTTATGATATCAAATAAAGAAACTGTCTGGAAGAAAAACTGTACAGACACAGTAATCAAATTCCCATACAGGATAAATGGATGACATATAAGCCAAAAGATGATTCATTTTATTTTAAAATTAATTACAAAAGTCCTTGATTATTTTAGAATGAATTACATACCCTTATAGGAGTTTTCCTTAGGCAATAGCAAAATTAATTAACTGTAACTATGATATATTTGGTCATCAGAAATGTAACAGAAGGGAAAACATGACTGTTTTGAAGAGTATATACTTGCTTTTTTCCGAATCAAGATGAGTCAAATGAAATTTACATTTGTCTTCTAAACAAAGTAATATCC
This sequence comes from Camelus bactrianus, assembly GCF_048773025.1. Lineage (NCBI taxonomy): Eukaryota > Metazoa > Chordata > Mammalia > Artiodactyla > Camelidae > Camelus > Camelus bactrianus. Next base: position 36,488,737 of record NC_133541.1, read on the forward strand.
AGGAACTAGCACATCATTAGTAAAATGCACATCTGATCTTTAAGAAATATCTAAAGACAATGGAATGATAAAGCCCACTTTTAAATATCTGAGAGATGAATGTCCATTCTTAACAAATTTTTGTTTTAGTAAACTCACAAATATTTCTTCTATCAATATGATTTGAATATTTAAGAAACAAAATATAAGTCCGTTAAATATTGAGTCAAGAAAAATTACTCGAAAAAAAATTAACTGAAGTCTCTCCCACTAACTTATAAAGGGGGAAAATAAAAGTAATACTGATTAGGTATAAGAAAGACTCTAGGACTCAAAGAAAACCATTAAATTATTCAAAATGAAATATGCCTTGTGTAAATTACATGTTTTTAAGTGACTATACATTATTTTCACAATTTCAATTAAAATTCAATCAATAAATCACTTATAGTCTTCTATCTGTCACTAGTAATAATGTCAGAATACTTTTTATTTAAAAAAAGAAACCTTAGAAGAAACAGTCCAATTTCTATTGTCGTATTTCCACTTATCCTAATATCGACTTGGGCAGACACCTCATTTTTTCCCCACTGTTTACCCAGATATAAGAGGAACTCAGGGTGCACCCACGAGCAGGATTCTATTTTGCTTTAAATCTATACTTTGTATAAGTGAGAAGCACCTGTTAAAATTGTATGATTAATGTGGCAGATGGGTAAAAGAGCCGGGACAGAAGTTCTATTTTCAGGCTAATAAGAACTCAGTTATTTCAGAATCAAAATTTATTACTAGGTTTTAAAATAGTCCAAAACTTGTAATGGGCATTTTGCCTTGACAAATTTGAATTCCAAAATTAAATGGACTCAGTGTTTCATTTCACATAGCAGATTACATATCAAAAACGATTTCATGTGGGGTTTTAAAGACAAGTAATTATAGCAAAATCCAATAGACTCAAAGTTCAAAGTGACGATTCTCTTTTTAAATGGAAATTTATAGAAAGGATTCATGATATATAAGCAAAAACTTATTTTGTTATTTTGCTTCTTATAATTAAAAACTGCAATTAAAACTATGAGGAATGTAAATGTCTTATAAGCAACTGTTTTTATTTGGCAGAAAATGGTCTACTTTTAGGTTACTCAAATTCTAATATCTTAAATGACACTGTGCCTACTAAGTCATAAAAAACGAAATATGAACACAGTATTTAAAGCTTTTATTCTTGAAATGAAACACATTCTTTTCAACTACAAAGTACTCTCTCCAAGTACTATATGCATACTTCTCAATCATTTCAAAAAAAAAAAATTAAATTATTTTTAAAGTACATTTTTATTAAGTCTCAAGGAACTATTTTGTCCTTACACTTCCTCCTTTTTCATTTTCCTATTTAGAATACACTGAACTTCAAAATATCTCCCAAAACAAAGAAAAAGTTTATATAGTTTTTTTATGAATTTTGACCAATAAGGGAAATGTAGTAAATACTTACACGAATCAAATGTAGAAAGTAATAATCCAGTTTTTTATTCACACAGATTAAGTTGATCTATCCCTGGATACTGAAAACTAACCACTGAACTGAAAAAGCAGAGCTAGAAAGAATCTATGATGTCTAGTGTCTCCATTCTAATTATCATTAGGTTTCTACCTATCAAGAACAAATAATATACACACTAGAATATATTTAAAAAATTTTAGCATACTTGGCCCAGGAATCTTGGCAACCATTGTGAACTTAAGGACAACTGTGGTATTTAATATTGAGATGCTGAAGTATACTTGAAAATGGATGATGGTCACTTATAACACTTCATCCTTATTTACTGCCATTTCATCAGAATTTTTATTGTCTCAAATATATTATACTTGCAACTCAAGAGGACATCACGACATGTTAACAAACTAAAACAAACCTATCATTTATTCCCATTGCTTTTTGGGAGCAATGCAAACATTTTTATTTGAGGCTTTCCAAATATTGCAAATATTTCAGGCCTTTCCTCAAGAGATAAAATATCTACTCTAACCCTCAAGCTGTTACATACCTTAGAAATAATTTTGATTTAATAATCTATTTTAATTGTTTAATCAATATCTAGAAGTACAAATCAATCATAGTTCAGTAGCCAACTGAATATATAATATCTATGTAATTAATTTAATACCTGGCAATTTTATGGCTGATTACAGCAATAAATATTTTGACAAGAGCATGTAAGAGGCTGTTACGTAAATGTAATGAAATTGCTATCATTCCTAAAAAGTTCTTGCTTATTATACCCTGGTTAGAGATACCAGGAAATCATATTTTATCCAAACACCATGCACTGCAATAATGGCATAATGAAGACATAAAACTCTCCTGGCATAATCTGATTCTCTGCAGAACAGATGTAGTTAGTACTTAGTAGTCTAGACAAAATTTAAGGAGATTTATTTTAAAGTGTATCTTTGTCAATACTCTTCTGAGGGCTTGGCAAAGGATTTCTGAACTGACAACTCAAATGTCCTAAACTGAACTGAAGTTTACCTGATTATAATAAACTGTTATAACATACACAAAATCCCTAGCAGAAGTACTAGGGTTCATCAAGGGTCTATTGAAATTTAAGTAAAAGGCAGTGTAAAGTCAATGAAAAATAAATAAAATACTTATAGGCAATTGAATTATTAAACAATGGAGTGAACCAAAATCAAAATTACATAAATAATATTTCCATTTTTTGTCTCCATAAATTTACTTGTGAGATTAATGATAAACCAGTAATTATAATTATCACCTCTTGTTAAACAAAATACATTGGTCTTATTTATTTAGAAAAAACATATAAATCACATCAAAAGATGTTCAATGAGGGAAAATCAAATACTGAGACATTCGTTATCTCCGGAGAAATCATTATCATTGCCATAAAGTCACACCACATTTCTAAATTATAAATTCATTTGGGAAAAATCAAAGACTCTCTGTTGACATGAAATTAACAGTCTAACCCTTTTATAATTTCTTTTAAGATATTAGATACTCCAAATTCGTCATCCATGCCTTGTAGTTTCAAAGCACATTCTAAGATGCAACAAACTTTGAGGCCACAGTGAAGTTCCAAAATTGCCAGAGATTAGAGACCAACTATTAGGTGTGACTCCAGCAATTATGGTGGTAGGGAAGAGGTGCCACTCTCCCACCCATTCACCTATCTGTCCAACTACTCACCCTCCAGTTCTCTTACCCAACCACCCAGGCATCCACCTACCTAAACAAACACACCCAACATTTACTGTGTCCTGTGATATTTGATGGAGACAGTCCTAGTCTCTAGGAATTCATGCTTTTGAACAGGGAAGAAAGACCAAAAAGATTAGTAAATCAAAAACCAGATTAAGAAGAGGAAAGAAAGTAAAATTAAAACCACAGTAGCAAAAAATAAAAAGTATAGAAGAGCTTATAAACATCTGTAAGGTAGTGTATTCATTCTTACGCATGTTATATTTCCATTACACACTCTACTGTTGTATATGAGGCTCCTACTGAACATAATATGAAATGTGTTAAAAAAAAAAAAAGGATATGCTCACTTTAGGAGAAATGTCAGTCTTTTAGAGGTAAATAAGTAAAAACAGAAATGAATAGAAATTTACTTAAAAATGTCTTTTCTAACTTTTACATTTCAATATTCACAAGGCTACTTTCTAATGGAGAGAAACCACAATAAAATATGCATGCAAAATTATGGGATTTTATGATTAAAGTTGTATCCCATTTATTCCAAGTTCTAACAAGAATTATAGATCATTTAAAGTGGATGTTTAACTCACTGACCAAACACCAGCTTTAGCCCTCTTTGAATGTATTCTCCTGTGATTCACAGAAGAGTTTTGACAAAACTTAAAACTGTTTTTCAGCATTTCTTATCTTTAAATTTCATCATGCATTAAAATGTTACTTAGACTTGTCTGGCACCAAAGGTACATTTTTCCTAGCTAATGGCATTATGCAGATATTAATCATGTTTTTAAAGTGGCCAAGGGCATATCAGTAATACACTCTCTCTCTCTCTTAATGAAAGAAAGTTCATACTTAAACAGATGAAACACACCTAAAGTTCCAGTGAGACGAGAAAATCATGTATCAGGTCTATCAACGTAAGAGCGACAACAGGATCTTGGTAATACAGCTATAATTTTCAGAGCGCTTATAATTTTTGTCAAAGAATCGTATTTTTCTTAGGTTTATAATGAAAAACCTGCAGCTAAAAGCTTGGAGTCCATGTCCACTGCTCCCACAAAGTATGAACAAGGTATGAGAAACAGTATTTGAGAAAGACTGATCACAGCAGAGCTGCTGACTGTATCTGCAATGCAATTTCTAAATCTTCAGAGCAAAACAGTTTATTACCACAACCAACAGAGTTTCAGTGTCACAAGGATGTTCCGTAACTCTGTAGGCTACCTGCAAAGGACACAATATATCTTCTAAAAGCTTATGGATGCCACTAATACAATAAAAAGGGGGAGGGTCTTGTCTAAATCATGCTGGGAAATTGCTCAGTTTTATGAAATGCAGTGAAATGTGACTATCAGCTAGTGTTCTGCTCCCAGCATGTAGAGGGCTAACAGTAAAGATCTGTGTTTGTTTTTACTCTGTGACTCCTATTGTCTGAGCCAGATTCTCCTTAGGATCTTATTTTATTCCGATTACTGCAACATTACTGCCAGAAACTGTAGAGCAGACTTGGTCACTCCTTTGTTGAAGTCAGCCAAGAGAATATTCTGTTGGAGAAAGTAACATTTGCCTCAAAGGCTTAGAAGCCAAGGGAAAAACTGAGACATATACAAGACAAAAATATATAAACCAATTAACTCAGCCTCTCAGGAAAATCATCTTCACTCTCATCAAATTGTGTATTATCTGGCAATATAAATTGAAAACCTATTTATAGACCAGTCAGGCTAAATGTTTTATTGCTACAACAGAAGTAATAAGGGTCACAGAATGCAAAATCCTAGGAAACACATTTTTTTCCTGAGGCCATTTAATATGCTTTTGATACAGATTACTTTCTTGTCAATGGTTCTTTTGTCTTTCTTAAAACTCCACCTGCACAACAACGAGGTCACCCTGAATTTCAAGTACAACATTGCCTATAAATTTAATTTAACATCATATTATCCATAATTACCGTAAACAGGAGGCAGGTGTGACCCTTATTGTCAAGCTAGAGGGCCTGAGGACAGGATGGGTTAAGAGACTCACTGAACGATATAGGGTCTGAGTTGACTATAGGCTCCATATGAGCCACAGTGACCTGGCTATTAAAATATTATTTCAATCATATGCTTCTTGAAGAAATAGTACTTCCAAGTCGAGAGGTATCAGCCCCATTCATTGCATACTACACTGTTCAACTCACCTCTGAAGAACTTACTTCAGCTTTGGAGTCCATATTTTAACAATTCACAGTTAGAATACAGAGCATCTACAGAGTGCAACCGAGAAAGCAACCAGTCTGAAATTTATGTCCTATGAACTCTGAATGATTTGCTTGGAGAAGAAAAGGCAAGTAGGGACTTGAGGTCTGTGTGTAAATATCCAAAGACTGCCTGGTAAAATCCCTCAACAGAAGATTTGCTCCAGATGGAAATTAAAGGAAGGTGTTTTGTCGATTGGTTGGTATTTCTGGTTTTAAATACAATTAGGGCTCCCAAGAAGGAATGGGATTCTTCCCACTCTGTTATGCTTCATGTCATCTAAATGTCCTAAGTCATGTAATGACCTAATCATTTGTCAGCTGCATTGTTAAAGCGACATCTATATTGGGCAGGTAGTTGAATTAATACACATGGACAGTCCCTTTTAAATCTAAGATCCTGTGATTAAACGTAGTTTGGCAGAGAAAGAGCCAAAATCACAACTCAGATCTAGGAGGATTAGTTCCTACATTTTGGCCATTTGGACTCCTGAAGACCCAATGAACAGGTCTCTACTCTGATCTCTTGACACTGACCCACTTTAGGGAGCCCAGGGCTCTCTTTCTAAAATCGTTGATTCTATTCGCTTGCTTACAAATGTTTTGTAACTCCTAAGCCCTCAGATGATAATCTGCATAAAATGACGTATTCCGGCCCCAGCTCTGGTCGACATGGTCTCCCACCAAAATTTTCTTCCTTCCCTGAGAGTGTCCCCAGTGGCTCACAGGACTGGTAGCTGCAATACCACACCTTCCTCCCTGCTTCAAAAAGGCAGCTTTGCTTTGATCTCTTTTTCATTTGGAATTCTATATATGGTCTCATTTTAAAAAAAAGTTCCCCTTTGGAAAACCACTGTTCCAGATACACAGGAGCATGATGGTTTGTCTAATAGCGCTTCTTATAACACTCGCTTTCCTGTCTTTAGACACCCATCCTTATAGTCCCCATTCCCTCCTGGCAAATGCCTATTCATCTTTCCAGGCTCTAAAGCAAACGCAACCTTCTCTAGGAAGGCTTCTTCAATTCCCAAGGCTGAATTATCTGCTGTTTCTCTGCTCCAACTCTATATATGCCTCTCTTCTAGTACTTCATATCTTCTAAAGTATTAGACAAGCCTTTCTTATATACAATTACCTCCCCAGGGCCAGGTATACACCTTATTTATCGTTACAATTCCCACAGTTAGCACAGTTAGAACTCAATAAAGGTTTGAGTGAACGGTTGTCATTGATTTTCAACTTGTAATCCATGAAATTCTAGGATTCTGTTGAAGATTGAAGACAACTCTGTAATAGTAACCATAGTAACTGTCCCTATATTTTTGAACAACATTTTTCATAAATCTTGAATTAGAAATAGGAGTTAGTGATCAAGAAGAGAGGTAAAGGATGAAATTTTCCTCTAGAAGACAATCTCCACAGACAAGATGATAGAAATCATGAGAATAAGGAGTTCATCAATTAGTTTGGCCTCTCCACAAGTCTTTTTTCAGTTCTAGCAAGGAGATTACTCTTTTTGTTTATTTATTTTTTAAATTAAAAAAAAAAAAAAGACCACATTTTCAGCATGCAGGTAGGGAACATTTACCACCATGGGCCAGGTACTATTAGGCATGTTGTATATTGCACAACACTGCACATAAGGTTGACCTATTATTTTTACTTTATAAACAATGACTATGAAACTTGGAAACATTAAAATCATTCACTCTCTCAGTAACAGTAAATTCTATATTGTCACTCTCAACATCTTGACAGCTGGTTCACTCATTTGTCTATTCATTCATTCTATTTACTGATTTATTCATGAAATGTATTAAGCATGTAATATGTGTCTTTAATATATAAAAGTTTCCTGCAAGTACGTAACTTGGATAGACTGCAAATCTGCAATTTCCAATCCAAGCTGCTTTAAAAAAATTTTTTTAAATTTATTTTTTAGGGGGCACATAATTAGGTTTACTTATTAATTTTTTTTTAGAGGAAGTACTGGGGATTGAACCTAGGACCTTGTGTATGCTAAACATGTGCTCTACCACTTGAGCTATACCCTCCCCACTCAAGCTGCTTTTGATTTGAATTTAGAAACAGGTCATCTTAAATCAAGTTACCTAGTTACCTTCTGAATTCAAAAGAGAGGAAAGATGCAATTTTTAGAGAAAAAAAAATTCTATCCTTATCTGATACATTATATTTTTATATTTTTAAATATTGGTCTATATCTTTTTAGTAAAATCTTCAACAGTAAGTTTTTTCAATCTCCACAAATATCAGTTAATATCACACAATAAAACATTTGACAATTTCAAATTTCTATTTCTAATTTGATATAATTTTAAACCACTTTGAACAAACTTTAGGCAATTTTGGATCTAAGATGTCCTTTTTGGTTTTGTTCTAAAATGCACTTCTCTGGCCAAGATCTTGGAAGACAAATTTCAGACTAAGAACACACTTTAGAAGTTTCCTCAATAATTCAAAATGATTGCATTAAACCCAGTTATATCACTACCTGTTAGCTCAAGGATTTGACTATTCTGCAAGTTACATCATGTTCCTAGAAACGTAACTGCTGGGAACCAGTAAAACCTGGTTCACCATAGCTTGCCTGCACTGACTATGGTATTCCTACCCCTAACACCAGTATGATAAAGTACTTCACTGGACACAGAACATGAAGCAGATCTTTAATAACTGGACACACCATTAGGTGTTAACTACAGTTGCTTAACAAGGCTGACTGCTTAAAAACCCAGACTGGAAAGACACCAGGGCTAAGAAGCAGACCCTCTTCATAACCGTTATCTAAATTTGTTAAACCAAACTCCTAAATTCTCCTAAAGTTTCTGTTTGTGTATCCTAGTCTATTCATTTAGTATAGGTGTACAATCAGATACAGCTTATCAGGTACAGACTATTTAAAGCAACATACAATGGCAATTTTATTATGTGTCAAATAGAGATTATTTACCTTAGACTAAATAAGTCAAGAACCAAAAAGAAAACTACCTTAACTTGGTTATTATTTCCTTTTCAGCTATTTAGTCTTCAGTTCACAGAAGTAGTGTGGGAGCTGAGTAGAGCTTGCCAAGGTTGTATGTTCAGAAACTATTCCATGTGACCTAATGTTCATAGCAGCACTATGGCTATTTAAATAGCCAAGATATGGAAACAACTTAAATGCCCATTGACAGATGACTGGATAAAGAAGTTGTGGTATATATACACAATGGAAAACTACTTAGCCATAAAAAGAATGAAATAATGTCATTTGCAGCAACATATATGGACCTACAGATTACTAAGTGAAGTAAGTCAGAGAAGGAAATAGCATACAATATCACTTATATGTGGAATCTAAAAAAATGATATATACTTCACTGTTTCCATGGGCATTGAGAATAAACAAATTTATAAAGAAAAGAATGACTAAAACCCAGTATTATTTTGAGTAACTATTAATAGTAAGCCTCATGAAGGACAAAAGGAAATAAAAGAAGTACGTCTTGCTCACAGGAAGCATATGATTAGATTAAAAATAGGGTAAGAGACTTTCATCATAAAAAATAATGCAAAATACATAACAGTTTGAATGAAAAACAGAGAAGACTCAGGCATTAGAAGATTAATCACCAGATTAAGGAGTGTACCAGGAGTCTGGAGAAGCAACTGATCACTTTAGAATGGTTAGTCAAAAAAGTCATGCGAGAGGTAGGATTGATTTGATTGATTTTTTTTTTAAAATGTGCTAAATTTAGATGGGTGGGTAAAGGGCAGGAGGCAGGCCACATGGGAGGAATGTACAGCTTTGGGGGGAAAGGCAGGTGAGCCAGTTTGGATGCAACAGATGCAAGTGAGGAGGATGGTAGCGGAGGGTGGCGCAGCACATTGCCTAGCTGTGTAACATCTGGACAGCCATATTCAGGAGCCTAGACCTTCTCTGGGAGTGACTGCCATGAGCCAGGTCTACATTAAATGCTCTACATTTCTGTAATCACATCTCAGTCTCTCAGGAACGCAGAGAACTAGGTATTTGGATCAGGAGGCTCACAAAGTAGAAGAGACCTGTTCATTAGCAAAGGAGACAAAGCCTTAGCCTCTGACTAGCAAATGCTTTTGCCAGTGGGGATGTGGGATTTTTTTGAATAAGGAGTGATGTGAACAATTTAGTATTCTAGAAAATACAGTCTAGCTGGATGGTATTAAATAGAACTGGTCAGGAGTAGTTTCACAAAAGTTCAGAAATATACAGGAATTTGATTAGTTCATGTAACTGTGGAAGAGATCAATGAGGCTAGATGGAAAAAATCAGTGAATACTGAAGGCAAAACAGATCACCAGGAGAGAATACTCTTCCATGATGGAAGATCATGTAAATGGCATGGACCATGCATTGAATGGTTTTCTTGAGTTAATTCATTGTCACATAATTGAATTTGCATTTTTATTTGCAGCTATGTTACAGTTATACAAGCATTGCTCATCATTCTAATGCTAAGATGATTTCCAAATTTATCCTACACCTTTCTCTACTAGTTCACATGTCTTGTTTTTAGTAATTATTTTGGAAAAGACGATTTCAGTTTGGTCTCCCATCTGTTTTTATAGGCTACTACTTTCATACTCAATTACCTTTCAATTAAAATTCTATATTGCATCATATTTATATTCTTTTTTTCTCCCAGACTTCCCCAAAGGGACCACTGGTCTTTTACCAGGGTAACCATGCAATGGGGAAAAGGAAATTCGAGACCTTTCAGAGATTACTGAATGGTATCTCTGAACTAACACTGATACCCAGAGATCAAAAAGTCTCTGTGGTCCACCAATCAGGGTAGGGACTTATGGAGGTCAGAAGGTCAATGGAATTTTAGCTCAGGTCTGTCTCACAGTGGGTCTCCACACCCAATCTGAAGTTATTTTCCTATTTCTGGAATGCATAACTGGAACAGACATACTCAGCAACTGGTAAAATCACCATAGTAGTGGGAATATAAAATCTACCATATTGATGGGAATATAGAATCCATCTTATATTTTAATCTTCTTTACCTTCCATTTTGAATGGTGAAACATATATCTAGTCTAATCTGTTCAGAATTAGTCCTTTGATTTTAAAGGTAACTGCCTTGTTTATATATACATCTAAAGATACAGACATACAGAGGTATATATTATAATGCTTCTTAAATAATGTATCTTAAATAACACCCTCACAGTATTGGAGATACCAAGAAAGTGGTGTTCCACTTTTTCCCAGGCTTATTTTATAAGCAACCTGAAGCTAATTCAATTAAAGAAGCAATCATGGTTTTGAGTCTACAATGGCAGATAAACAGTGTGACGAAATATCGTTTTTAAAGTTTAGCTTGCACTTTGTCCTTGTGAACAACTTGCTTTTAATAAGAACGAGGAGATGAGCTGAAGCCAGCAGTTACTGGAATGAACCCTTTACTGGTATGCTTAGATGGCATTGCACTGCATCTTCCCTCTTCCCCCACATCCCCCTAGCCATGTGCAGGAAAATTTCTCCTTTTGTTGGTTAACACTTTTCTTCATCTGGATTGCCTTCAACTATGTGACAACAAAGAACTCAAGCACCAAAATAGCAGCAGCTACATATCCTCTGTATGACAGTGTAATTTCTTCTGCCTTAAGGCTGTGTCTAGCACTGAAATCATAGTCTGTTTACTTCGATCTGGTGCTACATTACACTGAGAGGGATTTAACTCTTCCTTATAAACACACAGGGGAATCATCTCTCGGCTCTGCTTAACTTAGAACTGGAGATGAAATTGTGCAGTTCTTTTTGCTGCTGAGCCAACCATGCCACTGAGCGAAAATTTACATTCTAACTTTAGTAGACAAGGAGAGCATTGTGCTGTCTCTTAAAATGCTCAGCAATACAATTATTAGAACCGATGTAGTAAAGGTTTGGTGTCTAATGAGCCCAGGAGACTCATCCTGAAGGTTTCCCATTTGACTTGAGTGTTTAGTTTTCTCTTCAGATGTTTCTGCTAGGGAATCAGCACTTCTCGAAGACTTTTACAAAAGAAATTTTGGCTAGGGACAGTCTCTGTGTGTATGTTTCAAGCTGTGTTGATTATCAGAACATTCTAAGAGATTTTGCTCCTTTATAAACCAGTATTCTATAATCTCTCATTTAGAAAAAGTCAGTCATTGTTAACACACTCTGATTTACCCATAGCACCTAGTAATCGCCCTGTCTATTGGATTCCACTTCTGAGACATTTTTTTCAGCTGTTCTCTTCTCTCCATTCCCAATTCTATCTTTTGAGTTCTTATAACCTCTTATCTGAACTTTTAGAGGAGTCTACTAACTTAATTCTCTTTTTGGTCTTTTCCTACAAGTTAATTTTCTAAATTATGAGTAAATATCACACTCTAATTTAAAAGACTATAAATTCCACCACACAGAGACTCATGGATGTATCCCAAATGCACAGAACAGTTCCTGGTACAAAATAGGCACTTGACAAATATTTATTTAATGAATGAGTAAACTTTCTATGGTTGGGGGTATGGAAACCACCATTTATTAAACATCTCCTTTGCGGCACATATGTGAAGTCTCTACTTACTGATCTCTACCTAACCCAGCCGTTTTCATTAAATTCTCACCAAAAAAAAAAAAGTGAGAAATAACATTCTCATTTTCACTATGAAGAATTTGAGGCCCCAAGAGATTATATAACTTCCCCAAAGTCACAAGGCAAATAAATAGCAAGGGTGAAGTTTGAAGTTTAGCCTGAATTCTTTTGTTTGTTTGTTTGTTTTGTTTTTATTTATTTTTTGGGAGGGTTATTAGATTTATTTATTTATTTAATGGAGGTACTGGGGATTGAACCCAGGACCTTGTGCATGCTAAGCACATGCTCTACCACTGAGCTATATTCTCCCTGCAAGCCTGAATTCTTAATCAGTCATCCCATCTACAGCACAAAGCACAAAGTTTTTTCCTGCTCCTCTTTGTTTTAATGTTTTATCATATTATTTCACACACACAAAAGAATATATGCAATATATATGAAGTATAGCCTCTTTAAAAAAAAAAAAGAAAGAAAAAGAAAATAAACAATGTGATCTTTAAAAAATGGGCAGAAGATCTGAATGGCACCTCACTAAATGGGAAACTAAGCATAGTTCCACTCTATGCTCCATATCACGTGACATTAGGGAACTGCAAATTAAAACAACCAGGAAGTATCACCACACATTTATTAAAATGGCTAAAGTCTAAAACAAACACCACCAACTGCTAGTGAAGATGCAAAGCAAAAAGAGTTCCCATTCATTGATGGTGAGAATGCACAACTGTACCCTCACTTTGGAAGACAGTTGGGCAGTTTCTTACAAAATTAAATATAGTCTTAACGTAAGACCTACCAATCATGCTCCTAGATAACTGCTTAATTGATGTAAAAGCTTACGTTCCTACAGAAGCCTATATGCAAATGTTTATAGCAACTTTGGTACAATTGTAAAAAACTGGAAGCAACCAAGATGTCCTTCAACAGTTGAATTAACTGTTGTACAGCCACACAATGGAATATTATTCAGTGATAAAAAGGAATGAACTACTAAACCACAAGACAAGCATCAATCTTAAATGCATATTGCTAAATAAAAGCAGCTAGTCAGAGGGGGAAGGATATAGCTCAGTTAGAATGTGTGCTTAGCATACACAAGGTCTGGGTTCAATCCTCAGTATCTTCATTAAAATATATATATACACACACACATACACAAATATATATACAAATAAAACTACTTCCTCCCCCAAAAGAAGCTAGTCTGAAAAGGCCACATACTGTATAATTCCAAGTATGTGATATTTTGAAAAAGGCAAAAATAGAGAGTAACAATTAGTGTTTGTCAGGGCTTCAGGCATGGAAGAGTTGAGTAAATACAACATGGGGGATTTTTTATGAAGGTGAGACTATTCTGTATGAGATTGTAGTGGTAGATACAAGACAGTAAGCATTTGTCAAAATCCATAGAGCTTTATATCATGAAGTAAATTTTAAAGTGTGTAAGTTAAAAAAAATCAACTAGAAGATCAAGGGATCCTAGGATGGAATGCAGAAAGTGACAGAATCTAAGTGTATTAAAAATGTATGAAACCACCTCACTGAATGGGGTGTAGAAATAAAATGCTGAACTAAGTAACCTTGGAAAAAAGTAGTCTACAAGACTAAAAGGGAACTGTATATAAGAATTATATCCTAGTTGATAAAGTTGTTTCTCACCAGGGATAGATGGACAAATTTGAAACCATTATATATGTACCCTGAAATAGAGTAATTACATAAATTTATGGCAGATGGAGGGAGCCAGGTTTCTCACTGTCAGAGACCCAGGTTACTTATAAGCAACAGTAAAAACCTAGAATGACTCACATGGAAATTAGAGCTGAATCAGTATGAACTCACATTTAGTTTAATATGGAGGATTACATATGAAAATATTTACAGATATATGTGTATACATGGGTTAGCATACACAGACATATTTCCTTGCTCTGTCAATGGGGAGGAACTAGAAGCAACAATATGCCAGCACTAACGAGCACACCAAGCATCCAGATCTTGGCATACATTCTCCAATGAAAAGAACCAGGGGCTCCTTGAGAGAAATGGCTGGTTCCAGGGCTGGGGTGAGGAATATACAAAATGAGTCTGGGGCATCCTGGAGGGCCAGACATTCAGGAAATGCCAGAAAAACAAAAACAAAAGTCCCCAAAACGTCACAATAATGAGGGTATGTCAAAGGGACAAAAAGAGCCAACTAAAAGTACTCCCCAAGGCCCAAACTGGAAGAGTTTGAGCAACATAATAAAGTAGTGCTGGACTGTAATCCAAAGTATGAACAGCCATGAGTCCATACTGATCTAACTGAACAGATAAACAAACAAACAAACAAATAAATAAATAAATAAGGGAGAAGAGACAAATCTCTCTTGCAGAAGAATTCTGAATAATTTATGTGGGTACTCTATTCTTGAGGTGGAGTGTAACTCCTCACTCCTTCAGTGTGGCCACATGGCAGCTTCCTTCCAAAGAGGACAGTATGAAAAGGGGGAAAAAGAGTAACAACAGAAGAGAAACTGACCATCACTACCGCAGCCAGGTGATCAAAATTAACAGCAACAGTGGTAAGTCATGTTGACAGTCCATGCCCTTGATAGGATGTGCTGTGCCACTTTACCACCCTGATCTTCCTCCTAAGTCTAACCATGAGAAAAATGCCAATTCCCATTGAGGGACATTCAGTGAAACACCCGGCGAGAACTCCTCAGAACTGTCAAGGTCATCAAAAACAAGGAAAGCCTGAGAAACTTTCACAGCTGGGAGAAGCCTAAGGAGGAATGACAACTAAATGTACTGCGGTATCCTGGATGGGATACTGGAAGGAGTATTAGGTAAAAACTAAGGAAATCTGTCTGAATAAAGGATGAACTTTAATACAATGTATCGATACTGGTTCACTCCCTGTGACAAATGTACCACAGGTAAGATTTTTATAATGGGGTATTACTATCTTTGTAATAATTTTGTGAATCTAAAATTATTCTAAAATAGAAAATTTATTTAATTAATACCTATTTATGAACGTACATATGAACTTGCTTATGAACAGACCACCCAATCAAGAACTACGATATTATCTGTAAACTTGCATCCATCCTCTGTGCTCCTTCCCTCCCCTGTCTCCTGTCTACCTGCCTCCCCCTTAAAAAAATCACTATGTTAAATTTTGTGTTTATTACTTCTTCCCTTGCTTTGGCATAGTCCTACCCATACATGCATGGTGGAACATCCTTTAAAAGTTTTCTTCATTTTTGAGCTTCATAAAAATAGCACTGTGCTTTATATTGTCTTTGAGATTTGCACCAGTAGATAATTTATAAGAAAGTTTATAATAGTACAGTTTGTTAAGAGCAAAAGTCTAGAAACAAAAAAAAAATCTCCCAGAGCAGAGGCACGAATAAGTAAATTATGGTATATTTACACAATGAAACATTACACAAAAGTGAAAAATATGAACTATATGCAATAATGTGGGTGAATTTGAAGATTGAATGGTTAAAAAAAAGGTAAGGCTTTCATCTGGTGCAGAAGGCCCTTTGCCAAAGGCTGCAATCAACCTCACCTACCCTCACTTCTTCATAAATATTTGCTGAATTAGAAACAAGTAGATTCTCCTCACATCTGTCAAGTTTACACTTATACAAAAAATGATGCAGAAACTGTATATAATAATGCAGTGTTATTATGATCCCAAACTTGGGTTCACATAGGAGTTCTGCATCTGAAAACCTGAAGGCCTTGACAAGTGGCTTAAATACTCTAAATCCCACCTGAAACTTGGGGATAACAATATCATACTGATACAGTTACTGACTTTAATAAGTTATGTTTGTAAAGAATTTAACCCAATAGTGGTAGCCATTATTATTTCCAATCATAAAAGTCATAAACAGAGTGGTGGGCAAGGGGGGAGGGACCTGACAGAACATCAGACTTAGTTTGTTTTTTTAAACAAATAAGGAAACTGACAACTGGAGAGCTTTGGGGAGATGCCCGAGGCCACTTGGCCTCTTGAGGAAGGAATGTGGTGTGCTAGAAAGATCATGGACCACATAGTACAACATACCTGATTTGAATCCTAGCTCTGTCACTTACTGGTTAAATGTTCTTAGGCAAATTACTAAATTTTCTAATTTAATCAACTTCATCTGAGTATAAGAGGACAATAAACACCTAGCTCACAGACAGTTTTAAGAATTAAATGGGAACCTATGCTGATGCAGCAGCCTTCTGATGACGATGATAGTGGTGCTCAGCACACACACATGGAATGATCCAATGACAAATTAATGAACTGGCAGAAAGAATGTTCTGGAAAGAGGTAATGTATAGTTTCATCAAAAGAGAAGAGAGAAATCATTTTAAAGGGAGATTAAATTTGAGGAAAAGTGATTTATAGTCAGCCTGGAATGGGCATAAAAACTTTTAAATATCAGCAAATAAAATACTGTGGGATCTTTAGGAATAAAAGATGTTTATAAAACTAAAAATTTTAGGACATCGTGCCCTTTCTTCTAACTGGCTTGTCTTTAAACTTTCCAGTATTCTCTCTCTGATATTCCTGGAGCAGATCCTAAGGAAACAAATGCTCTCCCTGAAGCCTCTAAAAGATTATCAACACAGTTTTCCTTCAAAAATGAAAACCTTAAGATTGGCAACAAATTTAAAGGTGATGAAACAGGTGTTAACACAGAACCATGCCATTGTTTAAAAAGAACATTCTATCCCCATCACGTTCTTTTCCTTACTGTGTGTTTGGCTGTTTACTTACCAGGGGCTTAAACTCATTATTATTGAAACAGTAGCATACTCACACTGTAACGGACCCAACAGACAGACAGAAGTGGTATTTAAAGCATAGGATGGTCTCCCAATCTCTGTAATTTGACAATAGATGAAGATACCAGGCAACTGTGAAGAATACACAGTGCCATTTTCCCTCCCTTTCCTCTTATTTACTGGTTCCCTTAGTTCTAGTCAAGACTAATTTTTTTCTTTTTTTTTGATGCCAAAATCTAGGAATGAATCAGGGACCTCTCAGATGAAGAATGAATTTTCAAAAGGTCCCTCACACTTCATTTTTCCCTTAGAATTTTTAGCATGGCTGTTTTACATCAATTATTTATTAATTAAACAAATATTTCTTGAATCCTACTTTATACCAGGCATGGTTCTCGCTACAGTGACCCCCCAAAAAAGTAGACCCTTAAACCTGCTGATTATTTCATTTTGGCTCTTCTGTCTTCAGGAGCTTAACATTTGCATGGGGCTGAGATAAGGAATAAACAAAGCTTATGTCATATGGGAGAAGGTAATACGTGCTATGAAGAAAAAAATAAAATAGCAAAGAAGTTAGAGAGTGACTGGGGGCAGGGGCATCAGGAAAGGCCTCTTCAATAAAGTGACAATGGAGAAAACTCCTTGAGGATATGAGGAAGTGAGCCAGAGGGGTGTCTGGGCAGAGGGAATTGCAGACGCAAAAGCTCTGAGCTGAGATGGTGACGTATCAGGTTCAGTGAGCAGGAGGAGGACAGTGTGGCTAGAGTTGCTGAAGCAAAAGGTGAAAAGCTAAGATGAAGTCCGGGAAGATCCTACGGAGCTTTTGCTGTTGCCTTGGAGAGCCACAGGAGAGTTTTGAAGTGATGATCTGACCTACATTTTTAAAAGCTTCTTGGAGAAAACAGAGTGCAGAAGAGCAAGGGTGTGGAAAGCAGGGAGAAGGTCATTACTATTGCACGTGAGAAATGCTGGTGGGAGTGGTGCAGCTGGTGAGATGTGACTGGGCTGTGAACACACTCTGAAGGAATCATTTTAATGACACACCCATTTGCACGCATCACAACATACCCCTTCCTTAAACCCAGTCCAAAACTCACGTCCTCAAGAAAACTCTCCACGCTACTCATATAAACCCTCCTACTCTTCCTTATTCTCTAGTTGTAATTGCTGTTGTACTTGTACAGAATTAAGGTTACTGTTGTCCCAGCCTAATGGAAACACAGGAATTATTAAATTCACCAAGTGACATAACACGCTACTTCTTAAGGAATAATAATGGAGCAGCCTCACAGGCTCATAGAATTAGAGAAACTGCCTCTCATCTGACAGGTCCTGCCTTCTTACACCATCTTCACCATGAAATAAAACAACCTTGAACGTGCTGTGACATCAACCAAAACTATCTTTTGGGTCCTCAGGCGTTTTTCAGATTTTGCATTCAACATAGTGCATGGACTTTAATTTTCAAGTGACAGCTTAACCAGTTTTAAGTATGTATGTATGTATGTATGTATGTATGTACTTAAATCAGTTGTGTATGATTTATGTAAATAATGACATGAACTTGTTCATATTCATCACTTGGTTAGAAGACCATGATACATTGGTATCACAGCATTTATGCAAAAACAGACCGAAAACAATATTTCATTTTCCCTGGATATATGTAACATGTGAGAAAGTATACTGAAAGATCCTGAAAGATGTATAGTAAAGTCTCCGTAATAGTTACCTCTAGGGAGTGATGGTCGAACCAGGAGGGAAAAGGAGGGCAATTAATGGACACTTGGGCTTTGTAGTATTGTCTCACGTACTTTGGAGAATAAATCATTGTCTCACCATCTAGTCAATTTTTTAAAGGATCCATGTTCGTTACCTGGCTCCTTCAGCACTACTGATTAGATGGTAGCCATTAGTGTGTGAAAAAAAGGGTTTGTGGAGAATTTAGAACATATTTTAATTCATGAAAAGAACACAGGCTATGCTCACAACATATTGGAACTTTGATAATAACGAACATACATTTTCTTAACAAATGATACTCTCTATTAGGCTCTATACCAGAAGAAAATTCGGCAAGAAGGCTGAGTCAACAGGAGTCAACATAGAACAGACACTGGGCTTAGGAATGAAAAAATGGAGATGATAACAGTAAAAGCAGGAAGCCAATGAAAAGAACTTGCAAGACGGAAATAAAATGGCCACTGAAGGATGCAAATTTTAGTAGCAACTGAAGGTAGAGAAACCCAGGACTTGTATAATCAGTTTCTAGGAGTAGTTCCTCTGAGGTTGCTTGTTTTCCTTTATGTTTAAATTCCCAGTTGTGCAATCTAATTTCCTCAGCTCTTACAATAATCCTTTCACAGTAGAGTCATTTGACATAACTTCAAAGAGAAATTCTTCCTACATGAGACAGAGGATGTCAGGAAGAGGAAAAAAAAAAAAAAAACTAAACAACCAGTAACAGTTGATAAAAACCCTGTAGAAGGCAGTGCATCAGGGGTCTCACACGTCCAGCCAGCTTATGCCTTGGAGGACCGTGGGCCAGCGACAAGTCAGCAGGTCTGTGGAGTAACAAACAGACACTTCCTAAGAAAAACGAGCATAGCGCTGTTTCCACTGTGTTGCTGAGCTGATCCAGGAAGCACATACCAGACTTGGAGGTGGAAATGAACTTCTCTGTCCCTATCTATCCCTATGTCTCTCTGTGTTCATCATGCCCCCACTCACACTGCCATCCTGACCGTCCAGCTTCCAGACTGACACGGCGCAGCACACCTGGGACAGCTGTAGGACAGGTGAACTGAAGCTTTACGTGGGCGTGGCTTTCTCACAGGGAAGGCCACAAAACCTGAATTTGGTTTCTTTTACAACTTTGACTCTGTGGCTGAGGAACATTGATAAATATGACAAGCTCCCAACTCAATAACGTGAACTCATTTCTTGCTATTAGGTTTCCCTCGAAACTGTCTTCAGTGAGTTAGCATAACTCATTATTTTTTCACCCAAAGGGTTTGCGTGCTACTTCTTATTTTTATCTCAATTAATTTGGTGTCTGCCGGACTAACACAAATTACCACTTCCATGTCTTGCACTTTTGATTTAAAAATAAAGCTAATTTGGGAGGTGTTTAAAGCTTTATTAATATTTATATGGCCATTAGCGGCAGCTATGAGGTTAATAGGCTTCTTTTTAGAATTAGAAATTCTCCTTCCAAGACTGTCTCTGGGCTGCAGCTCTCCTCCTCTGACCACATAATTTTTAACATTTTTCTTCGGGCACAAAGCAGAATTTCACATAAGGTCATAGAAAAGTTGGTTTTGGTTTTCCCACCATTTATCTTGCCCATTCCGCTCAATGAGTCAGACTCACATAATACATTTCTTTCTCTGATTTTCTTCAGAAATTCAGAGGCAGCGCTTACACCCACAAAAGTGCATGGATGCTGTGTAACAACCAAGCACTATTCTTTGCCATCTGTTTCCCCTCCTCCAACCTGAACTTGGACTGGGCACGTAGAAAAGAAGTGCCACAAGTATTCCAACATGATACTGAAACACAGATGAAGGAACAATTCCTTAAAAGGAATCCGTACCAAATAAGGTGAGCTATAATACCACTCTCACTCCTCTGCCAGTTCCCTCCCTCCACCCCCAGCCTCCCCAAAACAATGCATTTAGCACAGGAGGGTAACTAAGGAAAACCCAGTAGAAGATGTGACCATCTACCGGGAATAACAAATTCTGAGGCTGATCAAGTATGACAATGGGACAAATGAAAATAACTGGATTGTGTTGAGAAAAATGAGCACTGAGGAGAAGCCAGCACTGCAGTAGTTCTTCAAGAGAATGAAACTATATGCCAGTTTTCCTGTGTTCTTATCCCAACTCTTCCAGCTTCTGGGAGGTGTGATCCCAAGCATGTGATCTGACCACTCTGTGCCTTCATCTCCTCACTTGGAAAAGTGGGGACAGTGTTAGTACTGCCCTCATGAAGTTTCGTGAGTAGTACAAAGTTAATGGAAGAAAACATTTAGCACAGTGTCAGCACATATTAAGTGCTCAATAAATATTTGCTGAATGGAAACAGTTTGGACAAACTAAACCAAACACTGAACAGAATAGCGAGTAAGGTACATTAAAATGAGGGTACCTATAAGGTATCTGTACTGACAACTATGAAATTAAACAAAATTGAGAAGTTCAATGTAAAATACAGGCGTTTAATACTTTTCTCTCCTGCTATTTTAAAAAAGGGGGGAAAGTTGAGGATAAAAAACTATTTCATCTTTAGGGGACACATTCCCATCATGTTTAATAATAATTTATTTGCTATTAATGCACACATGTTAGCCTGGCATCTTTCATGTATTACTTAGAGCTGTCCTATCCAATATGGTAGCCACTAGTTACATCTGACTGTTGAGCACCTGAAATGTGGCTGGTTCAAAATGAGCTGGGCTGGTAGTGCAAAATGTGTATCACATTCCAAAGACTTAGAATGAAAATATCTAATTAGCAATTTTTTAATACTGATTATATGTAGAAATTATAATATTTGGAAATACTGAATTAACTAAAATCCAATATTAAAATTAATTTCACCGATCCTTTTATTGATTTTAATGTGGCTACTAGAGAATTTAAATTACATATGTGACTCACATTTGTGGTCTGCATTATATTTGAACAGTGCCTGCTTAGATCAAGAAGGAAATTAAGCCCATTATTACTATTATTACTACTTCTAACCATCGGTTATTGAGTGCTCATTCTGCACAATAGATCTGTATAACAGGCTGTAGTTTCTCTCTTTTTACAGATGAGGAGAAGGTTTCAGAGTATATACTGCTCTCAATTAAAAAGCTAGTAGTGTTCAGAGCAGGAATGAGTCCATGCCTGTCTGATTCTAAGGCCTGGATGTTTCCTCCTGTCAGAGGTCACATGGAACTAGAAGCACATGATGGGGAGAGGGGCCCCCATGAGCAAGGGGGGCCCCAAAGGCACCGTGCAGCATGTGTAAACCCTCTATCCTTATAATGTCACCTTCTCCTTTAGAAGTTATAGATAATTTGGGTAATGCCTTATCGCCCAGGAATTGAGTCATTCTGCTTCCCTTTTACCTGAGCCTAAGTCCCCAATGCCAACAGATAAAGTAAGAACAGAATTAACAGCAACACAGTGCACATTTTAAAAGTAAAATTTAAAGTAGACAAAGTATATGCACAAAGATGTCAACTGCCACAGTATTCATAAAAATTTCAATGGGGGCTAATTAAAAAGTGGTAATTTTGATACTTAGTTAACAGTAGAAAATGCTCAGATGTTATATGATAAAAAATCAGAATATGGCACTATGTACACATATTACAGTTCTATAAAAATACCTACACACACACACACACACACACACACATATATATATGTATATGTGAAAGAAGACTGAGAGGGAGCACTCTGATTGATAATAGCTTCATATTACGGCAATTCTCAAATGGAAAAGAGGCAATTTTACCCTCTAGGGGACATATGACAATGTTGGGAGATATTTTCAGTTGTCACAGTTCAGGGGTTGCCATAGGGATGATTCTAAACATCCTACAATGTACAAAACAACCCCAAACAACAAATTATCCAGCCCCAATGTCAATAGTACAGAGATTGAGAAACCTTACATTAGGGAAGTGGGATTAGAAATTTGCTTCTACTCCACTTTCACATTTTTGTTATATGGTTTTACAATGTACATTTTTTTTCAAATACAAAAAAAACTATTACCAAAAAAACAATAACACAGAAGCTACATTGTAATCACCAACACAGAAGGTTATTATACACATGGGGGATGGGTGCTGGGTGTTAGAATAGAGTCTATTAAACAAATTCCTTTTAAATATTTCTTAGATTTACTGCAAACTACATCCATGAAGGATAGATATAAACTACTTAGAGATGAAAATGTGGCCCTGTTTGCTCAATCACTACTTGCAGTTGGAATGACTGATTCAACATCTAAAGGGAAACTGGCATTCCCTGCACTGTTGGGATAGCATTTGCTAAACATCAAAATATTTTCCTCACTCTTCTGAGCTAGTAGTACTTCATGGGTGTTATTATTACTGAGATTGACAATATACGCTGCTATTTACACTGCATTTTAGGAAGAGATGAGAAAAGATATTTTTACTGACAATTTTCTTAATATCTACATCACTGTAATGAAAAATGGAAGCATACAACATATACTTGTACAAAATCTGTTTAAAGACTACTCATTTTGTGACCTAAACAACTTGTACTAGCAGATTATCTGATTGAAGGTTTCACAAAAGTAGGCATGTATGTCTTGCTTGCAGGCATGAAAGAGACTGTATCTAGATGCAAGCTGCTTATAGACTCAACTCTTTCTTAGTTTACTGACATCAAAAGGAGATTTTTAAAATACATATATCCAAAGGAAGTACCCATTTAAATAGGTTTATTGATGCTATAAGGTAGGTCTAATCACAGTCTATCAAATGTCTGTACTACATCATTCAACTAGAGAAAACTCAAGCGCTCTTATTTATTTGAAGCAGTGAACGATTCAATGTTTTCCTTGAGCAATAACCATGGTCTTTGTTATCTCCAATAAATCGCATTGTCTACCATATAGTAGGACTCAATATGTGAACGAATGAACATTTAACAAATCACTCCATGTGCTAGCCAGGGCTGTGTCGAACCTCCTGATAAGAAGTCTTACATATTTCAGTTCCCTTTCTTAAGTTTTATTCATGCCTTCATTCACTCACCAAAACTTATTACTCACCTCGAAGTTCTTACCACATGTGACACATAACACCTCTATCATACTTATCACTTGCTGGTATATTTGTTTGTATACCCATCTCTTCCACTAAAGTTAAAAAAGTGGGAAAGCTAAGATCCAAACTGAGGACCTCTCACTCTAAACTGTCTTCTTCCTAGTTCATCAAACTTCAGAGAAAATGGGAGTGGAGGTAGAGTGTGGGGAAAGAAGTATATGAATTAAAACAAAGCAAGAAATTTTAGATGCTAAGCAAGGTAAGATGCAGTCAGTGTGTTCTATTTTATTGACACTGACAGACAAAAATACAATTCAAGAAACTGATACGGACAATTAGCATGCACCTTAGAAACAGTGTCTATAAAGTCAATTCATCTAATACTTATGAAAAACCAACTATGACCATTTGAGCCCATTCTAAGTGAATTTCTCGCAGGGACGAACTGTATCTTTTATCTGTTTCTATATCTCTAATTTATTTATAAGTTGTTGGAAGAAAGAATGACTATACATCACTGGTCCCAATGCTACAGAGTGATTTCAACAGGTAAGCCATGTAACATAAATCCTGTAATAGGCAGTAAATTTGTCAGACCGGGGCTTTAACCTAAACAAAGCAGACAAGAGATTCTGAGGCATATTTATCTTAATTGCAATTTCCCAAATACAAAAAATATGGAAAAGTTTTTCAGGATCGTGCCATCTTATTGTAGGGACATCTGCCATTTTCTAGCTGTCTGACTTTGGTACCCTCATCTATAAAGGCAGGCCAGTAATGGTGTTCATTTTCTCTAGTTGTTAGTAGACAAAATGTAAATCATGTAACTCAGGCCAGTACTAGCACAAGACACGTCTTAATAAGTGTTTCCAGTAATTGCTGTTGTCATTACTGTTATTTTCAAAATGCTACACTAACATATAGTTTTTTTTAAAGAATCACGGCCCTCTTTGATATAACATGACATTTAAAAAATTACTGAAAGTGAAAAAAAATTAAGTTATCTATATTTGGATAAATCTAGTGGTTTGGGAAACTTTTATTAATTCAAAATGAACGAGGAAAAAAAAATGAATGAGGAAAAGCCAAACAAATATAGACAGTGGTGATTAATAATGACAATGACAGTAAAAACAGTTCGCCCTGTAAAATGTAACTGTGTGATAATAAGTGTGTGCATGTCTATTAAAAAACTGTATCTTTAGATATACTAATAAATAAATATTTAATCATAAAAAAAAATTGGCAGCTTGGAGAAGATATAACTTGAACTTCTCACATTTGTAAAGAAGAGCTGCCAATCATTCACGGAAGATTGCCAATTGACAAATAAGCTTAAGCAAGGTAAAGAACAGTACAGTTCAGTCTAACTCAGATTGGTTTCTTTCAAATGCAGACTGTTTTCAAAGCCAGACACAAGCTACAGCATTCAAGTAGAAGCCTGGAATTCCTATAGACCCCTCTGCCTTTTTGGTGCACTGTGTGTTCAGAATCTCCTGCTGGACCGTGTCAGAGAAAGTGATAGCTGATTAAAAAGGAAGAGCTCCACACTGGCTACAAAAATAAAGAACAGGTCCCCCGCCCAGACCGCCCGCTGCATCACTCTTATCTCTGTTGGGACATTCACACTGACACTGACCCAGTTTTTGTTTTACTGTAATAGGCTGCAGGGTATGTCTTTTTAAATCATACTGTGGATGGGGTAGGTGGTTACTATCAGTCACAATCACTAATAAAACAGTTCTCCATCATCGGTCCTACCATCTGTCCTTTGAGTTCTCTATACACACGGGCTTGGTTGAACAGATTTCGAACTGGCCAAGGTCACTGTGCAAACAGCCTCCACAGATGGGGCCCGTGTGAAAAACCTAATTGCAGCTGTGGACAAACACAAACAAGGACACACATGGTTGACAACACCCCTGTCTAGACTTGATAGTGGCTCAGTGTCACTGAGTACAAATGACAAGGACATGGCTTCAAGGTAACTATCTCTCACGGATAGTATAATCATTAAGGAATGCGCTTGCTATGGGGTCTAAATTTCTCCACACTGACATTTAAATATCAACTTAAAAATGGCAGGAGAGAAGTAATATTTCCTATCATGCACACATTTTCCAAAATTTCTCAAGAAAATAACACCTTTCTTCAACAAAAAGAGAAGGCTTGGCAATCAGTCCAGCTCCATAACCCATGTGAAAGTCACAAACGTGGCCCACATGTAGCACAGAAGACAATGAGTTAGCAAAATAAATTGAAATGTCCTCTTTCCACATATTTATTTCATCCTGTATCAAGATTTCCTTTTCCCACTACATTTCCCAAACAAATTACTTCATTAGAAACATTGCTCGTTGTTTGTTGTTTTGATATTTAATTGGGTACATGTACCTTCCACTCCACAGTCCTAAAAAACTCAGCAAAATGTAATCACACACTGAAGTTGGTATCCTAGATTTTTCTCCTTGAAATACATAGGGCCCCAGAGAATTTGGATTGCCAATGTCTTTTCTAGATACTCAACATGTCTGGTCACTTAGGTTTAAAGCCAAACTGGATGTGCATTACTTTTTGAGAAGTTGTTAAATTTAAAATAAGTTATCAAGTCACTGCTATTTCAAAAGACTGTTGATAAAAAAGAACATTTAACTGTAACCATACTGAACAGACAGTTGATTATAGAAAGACATGTCAGTGCACATATGGCAGCCGGGTAAATTATGCACATCTGGATTACTTTTGGCAAGAAACATAGCTAAATGTCTAAAGCCAAGTTTAGCAATCTGTCACTAACAATATGTACATTTATTTTAAAATGTCAAGGGCTCAAAGTCATATTTTCTATTTCTTCATAAACTTTCCAACTCTTCATGAGACAGCAAACAGGTGACAAAACACATTGCCCAAACTGCCAAAGGCTGTATAAATAAGGGGTAATTTTGAACTTCTCACCACATATACAAGAGGACTCAAATTCTGAAGCAAACTCATGTTTTGTGGGATATACTAAAATCCAGAACTCAAGTAAGAGTATTAACATTTTACTGTGGAAGTTGGTTGAAAAACACTTTCATATAAAAATATGGCTGGCCCTGACGCAGAGGAGTAAACAATGTAACAATCTGGGTAAAGCAAATGGAAAAAGTCTGATGGCGTCTACTTATAAAAGGAAAAGACCAATGACTCTGTGATCATCTCAGATTAATTTTCCTTTTTCCTACTGCCAATTACTGACATCATTTAAACCCTAAAGAAATGTTTTCCTACTTCCAGCCCCCATGATTAAAAGAAAAGCCAAGAGACGCGAAGGTGGATCAAACTAGCAGTAACAAGAAACTTGACGACCGATGTGTGAGTATCAGGCAGGTGGGAACGCAGCAGTCCAGGTACGCACAGCACGGGTCTTGACTACTATGCTGATCACTACTTCTCCAAACATTCCAGGCTTCTTAACAGCTTCAGCAGGAATGCCAAGATAGAGCGTGGAGTCTGGGTGGGGCCCTATCATCGCAGGTGCTGCCTTCCAGTCTCATTTGTGCTGGCAGCAGACACAGAAAAACAGGGTGGAACTATTTTATTCATAGGGTGATAATCGGAATATTCACACTCTGTGTCAGCCTCTCCTCTCGCTCACTAATTTGGCAATTTCACCGTTGATGAGCATCTTTCTTAGATGCCAGATCTAGATCATAATGTTCTCAAATCGTATGGGGGGGCGGATCTTATGCCTCTAAATCATATAGATTGGTATTCAAATACCAGGTCCACTGCTTACAAGCTAGCCTAATCTGTAGAATGACGAGGAGGATGGTACCCACACCTCACTGTGTGGTAGTGAGAATTAACTGCCTAACCATTAATGAATATTCAAAAATGTTAGCTATGATCATTATTATTCCTTTTCTCCTCAAAGTGATAGGCTGGGAACAATACAGTTCATAAACCACAGACTGCTGTAAATTAGAGAAAGCTTAAAAATAACTAAGAAGAGGGGAGGAGAATAAGGCAGATAAGGATCCAAGTAGGAAAAGACACTTTGTTAACTTTTAATTTGTACCTGCTTTTCTGCTTTTGTAAAGTTTGACGCATCAGATTATTAAAATCTAGTGAGGTTAAATGTCTTTCTCCAAGTGGATGGATAAGAGACAAATTGCTCTCTTATTAAGAAAAGGCACAAGTTTTCAGAGTTGTCAGTTTCCATTCTTCACTAATTCAAAGGGATTTTAATTTAATGATATTAGAGGTATACAGTAAATCCATTTCCTTCTTAATTTTGATCTTTTCTGTTTACTATACAGCTTTATTTTAAAGTTACACCTTGTACAATAATGCTCAAATAAAAGGTATGCATAAGCAGAAAAAAGGTAAAAAGAATGTTAAACTAAATGAGTCTATTTGTCCATACTCACTACCCAATGTCTGAAAGGTAGCAATCTTCACAAAGCATCCATGATATTTTAGTCTCTTATTCCTAATACCCCCAGGGGTTTTATGTCTCAGGGGGATACAAAAGGTCTAGAAATATAAATTAAGTGGATCTGGTAAGTTAAGCAGAGTTCTAAGTACCAGAAGATTCGAAGCTCTAGCAAGATTTTAGAAAAACCCAAACCAGACTTGAGAGAATGATTCTTAGCACTGAATACAGAAGAACAAGAAAAGCCATGGGTTCCCATACAACCATGTTGCTCTCAAATGAACGTCTCCTGGCCCAAAGTTATTAAGAGAATTTATAATTTAGATGGTAAAAATCAATGTTCATGATCTTTGCCAAGTGAGGGAGAATAAATATGAGATTCTTTTAACCTTAAGATTCTGTTATTGTCACTAGCCAAACAAGGAACCCGAGGAAACTGATATGTCCATGTCCAAGTAGACAGGAAAACTTCATATGGAATTATATGAGATTTTAACTAATACTTTTTTTTTTTTTTGATCTTCTATACTGGACATTTAAGTAGTCACAAGACAGCCAAAATGAGAAAACAAACAGAAGTTAGCACAAAACAGTGTTGGGGTTAATAAGATATACTTACTTTTAAATAAACTACAATATATTTTATGTGGAGCTTTAAAGTTGTAATTATTTAACCTTGTATTTAAGTTGAATTACAAGCCTAATGTCAGGTAAAAATTTGAGTATCGTATAAAATGTGGTAAAATGAAGAATACGAATCAGGTAAGAACAAAAGATTTGGAATCAAGCAGACTTGGATTTGTATACTGACTCTGCAGTTTGTCTTTTAATATGTTACATTAATTTTCTGACATCTATTCATAATAAATGATGTACCTGGATAAGTGTGTATGTGTGTGTTGTGTATTACTACACACACACACTACAGGGTTTGTATGAGGATTAAATAAACACCATGCACAGTGCCTGGCCAATACTCAATAGCAAATGAAGAAATCAGGGTGCTGCAGAAGGTAATGTGATGAAAATTATTAATGTCTATCATGATAAATGTTAAACTTAAAGCCTTTGTGATAAACTCTTTGAAACAGTGGTGAAGAACACATATAAACTAGCTTTGAGAAAGTGATCCTCACTACAGATTAAACCACAATCAAATAGAATCTTGTAAAAATCATCTTCCCAAGGCCAAAACATTACATTTTTAGTTGACATCTTTGTTAAAAGGTGGTAAGTTCTAATAGATGCTCGAGGGATGTAACTGCAACACTTAAAAGATGAACTTGAACAAACTAATAAAATTCAGAGAGTTAATTGGGTCCAAAGCAGGAGTGGTCTTTTGTGAATCCCCTAGACAATGCAGAAAACAATCATGGAGGCAGACATCACTGTTACTCCTGAAAAGCTTCCCCTGCTCATGAAGAAGCCAACCCCTAGACCAATTCCGTGCCATCTAATATGCATCTTAGCAAGACTCTTCCATTCAGAAGCTGTGTGCTCCTTATTAGCTTCCCCCAAGATAACATACTCTACGCTATTACGGATATTTCAAGGTAACCCCAAAGATATTCAGTTATGCTTCATTATCACAAATACAAACTCAATAGGGAGAAATCAAGAGTACTGACCAACTTTTCTTATGCCTGTTAATTTGTTGTCATTCAGTTATTTGAGTTCTTCAAACTCTGACCTTCTTTTAGATGGAATGCAAAGAATAAAGTGAAGTTTTCTCAAACTGTGCTGTTGAAGGATGTCTGCTACTGAATGGAAAAAAAGGATGTTGTAGGAATATTTTGAAAATAACACGGAAAACGCAGCTTCATAAAAGCAACTTAAAAAGCAGCCTATCAGGCCCAAAGAGAAATTCATCCCCGTAGATAGATCATTCAGCTTTTCAAAGGTCAGTCACTGAAGACAGACTGGAGTGGTGGCTGCCTGCTTTATGGAAGTATTCCCTAGAAAAATGAACTCAGAAACTGAGTAAATGTAACGAACTCACAGTAAAGCAACCTACCTTCCAAACTATTAGGCATGAAGTATTAAAAAGGTCTAAAGGAATTTAGTGTCCTACATCAGACATTACGTGGGGAAGACTCACTGTTTCAAGGGAGAAAATATCCAAATCTTTACCCTAAACGTTCTTATAATGTCTTGGGGTCTGTAAAAAACAACTGAAAAAGCAGTAAGTCCTGATAACAGGTAAATACCTTTAGACTCCGTTCCAAGATTCTGTTTTAAATTGTAAACCTCAAACCAGGTGAGGTTTACTGTTTCCTGTCTTGTTACAAGGCAAAGATGTGAGGTGTCTACCCAAAAGCAAGGTGGGAGAGGGGTGGATAGAGAGGTCAATCTTGACCTCAGATTTTTAGCTATACTTCAAGAGATATTTTGCAATGCATTTGCGAACATTATGACAGATTCTGGAATCTGAGAAACCATTCCTTTCAAAACATGTAATAAATAAAGCATTATGGGGAAAACACATAATGACAGTGTCTTTCTTGAATTATGCTAATTTGATTACAAACAATCTAAAACTCTGAACTAATTATTTCTTTGAAACAATAGCATTTACCATACTTAAAGGGACTGCCCACATAAGATTCTTTTGAATTTAATTTTATTGCCCATTATTTTTAATGCTCTCTTACAGTTAATACAAAAAAAGGCAAGCACAGTGAGTTATTCCTAATGACCAAATTGTTGAGTTTTTCTCTTGAGCCCAACTTGCTGCTAAACATCAAATACATCACGACCAACTCAAAATCCTCAGAAAAGCTTTCCTTAGAATATATATAGTGCTTACTCCCCAGGCTGATGTGACGAACAGTAAAGTTTAAAATACTTAAGAAGCCAGGCAGCAAAATGGCTGAATTCACTGTATGTAATTCACTGGCCAACAACATAAGTAAAGAAAGAACATCAACAGAAACACATGAAACCTTCAAATCACCAAATGACATACACTTGAAGCTCAGTGACTCTCCTTCAGGAATGAGTTTTATTTAAAACTTCTACTTAGATACATATAAGAAGGTATACTAGGATTCCGTAAATAGCTTTAAAAGCATTGGCCCACCATAAATATTCACCTCTCCTCCTGTCACTTCCTCACAAGATGAGAAGTTTCCGCCAAAATTACTGACGTCCCCAACACCCATAGTTGGAGTGACTACTCTCACTGAAGTAAGACTGATGCGTGTTTCTGAAACAACACAATTAGAACGAGCATCGTAATTACCAATAACACCTCAACAAATGTAAAATATTAAATCATAAAGAAAAATGATTATAAGCTAACACATCATCAGAGTAAGTATGAAAATCAGCCTCACAATGAAAACTTTTTATTATGCTCAAGTGGTATTGTAAAGTATCTCAACTAAAGTGACAAAGGAGGGACATTTTTAAATGAACTGCTATCAATACCTTACTTAATGCAGAAGAACTCAGTAGTTTGAGGATTTAACTAAAATATGAAATTTAATACTTCTTAAAAAGTAATGATATTTAAAGCTGAATAGTAAGTAGTATTTCAAAATTCATAATTTTGAATAACGCTTTATATAAACATGTAAAATGATCAGGTTAAAGTCAGATGCTGGAATATTTGAGAATGGGTTCTTGCCTATATTCTGGCATTATTTTTAGTTCCTGAAAATAAGTTGGCTTTTTGTCATCTCGTCACTTCACTATGATTTCACTGGATAATTATGCATTGAAGTTCATTACTCAAAGCATCCATTGTTGAACAGAACCAAAACCATCCAACCCAATAACCACAGAAGAAAGAGCTGAAAGAAAATGAATCTTGAAAAAGAATCAAGGAACAAGAAAATCAGTCCCAGTATTAAGTGTTAATGCAAAATTCCATTCCCTGAAAATTATTCTTTTCACTTGCAAACCTACAAAATATCAACACTGTCTGAAACTCATTTTGAATAACCTCTCCTTTCATTTTTAAATGTAGGAAAATTCAGCGATCCTGATGAGGAGAGAAACAAATGTACAAAAATCTCTTCTTCTAGATGTTCTTTCTAAATGAATGAGGTAGATAGATAATCTGTGGCAAAAGGTATAGACAGTGATGTAAAATGTGTTAGAACACCAAAAATTCAAATAAAATCAATGTTAAAATGTATAGTTTTTTAATCTCTTAAGAAACAACCTTCTATGAGCAAGGTCCTGTATTAGGTGTCTTGGAATCACCGAATACATCTAGGAAGGTGTCATTATTTTTAATAAAATAGAGGACATAGGAACTCTACAGTTGAGACAGGTTTAGGTACTCTCTACAAAAATATTCGTGAAGATTAAAAGTGTTTAAATATTTCACGGAGATGAGGTTGAGGTAGACAGCGTAAGGGAGAAAAGAAGGAAACAAAGCCATCATCGCTAAGCACAGAAGTCACTTAGCAGTGCCCTGTGCACCCGGCAGTGCTCTGCACCCTGCTGTGTACTCAGCACCCGGTACAGAGGGCACTGCACTCATGTTACTTAATCAAGCGTTTCATTTTTATGTATGATTCTTCAAATCTGCCTTTGGAGGTGGACAATTTCAGCCTATCAGTGATTTTTTAAGTAGGCATTTAGACATGGCTATAAAATCATTTTTGCTTCACTCATGTCCTCACCAACCAGCCCCTCAAAAAAAAGAGGCCTGAAGTTTTTGATTCCTTCACTTCACCCGAAATAACAGTGGAAACATGTTAAAATCAAGTATTTAAATAATACTTTCAAATAAATATTCATGTTCAAAATAGTTCAAAATTTGTAAAATATAAATATCAAACAGGGAGTAAAAAAAAACTCCTGAGAATTTCATTCATTAGAGCAGCTGAGTGCTGCAGAAGCACCATGTCCTTTAAATGTCATGCAGGAGCAGTGAAGATGGAACAGCTCTCTTCTCACTGAGTGGAGTAAGATGGCAACTTGAAAGCTTTACATTTTTCAAGTTTATGAATTGTTTTAGTCTGTATGGGCTGCCACAACAAAATACCACAGTGACTGGGTGGCCTAAACAACGGGAATTTATTTCTCACAGCTCTGGAAGATGGGAAGCCCAAAATCAAGGTGTCACCTTCTGGGGAAGGCTTTCTTCCTGGCTTGTAAAAGGCTACCTTCTTGTTACACTCTCGCAGGGCTGTGGGGATGTTAGGGGAGAGCCCTCTTCCCCTTCTTAAAAGGCCACCTAATACATTGGATTAGGGGACCTCCCACCCTTATGACTTCCCGTAACATTAAATACCTCTTAAAATACAGTCACATTAGATTAGGGATTCGGGGTATGGATTTCGAGGGGACATAATTCAGTCCATAGCTTAAGTCAAAAAATATAGATCCTATTTCATCCATGAAGTGTATGTATTATATGAAGTCTACTTTGTTTAGTTATTGGTTCTTTTGTGATTTCTACCTAGATTTAGTTTGAAATTTTTAAACTTAAAAAAAAAAGGGCAGTTAAACATATTTAGTGTTTAAAAGAACTGCTTCTGCATGTGTTCCACTGAGGAGTCAGAGAGCAACTGGTACGATGCGGCTGTATCACAAACATATACAATTTGAGAAAGAAAGAACGGGAATAGTCCCTGACAACCATTCCACTGATATATTTATGTTCTGAAGAAGGAAGACTCGATTCCCCTCAACAGATACCAGTTCTCCAGGGCTTCTTGCGGTGTGAATGTCTCCACCCACTGTGATTCTAATCTGTAAAGCTGAGTATTTCTTATTCAACCTGACTCCTGAATGCAAATCAATGACTGCATCTTGCACATAATGAAAGAAACAGGAAAATGCTCCAATGCTGAATATGAAAAAACTGTATGAAAATCCTAAAAGATTTTCAAAGGGAATTTTCAGGCGTTATGATTTTTTTCCCCTACAAGATGACGTTAGAATTTAACTACTGTAAGGTGATGAGCAATATGGATAAGCTACAGCTGTTCAAAAACCACAAACACATACACATCTACGTACAGACACTCATACTGGGAAGGAAAAACATCCTCATAAAAATTTTTTGCGTCATAATGAAAAAAGCATCTCTTCTCCCTGCAGTTGCTGTTCCAAGTGGAATATATTCTGTCTCCCATTGATATACTAAAGAAACATCATCTACTCAACTACTCTCAGCTGAGACAGGAAGAAGGCAGCCCCGGCAAAAGCTCCTCTTCTATATTTTCCTCTTGTTTGAGAGTACAGGGCTCTTGTACCTTTAATGCACAGAGAAGGAAGCTGAGGCTTCAGTTGCCGCCTAGTTCTTCCTTATTTAAATATTTCCAATATTTAGAGAGAGAAAAATACCATGTGCAAATACCGTTTTTCTATAATAGGCAAATCTCATCAAACCTTTTCATTAAAACAGTATCTTAATAGTTACTAAAGAATAGGAATTCTTCACTTAGACTGGATATATACCTAGATTCAAAGTTATTCCGCCATTTTGTTTCTGACTTTGGGTGAGTGGCAACTTTTCTTAAAAATATGGGAAAAGCTTTAAGAGACCGATGAAGACCTAAATCCCTTCACATCTGAAAGTGAAAATACCTGAAGGAAGTACAAAGGAGACAATATAAGCAAATGTGATATGTCTAGAATTCAGCATTTCACACAGTGCATTTCTTTTTCCTCAGTAGTTGTATTTGACAATGAGACTTGATTTATCGAGGAAGAAATAACCAAGCTGTCTTTCTACTGTCAAGAGAGCAACTCAAAGAACTGTATTTCATGAGAGATGCCTTCCCATTAAAAAAGAAGAAAGAACGGAGAAAGGCTCATGATTTTGCTGGGTGTTCGAGTAGCAAATCAATGGTGCCACCGTGGCCACTTAAATAGTTAAGATTCACAGAACTAGGGAGAAGTCCTAATGCAACTAGAATGGATTCAATGGCATACTTGAATTTTTAAATGCTTTTTTCAAATATTCCATGCTATGGGGATTGAGCACTCATCTGACTAACTTATTGCAGCAGTGGTTATGCAAGAATTAAATGTGCTTCAGATGGACACTGACAATGAAATCAATCTGGATATATTAAAGTGTGACACACATTGCTGCTTCAGGTCAAAAGTTTTTCAATGAGAAAATACCTTCAATTTTAGCTAAGATTAAAGGGGAAATATCATTTCTCCTGATTTACAAGGTTTTAGAAATGTATTCAGTCTATTAATAGGTATATGGCAAACACTGGATCTCTGAGTTGCCAAACTTCTAGCTCAATAACTTCCCAAAATAAATCATTGATTAGAATTGTCATATATGACTACAGTTATATAGAACTCTGACTTCTGCAAAATAGCTAACAATTTTTGAGAACTATTTAGTAGGGGAGTTTTTTTGTTTCGTTTTTTTTTTGTCTGTTTTAAGGGCAACAATACTTTAGATGAGGTTTATCACTCTGGTCAGTCATTCCTTATTCAGCAAAGACTTATTAAACACATGCTACAGTTTAATGCAGTCGGGTGGGGTCTGTGGGAATTAATCCTACAGATAAGAGGACTCAGTGATGGATGTGGGATAGTAATCCCCACACTGCTAGTGTTCCTCCCGGAGCCAGAGTACTAGGGGAACCAAGGGGCTGAGCCCCCCAGTCTTCAGTAGGAGTCACATCTCCTTCCGAGAATCAGTAAGTCTTCCAAGGAGGACCACTGGAAATCGGCCAGGCTAGGAGTGAAGGGCACTGCAGGCCCTTGGAATGCTCCTGTACCATTAGCTGTAGTGAGTGAACCTGACCAAACCCGCAAGGGGTCTCAGAGGCCTTTCAGGACACCATAATGTTTCAGAGTGGGAGCTGAATCTCAATCCACAGATGTCTGCTGATAGAGTGGTTGGGTGGGGTAAGACTATTCTTGGGCTCATCTAATCTTAGCGATCTGGAGACTCCCAGAGGGGTGGAGGAGTAGGATAGTTATGGGGCCACTACAGTGAGTGGTGTTAACTTTCTTTGGAAAAGATCCAGAGGCTGTAACTTCAAGTAGCCTATTTAAATGTATCTTTTTTTTTTTTTTTTTGGAAGAGAAAAGTGCAGCAGAAAGAACAATCACTGTGTCCACCCTTCCATCCCACCAACACCCTCCCTCTTATTGCTTTTTTTAGGAACCCTGCATGTACGAAGTTGGGGGGAACCCTGACATTGCCATTTCCCCCCAGAGCTGTATCTGTTGGTGGCCTTCCTGCACTGTAAGCTGAGGGAGTAGGGCTCAGTGCTCTCTGGAGGACAAAGAGGTAATACTCAGTAATTTTGCAAACACATGAAAACAACATTGCCTACCTGCCAAGGGTGTGGCACCATGTTCTGGCTAAGAGAGCTGCAACTGATTTCACTCATCCAAGTACATTTTTAGAGTGTAAAGGGAGTTGAAAAACATGATCTTGGAAGCTGCTAAAGGGACAAACATGATTTGAAAATGATTGGGTGGGAGAGGTCATATTCAAGAATTCTTAGTGAGGCTGTTTTATGGTTCACATGTTACTGCTCTGGCTAATGTCTAGTGAATGTATAACACAGATTTTAATAAAAACAACCATGAAATCTGAGAAACTACTTCATTGAAATTATAGAACAAATATACCTTGGATACTACCCTTTGGGCAAGGCTGAATTCACTCACTTTGGGTGAAATGATACGCCACTCCTACCTTGTCTACTCACGATAGAATATAGGAACAGCAGAAAAGAATGGATAGTTTTAACACTTGATCTTCAGAGTGCTTAGTAAACTATCAGCGGTCAAAACACATAACAGAATTACTTTGGTTTTAATTAATAATATTTAACCAGTCTTTTAATTCTCTTTACCCTATCTACTATTCCATTATTTAACTCCTATTGATATCATTTCCTCATCCTCTGCTATAGTTGAAAGCGATGCTATTTAAAGTATAATCTGAGGATAAGACCAGTCTGCAGGCATAACAAGCACAGAAAGAGAGAATAAGCACTGAGTAATTTTTGAAGGAATCTGACATGGTTGTCACTTCCAAATACATGATCAGTGGTCTCATCACACTGAACACATAGATCAAAAGTACTGGTCGATTTTGGATTGGGGAGGGGGTGGTGGGAATCGGTCCTTTACTACAAATAATTTGATTAGTATTGGTTTAAAATATTTGGCAATTGCATATAAAATATTTTAAAATTCCCATCAGCTATTCACATGCAAATTGCTGCAGAATTTATCAGACCAACATTTTCTAACTTGTACTCCAAGATACACAATGAAGATGTCCTTGGCCTTTGGAACATTTCTAGTTGTCTCTATTCTCTTTGAAAGGTTTCCACTAGGAGAATGGTCAGTGCTAGTGACGGTAACCATGACTTTGAAGAAAAGAGAAGAGGCTAATGTGTCTCAGGGTAGGCAAGCTTACAAATAACAGTCCTCACCCCTGAGTGGCCTGAGGCTCTGGGTACCACACAGAAGCCTTATCATCTGGACCCTTCAGACTAATCTGGGTCAGGTCTAATGAACGCTTGGACACATTATTGCTTTGGAAGTTACAGGCTTGAAACAAAAATCCCCTCTATGGTTCTTTAGTTCTAAAGTTCTGTGAATGCAAATAGCCACACCCTGCTCATAAGAGCTTTAGGGAGGTGTTTCATAACCTGGGAGAGCCATCAAGACATACAGGCAATGAAGGAGCTATTAAACAAGTGTAATTCATGCATGTGTATTTTGTAGTGGCTTAAATGTGCACACTCACCAAATATAAATTTCATCAGGCTTTCAGTTGAAGAGATTTCCTGAAGTGATTGATGATTGTTGACTCTGACTGCAGTGTGTTTTATAACTTCTCCAGACAGGATGGGGAAGTGAAGAATATCTCCGCCCCCAACCCCACTACTTATCACTAGTTAACCTTAATATTCCATGAAACATGTATGCTAACTGGCCATAAAAATATACACTGGTCCACTAAAGTCAGAACAAAAATCAGGATGGGTGAAGAAAAAAATCAAGTCTAATGATAAATGCCTTCATTTTTCTGGGCTTTGAGTTCGCTTTTCACAAAAATGAGAATCAGGTTCCTGTAGCAGATGACTTGATTTGGAACCAGTAGGACAAAACATGAACATATAAGGGAAGGATGAGGAATTTATCTGTGCAAAGTCAATGCAGGTTTTAGAGTCAAATAATTTTTATAGCTTCATCAAATTTTGCTTGAGGCTGGACAAATAGATTCTTTTCATTTGAAAACTGGGGTAGGCAGAAGAAAGATGTCTGATGGTACCTTAGATGTTGCTATTGACAACTTGAGGCTACACCTCGTAGCTTCTGAACAACACCATATTACGTTACTTTAGTCGTCTGTCATCCCAGATTTCATTAAGAGCAAAAACCAAAAGTATGTTGCAGTTGGATTCTCTGAATTCTCCACTTTTAGGAAGTAGCACCTCTGACTTGGACAGCTACAAGGAATGGCAGTGATACCAGGGCACAACTGCATTTACCATAAATATTCCAGTCTACTAAGATTTAAACACGTGACTCATTTCTATTGGTTTTTACCCCATTTACAAAGCCAACAAGAGAGGAAGCCAGACACACTGTTATACCTACAGCCACCAGGGATGCAATTAAATGGCTTCAATATTAGTAAGTACAATCATGATACTGTATTTTGGATATTAGCTGGTTGACTGTACAGTTACAGAAATAGGATGCATCCCAGGCACCATCCACTGAAATGTTCATGTCAATATGGCAGATACACTGCCAGCTAATAGAGCTGTTTCCAGAAAGCACGTGGAAAGGTGATAAAGAGTGAGTATACATAATAGAGCAAAACACAAAAAGACCAAGAGAAGAAAACAACTCATTCTAAAACTGAGGAAATGTCAGGAGAAGGATATGAATAAATTTCGGCAAAAAGAACAGGAAGGAAGCAGCACTGACTGAAGAGGTCTTATGGGATTGTCAAAACTGGGGTAGGTATACGTGGTGAAAATGGCAGAAAATGTAAAGAGTTGTAAGAGAAAAACCTGGACTCTGTTAAATAAGAAACAAAGATGTGTGTACAAAGAGAACTGTGAAACAAAATAATAAAAAAAAACCTATTTTGGCCATTGAAAAGTAAGCCTCTTCTAGTCCCTGCCTCATTACCCAGCATGAAAATTATTTTCTCAGCCTGTTTAGAGGTAGAGTAACTCTCTTGAAACCACCGAGGCAAAAACCATTAGCAATGAGAAAGAAAAAAAGAGAGAGAGAGAGAGAGAGAGAGAGAGAATATCTTAATTACTTCATGTTCAAGGACACCTGCACAAACTCACTGAATTTTAAGCTTCCTGGTAGACAGTTCAAAGCTTTCTGAGGGCAAGTATGATTAGTTTTTTACACAGGATCCTAGTGGAGTCCTTTTCATACTGTAAGTGCCTTACAACTGTGTGTTTAATCAAACTGTCCTTAATTAATCCTCTTTTCCAATCAGCCCTGAGACTCAAATAGTTTATTAAGGGAAAAAAAACTCCAAATATCTATGAAGTTTATTTTGTGGCAGCAAATTCAGGATGGAACTAATGACCTAAAAACTGGGTAGCAGCAAAATATTTGTTGGGAACAGAGATGATCTTAAGGGTGGTTTTGTCAGATAAAATGCAATCTCACTAAGTAGTAGTGACCCCACATGAACTATTACTTGAAATTAGTGTTAAAAATCTCAAAAATCAGGTATGTAATTTGGGTAAAACAAAGTAATGCTATTCAAAGTGTCATAAAAATTCAATAGCCGTTCTTCCAACTTCGGCCCCCAGGATCCCCTCCGGGAAGCTGGCTCAGCCCACTGTAGCCCATAATGGTTTTGCCAACTGAACTCAAAGCCCCATTAATGTGGCAAATAATTACAATATACCCTTCTGGCATCTATTAACTTTTCTTTAATCATGTTTTGTCTCTTCAATTAGACTGAGTTAATTAAGAGTAGAGAACTTCTGACATTTCTTCTGTGGCCATCACATCTAACTATGCAAGTGTGATTAAATATTAAATAATATATTTAGGTAATTTACCACATTAATAGGTTACCATTAATAGGGGAAAAAATCACACTGTCTTCCCAATTATTATGAAAAAAGCATTTGATAAATTTCTACATCTATTCATCATAAAAACTATTTCACAATAGGAAAGGACATCTTTTACAAGAATACCCTTCATCTTTTATTAGATTAAAGTCATCTTTCTAAATAAATGTATAAATAAATAAATTGCCTGCAGCAAATAGCAGACTTGAAGAAATGTTTCAAAGCCACCTCTTTATAAGCCAGAAGGAGACAAGAACACTTGCTGTCAACAATCTTATTTAAAATTGTCCTGGGGGGAAGGATACAGCTCAAGTGGTAGAGCGCATACTTAGCATGCACAAGGTCCTGGGTTCAATCCCCAGTACCTCCTCTAATAAATAAATAAGTAAACTTAATATAAGTAAATATAAATATAAGTAATATAAGTAAACTACCCCCGGCAAACAAACAAACAAACAAAAGACAGATACTATTTAAAATTGTCTTGCAGTCCCGAGTCAGTGCAGGAAGACATGAAAATGGAACAAAAATAAGACACAGAAAGGTAGAAATATTCTGTATAGCACAGGAACTATGTTCAATAACTTGTAATAATCTTTAATAAAAAAAGAAAACAAATATATGTATATGTGTGGATGACTGGGACATTATGCTGTACACCAGAAATTGACACATTGTAATTGACTGTATTTCAATTAAAAAAAAAAAGGAAGGAAGAAGCAAACTTATTTGCTGATGAAATTAACGCATGCAGAAAAATCAGAATATATAGACAAATCTGAAGGATTAACAGTCTAGCATGTTTGCCAGCTACAAAAATACACAAATGTAAATTTCTTGTATTTAAACAGCAACAATCAGTTAGAAAATGTTGATAATGCACAAAGATTGGCAAAATGTAAAAAGCCAGGTAATTCCATATACTGACAGGGATATGGACCAAAGGGGATTTTTATCTACTCTGGAAAAAATCTTGGTAATATCTAATAATATTGAATATGCATGTACCTTAAAAATCTTTACATTCTTAGATATACATTATTATGAAATGTTCATATGTATACATCATATTCAGAAATGTTCATAGCAGTGATTTTTGTAATATTCAAATAATGGAAACAGCAATGGAAAATATCCATCAACAGTAGAATGGATAAACAGTGATATACTCACACGATGGAATATTACATAGCAATGAAGAGGAATGAACCTCAGTCTCAGAGGTAAACATAGCTGCACCTCAAAATATGATCATGAACAAAACTAGAGAATCATAGAATATGTTTAATAATATGGTTTTCAATCTACAGAAAATCCAAAATAGGCATACCACTACACAATAAATTATTTAGAGACGCATGTATAAGTGGTAGAAGTCTAAAAAAAATGCAAGGAAATAGGGAATAGGCAATACAAAATTCAAGACAGTGATTATTTCTGGGTGGGGAGGGAGGGGGACACATGCAAATCAGAGGCACAGAGATGAGTAAGGCACTCGTGGTGGTCTATTCTTTAATGTGTGCACTGGGGATACTGGCATTTGTTATAATACTATTTAAACATATATGTTCTGTTTTTACATTTTTAAAAATAGACTTCAAAATAAAGTAAGGAAGGAAAGAAGGATGGAAGGATGGACAGAAGGAAGCAAGGAGAAAAAAGGAGGGTAATTACAAAATCCTTGAGATGCTGATTTAAAAAATAAATCAGCATCTGATCCCCACTTTCATATGAAGTATAATCCTGCAAGACATGTTAGCAACACAACTGCAAGAGGCTATAACAAGATGGCACATTCAAACTCCTTTTTCTAAAACTGATGAGTCATTTGTCATAATGCAGATGGGTTTATGGTTGAAAGACAGAACTAAAAACATTGGGTTTTTTATTTGAAAAAACAAGTCTCACTAGATTAAATTTCCTCTAAAATTTTTAAAGTACTGGTTTGGAAATGAGAGGAATCCACTTTCACATTTCTTCAGTTATTTGCAATACAACAAGGAAATGTATCAGACCACAGAGGAAATTTTTCCTTCCCCACTTTGGAAACCTGGAAGGTACTACTTTTATGTATGACCATTTACCATAAATAGATTGAAACCCGAATTGTGCTATTGAGAGGTGAAAAAGTCAGTTCAAGTGTCAACATTCCCAGCATTAGCCAAGCAACATTTTGGCAAATGCTAACATAAATGTTTTCATAACCTATGTTTTTTAAGGTCGTTATTCAAATTCCATACTTCTACATCTCTGTTTTTAGAGACTTTCTTAAAATTTGAAGAGTTGGAGACTGTTCCTCAAACAGCAGATTAGGAGAGAGATTTTCAGTTGGGAAATCTCTAACACTCCAGAGCTCCACTCTCATCTCACGTGCAGTGAGGGAAGGTGGAGCACAGGGAGGATGCAGAAAGCTGAGATCCAGAGACTGTCTGCAGAGCATCTGTTCTAGTAACCCAGTTGTGGGCCTTCTCCTGGACAAGTAAAACTCCATCTGGTGCGGGAAGTTAACTGTTCCCCAGGTGGTGTGTCCACCTGTCAACTGACAGTTGGGTGTGTGCCATAGAGAAGGGCAGACACCATTTGGCACAGGCCTTTGGAGCATTTCTTTAACTTAATGGCAGGATAAGACTTGAGATGAAGAGATGAGGAAACAACAACAACAACAAAAAAAATGCAGTGGGCCCTGCTGGACCCAGGCATTAGCTAGGGAAGCCGGGTCACGCCTAGAACAGGCGTCGGACGGGGAATGCCACGGAGGGCGGAGAGTGGCAGGGAACTGTGCCAGCCTCTGCCTTTCTGGGCTTGCCAGCCCTTGGCAGGGATTCTGGAAAACGAGACATCCCAAGTCAGATACATTTCCGTACATTCCTCTCCCTCCCCTGCCTCCAGCTACTTCCATGTGGCTAATGGACAGACCACTGAGACTTTCTAAGTAACACTAGACTATGGAATCAATACATGTTTACCCCAGAACTTTTACGGCTAAAACTGACACACAAGAGGCATCTCCTTGTGAAGCTTTATGCTATTTATGTATTCCAAATGATGCCTCAAACCTACCTGGAATTCTTTTGGCATTTGGCTTTAGAATCCTTGGCATATTCTTATCAATACTTTCAGCAATGAAGATGTTTGGTTCTAAAGAGTAAATTTAATTGCCTGGACTACGTAAGCAGGTGCTCAATACATACACGTTGAATTGAATAATGAATGGATGGATGAAACAAACACTCACAGTACTGAGACAAATTCGTAATTAAGTAGGTGATCAAGCAGGAATAGTTTTTTAAAAGAGAAAACACATACAAAGGTTTTCTTGTATGGCTCATATGCCAGAAGCCAGAAGCCCAATTCCATGAAGGGAAGGAAGCACTCCTGAAATCACACAGCCTCTCATAGTAACTGGGATATACAGAATATTGACCTCTCTGTCTTCGCATTATTCCTTAAAAGGGTCATATCTCCATGCTGTCCCCTGACCTCTAGTCTGAAGGTCGCTAAGGCACCAGGCCACAGCGGATTTTCCTCTCCCTTTCTGGACTGGCCTCCAGAGACATCTCTTACCAGGTCTCAGACAAAACCCCAACCCAGACGATCTGTAGGTTGACCTTTATTCTGTTAAATTGTGTAATAACATGAATATTCAAATCTAGACATTTTAAACAGGAAAATAAAATCCAAGTTTTACCATTTCAATTGTTATCATTTTTTCCTGCAACACAATACATCATAAATTTTAAAAGTCTCTGTCCTTAGAAGGGGACAATATTCAGACACACTGGGGGTAATTTTTTTTTTAAGTCTTCTTGCTTCATAATTATACCCAATGCACATATATATTTATATAAATGCAGACATATAAAGGAAGTATTCACAAAGGATGAGCAGTGGACAAACACAAAGCCATGCTTTGATGTTAAAGATGCAGCCCTTTTAGTGCTGAAAAGGACATGGAATTGAATTCTTGGGCATCACTGA
Organism: Camelus bactrianus; assembly: GCF_048773025.1. Taxonomy (NCBI): domain Eukaryota; kingdom Metazoa; phylum Chordata; class Mammalia; order Artiodactyla; family Camelidae; genus Camelus; species Camelus bactrianus. Next base: position 36,532,803 of record NC_133541.1, read on the forward strand.
GAATGGTGTCTATTGTTGAACGTGGAGAGATCACAGAAGTCTGGTCTAGGGACTTTGCTCTGTTCTAAGGTGAATTCTCCCTCACTCAACTCAAACATGAAAGACATCCTGGCATTGAGCCAAATGCTTGGGCCCCGGTGTTCTCCAGATTAAAACCAACCCAGCACCCCAAGCCTGGGCCACCATGAACTGAAAAACCTGGACAACATTTACCCCAGGGGAAGACTGCAATGGCGGGGTCTCCTGACTCCCCTGCCACACGCTTTGGCACACATTCAGCAACTCTATATTTGATGGCCATCTTTCCCTAAAAAAGAGCAAGAATTGACATTAGTGGTTGTTCTGAGTCTCATTAGCCAAAGGCAGAAGGTGTGTGTGAAGGTCTCTGGTACAACGTGCTTCTTACACATCCTCTACCCCTCAAAAGACTGACTGGGGGTATCAAATCTCTTTTGAAATATGAATGTGATTTCTGGAAATGTACAAAAATGACTTTACTCTTTGCTCTCTTAAGTATCAATGTTCCACAGTATTTAAGTGACTCCTCTATTGAACGGAAGTTTAGAATCTATCCTGATGAACTTCAAGAGTCTGCTATAAAACCAGATTATTTTTAAACATCAACTTCATATGGACACACATTCACATACATTTTAAAACATCTGCATCCTTAAGTGCAGATGTGTTTTCAGTGTAGTCTCAGTGAGGTTTCTACACAGGATTTAGTCTGTGAAACAATTAGTGAAACAGATGAAAGGCATTTCAGATGATTACCCCAGAGACACAATGCTTCTCAGGACTTGGTGCATATATGCCATACAGGAGGGGCAGATACTTTTTTGACATTGACCACCTGCCTTAGCAAATGTCATACCAGTTAATCTTGATGTTCACCAAATTCCTGAGTTCCACCATGACTGGTCTTACAAGGTTTTTATTTAAAGCTTCTTAGTAATTGCCACATTTCTCCAATACATTCAACGTACTTCCATTTCTTCAAGTGCATAAAAGAAAAGAACGATTTTACTATGTAAATTTTGTCAGACATCTGTGAATTATGTTTTAATATGACAATATTAAAAATTTTTAGTTCAGGAATAAAACATGGCAATTCCCAGCAAATAACAGTAAACAAGCAAAAAGTACTGGGGCACATAATTCAGATAAGTATTTGAAATAACTATTCCCATTTTCTTTTAAAAAATTCTAATAAAAATTTTAAAGCATTTTTCAGGAATGCTACATTATAATAATTTACTTTACCATCATCTAAATCTTTCATTTGACCTATCTCTAAAAGTGAATTACTGTCACCTCACTATGAAGGAAACAGTTTTGAAAATGGCCCACTTGAAACACTACATGATGGCAGGGACTTGGTCATAATCCATACATTGGTCACTATGCAGTTTCTGGTTTGGCCCATTACAGGCACTGAGTAAATCTTTTTATCTGGCAATATTTATTGAGCACCTACTATGTTTGAAGGGGCCGTTCTAGGCCCCTGCAGATATATCAGTAATCACAACAGAGATTCTGTCTCCCAGTGAGTATTTCTTGACTCAATAAAAGGTAGATCAGCAAGTTCCTTAACAAGAACAGCAATGATTTCTGGAGTAGAGATATGGTGCAACTATATTATTCGAAGAAGACAATAGTGGTATAAAATTAAAACTCAGAATTCCTTGGAGAGCTAAAAACTATTGTCTAATGTGTTCGATCCTTCAGTTGGCCTGCAGCATTTAATTCAGGAATTCAGTGCTGCTTTGAGGTAAGATGAATTGATCTAGAATCTCAACCTGTCTTCCTTCCATCATGTCACCTGGGTGGTAGAAGTATTTAATAAGAGGTACTAAAAAAAGGAACTATTATCTAATGCAAAGGTACCTTTTTAACTCTGTGATGGTTCTCTCTCATTTAAGCATATAAAGGGTTACATTTAGCAAACTTTTGTTCTCTTTAGAAGAGATATTCCCAAATTCCCAAAATACAACATGTTTTTATGTCTCCACTCCTTTTCTTATCTTATTCCTTCTGCCCCTAAAGACCCTTTATAATCTTCCCTTCTCCTTCTTGTCTCTCATTTACAAAATCGAGGAATATAAACACATGGATGAATGGAGCCTGAAAGCTGCTAGGGGTGGGTGAGGGCCAGGAGAGCTTAGGGAGGAGGCTGGGTGTTGCATAAATTGCTTTTACGAATGCAGTCTTGTGTTATTTCTAAAAACAAAGATGGACTGGACAGTAAGTCAAGCCCAAATCACCAGGCTTTCTTCCCCGAGTACTGGAACACAACAGTCACTCTGTTTCACAAATATATAAAAACATACTAGGCTTAGTTTCTTCAGTATATTAGTCTCATTTCAATTGAGCTCATTAGTTTAAAAGGTCCATCTCCAAATTGGCAGCTGGGGCTTATCCAAGTAGCAAGAAACATTCAGAAGAAAGAGTTGATTCAAAACTTCAAAGTAAAAAAAAAAAAGAAAATTAAGTTATATCTTAAAAATCAAATAAAATGTTTTTCTTATTTTTAAAAAATAAATTCAATGACAAGAGATTGCTGTGGTGGAGTGAAAAGGCCAGATAAGCTAAAGTCCAAAGTCTAGGGTTCAGGCCACAAGTTGGATCTTGGGTTATTTATTACCTGTGATCCCATAGTCCTTGACGATATTTCCATTGGCTCTTATCATATAGTGTAATTGTGTGTAATATATTGGTGACTTGAGGGAGGGGACCACATTTTATCCATTTTTGTATCTCAGTCATTATTTGGCCATACAGCAAGTGTGCAAAAAATACTGGTTGAGAGAAACAACGCAGTTATTACATTAAATAATGAATGAAATTTTAAAACCACTAAAATGTGTTTAAAATTCTGAACCAAGGTCACTTTCATCTTTGGGAAACTTCCTTTTGCCAATTTTCAATTTCTATACATAGGTCTTCATATACTGGTCATAATATAAGACTTATGTTTGGTCTATCTAATGTACCTTTTAACTGGGTGGTTTTCTTTTCTTTTCTTTTCTTTTCTTTTCTTTTCTTTTCTTTTCTTTTCGGTACTATATCAATACCAAAGTCATTTTGAATAAGAAGGGAAAAATATTAAGAATTCAAAACAATCACTTTTCCTATAATAACCCAAGCTGCAGCACATTCCAGGAACTTGGGTATTTTTCTATAAGTCACCTATTTTCTTTTTAAAAGGCATAAACAATAATAAGCTGTAAAATATACTAGTTTGAGCTTGAGGTGGAAGAAAGACCACTGATGAAACCTAATTTGGTATTCTCCAGGATCACTGACGGTACGCTACAGGGAGAACACACAAACACGTGCAAACTTATAAACGTCAGAGCAGATGTGCAGGGACAAATTTAGAGCTCCATCCTGTTGTCATGATGGAAATTCACAAAGGCACTCCTATAGCATTTCCAAATGGAAAGCATGGGCATCTCACTAAGGGTCGAACACAGGGCATAAAAAAGTGCCACGTTTGGCTTTTATTTTACATCTAAGCTCATTGTACAATGGCCCAACCATGACAGGGAGTTGAAAACCTGCAGCATTAAAAAAGAATCCAGGGTCACAGAATCATTTCATAAACATAGTAAGACTGAAGGGAAGGATGATGCTCCCCTGTCTGGTGCAACTCAGGGTGAGATAAAACCAGCTTGGGAATTAACCATTAATAGCTCGCAGAGATCTCAACACTTTCTAATACTGGGATTTTCAACTCTGCAATTTAATGACAACTCTGCTGTTGGCCTCTCCTGACCTGTTGTGAAGTAAATCAGGCAAACTAATGTGGGCTAACAAGTCTTTTTCACACTGTTCGATCACCCTGCCTCTCCTTTTCTCTGCGGACACGGCCTTTCTCCCACCCTGTCTGGCCATCCTCCTCAAAGCGCACAAAATGGCCACTGTAACCCCGCATTTCTGTCATTAGATCACAGGTTAGTCAAGTGGAACTGCCCGGGCTTCCCAAAGGAGACCTATACTTCAAAAATCTGTCCATGTCAAATGAAGAAAAAAACCCTGAGCGTGGGGTCACCCAGATCAATGATCAAAAGAAACTGAGAATGAAGGGGGAAAAAAGCACACCCTCGTTTTTGTTAAACACACACACAGGTCTGATTTATTATAAGGAACCTAGAGACATGATGGCGTTTTCTCCTCTTACGCCTTTTTCTTTCTTTCTTTCTTTTTTAATTAGTAACTTGTTTCCATCAGGCCCTTCTAGTGGGTAAAACTGGGGCTTTTGGAAAGTCTACAAAGAAGCCTTAAAATTTCCCCCCAAAGAAAACACACCCCAGGAAATCCAGTTTTTAGGAGGACTCTTGAATAGTTCCAAATACACTTGAAAAGCAATAAAAGTAATGCAAAGTAATCCACCTTTAAAAGCTTAAGAAGATTCTGTTGAAATCTGAAAGTAAGAAGTGGTGCGATGAACACTCTCAAATAATCCGGGTAACCTCTTAGGCCTTCAAAGAGAGGAAACAACAAGCCTGTCACTCACATCCTGAGAGCACACCAAGTGACATGCTATAAAAAGCCGATTTCTGGGCCGTGTGGGGCCTCCCAGAGACCTAGAGATCTGCAGGTATGGCACAGCATCCCCCTCATCTCCCTCCTTGTCCGAGCATCTCCCTACACCTGCTTTTCTATTTTTTTACGATAAAGCTACTCATTTAATGGTTTTGCCAAATTAACATATTAGAAAATTAAGGCAGAATGACCTATTTGGAAGATCAGAAAGAATAAGCTCTAGTATCACACTGTGCCAGTGAAAAATTACCCAAAGATCTGATCTTCCTGGTTTCCTCAACAAAAGAGGAAAGTGTACTTTGTTGGCTCAGATGCTTTAAAAAAAAAAAAAAAAAGGCATTTCTGACAAGAACTCTGTACATATGAAAGAAAGTAAAATAAAATGCTTATAACTAATGTAACAAAAGTGGTAAGGGTTGTGTAACGTCTTCGTTGCTTTCTTGTTTTCCTTTTAGTTTTTTCATTTGTAATTTATTCCTTAAGCACTCTCAAAAGCATATAAATATATTGGGCCTAGATGGATTGTTTTCTGTCTCATTAAAAAAATATATATATTTATTTATTTATTCTTTTTTGGGCGAGGACAAAATTAGGTTTATTCATTTATTTACTTAATGGAAGTACTGGGGATTGAACCCAGGACCTCTGAGCTATACCCTCTCTCCCACCCTTTTTAAACTTTTTTTTTAAGGCACTTTTCTCACGTATGTTTTACTTTATCTAGGGTGGGGAGGTAATTACGTTTACCTCATTATTTTTAATGGAGGTACTGGGGATTGAACCCAGGACCTGATGTATGCTAAGCATGTACCCTACCACTTGAGCTATGCCCCCCCACCTTGTCTCATTTTTGTCTCTCATGAGCACTGACATGCTGCTGTACCAGATGCAGTTCTACGTGCCATTTGATCTCCATGAAATCCCTGTCTGGGGGTGGGGTGGGGGAGCAACACTTTCTCTGTGCTCAGTCCTCAATTCGTCCCCACTGTTTGCTATGAGGTAGGTTCCAGGATTATCCCCATTTTACAGATGAGGAAACAGATTTAAGTGTTTGTCCATGATTATTCAGCTGGTCAAAACTAAGGAGGATTTATAGCCAGAATCCAACCCCAGAATTTTACTGTCATCTCCAAACCCCAAATGCCAATCCTCAAGTTAAACATGTGTATATCTTGTGGCCCAGTAATTCCAATGTTACATTCTGTACTTGAGAAATGCTTGATTATATACACAAGAAAACATGTACAAAGATAATCACCAACAACTTTGGAATCTCAAAAATCTAGCAACAGTCTAAAAAGTCATCAATAAGAGAATTAATAAATAAAAATTATGGCACAGTTGTGCCTCGGAACATTTCATTCATTTCTGAAGTGAGGGGAAAAGCCTTTAAATGCATCTTTAATGATCTGTTTCTTTAAAGAAAAGCTCTGAAACAAATATGGTAAAAATGTTAATATTTGCTAAATCTAGGTGATGGGTGGATGACTTTCTGTTATAAAGTTTTCTATACTTACTGTATGTTTGAAATTTTTGTAATTAAAATAATTTGAGTATGACTCCTTAGATACTTATTCTCTCATACAACCAAATAAATAAACCTTTCTCGTGAAACCAGAATTAGACTTTTACTAAGTCCCCTCCCCTCATTTGACTCAATAAACTGCTTAAAAGTCATAGTAACAACCTAGAGACTAAATTATTAAAATTACTTTTCTTGAAATGACTGTGACGTCTTACTGCAAGTTATCTCAGAAGTACTATCTTTAAGATAATTATGTTCGTTAATATATAGTCCATAGTTCATTATATTGTTAAGCAAATTCATTAGGTTGGTGTTTCTAACCTTTTAACGTTCAAAGTTTTGTGATTCCATAACCTGGCTGAAGGCTGAGAGTTGTAAATTAGAGTGGAACGAGTCATGTGAAGACCAAAGAGAATACTTTGCACTGTACGCTTTTTTGGTACCCTCTTAAAAGTGCACCATGTGGCTTTATTAATCATTCAGATTATAAATTAAAATGAGATTGAATAGACTTTTAAAAATTATGTAATACTCCATGGAGATTCAAATGAAAATGATAGACACACATTTTCTATAAAATGTTAGTTGTATGATCTTGATGGACAGAATGGATCAAGTAATCTTAACTACAATTCCTCACAAACTTGTACATACTCCTGTTCAAACTAAGCTGGAGGAGAGTTGTTATTCTCAAAATAATTTCAGTGAAATTCAACCCAGTCATTATGGCCATATATCTTGCTTTAACATCTTAAAATTTTAACACAACTTTTTTAATAGTACACACTTTTCAGTTCAGCCTTACTACAGCCAAAGAACCACAGGACAAAATCTTAACTAACCAGAATCCAAATAAGAACAAATACTAAAGGAGGAATTACAATTGTCATATTCCATTTTTAACAGAGGAAACTGCAAAAACAGTTTTGTATCTAGTGTTCTACCAAAAAAAAAAAAAAAAAAAAAGCAATGTCTAGGGCCTTATATGGAGTTAGTACAGATTCAACAAAATATTCCATACTTCCTGCAGCTACACTGCCAGAACTAAAGTTCTGAATAATTAAAGGGCATTGCACATTCAGAATCATTACAGAAAGATGAGATTTCCCTAGAGTAGAAAACTGTGCTGATATAGTTTAAAAGACCAAAAAAAAAAAAAAAAAAAAAGCTTCTGGTAAAATGTAAAACAGATAGCATTATTAATAAAAAAAATTGTTAACTGTAATAGGCTCAAGCAATCTGGTGATCTTGTGTATTAACTTAAAGTCTGTTTTCCTTTTCAACCTAAAAAATGAGCTTGATTTGCTTACAAATACAAAAAATCATTAAAAGCCATTATTAAGAAAAAACAAAGATGTCCAAACTTGAGCTTTAATTAAAGAAAACCATCAAAGTCAATATAAAAATATGGGAACTTGGTATCATTTTTTTCTTGCCCCAAACATGCAGAAACATGCATTTTTACCCTTAAGAATCTCTACCCACTTATTTAAATAATTCAAATATTTAGACTTCACTTTCCAATAAGTTTGACAAATACCATTTTAAATGAAACTACTTTAGAGCTGAGTAAAATATAAATCTTTATATATAACAGGAAAGAAAGGTGTTCTTTCTTGAGAACTTACGTTTTTGGAAAATCAGGGCATTTGTCTTGGCATATGATTTGCTTTTGCATAACAGTAACAACAATGACAGTAATACTACTACTTATTGCATACAAACTATTCCTCTATCTCAAGATCTTTTCTGGTTTATCTTTCAGGATCCCTCTAATGAGTATGCAGTCTTCTCAATGCAATATGCTAAATCATGATGAGAGAATATCTTTCTTTTATAGCACCGTTAACAACTGTAATTCTTCAACCAGCTGTTCTCTAAGGATTCCCCTGCCAAGCTCTTATTTTCATTTCATTACTTCTTTGTTCTCCTTGTCTAAACTATACACAAGTTACCCAGATTTTCCACTCTGGCCTCTTTCAATAAAGACTTGTTTTGGCTTGACAAGTTATTAGTCATAACTACAGTCTAAAAATAAATAATATATTGCAAATCCTCCGTGTTAAAATCCTACCATTCTATGCAACCTCCAAATTATTTCATAGTTCATAAGTAGAACCTTCTTCCCATAAGGCTCAGTCGTTTTCACTTATTTATGAAAACAATTCCAGCTATTTTATGGAGTTATTTACCGTCTAAACATTCTTTATAGAGCATTCTTTTAAAGCTCCATAATCTTATTTCAGGTATGGAATGAACTAAACTAAACTCAGTCTATGTCCACCATGCTTAGCACAACCGATTTCAGATACTTAGGTGTGTTTAATTATAAGCCTTAAATAAAGCAAACTGAAACCCTACCGGACTCTTTCCCTTTATATCTGAGTAGTAGAAAACTTGTTTTTTTTTTTTTGGTCCAAGATTTATTTGAAATTTAGATTTCAGAATTTCTAGTAAAAAAGTTAAAGATTGTAATAGGCCCAGTCAGGGAAGGAACTACGTGGCGCCTGCAACACAAGGTGCTATTTTTGTTCATTAGACTCTTGTAAGAACCCCCTCTTGTTTGTATTTGAAAGTCCATATCTTACCTTCATTAGAACCATGAGATACCCCTTTCTCAAGATATGAATGCTCAAAGTGCTTATGTGAATATTTAAATAGTAGGGTTGTGGCGTAATATGGAATTCTACATAAAGAGATATCACTAAAGAAAGAAAACAATATGAGTCTAGATACCAGTAAACAAAAGATACAAGAGGTCCTATAGACAAATTATTCAGGTGTGGATTAGTTCATTTCTCCCAAGCCCAGGCGCACTGGAAGAGAGGCAACTGCTAAGCGCCATTCAGACCATTGTATGTTCCATTGCCCACGTCTAGTTCATTGTTTTCATCAAAGGCACATGCAATTCATAGGTAAAGAAAAAAAATAATAGTGGCAAGGAGAAAAATGCCTGTTTCTAAGTAGCACAGTATTCTATTCATCTCAAAAGATGAAAGCAGGTATCTTTCATTACGTGTTTTTGTTCTTACAGGAAGAAGGCCAAAAATATGTGATTTTCATATTTGTGCTAACACAGCAGAGCTTTTCAAAGTCACTGCCAGAAATGGACTAGATTTCTTACCTGCTTTTTCTGTGTTTTATGTTAAGGATGTCTGCCTCATTATAAACTTTGCTGGTTCCCTAGACTTTCTGTAGTCTGGCTTTGCTGCGATTACTGGTCAAAACCTTTAATTACAGTATATAGTTTGTGCAGCTGCCTGGAAATCGGTCTCAGGGTCAGTGGCTCTTCCCGGTCCCCTCTTTCCATTCTTTTGAAGCAATATTGCTGAACTGAAGGCATTGTTCCAGCTTTCGGCTGTGCTCTGTCTGCTGCACACTGTGAATAGCTTTGCAATCACTCTAGCAATTGGTTCTTCAATTGCCTTTAAGTTGTCAATTGTAATTCATTGGCTCCAGGCACCTTTTCTCTTTTCATTCTTTTGAGGTCTTTTCTTACTTAATTTGCAATAATATTAGGGAATGTCTTCTTCAGACATGTCACTACTGTCTTCCTGATGATGAGGCGGGGTGTACACGTGACTTTCATACATTTGCCTGTTAAAATGTTTTACTATTTCTCTGACTTGGGATGACAATCTTTGAGGTACCTCATAAGGAATTTGGCTTAATCTTGAAATCTACTTTCTAAAGAATCCTCCTTAAAATACTCTCATTGGAGTTCATTTATGTAATTAATTATAGTTATTTTTTATGACTTCCCAAAGATGTAATTTTTCATTTTTGTAATAAGAATTAAGCTCTCATATTTTCCCCCATAATCATGCTCTTTATTTTTGTACAAATTATAAATTTGAGCTCTTACACAATTCAGGAATAGTTAACTAAGAAATAAAGGATTTTGACTATTTGGAAATCAATGCCTATGTTTTTAGAACCTTTTCAGAAGACCTATACGTACTCCTCAGACACCTTTTGAGAGATTATATAAGAAAGCATTCAAACTATTCCAAATGAGTTCTGATGCTTCTGCATTAAAGGACGTTTATTTTTCTTTAGGGAAGTGAATAAACAAACATTCCTCTTGATCTATTAAAGAAAAAAAAAAACTTTAGTGTATTATGTCTCAAATCCTTAGTTCTGGATAAAATCCAGCATATTAACCCCTCTCATTATCACAGTCATCCAGGAGTAACCAAAGGTATTTTTAAGCAGACACTATGTAATAATAATAATGATAATAATTATCATAATGATAATAACTAACGCTTATTGTGCTTTTTAACTTCAAAGCACCTTACTGATATTAACTATGTGTCTATTTTCAAATAAATTTAACTCAACAAATGTTTTATTAACTTTGTAAGCTATGGAATGTGTAGTAACTGAGTTTCTTTTACAAATGAAATGAAACTAAAGATCAAGGAAATGGTTTTGGAAACTTTTGCTTCAGGATCATTTATTGCCTTGGCTGAATGAGGCTTAATCAAATACTAATTTTTACAAACTACAAAACTGAGATACAGATATAAGATATACAGAGTGAAGTTCAGCAGACAACCACTCAAATACATACTGTTTCAAAAAACGAAGAAGCAAAATAATATCATTTGGATAAAATCAACCTCTAACTGTATTAGTTACAATTCATTATTGTAAAACATTTAAATGGAAGAACATTTAAAAAGGAAGAGAAGGTATTAAATGTAAGAATTTTAAAAACCCTTCTAAGCTTCACAAATGTAGTAAATTTTTTTATTAATTTACAAAACTACATTTGTTTTTATTAAATTGGATTCATTGCTCTAACACCATCTCAATTATGTTGTCACAGAACTTCATCATGTACCAGTCTCCACATGAGAAACATAAACAGTAAAAGATAGTTTGCGGTGCCAGCAAGTGAAATAAGCTCTATACAGTTAAAATAGAGGCAATTAATAGAAACATATTAAAATAGTATTATTCAGGCAAGATGTCCTCATTTTTTATGAGTCACTGAGGACAAAAATAGTACCCTGCTGTAAGCAAGGTCCTCAAGTGAATAAACATAAATACAGGTACATAAAATGATACAAAAACTAGCATTTGTAAATATGGTAATTAAGAGATTGAAGCTTTTTAAAACTACTAACATGGTTGGAGTCATGAGGTTTCATAGAAGATGTGGTTCATGAGCAGTATTCAAAGGTCAGGGTTTGCTGCAGAGGAAAAGGAAAACGTTTACAGTCAAGGATGGCAATAGATGAATCGCACCGGGTAAAAGGACAGTGGAGAAATCTGGACAAAGCTGATGGCGTTAAGCCAATAGGGAAGCAAGTACGAAAAGACTCAGAGGTGGTACTCATTTAAACAATGTAAACTGAACACAGAGACATAAACCAGAATTCCTGTCATGCAAGGAGCTCACCATCTTAAGGGGTAGATAGAAAAGTTACTAGGCAATTAATTCTAATTGGACAATTAAGAGAAGCCCAGAATGCTTTGGGAAGTCAGAAGGAGGCCATCTAGTTCAGCCATGGGTATTCAGGAAACCTCCTGACGTGACATGTAATCTTCAGGTGGCTTTTGTAAGGCAACAGTAATAGTGAGTGGCAGATGGACATCAGAGAAAAGAAAAGGTAATTCCATTACCAAGCACGTTAACATATTAAATCTATGATGTTTCACTTGATTCTAAAAAGAATTAGCAGGTAATACTGGTTTTTAATATGGGTATTATGAAAACCAGACAGGAAGTCTGTTCTTTCTGGTCTGTGTTGAGGAAGAGGGAGAAAGAGGGGAGAATCTGGGGAGGAAAACAACCAGGAAACTCTGCAAAGTACTGCAGGAGCTGAGGTGGGACAGCTGAGCACCGAAATGTCTGGAGGATGAGAGTAAGAACTGGAAGAAGTTCCAAAACTTGCCAGTTTTACACAAAATGAAGATATGCATGCTACTGAATGAAGGAAGAAAATGGAAAGAAATGAGGTTTTACAAAAGAACATAATGAATTCTTTTTCAGCATACATTGCTGTATTTTCAAATGTATCACTTTGTTAACCCACCTAAATCGTTTTCTTGATAGAAGAAACTTTTCTTACATAATGTATTTGTTAATGGGAATTTCTTTGGTTTTCAGTGGGCAGGGCATATTTTCATAATACTGCCTGGCGGATGCATGAAACAGGTACACAGAGTTCCCTTGAATGGTGAGATCAAGGTGGTGTGAATTAGAATCAATGAAATCAAACATACAAATTAATTTTTTCAAGGAATGCATATAAAGAAGAAAATGCATGAAAGTACAATAAATAGGATACCCTGGCTATTTCCGTATTCTTCAAAAGGCACTCTCTAATAATGACATTTTTGTAACTTATTATTGAAACGATTGCTATTTCAGCTTCTCTCACAAGTTAGTAAACATTTTCAAGAGATCACTGCATCATTCAGTGGAAAATTGAATTCCAAACCCTCTTATTGTTTCCCCAAGATTAAATTATAACAGAATGGAGTACATCTGTAAGGGATGGACAAAAAATAAATTGTACCTCATATCATTTTAGAGTAAGGATATGTCCCATAAGGGAGTTTTCAAACTGCTCACACAATAGGTATGTACACTGTTCTATGTGAAATCAAATCAGTATTCTAAAATGCTGCCAAGAGGCAGGTCAAGATACTTGGAAGACTCTTAAGATTTAAAGTATATGACACTTGACAATGATTATACTACAAACACACAGAGTCTTACACACATTTCTCTCCACATACAGAAAGTAATATTAAATTAAGCTAAGATTCTACGTGATTTAAACACTGCTTTGCACTTGTAATAAAAGATTCATCATGGAAAATTAGAGATGATATTTTGTGCAGCTAACAAAAAAAGAACTGCTCTCCTGTTAAGCAGTATAAATAGAAAAATTTTCAACTAGCAGCTTATTATTTACAGACAGTGTCCAAAAATTTTCAATCCTGTAAAACTCTCTCTAACCCATTATAGGAAAGGAAATAGTGCACAATGTAGAAATAATTATCTAAAAACAACAAGTAATTATAATTAAGTATAATAAATAACATAAAATGTATACTAACACTCTCTTCCAGAAGATGTCTACAGACTAAAAAGTGAAAACTAGGTAAACTATTCATGATCCAGTGAATACTGAAAGTATTACTCAAAAAATATGAATGCTGATAATCAAAACAAAACATGGTCTAAGAAAGCAATGTTTATATCATTATAGAAATACTTGCAAATACTTTTCTGACACTTATACTACATTCTTTTCTAATAGAACACAACATCCTATGTACATCACAATAAAAAACTGAATTACATTTGAATAAAAATTGAGAAATGCCTGAACACAAATTTTAACTTTAATGTTGACATCTTAATTTAGAAGCTGGATTTTCCTGTGCTACAATTAATGAGCCATGGAACCAACAGATTCATCTGACCTTATAATGCTACTTCAAAATTCTGTTCCACAGTTTTCATATTTCTTAATACTTGCTTTAATTTAAAATACTTGCATTAACTCAGTATTTTTGATATAGTATTTCTGAATAGTTAAATACTTTTGGATTAAGGATATGAATGAATATCAAATTAGATAAGACTGCTGAAAGGGTAAACTATTTCATGTTGACAAAATGTGTCATTTTATAAGACATGGTAATGCCGAATAAAATGAAAATAAGATTTTTAAAAGTTAGGAGGTAAAAAAAATCACAATCAGCAACTGTGTAGACGGAAAATAGGATTACATTTATTGGCTACTATATCAACTTAACTTCTCATAAAATCCTCCTGATCTATTAAATAACTTCAGAACTGAAGTATGCTCTCCTATGGGAGTTGTAAAACAAATTAGATACAATTACAATTCAATACAAATAAAAAAACAACCTATTTACCCTTAAGATGATTCTTGTTTTAAAGCTTTATCATTTAAATTGGACCAGGATTTTCCCTAATGAATCAATTGGACCACTTGACGTAAATATAGGTTTTCATATTATGTTTTCTATAGAGAAAAATAGTTGATATGAGTAAATTCTGGAAAACTGTGCTAACTACACCTCCCCAAAGTGAATACAACAAACATCTGTTGCAAGAAATGCTTGGCTTTCAGATAGCATGTAAAGGGTGTCCATTTCCCAGTGTTTTGCTACTTAGAAAAGAAAAGCTTATTTGTTAAAAAACCATGTTTCTACTATCAATTCTCAAGACATAAAATCTTAAAATTCTGGTAAGTTAAACACATGTTATTACCAGGTACAGTACAGAAAGGGAAACTATGCGATGCACAAGACTCCACTTGCTTTCTAAAAGGGCAACGAAATAATTGGGCATGTTGCCCTCTGTCTGTGGGTTACATAGTAATTTTAACCATTGTCTTCCTATCTTAATTTAGTTCTCTACACAAACAGCAAAGCTCACAGCAGAGAGGAAGAAACTAAATACATAACCTCCTGATGATTTTCAGCATTTGTTGGAATTCCAGTAATAATTCAGCTTTCTCCTTTAGACTTCACTGGCTTCTGTCAGTTTCTAAATTCAACAATATCCTGATATCCTCATTAAATGACAAATGAATTCTTTAAGTTTTACTCTAGTGACAGAATAATTGCAAAATTTTTGTGTACTGCACTGAGCACAAGATTAATAATTTCCATGGGAGGAGGGGAAGAACCAATGAACCTCGATGCCTCATCTTTTCTTAACTGCATCAAAGAATCGTTCTGTGCTTTTTTCGTCAACTGAACGCATTTTCCATGATACTCAAAGAACAGAATATTACCTAAAGTCACAGGTATGCTGCAGAGTAAAACACCATCTTTTTAGCAATTGGAAATTCCGCAATGTGCACACAAAATAGCAGCTACAAATGAATAAAAACATTTATAAACAACAGAGCACAAGGCATGTAATACCTTTAGGATCAGGAAAGAAAGTAATGAACAGATGAACTATTCTAAACACATTTCAAATACCACGTAACTTGGCTCAAGTCTCAATTTTCTATCTCCTCTTCTCCTCATGCCTACTCCCAACCATTTTGAGGTTATTGTTTATAAAATGTTTAGGACTCAATCTCACAGTTTCATCTTTATGTGAACAATAAGGTGTTGATTTAATTCCCAAAATGTTCCTAGGAGTATTTCAACAAAGCATAAGAATACTATACTGAGAAACCACTGTCAGTCAAGCAATGGGAAAAATATGAAGCTTCCATTTCTTTCTCTCCCAAATCCAAAGTAAGTTTCAGCACTTCATTATGTTCCAACATACCTCAAGATCTACAATGGAATTTGTCCATGTATTCGATCAAAGCAGGCTAAAACGTTAACATGCACCTGGCCTAGTATGTGTTTATATAATCATAGGGAAAAATGCTTTACTTAAAGCAGTCCTCAAAGCGGTATTTGCAATTTCCATCACAAGTTAGAATTTTGAGGAAAACTCATTTAAAATGGATATAAACAAAAAGGAAAGTCAAAGTCACATAGGCTCCAATATGTACAAGTTTAGAATAATTTTCAAAGCATATCTCTGACAACTCAACATTTACAACCTCTTATGAAAAGATGAATCACAAAAAAGACAACTGCCCTCTTCCTAGAAGAGACAGCCAGCCAACACACACAAGGCACACTCCAAAGCAACTAACTGATAAATGCTTCCTTTATTCAATGTAACAGTCTTTAATTCCTAGGAAGGATCACCAAGAGTCAGATATTAGGGTTAAAGAACACATTAGTTTCCATTTTTTTTCATGTCTATGGAAACAGATAAAGTTTCTTAAATTTAAAAGCCAAAAAGAAATATTTTCAGCTATTGCACATAACTTGAATAAGTGATTTGAAGTTATGTCACTTGTTTTATAGCTGTATCACACTGTGTTACTATATATGTATTACATATTATTCATGTGCACGTTATATTCTCTCTATATATTCTGTAACATATACATTATATTTCCCACAATGAATCTCAGAATACCAATGTATCTTCAGCCAAGCACCTGATAATCATTCATAACCACCCATCATTATACACTATTATATCCATTTTACAGACAAAAACACTGGTACTAAGAAGTTAAAAGATGTACCTAAGGTCTTAAAAACAGATCGGAAAGACATCACTTTTATATTGCTGACAATCTGCACATTGATGACTCTCAGAATAGATCTGTATTCCTCTTTTTTATCTTAATCACTTAATATTATCTATAAGGTATTTCACAAATCTAAAAAGGAAAAAAGGTACTAACTACTTACTGTTGAATGAGACAACTAAAGCTGGACATGAGCTCTGTTTAATAAGAAATCCCTGCCTTCTTTACTACTTTTCTAAAATAAGTGAAAATTCTCTATATACGGTACCTCTTATACTTAGCACTTTTAACTTCAAAGTCAATTAACAAATTAATCCCACTCACTTCTCATAAAAATTAAACTATTCCCCTTTTAGAGGTGAGAAGACACGCACCGGGTCAAAGCTATTTGCCCATGGGTTCCACACTAAGTGTGAGGGAGTTTGGAGTCAGAACTTACATCCTGGGCTCCTCACTTACTTTTCAGACTAAAAGGCAGCATGGTTGACATTATTCTGAAGTCAGTAAAAGAAGCACACCATTTCTGAAGGGGGAGGGGTGATGGAACATATCCTGAAAGTTACAGATGTAAAGGAATACATCAAAAGTTTTGATTTCACTGTAATTTAAGTTTTGGGAGCTATTCACATATCTTATTACTTTAGTACTATGAATCAGAAACTGCTGAGACACTGATTATTTGCCCAGAATTAGTCTCATGCTTTTATAGGAGGGACACAAGAAATGAAATGAAATACGAAACATAAAGAATGGGTCCATATTAAAATGTATTTGGTGGCATGGAACTTGCAAGATAAGACATCAATTTTCAGCCTGGCTGATTACAGAATAATATCCATTGCTTCCAGTCAACAGTGAGCATTTCAGAGGGACAAGAACACGACATTTGAGGGGAAGTGGTGCATCATAATACGCATGAGGCACTCCTTCAGAAGAATGAACTAAGCAAGCTAGTGGGGTAAAAAGAAATGTTCAATGACCAGGCCTTTAGTCCTTTAAAATAGATGAGAAACATATTCAGATAAGTCCTCTAATTTTTGCTAAACAGTTGAACAAGCTACCATCTCCAAGTGGGGTTAGGTATATAAATAGTAATTTCCATCAGATTAATATAGGCTGTTTTCTAAAAAAAAACTCTACTGTTTGATGTTGAAAAACCAGCATAACCAGCATATCTCTAATTACAGGAATATTTTCAGATTCCAATGTGGCAGAAGAAGTGTAACTAGTAAGACAAAGAGATGTCACCTTAGTGAGACATACCTCTTGTACTGATCGAGCAGCTGGCTTGTCTTGATGATTGGCCAATATCAAAAAAGGTAAAGTGCATAACTGTGGGTGCTGAAGAGCTGAGTGCAGTTCATTTCTAGCAGTTTCTAAATCATCTTCCGAAGAGGCACTGTCTAATACAAATATTACCCCTTGAGATCCTTGGTAGTAGCGGCTCCAGTATTTTCGGATATTATCAGCCCCTGTCAAAAACAAAACGAATTCTCTTTTTAAAAATAGCTTTCAGCAACTGAAAAATGTTCCCAATAGTAATTCCTATTGCAAACCAATGTGGCTTTTAAAAATTAGGTGCAGAAATCACAGTCAATGAGAACAAAGACATTAGAACTAATGGTGGATTTGGCCTTGAAGGAGAGCACAGAAGTTGAAGAGTCATTCTTCGTGCCTTTCTTATCAAAATATGAATCAAAATATGAGAGAAAGAACCAGGATAGAACCAGGATAAGCACTTCTTAGACTTAAATGCAAAAAAATGTTTTCAGGTTTTGCTTAATAGTCCTGAATAAACTACCTTATCTACAAGTTTAGTTCAAGCCTAACTCAGCGTCACGACCTGGCTGTTCATCAAGGGTTCTCTCCACCATTATCTTGTTGACATTTTCTAAAAGAACTGCTTGCTGATCAGGACAACCTTCTTTAATTTATTCACAAAGCTAAAACTATTGGCATAATACCTTTATATGTCAAAGTGTTAAATTTGTGATGAACTGAAATTTTGGCCTTTGGTACATCTGCATCACACCATTTGGCAACAAGCACACCCATAGTCTCAATGTGATGGGATGTTCATAAAAAAAGACATTGAGAGTCTCATCAGCCAGAACCCAGCCTTATTCCTCATCGTATTTCCAACACCTCGCCCAACGTACAACTCAAAATTCAGTAGTGGAATGAGGAAAATGAGGGAAGGAGGAAATGAAATTATATGCTAATTAGGCTTCCAACTCTGAGGAAATTGGGGCCAGAGAGGTGAAGTAATTAAGCTCCATTCATTTGTATAGTGAATCACCAAATACATGGACATCAACCTCTGAGTTAGCAGACAAGCTGCCCAGGGAGGGGATGGGTATTTCCCAATATATTATGATGACTGCCTTCCTCTTCTTTGATTCATGAATAGCATGGGCATTCTGTGTATATATGTGTATTGGGGGGGAGGGTGATACTGGTTACATAACAAAAATTAGATATCAAGGAATTTCTCCAATTAGTGCATATGATCAACTTCCGACCAGTTAATAACTACGTTTTAGTCCTCTATTAAACATCTAGCTCCTACAGTGGATACACTGTGCTAAGTGTTAGGGATTCAGAGTGGAGACCATGTTGGTGTGCACTGGCTGGTAAGAGCCAATAGGGTGTTCAGTGACATCATATTGGTGGCTTGAAAATGGACAGGAGTATTTTCACCAAGAAAAATCAGCAGAAAGACCTATCTGTCTGGTCTTTTCTTTTCCAGGAGAGCCAACACACCACTGAATGACACTGGGAAGCTCATATTCCTCTGGGAGAAACAGAATGAAAAACAAAGGGTATAATAAAGAGTAATAAAACACTGTGATGTAGGAACTTATTAGGGTTCTCTGGGAGTAAGAGATGAGGCATCTTATCCAGACTGGGCAAGTCTCTTTAAAGAGTAGTATCAATCAAATAGCTACCATTTATTAAGCACTTCCTATATTCCAGGCACAGTGCTAAGTGTTTTCAAAAGAATAACTCATATAATTCTTACAACAACCCTAAGAGGGAACTATAATCGACTCAGTCTTTGAAAATTACTTTCAGATTCTAAATCTGGGGTGTTCATCATAATATTTTATGAAAAAAAGCAGGTGTATAGTAAGATCAAGAGCATTTAATGTTAAGTAAACTTAAATACGCAAAGAGGGGATATGAGCAAGGGTCCAGCCAAGAAAACAAAACGAGAGGAAATTTAAGCCAGAGATTATTTAATATAGGGAACTGCTGTTTAAGTGACAGTGGAACTAAGAAAACAGTAGAGGCACTGAAATTAGCAACATCTTGGGTCAGGTTCCCTGGATGCAGAGCCTGAGACAGCATTTCTTATACCTGACTATAGACAGAGTGCTGTCAGAAGAAACCAGGAGTAAAAGAAGCAAGCTAGAATGGGGGCAGGAACTACGCAAAGATAATGGTTTCAGAAATCTAACCTCAGCCTGATCCAATGAGGAGCTCTAGAGTGTGGACTGAACCACAGAAGTTGTCCAGTCCAAAAGGCAAGGGGGCTGGGCTGTTACACCCCTGTACAGTCACTGGCCATGAGCCACCCCTGAGGAATAGGAGGGGGATTGGGGCGTGATCTCATCATCTCCCCCATGTATTTGGTTGAGGCAACTACTGTCAGCCAAGGGCAGGCCTCTGGAGAAGGGTACAGGTGTGAGTCATTAGCAGCCAATGCCCGCAGCAGCTGGGAGATGGATGCACTGGCCCAGTAAAGGAGCTCTGGGTAGGATACCAGCAGCATCTGCTACAGGCTCCATCCAGACATCATCCATATGCGGGAGAAACATCCATAAGCAGAACTAAAGTAGAGGCAGTAATACCTGGTGGTAAATGTTTAAAACAACAAAAATGGTGTGTGCATATGTATCCAGACACAAGCTTATTGTAAATTTTACCAACAAAAGATGTGCATCACACAATTTTCATATAATAAGAATATAGGCAACATGCTTTATCATAAATTCGATAGAGCTCCACTAATGCTCACAGAATGCTTTCAGTGATTTCACCAAACTTTTGTATACACAGCCAACCAACAGTTGAGGTTGACCAAATGCAGTTCTGAATAAACGTTAGTTGTGCTAAGTGTTTTTACATGTATTAATTCATTTGCCCACGATAGTCTTGTGAGGTAGGTACTGTTATCACTCTCATTTTATCAATAAGGAAACCAAGACACAAAACAATTACATAATGTGCCCAAGATTAAACAACTAAAAATATATTTAGGTCTAATGTGATTGAAATAGATGGATCATTGACCAGAAAGGTGACGAAGCTGAATAAAAACTCTACTACCACACAAGCCAAGGGTGGGGTGGGGAAAGGGAACCTGTTAGAATAAAAGGTACCTAAATGCTTATATATATTAATCCTCAGAGTGGGAACCTGTCCAAGAACATTTCCCAACCAATTAATTCAATGAATGGCATTATTAAGTGCCCTTTCTATACAAGCCACTGAGCTAAGACCTGTAATAAATATTTAGAAAGCCATTATTCCTCTTAGCTCAAACCATCATATCCTGTAAAGTAATGGTGATTACAGTGAGGTCTGCAAATATATGGGAGGGAAAAATTATGGCCAGAGTATTGGAGGGTGTCCAGGGAGTCAAGTATGAGGAGAAGAATCCCAGATGCATGCTTTAATGGAACTTGTCCATTGGAAATACGTGGGACACACTGGAAATCCAGCTTGTGAAGTCATCTCTCAAAAAGTAACTATTTTCATCTGTCACATTTTTAGGAGCACATAAGGCACCTAGTGAGACAAAATGACAGTAAGTCCCATGACTGTGTTGGTAGGTGAAACAAACCCAAAGACAAATACCAGAACTTTTTTAAATGCCCCATACATGACATAATATATGAATACAATATTACATAGTGAAAAGACCCTTTCATTTTATCTCCTGCTACACAGAAATGCTAAGATTAAGCAGATGACTCACTTTCATCACAAGCATGGAGCTTGGAATTCTAAACTCCTGCTCACCCTCCTGCACAACAGCGTTAGTCAGCAGCATCCTAAACCCAGGTCATGGCTGAGGAATGACACAATGGGGTGAGGGGTGGGTACAAGGTGTTTAGACCAGCTGAGTGGACCTTAGTTTAGCCACCAGATTCAAGTGAGAAGTGGATGCGTCACCAACCCAGCTGCCAGGTGCTTCGAGAAGTGAGCCCAACTGGGGAAATTCGTAACACTTGTTTGATGCCCACATGCCAACATTCCTAACCCACAAACCAAATCCGCATGGGGTAACACAGACTGCTATAGATATGGCATCCTGAGGCTACTCTTAACTCTAATTCTGGGGATTGGGTGCTCTGTGTCATAGGAACTACAATTGTTACATAAAAAGCTTAAACACCAAAATCCAATCCAATCCATATTTTGTACATTTAGATTAAAAACCAAAGGGGTGGTCTAAACAGTAGAGAGGTTGAGTGGAAGGTGCTGTCGCATGTCCTCGTCATCCAAGGTCTGATACTGCCTTACTGAGAGTTGTAAGGAAGCCTTGGGAATCTAAGAGTTCATTCTGAGAGCCAACCAGTGACAGCCTGGTTCAAGAGCAGAGAGAAAAGACAGGATCATAGCATTCTCATTGGGCAGGTTCATTTCTATGGTACACTGTGGACTGCAACAACATTCTCTGATTAATTCATTAATTCAGTTCTCTAACAGACACCTCCTGAGCACCAGGCGTCATCTTAGGTGTTGGGGATGCAGAAGGAAACAGAACAGAAAGCTTTCAGTCTTCAGGGTGCTTCCATTCTTCATCAGCAGTCAGCCTACAATTGCAAAGGTTAAAATGCCAGGTACTGGTGTTTCTAGCCTCTCTTTCTCTCTTGCAGCACGGACATATGATTCAGTTCCAGCGAAATGGGATTCAGCAAAAGTCTGCTAGGAGCTTCTGGAAAAGATTTTGGTCCTCAATAAAAAGACAGATGCCCAGAGAGAGCTGCCTGTTGCTTCTAGCATTTAGATTTTATTAGGTGACAAGATGATGCTTTGAACAGTGTTAGCCTCGTAGTCACCTTGAAGGAGACATACCAACATACTGAAAATGTCAGAATGGGAAGACAGAAAGAGCCTGGGTCCTTGAGAAAACTGCTGAGCAGCAGAACCAACCCCCTGCATGTTAAGGACTCACTCTGTGAGCACAGTAAATGACCATCATTGAAGCCAATTATAGAAGAGTATTTAGATAACTGCAGCCAAAAAGATGTTTAGTTCCCTCATGTTAAATTAATAGGCTATGAATAGGTTCATTAAAAGAGTTGTTCACTGAAAGATGAACCCAATAAGCTAAAAAATAATAGGAATATGCAGCAGTCAACAACCACCACCAAAAAACACTTGCTTAAATTTGTCCCTACAGGAAATCTGGTCTCTAGACCGGTGATGTCCTATTGAACTAACGCTGTCACTTGCTTTTTTCACTGAGTTGACATTTTCACTGATGGTGCAAAGCAAAGGTGGAATAAAACTGCTGGTAACCTACACGAACAGAGATAATGGCATCAAAATAACAGTCTATCCTTGACTACCATGTATTTGCAGGGGGTGGGGGGAATGATAAAAAGCCAGTTTCATCTAAGAATGAACAGCAGCAAAGAATAACAACAGCGAAATTTTTTAGTTTTGTTAAATTAGCTCTTAAACATGTCTTTTTTAAAAGACTATATAAGGAGCAGACAAATAGAATTTTTGCTACACCCTGAAAGCACATTGTTATTTTGAGGATATGCACTTGGGCAACTGAGTTGTGAGCTAAACTAGTCATTTTTCTGCTCATGGAGTCCCATTTTTACTTGAAATTTCAACTGACAAACTATGATTACAAGCTTGAGTATTTGATTGACATTTTCTCAAAAATGAATATGTAAGCCTCTAACTTCAAGGAAAATAATTGATACTTATTTGTTGTCAGTGGAAAACAATTTTTGTTTTCAAGCAAAAACTAAAATTTTGGAAAACCTGTTTGTGCCACTGAGATCTTGACAGCTTCTCAGTGATGAGACTGGTGATGATATTAACAGATAGATATTTATAATAAAATGTGTCAACATTCGGAAGATCTAATTTAATGAATCAATATTCTCCAAATGACTGATGCATTATACAAATCCATGCATAGATTTAAAAAAAAAAAAAGATACACTTAAAGCACAAGATTGATCAATGGATGTTACAGAACTGAATACAAAAGTTCACTGGTGTGGTTTTCAGATTCCATATTGCAAATGACCTTTAAAAACTATCACTTGTTAAAGAATTTTGGTGTCATATGAAAGAAGACAATCAACAATTATCTGAAAAGGCTATTAAGATATACCTTCCTTTTTGAATATGTCTATGTGAGGCTGGATTTTTTTTTCACTCCAACGCAAATGTAGATCAAATGTAGAAGCAGCTATGAGAAACCAATCTTCTTCTACTATGCCAGACATTAAGGAGACTTGCCACTGTTCTAAAATATTTTTGTTTATTTTGGGAATTGTTAATTTACATAAAACATGTTTTTATATTGATGTGTAACAATAGGTTTACTGTTACTTTTAAAGAAACTGGAAATTTTAATTATCAGCTTTAATTCCTAACATGGCAAATATCAATACACATAAGCTATATAAACTAACACCCTTTTCAGGTCTCAATAATTTAAGAGAATAAAGGGCCTGAGATTCCATAGAGTTTTTAAGAATTACAGATACTCATTATCTCTAATATGCAAAAGACACCATTAAGATCTACTAGAATTTGATATAAGTCAGAGTTGTTTTCCAGTAGAAATAAAGGTGTTACACTGAACTATTTTTACTCTCCCCTGACTGTCTCCTGTCCAAAGATAGGCTAACTGGAGTTGGCAGTACAATCTCAAAATTAAGAAGTCCAGGCAGGAATCATACTCATCTCCTTAGCCTTGTTAACTTGGGATTCTAACCCAGTGGTCACATGCTTTCGTGTATAGAAAGGTTCTCACAATGTGTACTTCAAGCAGCACACCCACGAGATTCTGAGGCAGATGGTCCTCAGACTATCTTTTGCAAAACTAGGTTCTAAACACTATACAAGGTGATCCACCAATGGCCCCCTTCTCTTCTTATCCTCCCTCAACAAGCATCCTGGATGTCTGTGTTACTATAAACACAATTTTACATCATTACCTTCACAGTGTCAAGTCCTAACAACCATACTTGAAGACTATGCCTGCCATCTGATTATCTGCCCTGCTCCTAATGTTCTCACTCGGGTTCCCGCTCTCATCATTTTCTGCCTGGATCCTCAGAATGGCATTCTAACTGGTCTGTCACTTCTGTCCTGGCAGTGATCCTATCTAATTATGAATCCTCATCCAGAAAACTAGCTCAGATTATATCACCACTCTGCTCAAAAATATTAAATGCTTATCACTTGAAATTCCTAAACTACTTGATTTAGCATTTACAGTTCTCCACGATATGGCTCCAATTGGCCTTTCTGCTGCATTTATCCACTGCTCTCCTAAACACTCCACAAATCCAGCTTTTGCTCTCCTGGACCAGATGTAGGCTTTTCACCTTTAGGCATGTGACTGTGTTATCCTTTCTTCCTGGAGTTTTCATCATGTCAGTTCTCCCCTCAGCTCTTGTACATTCAAATTGCTATGAGCCCTTCAAGGGCCAGGTCAAATGTCTCCTCTTCCACCAAGCCTTCCCTGATCTCCTAGCTAGAAAGAACTCCTCAGAAAGTTTTAATTTATTCCTCTTGTTTCTGCTCATAACGCTTTCCACTCTGTAGCATTGTTAATCTGAATGCTCATTTCCTCTTCCTGGTTATGGAAGTTTTGTATATGTATGTGTCGTCTTAATTCCATACTTTGAATACATCCCATGCAAAGTCTTACACATAGTGGGAGCTTAATTAGTATTTTTTCAATGAACTGATTCATCTTTTATGAAATATTTATTCAGATTTCTCAAAGGCAGAATGTCGAATTTACTTAACAAATCATTCCACGATACAGAAATAACCTATCTTTTTGGTTGATGGTGTTTGTTTGTTGACATACATTGATCAGCATGTATTTTTACATTTCTGGCACAGACCCAGTTCTGCAAGAAATCTCTCACCCAACATCTGAAATAAAAACTTAAAAAAAAAAAACACATACACAACCAAACTTTACTTACTGTTGAGCCTTTCTCAGAGTTCTATTCTCATATTTGGAGACGTGCAGCCATAGTGCAGCATGTGCTAAGTACTGTACTAAAAACATAAGAGCACTGCCCTATGCTCATTGTGATCCTTTTTGATCCGACCCTATCCTGTCCTTTGACATCCCTGTCCCTGTCCTGATGCCCATGGAACCCAGCAGCCATGAGAAATTGAAAGCACAGAAAGAAAACACTGTGAGAAGAGTTCTGGGAAAATGCTCCCTTCTCTATTCCTCTAAAAGCCAAGAGCTGACTCCCTAGAAGACCCACAGCCCCTCAAGGTGATCACAATTTATACGAGGCTCCAAATACCAAGCAGCAAATTCCTGAGCTATTGGCCTAACACAAAAAGTAAAGTATGTTTGTAGTATTTTGGAAAATCTGGTGGCCAGACTAGAAAATTTAGTATGGAACAATTTTGTTTAAATTGACATTGACCAAAGCAACAAACTGGGGGAAAGCCAAAATAAGAATTTTCTGGCTGCAGTGGAAGATGTTTGTTAGACACTCAGGGTGAAATAAGATCTTTTAATGCTGTGGAAAGGCTACTGCATTCTAGCACAGCTCGACATTTCTCCCTTGTCAGTATTTCTTTTTATTGCAAACTTTAACTCACCAACTACATGACAAAATTGACAACATGAGGTTCTAGATTAACACAAATTCACAGCCCATGGAAAAAGTTTAAAACCATCTAATGTCTCAGCCTATATAACAATAAAAACTAATTAGTCATGGATTATAAGCCTTGACACTCAAAGGTGGAACATTCATTAGTCTCTCACTCTAACAGCAATTTTTCCTCTGTGACCAATCTGACCCAAAACAAGTTATTATTCTATAACCTACTTATGTATAAAACCTTAAGAGAATTCTGCTTGGTCTACAATATTTATTTGATCCCATCAGCACTTATCCTTTCTTCCTTTACGACTCTCTGTCATTCTTGATGGAAATGCTCACCACAAACCCTAAGGGAGAGTAAAGTTCTCCCTCATGGACTTCCCTGGGTTCTGTTAGTCATCACCCTATTACTGATTACAGAAGTACATTCAAGATCCACATTTAAGTTTAAGCATAAAACAGTAAATGGCAAAAGAGTAGCCTAGACTTCAGGGGAATGACACCAGTGTTTAACTGAATAATGTACAAAAGCTAAGATGCAGATGGTCCTTGACTTTACTATGGTTAGACATATTTTTCAACTTTACCATGTTGCAACAGTGATACACACTGAGTAGAAATCATACTTTTAATTTTTAATGTTGATCTGTTCTGGGCTGGATACACGTGGTACAACGCTCCCTTTGTGACGCTGGGCAGCAGAATGAGCCACAGCTCTCAGTCAGCAACGCGATCACAGGGTAAACAACTGATACACTTACAAACATTTCCTATCCAGACAGCCATTCTCCCTTCCACTTTCAGTACAGTATTCAACAAGTTACAGGAGCTGCTCCATACTTTAAAATAGGGTTTGTAGATGATTTTGCCCCACTCTAGGCTAGTGTAAGTGTTCTGAGCATATTTAAGGTAGGCTAGACTAAGCTGTGATGTTTGGTAGGTGAGATGTACTATATGTATTTTTGATTTAATATTTTCAATTTACAATGGGCTTATTGAGACATAACCCCATCCTAAATCAAGGAATATCTGTACACTATGATTTGAATTACATACTTGGACAAGTCAGTGTACTTTACAAACCATAAATAAATATGAGCAGCTGTCAGATTAGGGATCAGATATGTTTCAAAATTTTCAGAAGGTTTCAAATTTTTCAGAATTTTGATACACAATTTTCCTTGAAAACAAGGCAATGCACTGGAGTTGGGTTCAGTCCTGAGAATCAGGTTAGCTCTGAGACAGAGTTGACAGTGATTAATAGCATAGCCTCTGAAGCCAGATTCACTGGGTCTGAATCCTTGTTCTGCCATATGTCATCTTAGTGACCTTGGATAATCAGATTACTTGTCTAAGCCTCGATTTCCTTTTCAATGAAAGGGAGGAAATAATAGGTACCTCATAGGATTGTAGAGATTAAATACCTTGTTTGGCATGGTGCTTGGAATATTCCAAATGTTCATCAAGTATTAACTATTATGTTCTTATTATTGTTATTACTATTTGGCCACCACTGAACCACAGAACTAATCTGAGTTCTAAGGCCAGGAAGTAAAATTCTACCAGGTGCTGAAAGGAACAGCAAAGGAGAATAACAGATCCCTCTGCACTGCCAATATAGCCAATGTTATAAAAATTAAGCCAGTTTCTATTCGGGGTGGACACTTTCTTCTCTCCTGGTAACTTTCTTCTCTATGCTGCCCCTCCTGCAGCCTCTGGTGCTATTTACATTCCTCAATTTCTTCCTCCCCTACTGCTGTCCAGATTTCTCATCCCTGACACCAAAGAAGAGGTTTCTCCTGTTCAGATGAAAATGCACGTTCCTTCAGTACAGAGGTCTTCAGATAGATTTTTAGCGCAATAGTGTTACTGATCAATTTAACGTTAAGGTGACATTCTCATATATTTTATACAAAAAAACCCGAAGTGACCACCAACACAAACTGATGTCATGTCAAAGAGTTGATGCTGTCTACAAGGCTGACCTATGGAATACAAACACATACACACAAAGCTAGTACTACACTGCACATATCCCTCGCTTTTGTTATAAAAGCACAGACGATCAAAAATCGGCCTACTTTTCAGAGGCTCACATGGTTACCAGTGACCGCTCAGGGAGCACGGGAAAGGTAGGGGCTGCCATTCGTGAGCAAGTGCTCTTTTCACCTGTTTCTCTAGCGAGAGACTCCTTTTAAATAAAATGGAGTTGGATTACGAATCGGAGAGAAGCAAACACATCTAAGCACAAAAGGGGCTCTTAGGAATTCTTACAACTTTTTATAACCCACTTTCTCAGTTTTTTCATAGCTTTTATGTAAAAATACCAATTTCACCAGGTACTGTAGCCAGAGTTCTACTAATCAACTGTGCCAGAAGTCTGCAAGGTCCTCCTTGCCTAGTGGGTTCACTTCTGTGTCTTGAGGGGTGTGTGGAGACTCTGGCCCAGGGCCAGTACTCAGTATTTGCTGATTAAGTCAATGAATGAGCGAATGAAAGAATGAATAGGTAGGTTATCTGCCCATGGAATTGAGTATAAGCAGTCTCCTATCTTCATGTAGCTTAAAACACCCCCCTTCCCTCCCTTCATTATTCTTGTCTGAAATACTCTTCTCTCTGAGCTTCTTTCTGAAGTCGGGCAGTCCATTTTTGTCTGTTCTTGGAAGTAAGCATCCCCCTGCGCTTCCAACTGCCCTTGTAAAGGGGATGGTGGTGACAGGCTCACTCTATTTAAGGCAATTCCAAACAAATGGTCTCTATAATCAAAGCTAGGGGAATGAATCATTATAATGTTATCTAAAGGTCATTAAGACCTCCTTTTTTACACTATTACAATATATTAAAACAGTATAATCACATCCTATATACTATTAAACAGATTTCTTCACATGTAACTATTTCCAAATCAATCATGGCCAGCCTTCCATCTTTTTGTGTGTGTGTGTGGGGGGGGTGGAATTAGGTTTGTTTGTTTGTTTATTAATGAAGGTACTGAAGATTGAACCAAGGACCTCGTGCATGCTAAGGACACACTCTACCACTGAACTATACCCTACCCCCAACCTTCCATCTTTGATGCTATGGGATGCCTCCAATTATCTCAAGAGGCAAGTGGAGCTCTCAAAATGAAATTAATTTTAATTAACTTTAAAACGTAAGTGTGTATGGGAACAGAGGATTCCACAAAATAGAGTGTTTCGGCCTAAGAAGATTAGAAATCAGTGCACTAGCCAAGAGAAGACAGAGGTTGAAACATTGCCTGAGGTCAAGCGCTTCATTTCTAAATAAAGTTTCCCATGAAGAACACACTTAAAAGAAAAGAGAGAGTGTATTTTAAATGATCCTAAGCCTACTACTGTTTTATTTAGATTGGGATAGTTAAAGACTGTATTTGCCTGAGAATAGACTAAATGAAAAGAAATATGTATTAGGTCTCCAGAAGGGTCCCACAATGTGGGGTTTCCTTAAAGCTCTGATATTAGGTTGAGACTTATTTTCATAGTTGACTAATGAGGATACCTCACTCCTTTCATGCCCTTCTTAATCCAGTTTAAGTGAAAACAATTAAAAGGTAGATATGAATAAAGTATGCCTATCTGGACAGGGTCAGATCAGGATTAGGGTCCTTAAAAAAAAACAACTTATTTTCAACATTTTTATAATAGGTCTGTTACTACTCTGAATAATTTCTCCTACAAAAAATGGCTAAGTCTTTTTCTTTTTTTTTTAAGCTAGGAAAGCAAAACATACTATCCACCTCACCTTGATTCTTTGGTTTGTATCCTTCAAGATTTCTCTCTTCCTTAATTAGGAAAATGATGGTCTTGCTCTAAAATGCCAAGAATCAGGTCATTTCATCAAATATGTGCACACAGTCTTAGTACACAAATTAATCTAAGGTTCACGCATCTTTGTGAATAATGAATGTCCAAGCAACTGTTTCTGTACAACAACAGGAAGCATTAAGAGAAATGACCTATATTTTACATTTCCATAAAGCCAGGAACCACATTTCCTCTTTCTTTATACTTGCCATAATGGAGTCACAGCTACTCAATAAATAATTTTTGGATTTACATGAGGAGAATTCTGTCAGGAAAAGCATATGGTTGTCCCAATGTAAACAGCCAAAGCCTCACAGGAACATTAATGATAACCCCTTAACTTCTGTGGCAGGCAGCCTCCAGGATAGTCTCCAATGGTCCCCACCTTCTGGTATTGCCACTTTTGTGTAATCTCTCTCTGAATGTGGGCCATTCTACCGCGTCACTTCCAACCTACAGAATGTGGTGAAGGTGATCAAATGTCACTTCCATCATTAGGTTACAAAACACTGTAACTTCTGTCTTAATAGCAGATTAGCTCTACTGCCTTCTTGGTTTGGATATTTCTGTGAAGCAAACTGCCAAGCTGAAGAGGCACAAGTGGCAGGGAAATGAGGACATTCTCTGGCCAGGAACTGAGGCCTTCAGTCTAACCATGTCCCAGGAACCAAAATCTGCCAACAATTCTAGCTTAGAAGGCAATTCTTTTATGGCTAATATTCCACTGTACACATTTTGTTTATCCATTCACCTGCTATTGGACATTTTGGTTGTTCCTATGATTTGGCTACTGTGAATAGAGCTGATACGAATTCTGACACACAAACTTCTGTTTGAACACCTGTTTTTCAATTCTTTTGAGTATATACCTAGGAGTGGAATTGCTGGGTTATACGGTAATTCTATGTTTAACATATAAAAGAAAGGTGTTGTTTTATTTTTTATGTCTCTATAGTAAATTGTTACACAGTAATAGATAACTAATGCAAAGTTAGAAATGAATTTGCAGCCAGGGAGAACATTGCAAAATATGGAACAATGAACTAAAGGGGAGAAAAAGTTAGTAACTCACCCTAGGTCTTACCTGCAACTCACCATTGCTCTAGTAAATAGTACCTACTACAGTCTCAAAATGCTTCTTTCAAAGGTAACATTAAAAAAAAAAACAAACCTCTGAAGGCTTACTATTGCCATGTGCTGCGCTGTGCTGGGGTACACAGACAAGAAAATGAAAAAGACATGGCCTCTGCCTTCAGAGGACACACATCTCTGATTTAGAATTACCTCTGCTGATATTCCCCAGAATTCTTTCTTCTCACTTTCCACATCCTCCTTTGGAATGTCTTTACTCACACTGTATCGTGAAAATGGTCAGTTCAATGCTCTCACCTAATTTTCTCCTAAGCACTAATACTCTTATTTCTTACAGTCTATCATGTATTCCTTTCTATATGTTTCCCAAGTATTTTACACTCAACTTGTTCTCAGATGAAGTCATTTTTACCATGCATTCTTTTCCAAATCAGCTTCCTGGGTTCCCTGTCTGGGGACTGGCGGCCAACCAAACTAACTAAGAAACTTAAGAGTCATTCTTAACCCCTTATCCCTTGTTCCTAATGGTCAGTCATCAATCACCCACATCTACCCCCCAGTAAATGCCAAGCTTCTGGACACTCTGAAACGCCACCATGCATTTTTCCTCTGCCCCGTCAATGGCATACCAAGAAAAACCCAAAGCACATTTCAAGTCTAAACCCAAACATCACCACATTGTGATGGCTTCTTTAATTTCATTTTCCATGAAGTCACCTTCTCCATTCTTTGTAGTAACAGATAACTAATGCAAAGTTAGAAATGAATTTGCAGTCAGGGAGAGAATTGAGTAGACTCCTGCATATCCCTTCAAGGTTAGGACATTTGCAACAATGCATGTATTTTTACATGTCCAACTCTTTATGATACTCTAGGCTGACAGTTCTCTGCACTGTTTCAAGACTAATTGTTCTGGCTATTTCAGTGAGCTAATGTAAGAAAACCTATATAGTCTTCATTCAATTCATGGGCTGAATTAAAAATAGTCATCTGATTTATACTACTCATTTACTCAACCAACTAACAAATATTTATTGAGTGAATTCTATGTTCCAGACTCAGCCCCGAACAACAGCAATACAGTGGTAAATTAACTGGACGTGGCCCCTGCCTGACTCATGAGCTCACAGTCCAACAGGTCACTGAGTTGATAGTATCTTTACGATACTATGTTATTTAGGCTTTAACCTACTTCTTAGCAACATGCGTATTTCCCATAAGAGCATGTTTACTCTTCTGATTCTTTAATCATAAAAATTAGAAAGTTAAATTTCTTTTCAGTGAGATGTCAATAAAATAATTTTGTTTCCAAATGTCATTTTCATTGCACTAAAAACAAAACAAAACCCCTCCCTGCAGTCTCAAGACATATTACTGTCTGTACAATGTATTTAAAATATTTAAACATTTATATGATGCCTCAACCATCCAGAACACAATTAAAAACTCTGAGCCATGGGGGAGCCAACAGAAATATCCTCAAATTAACATCTTAAAGCTCACATGCTTAACACTCTAAAAAGTCCCTCATGTCCACACAGAAATCTTGCCTAGGAAAAAATATGTGATCACACTTCATTTCTTGGCTCCCTGCTCAGAGCATATTAGAAGTAGTAAATCATTATGCAGGAGATGGAGAAGAGATAGAACCCACCGGAGACAGGAACGTGGACAGTAGCAAAGAGGAATAGCTATAAAAGAGACTAAATCAAAAAATTAAGAAATTTAAAAAGAAAAAGAGAGAAGAAGAGATCAACAATGAAGGGGGAAAAAAAGCCAAAAACAGAAACAAAAAGCACAGCAGTTCAGATTTAATGCAGCATGGAATAGCCACTCGGCCCCTTGACAGTACTGCAGGGTTTCTGATGCTCATCAAGTGATAAATTATACTCCTAATACTTTCATTTACTATTATGGAGAATTTGAAACATCTCCCAGGAATCAGAAAAGTATGATGAACACCATCTCTCAGCCTTGACAATCATCAATTCTGTCCAGACCAGCCTCATCCCAATTCCTCCTTTGTATTATTTTGAAGCATATTTCAGATATTTTAATAATTTCATCTATAAATAATTTAACATACATCTCTCAAAGATAAGGATTCTTTCTGAAAACATAATCAAAATGCCATCATTACATCTAAAAGAAATTAACAAATCTTTTATATCAAATATCTAGCTGTTCAAAAATGATACTTTAGCAATAAAAGGACAGCTTCAGCTGTCTCCAAAAGGTCCGAGTGAAATGCTACAGCGAGAGGTATAACATAGAAGGATTTCTAAGTCTTAAAATCAAATTGTAAGGCTTTTAACCCATTATTAGTATTAAAATATGTCTAAAATTATTAGATCAAAATCAGTTTTTATACTCTCAATTAATGTAACTGGTTAATTGTCAAGAGAGACAAAGCAAGTGCTCTGAGAAGTAACCTCACTGTTAATGCAACAGCTGATGAAGATGTTAACATTGTAATATTATGGTACTGTGTGTGGTATTTTAAACTTGTTACTTTAATCAAGGGAAGTCCTTTTTACAGAAAAATTATCTGTTAAGGTAATTTACATTCTACAATATCTCTTTCAGATTGAAAGTAAAATAATTTGATTAATTATTGTTTCAGAGTCATATACTAGTTTTCTGAAAGAATTATCAGAGATGGTATGTTTACTTACTGGGGGATGATAGGTAATCTTGAGAGATTTTCATGTCAAAATTCAGCTGCATTAGTACCAAGATTTTAATTATTCTTCAAAAGCATCACAAGATTAAAAGCAAGTCAGATAAAACAAGCATTAACAATACACAGGAAAATCTAGAATTCATCTTTGGTAAATCACAATCTGAGTAGGAATTAAGGAACCTGGGACATGGGTAGATGGTCATCTCTTCTTACAATTCAAAGCCACAGTTCTGAAGGAAAAGTAAATGAATGGAAGTCTGGATACTTGAATTGGGAACTGGAAACATATCTGGTAGCTGTCAAGAGTCTGTGTGTGTGTGGAGGGAAGAAGAGAAGGAGGGGAGATGGCGATGTGCTTGGCATAAAGCTCAAAACATCTTTAAACTGAAATCTGAGAGAGAAAATTTGCCTTGATAAAAATCCTACCTTCTTAACATAGATGTCCCTCAGAAGAACGACAGATGTGCTGAAAGACTGTAGCCACTGGTGTCTAGTGAGGCTTGGGGCATAATCCCCCCATTTTTTGTCATCACCTCTATCAGTACACAGTTGCTGTTTATCCCAATATGCCATAAAAATATCATCATTTCCCACAAGTCTGATGTGAAACACCTTGGGAAGCATTGGTGAAAAAGAGCTTATCCTGTCATTCAAGGCTCCTGATGGTCTGACCCAACTGACCTTCCTAACCTTGAATTCTTCCATACCATTTATGGGAACTTTACAGCAGCCAAAATGCACTGCTCACGTTTTTGCCTTAAATCTACCATGTTTCCCAAATGCTACTATCTCTGCTAATGACGTTTTCCTCTTCTGGGAATTTCCTTTCTCCCTATCTTTAGATCTCCAAGTATAATTGATTCCTAAGTCATACATTAAATGCCACCTGCACCACAACCAGTTCTTTTGCTGCATTTGCTCATAATCATTTTTTTCCACCCAACAGCCAGAGTAGTTTATTATCTGCAGTTTTTAATGTGTAACTTTTTATTTTATACTATTATTATTTACACACACAGTTTTTAGTTCACTAACTAGAATTTTAAAGCTCTTTGACAGCTATATTCAAGTAAATTCACTCCAGCACACATTTTTTGAATACCTTCTTTATGCCAAGTACTATGCTAGGTGCAGAGGATATAAAAATTAATGTGACTCCACTATCACCAGAATTATTTAGCATCATTCTTAAAGTTCTAGCCAATAAAATAAGGCAGAAAACTGATATAAACGGTCTAACAACCAATGGAAAGGACACAAAGTAGCCATTATTTGCAGATGATGACTGCATACCTACAAACCCTAGAGAATCAACTGGAAAATTCAGAATATATGGTTCCATAAGGTGATTAGAAACAAAATTAAAGTGTTTTAAAATATCTTTTTACTATCACATTAAAAAACAAAATGTTAAAAAAAAAAAATCCATGCAATAACAATAAAATATGCTTATACAGAAAAAAATCCCACAATGTGTATGAATCTCTTTTTCTCTCATACACACACACGTTTGTATAAATGAAGCATCATATCATGTTTCTAGAAGAGAAGATTAAACATAATAAATATTTCAATTCTTTCCAAATTTACTAATGAGCTTAATGCATTACCAATCAAAATCTCAGGGGAATCTTTCAACCCAAAAATTCACCTGGAATAACCAGTATATAAAAATAGCCATATTTCTAATGGCAAAATGCTAAGTAGAGAAAATTAAAAGCAGATACAGACATAAATTTTAATCTCAGTTATTGAAAAGTGCAAATAAATTATATGGTACCATTTTTCATTTATCAAACTGCCTAAAAAAGTCTAAATGATAACCTGCAACAGTAGAAAGATGAAATAACATTTAGAATGCATTTCTAATAGAAATATTTTGATATTGAATTTTCTTTTTAATATCTTATCTAAAGAAATATTTATAAACTTAATAAAAATAATTGCTGTTTAAAAAATCAGGATAGATATACACATACACTATAGGTGTCAGATCTATGCCAAAATACATAGGACAACATAGATACAGGAAATGTCTACCAAGGACAGAGAAACAGAGTTAAATTATTTTACTATTAATCATTAGAAATTGTCACACCATATTAAGAAATTGTCACACCATATTAAAGAGTCCAGATTATCCACAAATCAGATTGAATTAGCACTGACAAATGTACTGGGGAAAATGAGTCAGTAAGAAAGGAGTAGGTTAGAATCCCTAGGAGAGACAGAATGGCAAATGTTGGCAGTACCATACAAGCACTGTTCATCTCCAAATACTTGTCCAGTCTTGGTAGCAAGTATGTTCCTATTATCAGTCATGCTATCAGAGCCAGGTGCCATTAAACACATGGCTGCTATAAAGTCCTCAGTTATGATAAATTTTTACCTTATTCAGTTGGCAATAAAAAAAGATGCAAGAACAATGAATTCACATCTTTGGACTTAGCTGTGACCATCAAAGAAGAAATGGCTGATATGTTATCCTAGAGATCATAATACCAGAAAATAGTCAATTAGGCTGGACTTTAGGATTTCAATTTAACAGTTGGAGGAGGAAGAGGAGAAAAACCGTCCATGATCAGTCATCTTAAAGAGGAAGATAAAGGAAGGATGAAACTATGAGAAGGGGAAAGACGATTAAAGGCTAAAATGAATTCATACTTGCAAAAATATTAAATAACAGACAAGCAAAAAACCAAACAAAAACAAAGGGTAGAAAAAGAATGATTTTCAATCTGAAAAGACTCAAGAGAAAGGGAAATGTGAAGACAGGAAAGGGTACATCAAGCATCTTTAAGTTAATTCAAGTCTCCAGATCCAGACAGATTACATACCAAGATAGCAGAAAAACCCAGATATGATCACGAAACTACTCCAAGCATTGCTATGCAATGATGGAGAATGGGGAAGTTACCAGAAGATTGGAGATAGGCAAATAGAACACCAGCTTTAAAAATGGGATCATGGTGAATCATTATGGCATCACTAAAAATAAGCCTTTCAAAATACTCCTCAGTTCCTTTTGGGCTGGCTTGCCAGGTTGGTACATTTTGGGAATACCATAGTATGAAACCATCTCAACAAAATATTTAACAAGTCTCTTGTTGTATCCTTGGTCAAGAAAGAAAGAGGAAAGTAAATTCAATGATAGTAGTTAGGCAGCATCATAAGTGATTTAACAGCCACACCCCAAAATTCATGGATCTGCACCAACATGGAAGGGGTTGGGTCTTCTATGATTTGCAACCAACCTTGGTTCTCACAGTACTTTACACGTAACTCCATTATAGCAATTATCACACTACATTATAGTTAGATAATTGCATGTCTATTACTCCCTGTAGCTTGTGAGCTCCCTGAAGGAATGATTACATTCTAGTCATCCTGTTATCCCTTGCAGGGAGCAAGAGACTGGCACAGAGCAGACAATTTGATACATGTTTATAAATTTTAATTGAATAAAATCTTTGAAGGTATCATTTCAAGATTTACAGATGGTACAAAGCTGAAAGAAATTGCTAATATATTGGATGACAGAATAAAAAAAAGTTCTTGACATGTTGGAACAATGAGCCAGTGCTTACACAGTGAAATTTAATAGAGATATAAGTAATGTCTGGAACTTGGAATTAAGAAAAAAGTCGACTTATTAAGTCGACTGACTGCATTAAAAACAGAAGAGACCTGACTTAAAACAGCTGGGTGTTTTGA
Source organism: Camelus bactrianus (assembly GCF_048773025.1). NCBI lineage: Eukaryota > Metazoa > Chordata > Mammalia > Artiodactyla > Camelidae > Camelus > Camelus bactrianus. Next base: position 36,570,161 of record NC_133541.1, read on the forward strand.
CAGCATATTCAATATGAGACAATGGGGGTGCTGTGGTGGGTTTGGTGGCTTTGAGAGAAATATGGTGCCCAACGGGAGAGAGATGAGAGTGTCACTGGTCAGACCGTATCGCGAGCATGGCGCCTCTGTATACATGTTTTACAAGGGACCGTCCACAATTTAAAACTTGTCCAGAAGAATAATACCAGGATGATAATGGACCTGGAGACCATCTAACATGGTAAACAGTTAAAGACACGAAAGATATTTAGCTTAGAAATGATCTTTTAGAGTGTATGACAGCCAGCTTCATGCTCCTGAATTACTGAATAGGGAGGACATATTTGTTGAGTTTGGTTCCACAAAGCTGAACTGGGTCCACTGTGCAAAGAAGCAGAAAGTTAGATTTTAGTAAATCATAATTAATGGTAGTAACTGAAACTCTTCAAGTAGGGCATATAAACATGCTTTCTGAAACACAGACTTTCTAGCCGTGGAAGTCCTCAATTTGAGACTCTATAGCCATACCTCGGGGATTTGAAAAGAGCCAATCCCTATCTGGTGTAACAAGTTTGACTAAGTGACACCTGATTTAACAAGTATGGTTTCATGTTGTTTTATGAGATGAAAGCTGGAAGGGAGAATGCCGTAACAGGCCTCAAATCATTTGCAAGACTCATTTCTGAAGGAAATTGCGTACACAACTCTTTTGACATTGCTCTTGAGAAGGCTGGCCAGGGCCGTTGCAGCCAATGTGCCCATAACCCACAGTGATGGCAGGTCATGTGTAAGAGACCCCCATGTCTCATGAGGTCGAACTCTCTCTGACACGCCAGCAGGGAAGGGGAGACCAAGAGCATCATTCTGTCGTGTGGATGAAATTTAAGTGATAAAAATACATAGGCAACCAAAGGAATGAATTTCTAAACTCTATAATCATACCCTTCTCCTCTTTTTTATGCTTATTCCCAGACTCACTGATTTAAAACAATTTTCCCAGGAAAAACAAACAACCCCCCCCCACCAAAAACCTTGGCCAATCAACTCATAAACATATATTTACTATGCAATTTTTCAAACCACCCTTTTATATACCTTCAGTAGCAATTTACATCACCAGAGATACACACCTATGTATTTAAGAGTAATTCAAATTACAGGCAGAAGTCAAAAGTGAATTAAAATGTGACTTTATGTCCAGCACAATGTAAGCAAGTCAAATTTCCAATGCATGTAAAATATCATCTGTTTTTGCAACAAACAAGTCTGTGCCATTAATCATATGCTTCCAGCTGCAACAACTCACATTCAAATTAAAACCATGAAATAGCATCACAGTGTCAAGATTCACAAAAAACTGATCTTCTAACAGATTGTGAGAAAAAAAAAACACATACATTAAAAGAAGAATCTGGAGAAAAATGTTACACAATAAAAACATCTGAAAGAGCTTAAGCAGTCAAGCAGATAGAATTCTGGGTTTTGAGCTGCGCAGGCATAAACATTAAACAAAACTCACAGTCTGCTCTTAAACAACGAATACATCATAAAAAAATATTTCTTTTTATAGCCACAGGACTGAGAGTTTTGCTGTTTATATCTCTCCCAGCATACAAATCCATAGTACTGCCAGGACTGTCCCCTCTGACTTTACTGGGAAGCCAGACAGAAGAGTCTGCCTGGGTTTCTTTTAGTTTAGTGCAGTTCGTGTCCAAAACTGGTCCAAGAATCATCTCTTCTTCAGGCGCTCCACTCCTGCCTGCCAGTTACATAGCTCCAAACAGTTCCCTTCCAGCTACAGATATTAAACTGTTTTGTTGTTTTAAAACTTGATTTAGAACTGCAGCAGATAACTTTTTTTTTTTTTTTTGCTTCAGGCTCCCCTAGGTCAGCAAGCTGCAACAATGTTCAAACAGTGCAACAGCACCTATTGCACATCAAAAACACGGATGGTGCCAGGAACTGGCAAAGTGATATATTCTAGGTTAGCCATGTCAGGCATTTTCCAGTCCCAAAGCAGGTTTCATATGGTCAGCACATGGGCCAAAGGATGCACATGGCTGTCCTGTACTTGCCCCCTTGTGTCCTTCTCTGGTGATCTGCCCCATTGAACTCCCTGGACAAGTTTCCCAGGGAGAGACTCGAAGCAAGGAAGACATGATCCTGAGAGTCTGTGGGGCTTTACACTTCTAGGGTATCACCTGGCAAGCCACTAATTTTTCCCAGTTCTTGGTTGATTTCCCTTTAAAATGGTACCCCAGCCCAGCCTATTTGAGAGAAGAGTCCACGAAAAATAGAGAGACAAAACTTTGAAAACCAATAGCACAAAAAATACAAACGTTAATAGGCATACTGTCAATCAAGATTAACAATTCTCTTAATTAGCTTCTCTAATTAACAAAAATCAAGATGAGATTAGGACAGTTATCAAGGTATAAGATATAAAGATATGAAAGAATAAGAGCTTTATCTCAAAAGTGTCTATGTACTTACTAGATTTCCTTATCTTGTACTCATTTCTTTGCTCTCTTGTCCTCTTTCAGAGACATTTTGTCCCAGATGATGAACAAAGGAGTATATAAGATTTTAATTTCATAACAGTCTTTAATTTTCCCAAAGCAATTTAACTTGAAGTTAAAGTTGTATATGAAAGTTGCATGTTGGTGGATTTCAGGGATTTCTGAAACCAAGTAAAATGGACTAGCATCCTTTCAAGAGAGGATACTTTTTAAAGAAAAGGAGAACAAGGAAATAAGTAGAACACTGCACAGACTAAGACTTATGAAATATAATTTTGGAATCAATTTATATCTTAGAAATGGTCTTGATAATACTTAGCAAAATCAAGTAACTTAAAATATATTTGGGACTTCAATACTTAAAGAAAATTTGGAGTGAAACCTTTTACAAAACCAATAATTCTTTTATAATACTACAAATGACTCAATAAAACCTACTAATGTATAAATCTGTATTTTTATACATAGGGTTTTCTTAAAGCAGAGTTCAATTATACGTCTTGAAACAGCAAGCTCTCAGTAATATTTTAAATAACAGATGATGAACATCCTACTGATTTTTGCAAAAGGACAGTATCCAAAGATGATAATCATGCTGAGGTGTCATGGTGATATCAAAGTCATATCAAACTGCCCAGTACGACTTCACTAAAGAATTCTTTGTAATGGTATACCGCATGCAAATAATCAAACTGAAGTAAACTATTTAAATCCTTTAAATCTGGGTAGTACTCAATGCTTCCTATATAAGGCAATGTAAAATGATTTTCCTTTTATCGCCTAAGAGGAAGACCATATTATATAATTTTGTTTTCAAACGGTCTTACTTTATTAAATTGGCTCTTAAAGATTAAATGGGAAGATTGACCATTAGTCTCTGACAAAAGCTTTGGTAGAGAAAAACTTTCAAGGCTTGTTAAGATCACACCCTCACTCTCCAAAGCATAAAATATATATATATATGTATATATGTGTTATATTTTAATACATTTAGCCTCAAATTGAGCTGATTAGAGAAGGACAGAATTAGCTGGAACAGAGTCCCCAAACAATTATATTGTAACCTCTCACAGAACAGAATACAAAAAGAAAAAAAATTAAGGGAAAGTGACATATATAGTTTCTTTGATGTTGTTTTTTCCTTTTTTCTCCACTGACCTGAAGAGAAACAAAATCCAGAAACCTGAAGGAGAGAAAAGACATAGGGTGGGAAGGTTCAGCCAAGCAGAAAGCTGTGTGTTGTTTTAGTTCCATGAAGTAATCGGACTAGGGAAGAGTTAGGGTCCTATGTAGATAGAGGTCAAGAAGATGTTTAATACCTGAAACAAAAAAAGACCGCTGTGAAGGAGAAGTTCTGAAGCTTCAAAGCATCAAAACATGGAGCCTGCCTAGGACAGGATTAGGACAAAACATTTACCCTTAAAAAGAGGAGACAAAGTTGCTTGAAACAAACAAATAAAAACACATGAGCCCTGGCAAAGACTGACAATTAAATATGTAGAACACAAGAGGTTTCTGCCTTGGTATCTGGAATTTATCTGAAGTATTTGCTGTTCTCATGTATTTCGCCCTGAATTGTTATTCCTTCATTTTTGGTAGAAGTATGGGGCTGATTTGGGGTCTTCCCTCTCAGCTCCCTTGCATACACAGGCCCTTTCAAAGACCTGACGAAATAAAGAAAATAACTTCACCGAATAAAAAGGTTCTCGTGTACAGTATTGCTCTTTTAGCCACAAGATGATTCCTGGTACAGTTGGGTCACAATATGATTCCTGGTACACCTGAATCCCCCAGTGGATTCATTTGATTTCTTTCTTTTTTTGAGTCCTCATCCAAATCTGTAACAAGAGTTTAACTAAGCTTCATGATAAGTAACACACATGATAAACTCAGAAAGAGAAAACAAACTTTTGAAGGAACTGTTAGAAAACCAATCTATATTTACCAGTTTTGGAGAATGAGGAGTAATCGACATTTCAATTCTTAAATTTCAGCTGTTGCTGCCTGTAATCTTTCTCACCCAGATCTAAGAACACTGCAGAATTGAATGTTTTCAGTGTTTCACAGCCTGAGCCTCTCAAGATTTTTTTACGGACACATCTAGATTCTAAAGTGACTAGGAAATTTTAAATCTGTTCAGAGATACAGCTAAAATCTTTAGGTAATTTTCTGGATTCTAGATTTAAGGTATAATCATTCTAGATCTTAACACATTACCATTTAAACAGATTTTCATCTGCTTAAGAAAAGACCATGCCCCACAATTTGATAAATTTTGCAAAAATAGACAACTTTATATAAAGGAGTAACAGCAGCAAAGCCCACATTTAAAAAATATAAATGCATCTATCTAATGATTATCTACCTTAAAAATCCACATTTATCTGACAACTAAGTTCCCAAGAAGTCTCTTCTGCATTTTTATCTTCCCAGCTAATATTAGGTCCATCCTCACTTACTGAGATTTAATCTAATTAGTAAGAGGAAAAAAAGTATTCATACTGACATCTATGTAGAGGACTTTGGAAGAAAAAGAAAGAAAACTGAGACAAGAAAAGATTAGCACTCAGCCTCTAAGCTCTGAAGTGTGAACTGTTTAATAATACGGTAAGCCCATCACCAGCTCTGACTGTACCACAAACGATGGTTTTGAGATAAAGGGGTTTATATTTATGTATCTCAAATTTAAAAAATGTCATCACCTTAAAGAATAAGAATGCGGCAGTGGTGGCTCCCACACCAAAGAACTTGGGATCACTGGCAGCAAAGTACAGAGAGAAAAAATATGTTACGTTCTACCAGCTTACCATATTATGTGCGGATTATTATAGATAAACATGCCTTATCAATCTCAACCAGGCATTTTGTCGAGACTTGCAGAAATGAAACAAGGGGAAAATACAAATGAAAAAATACACAACTATTTATGCCAAAATAAGGTCAGGTTAACAAATTTTAACCAGAGGTGCAATCTGGAGAGCCTAAAATTGGCTCAAGATACGTTAAAGCAGTGAAGATTCCTGAACCAAAAAAAGGTATTTCACACACACACAAAATATATTTTAAAAATACTAATTATTCTAATGTGGTTTGGAATCAGATGCTTTCTAATACATTAGTTCACCTTAGTGTTATTATTATTGGTTTTTCCCTTCAACCTCCAACTTTCTCTAAGACCTGCATGTTGCCAATTTCAGAATCACTAACACAAATATTTTTCAGAAATATAACTGTTAGGATTGGGAAGAGAATATTTTATAACTATGGTTTTGAGCATCTCTATGGAATGAACCACAACTGGTTTATTCTGAGGAATCTCTCATTCTTTGTATAATGAATCTGTCATACATATTTCTTTCATTAATTGAGGGCTGCTGAGCACAGACAAATCAATCTGTCTTATTAGCATTGAGATTTTAAAAATCTACACATTAAATTGATGGATTTGATAACATTTTGATCTTACAGTTTTAAGTACTTATATATTTAATCTTAACAATGCAGCTATATATGATTATCCAGAAATTGATATTTTTCTTTCTGAGTCTTTTCCCAATTACATTTATCTTTTTTTAAACCATGAACATTAATGTAGCCTATTTAAAATAACTCTTTACTGGAAAGCAGTTCAAGAAAAGGGCACTAAGTCCTCCACAAAACATACTTCCATGACTTTCAACCTGAGATGATTGAAAGAGTATCTTTCAATTTCTAGGGGTATAAAATATTTTTAATATTAAGTCTTACTGTGGTATAAATCACATAGGATAAAGTGCACATATTTAAAGGATACAATTTGATAAATTTTGACATAACGTGTGTATCTGTGAAACCATCACCACAATCGAGATAATAAGTGCATCCATCACCCCCCAAATTTTTCTCATGACCCTTTTAATCCCTCCATTCCACCCCTCCCCTTGCCTCCTGTCTCCATCCCTCAGGGAATCACTGAGATATTTTCTGTCACTAAATATTGGTTCACATTTTCTAGAACCTTATATAAATAGGATATAAATTTATTCCAGTATGGGAATACTACTCTACATGCTCCATTGTGTCCGGCTTCTTTCACTCTGCACAATTACTTTGAGATTTCATCTATGTTGTGGCATGTGCCAACAGTTCACTTTTTTTTATTGCTAAATACTACTTCATTGTATGGATATACCACAACTGGTTTATCCATTCACCAACTGATATTCACATCATGTCTAGATACGGACTTTTCTTGGCACTCAGAAGATTCACTAAATCTCAGTATTCTTTTTCATATTTGAGGCTCTTTTTCTATTATTTCTTTGATTATTTTATTCTCTCTAGTTTTTCTTTACTCTCCTTTTAGAGCTCTTCATAGAGGGATGTTAGAACTTCTGTAACTATTTCCTATTTCTCTTAAATTTTCTTTCAGACTTCCAAAGTACTCCTTTCTGCAGGCATTCTGGAGAAATTCCCTTCCTCAATCCTTAGTTTCACTAAGTTACATCTAACGTCAACTGACGTTTTCATTTAAAAATTTTTAGTCACATTTTGGTTTCCAAAATTCTAAACTATGTTCTTTTTCATGAATACAAAACCTTCCATCCCTCTGGATGTCTTCTTCTGACCACTCTATAACCTCTAGGTCCTTGGAAATTTTTTTCTTCTGACTTTTGACTGGGTGTCTTTCTTTCGTGGTGTTGGTTTTCCTCATACTGTGGTATGTCATGATTATATGCTTATCCTCTGAAAATCTGTTTGCCAGCCATTTTGTTTACCATTGCCTGTTTCCAGTGATTAACAGGGACAGACAAGTGGCTTGTCTCCCTTGTGTGTGGGCTTTCTAACCCACCTGGCATTCAGTACATCACTGGGGCACTGCCCCGCCTCTCTGAGTCTAGCACCCACACTCAAGTATTTAGTTGTGGGTAAACACAGCTGCTATCCACTACCTAACACAAGAAGAAAAGAAAAATAAAGGCATGGCTCCAAATGTAAAGCCTCAATTAATAACTTTGATAAGGTCCCTGATTAATAATCCTGATGAATTCCCCTTCTATTTCATGTTTCCATTGTCTGTACCTCAAGCTTTGTCTTGCTTTCCTTTCTTTATTACAGATTTAAGTCTATCTTTGTTATAGATTCAATTTATTATTGCTTGTTTTTTGTCATTTCATGAGATTTTGGCAAGGGAGGGAGAATAGACCTAGTTGCAAAAAAAAAAAATCAACCTTCAATTTTCAATCATAAAAGTTTCCCATACTCGTGTTAAAAAAAAATTAACTTCATACGAGGTTAAATTCGTCACATTATTACCTCTCACAACAATGCCATAAACACCAGTGAATTCCAAAATTAAAATAATCAAGCATCTTCAACAGAGCCTTTCGACAATACTTTGGACCTTAAAAAATTAAAAGGAACAAATTTGTGACACTTCAAAAACAAATCCTACCAGTTCTATTTTGTTTGGCTCCAGCATGTGTCAGAGAATCAATCCAGTCTAGTAAGTGATGAATAGTTACAAACATATTATCTCTTCAACCACTGTCAAGCTGCCATTCCAATTACAGAAATCTAGTAAGCTACTTAATTTTTATGAGAACTTCCATAATTGTTATGGTCAACATCACTGTCCCTCAAAGTAGCCAAAGAAATGGGCTCAGAAGAGTTTGTGTATGTTTGTGTGTGTGTGCGCATGTGCAAGACAGAAAGTGAATCCTCAGGGCTCAGCATATAGTTAGTATCCGTTAACTTTTCACTGAAATGAATTAAACAACAACAACACATTTTGCCTTTGAAGGATCTACCATTACTTTAGCATCCTGAGGCATACTTTAGCAAATTTCCTTCTAGTTTAGAACTATGGATATATTTTATACTACAACAAACCCTTAAGATTACAGTGTGCTTTTCAGTTCTTCATAACTTTATAAATTTGGTAAATACTGTAAAAATATTGAGTGTAAGATGCAATTAGGATCATATAGAAAGGATAAAGATAACATAACAGAGGAAAAAGCCTAGGAACAGATGGGACAAAAGTCAAGGAGGTGACAGTGGGCTTGGTTTATTATGGACAAGACTATATACCAAGCCCACTGTCACTTTCATGACTTTCATTTCATTTGTTCCTTTTCCTAGACTGTCTTTCTGTGATGCCTTCTTTGTCCTTTCTATATGATCCTAGTTGCATCTTGTACTCAGTCCTGTTACAGTACTTCCCATATCAGACTGTAATGTTTCTCAAAGTAAAGAACACAGTGACAGCAACTTTGTTAAGTTTGTATTAGTTATTTGTTATTTCATGGATGTATGGTCTGCCTCACACTACATACACAAAACAAAAACTGAGATTTATTAAAATACCTACTGTACAAAAAATAAAAATAATTGACAAAGTCAGGGTTAAAGGAAAATAGAGAAAATAATTTATAGTCCTGCACAGTTGTTAGTGACTGGCTCTATGATTCCCAGAGGCTGAAGCGAAGTAGACACTATAAGTAGTTATATAAAAAATAAACTAGTTGTGTTATACCAAAAAGAACAGTTATCAGCATCTTCAGCTGCTAAAAAAGAAGGGAGCGATGGAAAAGTTCAACGCCTTGCCCAATGTCCCCTGGCTTGTTTTGTTAGAGGAAAATACTGGTCTCCTGACTTCCAGTGCTGTTGCTGCAATATCACAGTGAAACCAAATACACAATGAAAATTAGTTGCTATTATGGCAATCCCTGGGAGAAACAGAAATACCTATTCCCCTGCGAGGGATAAGAAGTTAAGCTAAGAACCCAACACAAATGTTCTGTGAGGAAGTTTGGTAGAGCTAGAAGACAGGACATGACCTGATTGCCCCTAAGGAGGAAACAGCGGTGAAGCAGCAACCTCAGAGGCACGTGAGATCCCTACTGCCAAGGCGGAGGGCAGAGGGCAGTGTGTGAGAGGTTTAAAAGGCCAGGAAACTAGTTTCTAGAACATTCGATATATATACGTAGAGTCTGAGAAGAAGCAAATTGTTAAGCACTATGCTAAACTATGACTGGGAAGACAGATTTCAAAAAAATTTCCTAGGGCACTTCTCCAGAAGAAAACAAAAATTAAGGTCAGGTCTACATCAGCCAGTAACAGACTTCTGGGCCCCTAGATTCATTTATTTGGCTCTGCTGACTGTTTGGCTCCATTTTCCCTTAGCAAGTGTAAAAAACGCTTGAACACCACCACCCTGGGATCCTGTTCAACCAATTCAGATAGCTGTGGCCTTTTAACTCACATCCAAGTGACTTGGCTTTATACCAATATCATTTCCCCTAGTAGAGCCTAAGCCTAAGCGAGAAAGTACACAGCTCAGGGAGCCAGGAGTTAACTGGCTGTTTCCATTCCATAAAGGTCTGCTTCTTTTCCTAGATAAGGAAACAATACTATAGCAAGAAGTTTCGATCACTCAATATGACATATCACACTGGATCCACAACTATAAAAAGAGAATTAGTGGGAATACCACTGTCTATTCTTAAAGCATCTCTCTTGAGGGGCTTTAGGCAATTTAACTTTTCTTTTCCAGCCCAATCCCTTGGGAAATAAGCAGTGATGATTTATTCAAACTTACATTTTACAGATAAGAAAACAACAACAAGAAATTCAAATGCAGAGGGGGACAGAGTGCATTAAGGCTACACTCTTCTTGCTGAACCACATTTCCTCCTTATAATTATACAGCACATACAGAACACGCACATTTACTTGTATGGAGCTGACTGTGATTGAGATTACAGCACGGTCCGAAGGTAGCCTGCGGACCTGGCCATACTTGGGCCCTCATCACTCTGTGCTGTCATGTTCCTTTGCCAGGGTCACAATTTCTTGCCTTCTCTCTCACAGATATCTATGTCTGGAGATGTCTCAGTTTTTAAATGGCAAGTTTCTTTCTCCTACACAGCAAAGAACCTACAAACTCCACTTGTCCCTTAAAGCCATGTGGTCGTAATAACCTTTCCAAGTCCGTCTGCCTGTGCTGATTCTTTTCCTAATACACAACCAATTTATTGGTTTATGTTGTCTTGATTCCTCCTCTTTGTGGTATAGCATGATCTTCAGAGCTAGTGGGTACGTTAAACTAATAGGTATTTAGTTGTATTAATTTTTCAATAGGAGGTGGTAGTGGGGATTTAGAGGAAATAATAATAATGTACACAGGATTGTGAGATCGCATCAGATAAAAATTAAAGGGCTATTCTTCCCTCCAAAATAAGTTTTACTAAAAGATTCTGAAGGAAGAAAGTTTTATTTTGGTGAAAGACATTAAATGGCCTGGGTACAAAAAGCAGAAATTAAAAGAAGCGGGCAGCAGTGCCCCCTGGGTTGTCTGTTAAGTAGTTTGCCCTGTACAGTTTCTGGAGAAATTAAGAAATGCAAATAACCTGGACAGATTAATGGAAGCCGAAGATAACTAGCAGGATACAAAGAAACAGCACCTTTCACTATGAGGAGGCGTATTCCTCCAGGCAAACAAAGAACCAGGACAGAGTCAACATCTGTTTCATATAACAGCTTGGCTGCTGAAAGAAGCAACCTCTAAAAAATGGCTTAGCTGACAATCCTCAAAAACCATTCAATCACTATTGCATGGGCTGAAGTAAATGGGTAAATGAACACAACCTGCACTTTCCATACTACTCTCACCACCTTCTGAACAAGAAAAGTTGTCTTCTCCTTAGAGGAGAAAATAAAGTGCAAACAAAAATCCTCATGAACTTTCCTTTTGATTGACAACTAGCAGCAATGAAAACTGAAGCGGAAAGGGCAGCTAACTGCTTTGTAGCGTTTCTTTGCCTTTTCCAAAGTCAACTGGGAAGACAAGACTGCTAAAGAGTATACTGGATGGGGGTGGGGGCCAGGATAGGGGGTAGGGAAACAACTCAGACATAACTCATTAGAATATTAAGGAAAGAAAACAAGTCATTTGGCACAACCAACCAAGATTCCAGAATTCAGTCAGAGAAAGAAAAGGGAACATGATGATGTCTGGTTCCTTATTGATAAGTGGTAACAAATCACACATGTTAAGAAATGAAAATTTTCCTCTCTGGATTCTATCAATTGGTACATGAAATTTCAAAATCATGAGAAGACCACCTATGAGCGCATAGAAGTCTGTTCACAGATTTAAGAACTGGAAATTTCTAAGATGAAAAATTATCAGAGCTGTGATGTCACTGCAGTGTGACCACTGCTTCCAACTCAGTTAAACGCCAGATGCTTCACTTCCCTAGTAATGTGGTTAAAATACATAAGCCAAACAGAATGAAAGCAATTAAGAGGCACTGTGACAGACAGAAGAGATTTTTCAGGTGGAATACGAAAACAGAAGGAAAGGGATAAAAACATTCACTATCAACACTCCAGTGAGGTTCCTTCCAGGGCCTTTTCAGTTTAAACAGGTATACAATGAAAGAAAAAATCACCTTGTCTAGAAGGCAGAGAGGTGTGACCACAAAAAGAAAATGCATTCAACATGTGATTTGTGTTATCCTCAGAGACCTTGGGGAAACGGGACTTTATCAAAAGGTGTTTTTTTGGGGTGTGAGGGAGTAAGGGTATTATTATAATTAAAAGTAAATCTTCCAGAAGTGTTAGCTATAGGTCAGGCAGTGTCCAAGTACTTGACCCACATTAACTAATCTAAGTCCTCACAGGGATTATATGCTGTAGGAAATATTATTACTACATTTTACAGATAAAGAAATAGAGATATAGGGGAGTAGACTTGCCTGGAATCATACAGAGTATCTGGGCTTTGAAACAAGTCACTAGGAGGAAGGAAAATCCTTTGAGAGATTAATTTATCTGTCTACCCAGGATCCTGCTTGGTGTCTTGCACAACATCCAGAAAAATAAAAATAATAGAGCGAGACAAGCAGAGTAATTAATTAAAGCTTAAAGAGAAAGGCTTGAGATTAGTTTAAAAAAAAAAAAAAAGCTCCCCAAATGAAAAAACCATACAGGAAAAAAGTTCCCTGAGCATTACTAAAGAATGTCCTCCAGAGGGATCAGAACACTCAGCCTAGCTGGATGGTATGAAAAAATATCCCTTCAAGCATGGAAGGGATGGGGGGGGCAGTTAGAGCTCAGTGGTAGAGTGTGTGCTTAGCATGCACGAGTTCCTGGGTTCAATCCCCAGTACCTCCTCCAAATACAAATAAATAAACCTAATTACTTCCCCCTCATTAAAAAAAAAAAAAGAATGGAAGGGATTAACTTACAAATGTGTTTTAGGCCTATAAGAAATAATATTTGGCTTTAATCAAGGAGAGAAGGACACATTTAGAGTTTTCTCTTGTCTGTTAGCTTGTCTAACGCAGGGACTATGCCTGCTTTGACACTGCTACCTCCATCATATTCTAGAATTCAGCCTGAATACATAATATGTACTCAGTAAATATCTGCTGACTGAATGAATCAAAAGGATAAAAGAATATGAAAATGACATGTTGATGGAAGATCCTAAAAGTCTGAGGAACTACCTAGAATAAGGTAAGACTTTGCTTCAGAAGGCAGTCTTGAAGAAATCAGAAGAGGAAAGCATGACTTCAGCACTAGAGTCAGAACCACAAGAATAAGAGTTTGACTTGAAAGACCTCTAAATAAAGAGATAAAACAAATGATAAAAGCTGCTACAATAATTAGAAAGTCCTAGAAGTTTTGAGCAGGGTAAGGTGTTTATGTTTTATCAATACACTGAGAATGATACCAGCAAAGAAGACTTTAAATTGTTCATATAATAATAATAAAAGAAGCAGCAGACAACATATGGGCGCTCTCTGTACCAGACACTGGGTACAGTGCTTTCTGTATTGAGTACACTGGTTGAGTGTAAGTGCTCAGATTTGACTCCTACACCTCCTTTTCCAAATAACTTTGATCAAGTCACTTAATGTCTAAGCATCTAGGTGTCCTGTGTCTCACTATCTGTGAGATAACAATAGCATCTATTCTCTGGGCATCAAATTGCAAAGATTAAATGAGAATGTGCGGGAAGAGAAGACAGAAGAAATTTCAGAGTTCCAATTTACGTAAGTATAATTGGTACAGCCTGATGGGTATGACAGGTAAGCTGAGGAGAGCAAGACACTCTCAAAAGAGTGAGACAGGACTCACCCATCATACCACCAGGCTGGACTAGGTCTATCTTTGTGTCATCCCTTATCTTATATTTACCCCCACTTAATTTCATTATTTTCAAAAATTTCATTAACATCAAATATTTGTTTTCATGAAGGTCTCCATCACTGAACCATGAGTCCCTTGAAGACAAGATGTGTTCTAAATCTCTTTTATTCCCAGCTCCTAAAATCCTGCTTGACATACATAAACTTGCACTAGAGTGACTGCATGAACAGTAGGAAAAGACCATATGAGAAAAATTGATGTGAATGAGATTTATAGGAATTTTTAAGTGGAAGTTGTAAGGAAAACTCATTAAAAGAGAAGACTGATAAGAACACAGAATTATGTACATATATATAACATATAAATTATGCAGGATACACATATACACACACAAGCATCTATCAGTGTGTGTGCAGAGACATTAAGCCTGTTAAGATCTACCAAAAGTGACTTTCATTTAATTTAACTCCATTAGTCATTGTTATTTCATCCTGTGCCATTTCTTCTTACTTGATAAGGAACACAAGGTCATGCCTCTTCCTATTTTGAAGAAGTGAGAAATTGAACTTAAGGTTGGGAAGTGGGTGATGGAGAGCCTCGGAAATATCTTGAAAGAGCAGAGGAAGGAATTAGTGGGAAGGAACAGGGGTCATGCCAATCTCCTGAATTAACCATAGGATGTGCAGAACTTCTTGAGAATTCTGCACTTCAGTGCCATTTGGGCTCTTAGTATCTGCCTATCTTTACACCTAATTTCTTGAGTTTCTCCCTTGATTTCAGAATTTTCCCCTGGATTGACAATCTGATTGAACTCTGACTCACCTGTCTTCTGAATATATCTCTATTGGTGAATAATGGTTTCATATCTGCATATATTGAACTTAAGACACTTAATTCTTTCCTCTTGAACTTAAAAATCTTTGGGTCAAGCAACCTCCTCTCAAACCATTTGATTTTAGGAGGTCATAATTCTCCCTAAATGCCACATACTTTTTGTTAGGATGAGCCTCTTGGTATATAAGATTTACTCTAAATCCTAGGAAAGCTACACTCTCTACATGTGTTAACCTACTTTTCACACATTCTTGGCTGAGATGTGACCTAATGCTCAGTCCCACTCCACACAGAGTAGGTCTTCAAAAAATATTTGAATAAAGGAATTAGTGAGTGAAAAATCAAGGATTGCACTTCACCTAATATACTGATTCCAATCCTTGAAGCTCCATCTTTTACTTACATCTCTCAACCTCATCACCAAGCAGGAACAAACTAAAGCATTACTACCAAACTCTATCGTATCTTCTTCATTGTAATTTCCTGAACTGACCGAATTCTTTGTTAACCTATTTACATTTCAGCAACTGTCAGAGCACACACAGTTCTTTCAGCAAAATTAAACCTTGTTTGGGAACAGACAGCTTCCTACCTTAAACATTCCTGTCCTCTAATTTGATCTTTTGAATTGTACTGAATTTCAATGGCACAGAGTCAAGATTATAATAAATTCCTTGATGTATTCACTTTTCCTAATTGTCCAGATACATTCATTAATCATTTATTACTTATATCATCCAATTAAACATCAATAATAAACATTTTACCAATTAATCAACAGCTTCATACACCTGGATGGTATTCAAAAAGAATTCTGCATCTAGCCTAGTAATAATAGACTTACTAATTATCATATTTTAAAACAACAGAATTCTCAAACCATTCATTTTGATTCCATGGATTCTTACTCTATGTCCTCTGATTTTAATAGAGAAGCAAAGAGTCAACAGAAGCCACAAAGTAATACTAAAATACTCGACCTAAAAGAACTGTCTTAAAATTCTTGCATAGAAAAGTTATTCTATTACAAGAACATTCATGTTTTATAATTTTTGTAGTCAAAACGACAAAACCAAATGTCAAAGGAAAACCAGAATTTATCAGTCATGGTTGATTTTAAATATTAATCATATAAAAGTCAAAGGTGGCTATAAAACAGACTGACAGAAGTATGTTCGTCCTACGTACAGCTCTTTAAAACATGCACCTGAAAAGATCAGCTAATACATTCTTAGAGAAAAATTAGAAGGGATCAAACACTATTAGAATGGCATAAGTTTTGTGTTCCCATTTCATCAGTCTAAAAACAGGTCACAGAATGAGCTTTTTACAAAAAAAAAGGGGGGGGCAGGTTGAGGGCAATATCACAAAGCGATTAAAGAGATAGATGAGAACTTTCTTCTAAGTCATTAAACTCACCAATATTACACTGCACTCCAGAGCACTCACTATTTTCCTGGGCCATTAGAGACTTGAGTAGGTTCAGTGAATTGACTGAATTCTTTGTTAACCTATTTACATGGGTTACATGGGTTACTGACATAAAACACAACCAAAAAAAAAAAAAAAAAAAAAAAATCCCAGACAGAGAATGTAAGGACAGAGTGATGTATAGTATGGGGAGCAGCCTATCCAATAAATGTGCTTGCCCAGCAAAGAGCCCATTGGCAAAGATTATAGGAACAAACGCATTCTGAAAAAATCTAATATAAGAAAACCTTCAGTATGACTACAAACTGCTCTAAAATACAGTTCTTTGCCCTGCATAATATATAGCTTATTTTTCTAAGATTATATGAAAACTCTCTTCATATTTTTCACTAAGACTAAAATTCACTCAACAAGTAAAACCAAAAGAATATAGTGTATGAAATGGCACCAATAGTGTAGTTCTTTAATTCACACAAAAGAAAGCAACGTTTATATTACTTACAACTCTTCAACAACCTTTGAAACATATAGAGAGGGAAATATTTCTAGGAAGTGTTATCAAGAAAAAAGGTAAAACTGAATCACGTTCTAGAATAATACGTCATCGTTATGTCTTAATTATATGTAACACAGTAATATGAGCTTAGTAAAAGTTAAAGCCAGTCATAGAAATAATTTTAAATGATATACCTCCAAGTTCTTTTACATTCAAGATGGCATTCTGGAATGGCACTGCTTTTATACTAAAACCTAAAATTAGAAAACAAAAACAAAGAATTAGCAACTTAACTTTTAAAAATGTGTAAGATGCTCAAGGAGGGAGGGTATAGCTTGGTAGTAAAGTGCATGCTTAGCATACACAAGGTCCTGGGTTCAATCCCCAGTACCTTCACTGAAAAACCAAATAAACCTAATACCTTCACCCTGCAAAAGAAAAAAAGAAGAAAAATAAAAAATGTGTAAGATGCTCAAATCATTTTTTAAGGCAGATTAAAAAAGCTCATGTTTACTTTCTATAGCTCATATTTACACCAGAAACATAATTTTTGAGATAAATTGATAATCCAATATTATCTTCTACCACTAAGCAAAACCTAGTTGTATGTTACAGCAAAATAAAACCCTTTTCTTCAAAATATTACCTCACTTTTTAATATATAATGTCACTTGTAAATTTTATCAGTTGTGAGAAAGACACTCGGAAGTATCAAGAAAACTTAAAGAAAATATTAAATCTACCAGGACCTTTGTGTCTAATTCCTAAAGTTAATTTTCCTTCACATATAACTCAGCATAGAGACTAAGGTATCTGAATTATAACCATCTCATACTGGAATTACATAGTATTTGTTACCATTTTCTTTTAAGGACATGGTTAAAGTCATACATAATTTTTTTCTTAAAAGTATAATCATAATTATCTATACATTTTATAATGCATGTAATAAATGACTTCTATTATAAAAGTATATTTAGAGTGCAGCGTTATGATTAACTCTGTATTTAGGACATAATTATCATCGTCTAAGTCAATCAATTCAGTTCTAACATATGTGACTGTGCATTTAACTTTACATAGACACACAAACCAATATATACACTAAATATTTCTGAAAAGATCCACAAGAAACTAGAACACATAATGACTGTCGGGAGAACTGGGTATCTGGAGGTCAAAACAAGAGAGAGATTCTTTTGTCATTTGAATTTTTTGCACATACATGTACTTCTTTTTAAGTTAAAAGCCCTACTAATTTTAAAAAATTTATTCAGTAATTTCTGAGCACCCAATCAATTTAAAATTTTAAGCATTATTCAATACAAGATAAATAAGGTACAGTCCTCTTTTCAAGATTACCAACAGAATAAAGGGGAAAACATACAAATCTTTCATTTGAAGATATGATGAGTGCCTAGAAAGGTAAAAAAATGTTAAGTACAATGTGTATAAGAACAATTCATTTACATGGTTTTTGCTTTACTTTATAAAATAGCAAGTCAATAGGTGCCTTATTATATTCCACCCTATTATTACTATTCCTTTGTTGTATACTGTCCTAGAACTTTAAGATTCTATATATTACCTTCTAATTAAGAAAGTGAATACCATGTAATGGTTAAAGAGTGACTTTGGAGTCGGAAAGAACTAGGTTTTAATAAGCTCTGTGACTGGGCAACCTATCACCTTTGGGTTTCACCCTCTGTAAAGTGGGTATGATAGTATGTATCTACGTCACAAAGTTGTTATAAGGACGAGATAATGTATATCTTCTGCCTGAATATATTACAGATTCATAGGACAGAAATTCTGGTGCTTGTTTATTAATCAAAGTACTTAGTTGGAGCTGTAAATGTTACCACTGAGTGAAAAGTACCTTTGTAGGAGTGATGAAAGTATAAACACTTGAAGTTTGTTGTACAGAATGTAAATGTTCATCGGGCTCTCTAAGAATCTTCCAAAACATACCCTTCCTGCGTGGGTTTAATGCAGACTGACAGAGTCAGTATAGCATTTTGGTTAACGGTACATGCAGTCACTGAATCTTAGTAAAGCAGGAGGAGCAGGAGGTGGCTCCCTGTGACTGAAAAACAGGCACATACCTGAGCCTGCAAGAAAGCCTCTCCAGGTGTCTGGCCTCTGGGAAATCAAGGAAACTCAGTGCCAATCACAATACTCCTGCTAGCACTGAAATCTTCCTACAGGAGACTTGAATGCTTGAATGTATATACCTACCTCACAGGGGCGCTTAATACGGATTAAAAGGCAATGATTGTGAAATGTTTAAAATGAAAACCCTATGCATGTGCTGAACAGTCTTTCAGTGATTATGTTCAGGACAACCCAAGGATGAATTTTCCAGAGAAATGGGACAGACCCCAGCTTCGAAAAAGAAACAGTTATGGAGCATACCAGCAGTGTTTAATCTGCTTTGATTCTTGAAAGCTGACAATATGCAGGCACCCAGAGGGAATTAATAGCCTTCCGGAAATAGCCACACCCATATGCAAAATACAACTTTTGTAATTTATTAATCCACAAGGCAGATTATATAACGGTTACCATCTTTAATCCTTGCACAGACTCCGTAATAAATTGACTACAAAAATGTCCTCACATGTTCACTCTAAGTAAAGTAACCTAGCAAAGTTATTTATAGGCATATAAATGTTTCTGCAGAATACTCATAAATGTTTTCTTTGCACACAGAACACGTGTGGCTAGATTTATACTGCAAAGGTATATACAGTCCTCCATTCTGCTGTGTTTGTATTATTTTTACAATATAGCTGTGGTAATTAATGTTTGGAGGGCGAAGCCTAGACTATCAGTTCAGCAAATAAGAGAATGTACTATTGATGTAAGAGAGTATTTCCCTATTTCAGTCACTGCAAATGTTTGAAAGGATTAAAAAGAATTAAAATTTAAAGACACATTTTCAGTTCACCAGAAGGGCAATCAAGAAAGGCAACTATCAGATCAGCTATATCTTATTCCTTTGCATTGAGTTGGATGAGGTCAAAAAGGGAAGTTACTATTTGGTAGTGTTACTAAGGTCAATCCATCCAAATTCCTTTCTCAAAGGGTTGCTTTGAGGAATAAAAGCCACTGGCTTGCCTGGGCTCTAAAGCAAGAATGTCTGGGTTCAAATTCTGGCTCTACCATTAGTAACTGTCTGATTTTAAGCAAGTTACTTAATTCCTCTGTCCCTCAGATCCCTCATCTTTACAGCACATTCAGTGCTGTAAAGTTTTTTTTTTTTAAATAAATAAAACTAAAAATCCAGAATACTGATGGTCATCGAATGACCACTGGAAGCTTTCTCCCAATCAAAATCATGTGTGTCCTCAAGATCAGATATACTCTGAAAGCAGTAGTAAAAATAAGAGTTGCTGAGGTAGCAATTAACAACAAACATTTATTGAGGACTTCTATAGACTAAATATTTGTGGTCTTCTTTAACACTTCTTTCCTTCTCAGTCAATCAATCAACCAATCACCAAAGCCTATTCATCTGCTCAGCAGTTCTCCAACACACCTACTTCTCTCCATCCTCACAGCACAACAATGGTCAAGCCCCACCACCACCACCACCTCAACAATTCCAAGAACCTCCTAACTAAACTCTGCACCTGCCTCCTCCATCACCTCACCACCTGAGCATAAGTGATCCTCCTGAAATGCACTCCTGTTCACATCACTCCCCCAGTCAAAAGGGTCTGATAGCTTCTCACTCCTCATGATATATTTGGAAACACCTAAAAAGGCCCTACATAGTCTAGTATTTCTTTCCTTTGTTAGGCTTATTCTGTACCATCTCCCTCTCCTTTATATCCTTCAGTTCCTAAAACAAGAGATGTTCCTTCCATCTGAGGGCCTTTGCACATACTGCTCCAGAAGTGTGTGTTCTTTACCCTTCTGGCAAACTCTTCAGCCTTCAGGTGGTGTTTTAACTTCACTTTGTCCGGCAAGCTTTCTCTGGTTGTCCTGAAATAGGATCCATGTGCTTCTAGCACTCAGTATTTCTCCCACGTGACTTTCATAGGGCTAATTACATATCGGTTTATTTGTTTTATGTTTTACATATTGGCTAGACTGCAAGGATTCAAAATGGAGAAACAGTGTATAGTGTATCTTGTATGCCATTGCTAGGTCATACTAGGATCTCAATACGTGTTTAAAGATCTATGCTAAGGGTTTATATTTATAGTCAGCCCTCCATATCTGAGAGTTCTGCATCCATAGATTTAACCAACTGCAGATTGAAAATATTTGGGAAAAAATTTCCAGAAATTCCAAGAAGCAAAACTCGAATTTGCTGTGCAGAGGCCACCACTGACATTGTATTTACATTCTATTAGGTATTATCTGTAATCTAGAGATGATGTGAAGCATACAGGAGGATGTGTATAGGTTACATGCAAATACTATATTTTTACATAAAGCATGATGGAATTTTGACATCCGCTGGAGGGGGGGTAGTCATGGAACCAAATTCCCCTAAGATTCCAAGGGACGACTGTATTTCTGAATTTACCTGTCATGACAATCCTTAAGTGTCTGTAACTACCGTTCCAGGAAGAAAGTCAAGTCTAGAAAGGTTAAGTGCTTGGCCCAAAGGACTAAGTGCTATATTTAAACTTGAACTCAGGTCTCCTCACCAGAGTCCACCAGAGCTCCACACTATAGTCCTTCCTCCGTATACCAACCAGCTGAGAGCTTACACTATTTTGTCCAGTTTTGAACCTAAACACTAGAGGAGCAGATTGGAAAAATACACACTTGCCTAGTAAACCCATCAGTTTATTTTCCCTCCTATGTATAAACATTCCAAAGAACCAACCTAAGTGTTCTCAGGTCTATACTACATTGCCTTATTAATGGAATAAATGGAATAAAAATAATAGTATGAGTTAGGAGAGTACTTTTTTACAGATATTATTAATAAAGCCAAGAACTCAGGAGCAGAGGGAAAATGTCCAACTGACTCAGCCATAACAGTGTGCTCACTCTGTTGCTTCTTTGAAAAAATAAGCATCCTCTGGTGCTCTTCACAGGGAGTCAGTGTGCTGAAGTGACAAGGACACACCTAGAAGTCCTAGCCACACCTCTTAGACTCACTAGCCACTTATTTTTTCCAGACCTTGAATCCCTCATCTGCAAAATAAGTGGACTAGATTAGCTTCTTAAAGTTTCCTCTAACATTAGGGGTCCATTATTTATATTTAACCAGGAGGAGGAAGTAACAGTAACAACTAAGTCAATTGTCAATGGCCTCGAATATTTGGCTGAAGGCCTCATGAATAGGTCTCCCGACTCCATTCAAACAATCTGATGGCTAAGGCCTAAGTTACATAGTCATTTTTTCCTGGCCTATTTAAGCTACATTAGTAAGACTGAAACCTCCCCTAAGATTTAACCCCACAAATTTTAATAAATATATGACTTAGTAACTCTTTGGGGAAATAATTGTTTGCATAGACTTTCAGTTTTTGTCTTTTAGTCCTCAAATCCAACAAAGCCTGTGATACAAGGGAGATGGATTTGAAATTTTTTATTCAGGGAAAGAATTACTGGAATAGTAACAAAATTAGGTTTGAGAGGGAGGTTAGTCTATTTTTATTCATTGTGTGGAACACATGAGTATTTTGCTTGGACCTACAGGCCATCCTCCAACCTCCCCCACCACCGACAACACACAAACAAGTCTGCACACAGGTACACAGGTGCTTGGTGTGCGCTTCCGAAGTTCCTGGGTCACTCTAACAATGGGCTTAAGAGAAAGACATTCCATCGATCTGGTGGCCGTGACTTGGACCAAGGATACAATTTACACCATGGTAGTTTTGTGATGTTTGGATAACGGTCTAGTGAAATTCTTCTAAATATGATTTCAACATCATAAAAGGAAATTTAATCTACCAGCGTTTATAAAACACAACCCTTCAGCAGATACCAAAATTTAACTTTTTAACTCATTTCTTTTAACACATATGCAGCTAATACTAAAGTTATTAAAACATCTTGGTCACATTTTCATGAACTTTTCCTGTATTTCTTTCAAATTATCATAATTGTTTTCTATTTTAACTAAATGACATGCAGCTTGACAAATTTTCAAGTATAATAATACATATCCCGAGAAGAGATTTTCAACCTTTTTCAATTTCAAGTGTTCCGTTTTCTCTAGGTTATTCTCCATGTTACATCAATATATTATCCTAAACTTTTAGATTCCATTCCTCTGGTTTAAAAAGAAAAATAGAGAATGTTGTGTAATCTACAGGTTAACAACCCCTTTTATCAACAAATTCTTTGTGCAGATACAGTCAAGGAATTCACTCTGGACAAAGTTCACTTTTGTTTCTAGACCAATGTGTAAGCTACTCAATTTTTTTTCTCTACCAGCAGGACCTGCTCTTTGCAGGATTTTCTTGGCCCTTTGAGTTTTGACAATTTAAGTATCTTTTAAAAATTATGTCAAAGTAAAAGATTGCTGAAGTTAACAATCCAATAAAGTTTGAATTCCCTTTACTTCTGAAGAAAAAGCAGGCATTCTTGCCTTGCTGAATTGGATGGACATACCTTTCTTGTGATATGTTTCCACTTTAAGAAACCAATTCTCAAGGTATATTACCTTTTCAACTGTTCCAAACTCTTCCAACAAATATTTCATTCTTAATTGGATTGATATAATCAAAACATTATAAAATAGAGAAATAAGAGAATAAAATTTCACACATAATTCAACCATACTAAGAAAGCCCATTGTTATTTTTGCATGTTCTTTTCCAGTTTTCAATTCAAAACTAAAGCATAGTTTTGCATGTTAATTTTCCTCTCCAGAAGACCGTATATGTTTTCCAACCTATGGTCACTTCCCTAGTTTTGAATAGTTTCCTCATGTGCAGACACTGAATGCTTTGATGGATACAATGCAGACCCTGTGCAGATCTCTAGGGTTTTCTCTCTGTCCAGCTCTCTCTCCTCTGGAACTGCACGAATCTCGCCAACTCTCAGCTCCATCTCCCCAATGCAAGGAGTCCACTGAGCTCCACTTTGGTTCCCCCTGGACCTGTGCCTTGGCCTGGGAATGCTCTCCAGGCAGTAAGCTGAGGCGACTGTGGGGCTCAACTCATTTGTTTCTCATCTCTCAGGGATGACTAACCCTTGATGCTTGATATTCAATTTTTTGAAAACCATTTCATATATTTTGTCTGGTTTTATTGTTGTTGTTGTTGTTGTTGTTGTTGTTGTTGTTGTTATATCAGATGGGAGGTTAAGCCAGTTTTAGCTCCTCTGTCTTGACCAGAATCAGAAGTCTTTACTCATTCTTGCACTCCCTGCCCTCTACTTAATGTCTTTGATGTTTCCTTCTCCCCTGATCACCACCCTTACATGCCTGTCCACTAGCATGCTCATGTGGCACCTTCCCTTGCAAAACTAAACTCCCTTGCCACTGCTTTCTCAGTTTCAGACTACCTTCTTAAGAGAGGAATCTATGTGCAATCTTAGCCAAGGGGCCAAAGAGTGAAAAGGACAGTCTATACCTCATTTCCTGCTTGCCCACCGCCCTCTCATGTTTCATGTTAGTTTCTACCCCAACACTCTTCTGAAACTGTTGCACTTTTGATCATTAATGACCATACTGTCAACACATCCAATGGCCCTCTCTCAGATTTTTGGCTTTGGTTTATATTACTTAACTCTGGTTCTTTTGAGCTCTTGGTCCCATTGGACTTCTATGATCCTGTATACAACTGACTGGTTTAGATTCCTTATCTAGTGCAGATGCTACAACGGAAGCTCCAAATGGCAGGGGTATTTGTTTGCTTTGCTCACTGATGCAGCCTCAGTGACTGTATCAGCGGCAGTCATGTAACGGGCATTCAATAAATGCTGAAGGAATGAGTGAAATATAGTTGGTGCTTAGTACTCTTTTCCTCCCTCTCTGCCCATCAACCCTCAACAATCTCACAGCAATCCACAGTTCAGTTGTCTCTCAAATCTAGATCTCTAGCTACAAACTCTCTCTAGTCAGCATGCCTTTTGGCATTTGGATCATTGTTGGAAGTCCTGCCAATATCTCAGAATTAGCATGTCCCAAACTGAACTCATTATCATTTATCTTCAAACTGTCCATCATGTTCTCCTCTCTTTTTATAATTCACTCAATCACGAGGCTAGAAACTGAAGTCCTATTTCTTTCCATTTCTTCACTATCTGCCAGTATCACTGTCACTCTTAGGGGATCAACCACATCTGCCTCTAATGCCCCACTCCCATGGTTCCTGCTGGATCAGCTCTCCACACTACTGTTTCTCCCAACAGCTTCTCTAGTCTCCAGCCTTGGGTCACAACACTTCCCACACCTCCGCATCGTGGGCTCCCACCCAGTAAGATCACTAACATTCCTCCAGACACACTCTGCACTTTCCATCCTTACTCTCCACCCCCCATTCGTCTCTGCTTAGCTCCTACCCATCATACGAGGCCCTACTCAGACGAGGTCTTCTTTGATCCCCCAGATGAGAAATGATCACTCTTAAAATTTTCATTTTTACACCATCAAGTAGAGCATGTATCATATTCTGTCTCAGCACCTGGCATATATTAAATGTTCAGTAAGTGTAAGCTGTTTATCATTAGAATCCTAACCCAGGTGTAAACTTCTTGATGGCTGAGACCTCCAAAGAGGCCTGCAAAAAGGCACTGGGCCTGTTTCAGAATAAAGACAACTCACAGAAGGCTCAATGTTCAAAATGTTCGCCAATTTAGTATCTAATTCATCAGAAAATGGTACAACTGGTTCCCGTAAAAGGGAAACATTAAAAAACTGGAAAAAAAAAAACATATTGTAATTTACAAATAATAAATTGTAAAGTTATTTACAGATAACTTTCTACAGTGTAATTCAAAACTGTGCCCAAGCAATACTACTTCTTGCTTACACCTCTGGTAAGTGGAGAATGTATACCTGTATTACTCGTACATTTTTGGGGGAAGTTATTTTGTTTTACAAGAATTGTTCAGTTAATGAAGTCTACATAATAACCTAATGCATTCCTCAAAAGACATCCACAATTTTACAAGCAACCAGAAAATAATACTTCCATCAGAAATCCTAAGTCTTGGGTACCACTCACCTTCATCTGAAGGCCTGAACTGCCATCCCACCTCTGTCACTAGCTGGGTGACCAAAGCCATATCACCATACCTTTGAGCCTCAAATGATTTAAAGACAGAATGTGGAAAAAGAATCTTACCTACCATATAAGGCTGTTATGAGGTTCACAGAGGTATGGTATTTTATGTAAAAACACACCGATTCCATTTACTGCGGTCTGCCTATTCACTCAACAAGCATCTTAACTACCTCCAAACCTTGTGCCGGGATCTGCATACAGAAAGCTAAATAAGATGCTCTATCTGCCCTTAGGCGCCTACACTCCAGGCTGGGGAGGCAGGCGTGTCAGCAGTGTTGCAGGCACTAAATGGGAGAGAGACAGACACTGCACAGTGGGGGAACAGGGAGTGGTCAGTTCCCTCCAGGGGAAAGGACGGTACTTAGAAACGGCTTCATGCAACAGGACACACTTGAGCCCTGCTCATCCTCACTGTGGTCTCCAAAGTCATCGTGAACTCCTAACTCTTTCCTTATCCTTTAATCAAGCTAAGTCTCTGTTTCTTCACAGGTACACAATTTCTTACCTACAATTCTAACTTCTGGAAAGCTTTCAAAGCCTGCACGTTTCCCAGAACTTATTTGGTGGCAAAACGTGACCTGAAATGATGTAAGGCTCTTGGTCATCGATATTCTTCCTTCTTATTAGGAAATCCTAGTTAATGGTTCCATCATCCACCCTCCACCCAAGCCAGGTCTTGAATCACCCTTGGCTTCTTTCTCTTTCTCACCCTCCAAACCCAACTGGCCACCAAGCTCTGTCAATCCTAGCCCTCAAATAAACATCCATTCTATTCCCTCCTCTCTCCCTCCCACCCACCACCGTCACTGCCTTAGTTAATGGCTAACAGTGGGTCCCACAATTCAGCCTCCACATCATGGCTAGTGTGATGCTTCCCAAATGGCATTAGATCATACAGTTTCTGCTTCCTTAAAACACTCTGATGTCTGCACTATCTACAGACAAAGCTCAAGTTCTTGAGTGTGGTATAAAAGGATTGCCAAGATTTGGCCACTGCCTATGTCTTGTGATTTGACGCCTGGCATTCTAGTAACTATGCACTGCAGCCACACGGAAGTGTGGTTCCCAGAGGTAGCAGTCTGAGCCCCTGCCTTGCCACAAGCTCTCCCTCTGCCCCCAAATCCCTTCTTCTCCCAGCTCAGCCTCTTGCTCCTGCTTGTCTGCCAGGCTTGCTTGTCCTCAAGATCCAATGTAGAAAACTCCATCGGGCATCATCCTTCCCTTCCCTCTTCCAAGGAAAACTGATCATTCCTCTTCCTTCATGTATTTCTGGACATGAACTTAATGTCTATGTGGCTGATAGACTGAGTCTCCAGGAATGCTGGGATCACTGCTTATCTCCAGTTGTTAACACTGGACCTAGCACACAGTAGGTGCTCAAAAAAAATCTGGCTGAATCAATAACCTTTTTAACTTTCCCAGACACTGTCTTGACCCCACTCCTTCCCTGTTGGTTATCCCACAGCAGCTCTGGTTTTCATCTCCTACAATTATTCTTCCGTTGTTTTCTCTAATTAACACCTGTCTTTACTGCTTCACTTTTCAGAAGAAAAAGAGCAAGTGCTGGGGAGTGACAAAAGCTCTCTGGAGCACTTTGATATTTTGGGCTGGATCATTACTTACAGTGGGGACCCGGCAGATGCACTGCAGGATCTGAGCAGCATCCCTGGTCTCCACCTAAAAGAAGTCAGTAGCACCTTCCCCCAGCTGTAATGACCAAAGTGTCTCCAGACATGGCCAAGTGTCCCCAGGGGAGCAAAATCTCCCTTGATTGAGAGCCACTGCCCAGACTGACTTTTTTCAGTCACCTCAGGTAATAACATGGTACACCTGATCAACGGTCCCTGCACCCACCATGCTCCGGATGCAAATGCTGAGGAGAGAAGATTCAGACTCTATCATCTGTACCACGTAGGGCGCGCGTGACCAACAGGAGGAGGCCAGGGTGACGCTTCAAGGCAGAAGGACACTCAGGGGGCCTGAGATGAACCCACTCTGGCAGAGTACTCGAATTCCAGGTTTCAGGGTTACTTTCTACCAACATTCTCCTGAGCCTGACTCATGCAGTGGCACTTAAACGACCAACTAGAAGGACAGAGGGTACAGCAATTTGATGCTATTAAAGCCTCTCTTATGTCTAGGTTGAGAATCAGAGGGTCTAAAAACACATAATAAACTGTGAAGCATTTCAGTGAAATGAGGGGATCCCACCGACAGCAGAGGAAACAAAAGTGTCTTGGGGGCAACGAAGACGAGGGCGAGGACCTGGGCTGGTACCCACCTGTAGTCGACACGACGCTGTCGGGGCTCTCACTGCACAGCTTGGACAGCAAGCTGGTCTTGCCAGAGCCCGTGAGGCCTATGCAGACAAGGTCATACTCTGGGCGTGCTGGCGGCGGTCCCTTGCAGCAGAGGGCTCGAAAACACTGCCAAGAGAGGGGAGACACAGCTCTTTCAAACAAGACTGCATGCACAACTGGGTAACATTCAAAATGACTATGTTTGGGGAAACAATTAAATAACAGCTTCACTCAAAGGAGGAAAGGGGACTTTATAGAGTGGAGAGAACCAGACCGCCTTGCCCAGGTGATCAGGGTTAACATCCAAGGAGTGAGACACATGCAGACTTCCCAGCTCCCCTCCCACGGTGATGGGGACATTGCAAGGGGCACCAACTCATCACGTGGCTCTCTTGCCCCAAGCACACCACCCAAATCCAAGCAGGAGGAAATTAGACACCACCATTCTGAGGAGGATTCTGCAGGACAATTGGTCTGCTCTCCTCTAAAATCTCCAAGTCTTAAAAGTCAAAGAAAGACTGAGGAATAGTTCCAGGGTAAGAAGACTCAAGAGACATAATGAATGCAACGTCTTCTGGATTGAACCCTGGATTGGATGGGGAAAAACATCACAACCTATGTTGCTGGGATGACAGGAGACAGCTGAACACAGACTAAATATGACAGACTGCAAGGACAGTATTGTGTAAGGTTGAATTTCCTGAATTTAATCACTGCCCTGTGGTGGCATAAAAATTATCATCGTCCTGAGGAAAGACAAGTAAGGTATTTAGAAGGGAAGGGTCCTGATGCCTGAAATTAACTGGCTAAGAGCATTTCTAAATCTCTACCTCCATCACCACATCTACATGGTGAGAAGTGAGATAAAGCCAATGTGGTAAAATGTTCATGACTGGACAAGCTGAGTACAGTCTACAGGCAAGTCCTTGCACTCGTCTCACAACACTTTGATATTATTTCAAAATAAAACACTTTGGAAATTCATTAAATAGAGTTCCTGTATATTATCACCGCCATCTTGATCTTTGTTCAATTTTGTTTCAGGCCACTGACCTCGGAGTACTATGAACAGTTGTTTGCTCTGCAAGAGTTAAAGACCAGGGGATCTGGGAGACAGGGAATCACTTGTGTAGGTTTTGGTCTTTCAACTTATTTGACATCCATTTATGAGGAACCATCCATGTGCCAGCTTGTAGAGACTGAAGTATTTAGGCCCTGAAAGGTTCAAGAGAGAAAGAGGGAGACAGGGAGGCAGGGAGGTAGAGAGGGAGGCAGACCTACTGACTTTTGGCTCATCTGGAGATCACGAGAGAAGAGACCTATAGAAAGCCTGTGCTAATTCTTCTTACTCAGGTAAAATCTGAGCCTTGATTGGCTGTCGTACTCTCATAAATCAAGCTTGAGTATTTCTCTCCCCAACTTCTCACACTTACATTAGTCAGTAAGTCCCGTGCCTACACTCTCTGAAAAGCTCTAGAGTCTGTCTGCCCCTCTCCAGCCTAGGCTGCCATCACCTGGACAACACCAACATCCTTCCACGGGTCCCAGTCCACTTACTGATGCCCCCTCAATTCTCCACGTAGCTGCCATTACGATCATCGTGGTCTACAGGGCCCTCCAGCATCCGCTCTACCCACCCCTCCAGCCTCATCCCCCATGACTCCCCTCTCACTCTCCTTCTCACTCCCCCACCTCCAGTTACAGTCACGCTGACCATCTTGCACCTCAAGGCACTCAACACATGCTGTTCCCTCTTCCCCCAACCCAACTCTTGGCAATGAGGTCGGGAACGCCTCATTGGCTTTTAGGTCTCAGCTAAAGCATCGCTTCCCCATGGCCGCCTGCTCTTATGCTAAGAGTATATTAGCAATTCGTGTCAAGCTCTCACAGTCTGTGAATTCATACATAGACTATTACAGTTTCTTATTCATCACCAGATTGTGGGAACCTTATCTATCCATCTTCATCCCAGTATCCTTAGTGCTTCACAGGGAACATGGCACAGAATCTAACCTCAATGAATAACTGCTGAACGATGAATGAATGACATTTAAACTTAATCTAAGAAAAGAAAAAGAAAACGAAAAGGCTAATAGGAAGCTTGATCCATGCTCTCTCTGGCCACCCACTCCCCCTATAAAGATTCAAGAAAATAGTGTTAAAATAAGAGAAATCCTTGACTTTTTCACTTCACTTCAATGCCAGAAGTTAGCCCAGTTCCCAAAAGCACGGTTTTGATGTGCAGGACCTACTTTTTTGGTGTGCTAGAGTTTCTTTTTGTCCTAAATTCACTTTTTCTCGTCTTTTAAGAGGCTCTGTCTACTTCTGGTAAATTCTATGATCATCTAATACACATTCTTCATGGATTTATTAAACTCTAATCATATTTCTTCTCAGTCTTTTCAAGCCTGAGGAGTCCTAATTATTTCAGTCTGCCTTCATATAGCAGCCCCTCCCACTCTTCCATCATATTTGTTGCTCTTCTTTGGCCTAACTTGAGTACCATTTTGCCTCTCCTACAAGGTTAATGACTTACAACTATAAAAAGCCTTCTAGATGCCAATCCATCGCATCCGGGATTTGTAAGAAGGCTGGCTGATTATTGTCTGACTCTTTGCAAACTTTTCCTCACCCACAAAAGATACAAGTCTCCCGGACTCATGATGAGAGCTTTTCTGAGAGTCAGATGTATGTGTGTATTCTTTCAAAGACTGGCTAGTAGCTCTTCACTAAGGAGGGTTCTGCCAAGTTCAACTGTGACAGACACCACCACTAGTCACTCACAGAGTGGTTTCTCTTACTGGGCTGCTTTGATCTTTGTTTTGGGAAGAGAGGAAATACCCTGTTCCTGCTCTGGATACCCCCATTCATGCTCAGCTCATCTGCCAGAATTCCCCTGAACTAGCTCCTGGAAAGAGACCATCCCAAATGCCCTGGCTTAGACTATCGTCAATCTTAAATAGAAAATGAAATTGCAGGTGACTGATTATTCAGTTTCAATTATTCAGATGGCAATATTACTCAATATACTTGTGATGAAAAGCTCCAGAATTTCATCTTCATGCTTTTTTTTTTTTTAATCCAGAGTGTAAAAACTCTGCAGCCAAGCCCACTAATATCTGCATCACCTGTTATTTTATCCTAGGTCACCAAAGACACTTCTGACGTAAAAGGCAATTTAGCAGTGACATTCTACTCCACTCTCATCTTTTTTCACCTCTATCTTCTCCCCAGTGACGTCATCTCTAGCCCCATAGGTCCAACCATGCAGATGGTAAAGACACCTACCACATGACACCTCCCCTCTCCCCTCAATCTCTTTTCTGAATTTCAGGCTATTTTCAATGATTCTGAAAGAATCCAAACTAAATCTGAATATAGCAAAGCCCTCCCCTCAAAACCACAGGCTACAGCAATAAGACATTTCAGAACATAAAAAGCATAAAGGTTAGATTGACAATTACTATAAGGCAGGATCACCTAAGTCACAGACTCTGAGTATCTGAAATAAATAAATCCTACAGTTAACAGGAATAGTACCAGATTTTGAGCCCACAAAATGAGACTTTTAAAACTCTGCTACTTCAAATGGGAGTATTTTGTTTTGAGTCAGTTCCTAAAAACTGTACAGAGTTTTCACTTGGTTTTCATTTTAAAACTTAATGAAGCTTCGGATCTCGTAGTCAATTTACTTAAAATTACTCATTTTGGCCTCTAGACTATACTGTACCAAAGTTCATTGTGTCTGTCTCCTAAAGCAGCTCATGCATTGTTAAGAGTAAGCCCTTTTCACTGGTGTACAATGCTAAACACAATGCCGTCGGCTGTCCTGACAGCAAGCGGCAAACTCAGGCTTCATTCCCAGGCCAGACACTGAGGCATTGTATAACTCTGTGCAGGCCGACAAACCTACCCATGCTTCAGTCTCCCCACCATTCACCAGCAACGTTTTAACACTCTCAGCCACCTCCTTTCCTTAGGAGGATGTTATAAGGCATCAGCTGAATGCTTAATGCTATGACAAGGGTACCATACAGGTAGGCGCATGTTCATTTTCCTAAGGCATCTTAAAAGATTGTTAGCTTTCCTGCGCAAGGGCCTGGCAGCCCACCATGCAGCCCAGACTGTGTGCTACTTCCCTTCCCTCGGCCCACAGCAGCCTCCACATGTACCAGCCCCTTCCAGTACAACCCAAGACACTAAAGACACACAACCGTTAACCTTCACCTGCAGCAGGGAATAGAGAACAGGGTGAGTCTGCATTCTAACGATGGGGACCAGGAGAGGATGGCAAAAGACCACCAAGGTCAAGGTCTCTGTTGCCTAGACTGCTTCAGTTCATAGCTCTTTTCACATGGGGTCCGTTATGACTTTCCTTCCCAAAAGAACTCAGCGTATCTCTCATTACTTGAGGATACAGGAAGGTTCTCCCAGCATGCATCCATAAGCTTCTATCAAAAGTGGGTGTTAGGGAATGGTGTGCTAAGATTTGAGAGAGGGCCAAGACTGGAATCACCAGTAGTAACTCTGTGTTGTAGACTTTGGACAAATTGTAGAACCCTTAGCTGAAAGATGGCTTAGCCAAAAAGCAGAAGCAAAACCTTAGGAATCTCTGCTTGAAGGAGGATGACCATGTGTATTGGGGAAAAGGTAAGCAAAAGATTAAATTGCAAGGTAAAGTGAGGACTTGTATTTCAGTCTCATAGTCTAGTACTAAGGCAGCAAGATTGTCTTAATGTCCCTATTTCTGCTGGAGACAGTGCCAGACACTGGTAGGTCTGGCAGAGCACTGTAGACAGCAGTACTCAGTGAATAACTGCTCCACAAATCGATGCTGTAAAGCAGTAATGAAGCACTTACAGTATATCTCACTTCTCTCTACATCTCCACCTCAATGACCCCAACTACCCTCCAAATCACGCTCCAGTCCCTCAGACTGAGCACTTTACGTTTCTGTGCCACCCAGGTTCCCTGTACTCAGAAGGAAAGGCTCTTCCCTCTCTTTTCTCCTTGGCAAATTCCTTTCAAAGTTCTGCTCGGATGGCATCTCCTCTGGAAAGTCTCCAATTTCCTCAGAGAGAATGGATTCCTTTCTTCCACTGCTTGGTCCTTTACACACACTTCAAGCACTGTAGTTAATATTATGCCACCATGTATTCTTTCCTAACTGGCATTATTATTAGATGATTGAATTATGAACAATGACCCCAAGACATGTTCATCCTTGGTCTGATTATTGGTTCAAAAAGTTTAATTTTACAGCTCCCAAGGGTGGCCAGGCACCAGCGCAGAGCAGCAGAGCTGAGGTACAATTCACAAGTCTAGACAGAGTCTTGCTCGAAATCCTCCCCCTCTGGCACTGGCCCCTGTGTTGACCGTTATCTCCTACCACCCCGTCTCGCTAAATCCCTAGCCTTTGGGGACATGGCATTTGTTTCAATTGATGCTCTGTTTTTCATCATGAATACATGATTTTATTCTGTGCATGATTTCAGTTTGATTGAAACTCTGTAGAGGGGCTGGAAAATTTTCCCCCGTCAGCGTCTGGACTTCCCACAGCTACAGTCACTGCCCCAGCACCACACTATCTCCTCCTTATTTAAATCAGGGTCTCGCCAAACAAAAACTGGAGGTTTCCTATGGCAAGTGACCAGGTCTTTCCGTGGAGCCCTAACTAGGGCCTGTCTCTGTGCTCAATAAATACTTGTCAGATACACAAAAACTCAGTTGGTATCTAAAAGCAAGAGAAAGTTAACCCATAACTTGAGATGGACATATTTCTTAGGTAGTTTGGTTTCAAAGCCAAAACTAGGCACTTACACATTCTGACCCTCACCAATTCTCACAATGACAAAAAGAAGTTTTTAAAAGGAATTTCTAGAATGTTTTCTAACATTAAACATGTTCACTGAATAAAATTTTAAGTGTATAAATATCTAAAATTACAAAATTTAAAAGAAAATATTTTCCAAGTCTATACTGTTCAAATATGGGTCTGTCTTTGAAAATACAACCAAAATGTGTTGATAGGGCTTGTAAGAGCTGCTTAAGCTCTGGAAGAGACATGACGAAGGAATCGGTTTCCTACTAATGCAAAAAATAAGACCAAAGGCAGTTAGTACCACTGAGTACAAGATCTAAATGATTTGTGTGTTAGTTCACTTACTCTCCAGAACAATCCAATGAGAAAAGTACTATG
Organism: Camelus bactrianus; assembly: GCF_048773025.1. Lineage (NCBI taxonomy): Eukaryota > Metazoa > Chordata > Mammalia > Artiodactyla > Camelidae > Camelus > Camelus bactrianus. The sequence continues at coordinate 36,604,270 of NC_133541.1, forward strand.
TGCTTCTCATTTTAAGATGGGGAAACTGGGGAGAGTATAGCTCAGCGGTAGAGTGTGTGCTTATTAGCATGCACGAGGTCCCGGGTTCAATCCCCAGTACCTCCATTAAAAATAAACAAACAAACAAACCTAGTTACCTCCCCCACCCAGAAAAAGATCTTTACTTAAAAAAAAAAAAGAAAAAGAAAAGAAATATGGTGAAACTGAGACCCAAAGAAATTAAATGACTTGTTTAAAAAGTGAAGCCAGGGTTTGAACTCTGGCAGTCTGGATCCAGTCATTTACTCAAGGAATGAAAAGCCTCTAACATCTGAGGGTGTATCACAGAGAGGCAACGTTAGGAGCATCCTGTGTAGTAAGGGACAGAGCTGGGGCTCCAACCAGGGCTGTGCGGCTCCAGAGTCTCACCTATGTCCTCTCAGCCTCAGGACGGCCACATCTAGAGTCGGGGACTGGAGCATCAGAAGTGGGGTCTTGTCTCGAGGGGGTGGGAGCAGTGCTTTAATAAGCCTGCCTGTGTAACTGGACACAGCCTGGCAGCGGAAGGGGAGGATGCAAATCTTGGTGTTGTATCCTGGCCTGTACAGTCCGGTTTATGGCTGAAGCACCTTTCATTCCAAGCGGATGAGCTGCATCTTTCTCCCATGAGAGTGACAGAAACTGAGTTCCTTCAAGGCTGACTTAGGGATCAGGGAAAGAGGAGGGGGTCTGGCTGGGATGGAAGGCAAGGGGATATTGAAGTGCTACTGGCTTCTCTTTCCCACTGTTTGTGAGAAATGTCTTCCATTTTTGTCCTCTGGAAAGGAAAAAGCTTGTCTATAAAGAGAAGCCCACACGAGCTGCAGAGATTTCTGATTCTAAGCATGGGAAATAAGGAAGGAAAAAATCTCTGAAGGAGTAGTCTTCAAATGTTCCCCCTTTAAAATGGGTGTGTGTATATTATACTTCAGTAAAGTAACTAAACAAACAAGTACTAAACAAAATAAAATGTGTTGAGGAAGAGTGTGGGAGAAATACAAGAATAAACTGGAAATCCACGTGAAGGAGATGGTCTATGTGAACATGCAAGCTCTTAGGTAATCTTTTCCTTCCAACTGCAAGAAGAAAACCGAATTTCAAAAATGCTCTGATGTCTTGGCATACCTAGCAGTTCTTGTAAAGAAGTGAAAAGAATACAAATTCAAAATGGCACCTAGAGCGACAGATACAATCAGCAGGATGACAGAGTGCTGTGAGGAGGCCCTGGATCATAGGTAGCTCCCAGCAGATGACTTCTCCAGGTAAACAAAAGCAATCCACTTTTCAAGGTGAAAAATCCTGTGGCCCTTTAAGACCCTAGTGGGAAAAACAATCGTTTTTACAGAAGATGGGTCAAATCTTTCGGCCATGCAGGTTGCTCCGAGCTCCCAGATGAAGGCTTTGGCCCAGAACTGTCCCAGAGCTGAGGCTTCTGGCCAATACATCACACTGCCTCAGGATACTAAGTCTGTCTTTGCCTTACCCTTTGTATTTCTCAATCCACATTCCTTTTTGGGGTGAAATACTCCATTATTTCTGCTTTGTTCTGGGCTGTCTCCTGTCTCTGTCCCTATTAACTCGTGGCAACAAAAGAAACAAACAGAAGCAGGGGATTTCATGCTTAGCAGCTACAGACATTGGCCTCACGGCTTTGCAGAGGGGCAGACATCTGAGACTGTGAATGGAAGAGAGTGCCGCGGCGCTGAACCAGACCAGGGGCCCACGTGGCTCCCAGTCTGTGCATCAGTCATCCTGATCAGTGGCATTCACGAGTCCTGCTATGCATATTTCCACATGATCCAAAAGTGGGGTTTTAAAAGTTAGGAATTACTTTGAAAGAGTCTCTAATTCAAGATTCTCCTATATTTCAGCAATCCAAAATTTCAGGTCTTTTCACATTGGAAACAGATCAGGGGGCTAAGGTTTTTTTGTTTTTTAAAATAAAAGCAAAGAAACTCAAAAAGGAAGCTAAGTAGAAAATAAATGTCTTCCTTATTTTTAAGTTGTAATTTTTCTCTTATAATGGCTAGATGGAATATCTAATTTTTATAACAACAGAATTATCCAATAAAATTAGCAGCAAATTCCCCAGGCATGACTGTCTGTAATGAGAACTGAGCTAAATGCATATCCATAAACATATCCAAATCAGGGCTTCACCTGGGTCAGTTTCAGACCATATTTTTTTCCCTTAAAGAGCAAAAAAAACACAAACTTGGTTGAAAGTGAAAGAGCTGAACACATTTTGTACTGAACCTCTTTTTTTGGTCACTTTCTGAATAGAATGTTTCTACATGGAAAGTAGGGCATAAAAATACACAGATGCTTTTACTATTCCTTACCAATGGTATTTTTTCTATGTTTCATATGCTTAGGAAAAGTTGGGGAACGGAAACATTTAAAAAGAGCTAAACTCCCCTGGTAGATCTTCAAGAGGGTTTACAGATCATCGAAAAACCTCCCAGGAAAGATCCCAACGAAGAATATTTTCTCTGCTCTTGGTGCTTTTGGAATTGGAGATGGGGAACCTTGGAACGATTAAGAGGAAAACACATCAAACTAAAGTCGTTTTTCTTTAGACCCTAACAGTAGAAATCCCATTCCATATTTTGGGACAACAGAGCATTCTTCACTTAACAATCTTTAGGCTCTGTGAAGATGGAGCTCAGTCCTATATATCCTCTCAGTGACCAATTCCTGTAAATCTGCCCAACTTGGTCTCTACTGTCTCCCTGTTCCTCTCCAACCCTGAAGCCTCCACTCAGCGCATCACCACTATCTCCTGGAAAACACACCGTCTGTTCTCCTAATGGTGTCCTTATCTTGGGTCTTATCCAACTCCAGTCTCCAAAATGTTAACCATGATCTTCCTCAAACACATCAAGTCATTCTCATGATTTAAAATCTTTTCATGGCCACCCACAGCTGTCAGGATAAAGTCCAAACTCTTCATCTAAGCAGATAGGTTCTTTACGATCTGGCCTTTGCTTTCACTTCTGGCCTCTGATGGTTGTTAGAGGGATTATACGAGGTAATGTTCATAATGTTTGTAAAACACCTAAACCAGGGTTCAACATGTGAAACTTAAAGTAACCATATTTAAAGTTTATAAATATAATTACAATATATAATATTTATAATTATTCTGTCTTTAATTTTTATTTTCCCACCACATACATGGCCCTCAAGCCAAACACACAGACCCATGTGCAGTTCCTGATCTGGTCTCCTTCAGGTCCCATGTCATCAAAGGGGCTGACCCTCTGCCTATCCATCATTCTCCACTATCTCCCTCTGGCTGGCTCCTAGTCATCCTTCCAAATACAGCTCAAAGACCATTTCTTCCAGGAAGACTTCTGTGACCCTCCATCTGATTTAGATGACCTCCTTCAAACTTCCATAGCACCTTTTCTGTTCCACCGTCATAACACTCATCATGCTGTCGAGTAAAGCTGATTTACAGTCCATCTTCCCTCACTGGACTTGGAGCACCTGAATGCAGGCTCCATTTCTGACCTGACTTTTGAAACTGAGTGTCTGACACAGCATCCACCACATGGTAGGGTGAGCTCCCCAGGGATTAAGTACATGGCTTTGATTAAGTGCATGGTCAGACAAGCTTAAAATCCAGCCCTACTGCAATCTGAAGAAGTTACTTCACCAATATCTGTTTCCTAGTCTAGAAAACAAGGATCATCTCATAGGATAGTTGGGAGTACTAAATGCGGTAGTCCATATCAAGTGCTCAGAATAGTATTCAATTATCAGTAAGTACTGTTTTCACCATGATTATTAACAGATTTTTTCACTTAGAATAGTGTTTTTCCTAAAGAAAACTGATTTTTTTGTGACCACAAATCAGTAGTCTTCTCACGGTGGACAATGAAAGATAACTCAGGGTTTGGATCTATTTTATTGTCCCTTTGGTCAAAGATCTGATAGGATATGGCAAATACCAACGGTGGCTAACCACACACAGACCGTCCTTTTGGTCTGCTGTAATAAGATCTATTAAATAGATCATAATATGATGTATAGTGGGACCATCATTGGATTTGTTTTCTTCCCCTGAGAGGAGACACAGCTTTTAAACATGCCTGGTCTATCCCAACAATCAATTCTCTTTGATTATGAATCTCCTGCCCTGTCTATGCAGACCTAGACAAAAGCATAACGGTGGGGGGAGAAGGGGAGTCTGTAATCCCTGCGCATCCTCAGATCATGTTGCTCTAACTGCTGACAAAGACAAATGTTTACTATGGTCTAGCGCTGAAGGGCCAATACAGTGAACTAGATGCTATCTCGCCTCACACATCAACACACGTGTCAGACAGATTCTGATTGCAAAGTCTGCTGCTGGTGATGAGAGAGGCAGAGAGGGCACAGCTGGATATTTCAGATCCACAGCTGAGCTGGCAGCGGTGGTAGTTCAAGCCATCTTCTCACTTTAAAAGCTGAAATTAATCTGAGAGAGTTATTTAAAGGTGTGTTTTATTACGGAGGCACTTTCAAATACTGTCAAACTTCACAAGCAAAGGTTGAATACACAGATTAAGGCAGTTCTAACTTGGGGTCATCTATGAGATATCAGAGGATTTCTTTTAGCCACAAAGCACTGATCAAAAATGAAATACCAACAAAAATAATCTTCCGTTCCCTCAAAAGATTACAAGTAGCATACGGACTTAATTATATCACAAACGTTTTTTACTATTTGCTTAATCTGATTCCCTGGAACTAATACAGGCACAAATGCATTAAATTATGTTGGTATATATATTACATAGATGGAACAGGTAACATATTGCAGGTCGGTGAAGACACTAGGAGGAATCCCATGGGCCTGACATTTAACTGAGGTCTTACTACAATGAAGTCTCAACAACATCAACCATTTTTATTTTTCCAAGAACACACTTCCCATCAAAAAAGTTCTCCAAGTACCAGGAACATAATACTTGAAAATCATAAATGTTTTTTTCCAAAATGGGCATCCTCTTTTTTTCTTTTGTACAAGACAAGGTTCTGGTCCCAAATAGCAGAAAAGTGATTTATTAGAAGGATACTGATAATTCACAGGACAGACAAGAAGACTAAAAAACTGCAAGAATCAAGGCAGCCCACAGTGACACTGCAGCAACCATCAGTACAGGAGTCACTACTTGTACGAACTGCCTGGCATCCTCTACTGAACTCCACTGCAGCATCACAACCTCCGACAACTCCAACCTGGTACCACTGATCACCGAGCTGGAGCATCCAATTGGCCAAGTTGTGGTTTCATGCTGGGGCCCTGTCTGCCAGGGATTTAAGAAATTGCTGCCCTCCCTCCCCTTCAACAATGAAAGAGAGCCCTGACTCCAAACTTGTGGAATTTGCCCCTGAATAGGTATTCACTTGCAGGGCAACCCAAAACAGTATCAACTATACATTTTGTCCTTTGGCCCAACAGACAGTAGGCTTCTCTATTATTTCTATTTAAAGACCTAAAAGAGAACAATATTTGTTGGTCTTCCAATCTGATGGACTTATTCTGATGGAATATGCCAGGGTCTTGGGCAGAGGGCAAGATGAAACCTAGTAGAAAAATCTAAGCCTAGATTTCCTGAGCAAAATGTTTTACCCTCTCAGTGTCCCACCTGTGTACTATTATTTAATGCTCAACTCTCCTATTCTACGTGCATTCTCTTCCTTCTTTCCATACTTCTACCGATAAATTACTATATGTAAGAAGATGGGAGCTGGCTGTGTCTGTGTAGGAAGCTGATGCCTGATGGCTCCTATGTCCAAACTTGCATATTCTTGTTTTCTTTTCAACTTTAACATCTTGTAGGAGGGAAATGGGGCAGGACATATGTGGAGGGGTATGAAGCACCTAGCTTTTGTTAATTAAAAACAAAAACTCAATCAGGTAGCCTGGGCTATTGCTTGTCTCTAGAAACAGATATAAACTCCCTAAGGGTGTATGACTGGGCTTTTTTTTTTTTTTTTTTTTAAATCAGACCATTCTGGTTTTCCACATGTTTATCTAAATAATGTATATAATCCTTTAAGTCTCTCTTTTCTAATTTGCAAATCACACCGTAATTATGAAGCAACTGTTACAACAACAAACTACTCATCAGGAACATGTGAAAAACCAAAACCAAAACCAAAAAACCAGAGCAATCCTATTTATGGTTAACAAAAAATAAAAAATAACAAAAATCATAGTCTTTGGCTGACAAATTCAGCTTTCCCAAAAGAATAAAATATGAAGCCTTCCGTAAACCAGCATGCTAAAAAGACAAACAAACAAAAACAAAACAAAACAAAAAACAAGACAAAAACAAACAAAAAAACCCCAAAACACAGTAGGGGGGATGGGGGTGGAGAGAAAGGATTTTTTAAAAGGCATGTATTTTAAAAAGGGATATTATGTCATATTTATTTTGCACATCTGTGGAAATATTTTATGACATTCATCCAAGGAATTATGACCCCAGTTGAACAGACTATCCCTGCCGTGGCTCTCCATAAGGAAGAAAAGGCATATACTCATGACTCTTTGAATTGAGCATTAGAATCGATTTTATAATTACAATAATAGTGGATATGAAGGTCCTCAAGGGAATTGTTCATGGACAAATTAGAGACAGCATTGCCAGAGATAAAATACTCATCACCAAAGAGTATATAAAATGTATTTGAGAGAAGCAGGGCTCATTTGGGAACCATACAAGGGGAATAAGATGTCACCAGAAAAATGGAAGTATTCTCTGTTATGTAAAAACCTGACACAAAGAATTTCAGTGGAAACAAATTCTGCATATATTAAAATAAGACCTCACTGTCACACAATCTGAGGGCTATGGCATAGGGTAAAGAATAAAAAAAGGTCTTGAGATTTTCTTAACATGCATGACTTTCAAAGCATCTATACAATAAAAAACCACAGCTTTCTCTTCAATCTTATTCATGTTGTCATAATTTAAAATTTCTTATGATTTGCAAATCTCTCCCCACCTTCAAAGGATAAAAGATACAGAATTTTAAAACGATTCATTATACAATGTTAAACCCCGTATCACTTATGCCTTATTACATGTTTGTGTTATAAGCCACATCTGGTCCTTCATTAAAAGAAGTGAGAAGAGAATAAAGGAGATAATAAAAAAAATTGATATCAAATAAAATTTGATCAAATAGGGCAAGAGATATTCTCTAAATCACATCCAATTTAGGTTAAGGGCAGGTATTTCAAACTTTCAAAGACTGATGGAAGATTAAGGAGAGCATAGCACTAAATAGGGTGATAATCTTTGATTTGACACAAGCATGTTAATTAACAGATCTGGTTAACCTAAGACTTCTGCCTGACTAGGAGAGTGTTTCAAGAGAGCAGTATCCTAATGTGTGTTTGGGGGCACCATTACTTTAAAAAAAAAAAAAAAAAAACAAAAAACCCAGAACCAGAGCCATTAACTGTCAAGAAAAATAGAGTTCAACAATAATCTCTAATAGGAAGAAACCCAAAAATGCAGAAGATACAAAATGAAACAAAACAAAACATTGAGGGCATGTGCCAGAAATAATCTACTGTGGGCTTTGCTAGCCTCTGTGCTGGGTGTCTTCCATTGTGCAACCCTGGGCTGCCTCCACCCTTCTGCACCATGCTCATTGTGCAGGGAGGCTCATCTCCATGACTGCATCCATAGGCACCCATGCCGCTGACTTCCAGTCAGATTCAGCAGAAATGAAGGCACCAGCAAGATATGAGAGAAAGAATGAAACTGCATCTTTACTCCTCCAGCTCTCTCCTTGAAAGGCCAACAAGGCAGGCTGCATCCCAGGAGTTAAGATCCACAGCTTCTAACAGGCTTCCACCAAGTCCTCTCTGTCTCTGGGTTCTCATAAAAGCTCCCTCTCTTTGCCCCTTTGTGGTGGTGTTCTCATATCCTGTCCACACCTTTGAAAATAGTCCCATTACTGTCTTCAAATTACCCAATTTAAATTTGTCATCTCTTTCCTGTCAGGACCTTAACTGATAGAACCCTCTTAGTGACTGGAATGAAGGAGAATTATGGATGACACCTAGGTTTTTGGCTTTAACCATTAAGGAATTATGATTTGGGAGTAGTAGGATGAGAAAGAAATGAAGAGGTTGGTTTTAGTTACGTTTGAGATGGCCTTATTAGACATTCATACAAAACTGTCCAATAGGCAGGTGGAGTCTAGGATTCTGAACAGAAGTCATTGCTGAAGATTCAAATATAAAAATCAATGGATGGTTTCTAAAGTCATGGACAAGGTCACCCAGGACGTCTGTACATGAGAGGAGATTTTTGGCATTCCTGCATAAAAATGACTATTTCTTCTGTTTCACAAATTAATGTTCAAATTATTAAAGCTAGAAATATTAAAAACTTTGCTGTTCCTCATGCTTTTACATTTACCTGAGAAATCCTATTACTGTTGTTAGAAAGAAACCTAGTAATTCATAACAATCACTTTTAAGGGGGACTTTGATTAATGTTTGGTCCCATTAACAAACTTGACTAAGTTTTGTTAGTCAAACTTTGACTAACTCTTTACAATTTTAACTTGTATACATAAATTTAATATATTCAATTTTCTTTGCAAAGCATTTCAATTGCCTGAAACACAAAATGCTTCCAATTCCAACTGTAAATTCTTACAACTCCAATAAATTAAACACAAAACTTGGTAGACCTTAAGTTCTCAAACTTGTGATTACAAAAACATTTACACTTAAGAGTACCAATTTCAATTATTCAATGTGATACTTTTAACTGGAATAAAAATAAATTGTGATTACACATACATATTTTAATTGTAAAAATAAGTTATTTTAAGCCTACCACAAAACATCAATAATATGAGTTTGATTTACTTCATTTCTATACATAATTCTAAATTTCAAAGACTTTTGACAACAAGTCACGATTTGGATTCTTCCCTGACACGGTGATCAGTCCTGTAGAGAATGTTTTTCAAGTCACTATGTACAATGGAAATGTCATGCCTTAAAACTTCTTGGTCAATGGGCAAGAACCCTAGATTCAAACTGCTATTACCTAATTCTTCCCTGAGATTTGGATCAGCAACATCCCACCTAGGTTGTACCTAAATTATTCCATTAATTCATTAGATTTTGCATTTCTTCTAGCTCTAGAGACATATTAAGGCCAATACTGTATATGAACTATCTTGCTCCTCTCAAAAACTTGTCCTATACAGTAGGATCTTGTTGTTTATCCATTCTGTACATAGGAGTTTGTATCTGCTAATCACACTCCCAGTTTATCCCTCCCGCCACCCTTCCTCCCATCTCTGGTAACCATAAGATTGTTTTCTGTTTGTGAGTCTCTTTCTGTCAAAATGAAAAAGAATATGAAAAGGAATATGTATATGTGTGTATGTGTGTGTGTGTGTGTGTGTGTGTATGTATATATATATATAAACTGAATCACTATGCTGTACACCAGAATCTAATATAACATTGTAAATCAATTGTACTTCGATTTGAAAAAATGGGGGGGGGCAGGGAGAACCAGTCCTACCACCAGATTCTGTTCCCTTCAGCCTCCTCTAGGAAACTGCTCCAGCAGTCCCTCCCCTCTCTCCTGTACCCAGCTGTCCCTTACTACTGGGTGATTCTCAACAGAATATATCAGCTGTCATTTTTCTGATCTAGAGAGAGGGTGAGGGGTAAGAGGGGAAAAGAAAAGAGGGGGAAGGAATGACTCTCTCCTCACCCCATTTCTTCCTCCCTTTCTCTGCTTTCTTTTAGAGCAAAACTCTTTGAAAGAATTATTTCTACCTCCTCTTTCAACTCTCTCCTGAACCCACTCCTACTAGGTTCTCGCCTTGTCAAGGTCATCAACGACATCCACATTACTAGATCCAATGGTCAAATCTCAGCCTTTGTCTCACAGGTCCTTTCAATCAACATGCCTCCTCCTTAAAAGGCTTACTCACTCAAATTCCGGACACCACCCACTTCTGTATTTTCTATTTCATTGAGAAGGGAGTTCCTTGTTGGTTTCTTAATCTCAACAACCTCTTAACCTGACAATACCTGGGGTTGACCTAAAGTCTCTTTTTTGTCTTCATTCACTTCCTTGTTGACCTTATGTTTTTCAAATCTCTCTAGATGCATTTAACTCCCAAATTTGTGTCTGTACTAGGGTCCTCTAAACTCATACACGCAAACTTCTACTCCACATACCTCCTCTAGGATACTGAATTGGCATCTTCAACTTAACAGAACTCATAACTGAGAGGAAGAAATAGTTTGGGGATGAGTTAACAGCAACTCCATTTTTTTTTTTTTCAGTTGCTTAGGCCCAAAACCCTGGAATGGTCCTTGGCATCTCTTTTGCTCTTAAACCACATGTCGAATCCATCAGGAAGCTCTGTCAGCAACAGCTTCAAAATACATCCAGAATCCAACTACTTCTTACCACCTCTACCCTTCCCACTCTGTCTAAGCTACCATCATCTCTCACCTGGATTACTGCAATAGCCTCACAATTGGCTTCCTGCTTCCTCTCTAACCTCCCTATAGTCTAGTTACAATACAGTAGCCAGAATGAGCCTGTTAAAATGTGTCAGATCACATCTATTTTCCATTCAAAATCCTCCAAAGGCCAGCCAACTTCACTCAGTATAAAAATCAAAACCCTTGTAACAGACAAGGTCCTATAAAGTCTGCCACCACCTCCCTCCCCCTATCCCCACCTCCAACCTGTTTCTATGACAACAGCTACTATGACTTCCTCTCGAAGTCAGTTGCTCCAGGCAGACTGGCTCCTGGCAGTTCCTGGACCTAGGTATGGCCTACTTCAGAGCCTTTGCACTCACCATTTCCTCTTGCCCTAGAGACACAGATTCAGTCACTCCTTTATCTTGCTTGGGTGTTTGGTCACACATCACCTTTACAGTGAGACTTAACCTTGATCACTCTATTTTAAAGGTATGTCCTTCCTTGCTCACAACAATCGCCATTCCCCTTAGGTGCTTGATATCTTCCTGCAGCATTTATTGTAGTCTTACCTATTCGGTAATTAACTCACGCATTCGTTTACTGTCTGCCTACCCTCAGGAGAATGTAAGTCTTATAAGGGCAGGGATTTCTGCAGGTTTTTGACTGATGCATCCGTGGCAACTAGAACCTGGTCTAGCACAAAGTACACACCCAATATTTTTAAACTAATTTGTTGAATGGTTTCCACAAATACTTTACAACCATACTGGATTATTTCCTAACCTCTTATCATATTGAAGTTGATGGAATTCTTCATTCTATCTATATTTTTCTTGAATGAAAGGAACACATAGTCTTTTAAATCACATCCTATTAGTTTTGATACATCTTATACTTTTATCAGACTCTTACCAAGTTCAGTCTTCCTCTAGAATTACAACACTAAGTTCACACCAGTGACAGGGGAGGCCTAGGCAGAGTCTCCAAGTTGTCCAAACTTTACAAGTTGGAGACAAGAGAAGAAACCAACCAGTCTGGTGGGGAAAAAACTAGGACACATAGTGTAATGGAAATAAAGATAAACATTCTTTTAACTAAGATAGATGTTCTAAGTAGTTACCTAAGATCAGAACACACAGATGACCATTGTATTTGGGAATATGGAGGATGTTGGTAATCTTAACAAGACCAACTGTAATGGAGTGGTGGAGATGGAAATTCAGGTTGCCCAACAACTTCTTCACTTGACATGTTTCACCCGGGCCATCCCTCCATTCCAACTGCTTCAACTATATTGATGATTCCTCAATCCCATGCCCAGTTTCAACCTCTTTCTGGAGAACCAAACCAGTGTGTTTAAACTTCTTGTTAGTCATCTATACCTAGATATCCCTTAGGTACTCAAACTAACAAAAACCCAAACTCGTTATCAATCCTTACACCCACTTGTGCCTCTTTCTTATACTTCCTACTTTAGCAAATGTCATCAACCCATCATTCAAAGCTAAAAACCTAACATCCTCACTCTTTTCTCTCTCACACTGCTCAAAACTCATAAAAGTCTCCTATTCATGTTGATTCTACCTCAAGTATTTCATATATACTCTATACTTACTCTTTTGTAATAAAACCATGATTTCTTGACAGAACTGTAACTATTTCAACATAAACACTGCACCTAGTACATCACAAGGGCTCAATCAGATATTTGTTGATTCACTCAAGTAGCTCATGTAGCTCTATCATAAATTGCTCAGATTTACAGTTATGAAATCAATTTATTAAACTTGATACCATGATTGAATTAAAGAAAAACTGAATACACTGGGGCTGAGATAGTATGGATGATAATACCACGACTATAAAGATCCCCCAAATAGTAAGTACTGTCTGGGTTTGAGTGTCCCCTGGGAGACTACGGTCAAGAACACTGCAGCGTCCTGACTGCCACTCACTGGAATTACTCCCACTGATATTGCTTTCTATAGCCCCCTCCATGTACACTCAACCTTCTTCAACAACTCATTTCCCCTTCGGAATTTACTCCAATGAAAGAACCTGATCAATGCTAAAAAGCTGACAAATACATGACGTAAACAATGAGTTTCTCCTCGTCAGAGGCATGGACCCAATGAGATGTTCATCTTGAAGAAGAAGTGGTAAGTCATGACTGGGAGAAATCAGCAACAGTAAGAAAGGATGCAAGCGCAAGACTCACAGCTCTTCATCTCTCCTGCAAGCTCTCCTGAGATCCAGTAATACAATCCTGCCCTTGATAACCTCCACAGGGCCTTGCCAGGAAAGGACAGAAAAGACCTCAAGAAGTATTTTGGCCCCAAAATATTTTTGAATCAAGTAAGAGAAAATTGTGAAATCACAGTTGTCATACTTGACTTGCATCCAGAAACACAACTCAAATGAAGCATGTAGCCTCAATGGTTGATGGTTTTCAGCTGGATGTACTTTCTAGCCACCTAAAATGAAAAATCTCTCTTTAATCTCAACCTAATAATAATCCTCGACCTGGCAAAAAAACAAAAACAAAAACACTATATACCTTTCTGACAAAGTGAAAAGGGGTAGGTTATAGAAAATAGAATGCCTTTACATAGTTCCGTACTTTTAATCACTGATATTTATAGATTCAACACTGTCTGGAAGGCTAAAACCTGAAAGAATCTACCTCGGCATACCTGATCCGTCACACACACAGAATGAGTCATCTTTTATCTAGCTCACACCACAAGAGAGTTTTACTTTTAGCTGAACAAAATTCCCAAGGGGACATCTAGTCCTGCTACTTAGAATGCCAAAGGTCTGACCTCGAGAGTGGGGTGTCCCATACAGAGGAGGATGTCCCAATCTCTCTCTACTAGTGGGTGAGATGTATGGAGACTCCTCTCGAAACTCTAAGGATATGTATTTAATCAGAAAGTAAACCCATATTCCTTTTGTCCAAGAGGCAATATCATTTTCAATTCTCAAGGCCCAGGTTTTCTTAACTCCTCCTCCTTCCCCGCCCCCTGACCCTGGGTCACATTAAACTCTATTTTCACAGTATTCAGCTCATGTTGCTAATAATGCTCTACTTACTTCATTGCCCTAGAGCCAAGATGTGGACTGAATGTCTGTCTCCTCCACTATATTATATGGTCAAATTCTTTTTCTTCATTCAACTTTGTATCATCATACCTGATACACAGTATGTTTGTGAACCGTGTAAATCAATGGATGAAATTCAGCATGGCTGATCTCAATCAAATTGAGTAGACCCATTAAAATACTCCAGAATCAAGATTAGATTAGATTAATGGCAAATATGAAGGTTTTAGTCTCATTTTTTGAGACAGATTCTCTATTCAGCTACCCATATTCTAATCGATAATCCACTTATGTGTTTCAGAAAGATTTGAACAAGATATTCCTTGTCTTAGACTTTGAAAAGCATCCTGTAAAAATAACAAAGATGCAGAGGTGTTCATTTTTAAAAAATAAAATTTTAAATGAGATACGCGTGCTGACTGCTCTCTGGGAGTAAGAATGAAAACCACAACTTGTCTGAATTATTCTATTTATTTAAGAAAAAAGAAAGATAATGCTGCTTGAAAGCTTCCAGAACCAGGAGTCTTGAATCAGAGCTGTACATTACCTGTAACAAACCCCACCCCCATCCTCAAAATTGGAGTGTTCCACTCAAAATCAAGCAACCTATACAGTTACACCTGCTCAGCAAGACTCAAGAGAGGGTTATTTTCAACAGAGTAATTAAAATTCTGTGTTCAGACAGTCATCAATGAAAATGTGCAATAAAATGAACCCTGCTTTTACTTTTTTTACTCATAAGGAATCAAAGAGTTAACAATTTTAAAAGAATACAAAATATGATTGAAATAGCTACAAAGACAAATGGAGGCTATATAATTATTTTGCAGGCTAGAGGAGGAAATAATTTTCTATTCTCATTAATCTAAAAATTGGCCAAACCCAATAGTTCAGGAAAACTTTCTGTTCTCCCTAGTCCAATTAGAGGCACATACAGACGTATACTTAATTTGATTTCCTTCTCTTCTCTTTTTTTTCCCCTGGTGTTTAAAGTAATCTTTGAAAAAATAATTCAACCTATCAAATGTGTAAGGGAGAAAGTGTAAGTCCCTCTATATTCTAACTTCCTAGACATTATTGGTATTCAGTTCTTCAACCTTTTAATGCATATACTACCTTATATACATCTTTTCTCTCTCTTTTTTTTTTTTAACAAAAGTGGGATCACTGTATGCATAGTTATACAACCAGCTCATAGATAATCCTCAGTGTCATAACAGAGTTTTTAGCTGATTCTTTTTAATGTCAGAATAGAATTTCACTGTATGACCATCCTAAAATTTATTTAACTAGTCTCCAACTGGTGGCTGATACATGGTCAGTTTTAAACTACATAGAATTTAGACTTTTAGAGCTATAAAAGACCTTAAAGAGCATATTATGGAATCCAAACTTGTCACTATATAGATGAAAATACTGAACCCCCAGATACTGAAGCATCTTAATAAAAAAGACAGCAGGTTTGCTTGGTGGCAGACGGAGATGTGGACTACAGCTCTTTCCACTGTTTAGATGTTGAAACTCTAGTTTCAGACTTCTAGAGTTCAAACTCTAGAGCCAGACTTCTGGGTTTGACTCCCAGGTCCATCACTTACTAGCTGAGACACCTCTACCAAATCACATAACCTCTCTGGGACTCAGTTTACTTATCTCAATAATGTGACAATAAGGCAATTGTTGTCAAGAATAAACTGGTTATAATATAAAGTGCTTAGGATACTACGTTGGCAATAAAGCACTAAGTAAGTACTAATTATTATTGTTATGGGCCAAATGTTTATGCTCCCCCCCCATCATATGTCAAAATGCTAAGCCCCATGTGATAGCATCAGTGGGTGGGGCCTTGGGGAGGTGATTAGGTCAAGGATGGAGCCCTCCAGAATGGGATTAGTGCCCTTATAAAAGAGATGCCAGAGAACTCTCTTGTCACGTCCACCATGTGAGGACCCAGTAAGATGACGAGGCTGTCTATGAACTAGGAACCAGGCCCCTATCAGACACTGAATCTGCCGGCACCTTCACCTTGAACTTTCCAGCCTCCAGAACTATGAAAAACAGTGTTTGTTCTTTATGCCACCCTGTCATGGTACCTGGTTACAGCAGCCCAAACTAGTGCAATTATTACTGTAGCTATTATTACTGCATCATACTAATCCATGCTTACTTTATTAAGTAATTTTCTGTTCTTGGTATAAGTAAAATAGAAAACACAAACTTCTGGTTGTTATCCAAGGTTTTAGTATTTATACATTCATGCTATTTCATCATCATTCTTCATTAAAATATGAACTTACCTAACAGCTACAGTGAGATATATTGAATCATGACTTATGAAGGATTTAAGTACATTCAATTGAAACAAAACTCTTAACTCTAACATAAATAAATGTTCACATTTTTGTTATTGGTTACCTATCTAAACCTCCTTGGAATGAGGAATACGGGAAGAAAAGGAAATGAAAATCATCGGTCCTACTGTATTTTCACTCGTGAATTTTACAATAAAGGGTGAAAACTTTAAACTCCAAAGAACACACTAGTGAATATGTATTGATTCTCAAGCAGTAAAAACACCTGCTCCAGGTGGTGGGCTGACATTTGCAGGAAACAGATATGTTGGTTCCAGCTCTTTGTGACTTGTAAGATTTGTACTTTCTTTAATATTGGTGATGTTACTTGTTTTCTGCTGCTTTTTCTTTATATTTTACTTAAAACACAATAGAGTGAAGTGTATTAGCAGAGTCCAAATGGTTTGAACATCTTTAAGCAGCAAGAAGTCCTTGAGGCAAAGCTGAAAAACCCACCCAGGGAAGCAGAGAGCTCGGAGAGTACCCCAAACCACAGCATCTCAGCCCTCATCCCCATGTAGCTCCCCACTGGCTAGAGGAGACATTTTTCTTTATTGCTCAAAATAATGAAATTTCAGGTCAGAGGATACTCAGCACTTCTTTTCTTGAAGCAGAGTTAGAGCAGACTTTGAGTATGTAGCTCATCAGAATGGCCCCAGTTAGCATATGGTACACAACTTACTTGTCGAAGTTGAAATGTATAGAGCACGTTGGCTGGTCCGAGACTAAAATTTAGGAGATCAAGTATATCTGAGCATACATTTAAAAGAACCCGGTTCCTTCCTTTAGACTTCAGCCCTGTTCAATTTAAAATCATTTTATCTAGTTAAAATTTAAATTTGAATCTTTAAGACTAAGGGGACATTTTCGTAATTCCTTTCCAAAGAAATCTTTGGCAATAAAAAGTCAAGCAGTACTCATGTCAAAGGTTAAAAGATTTCAGGCCATATTTTTCTCAGGACTACAGCCCTTAATCAGGTAAACAGGCTTCAACTGTTAAAATTATATAGCCTGCACCTTAAAGAAAAAGCAGTTAAACACTCTTGAAATCATGGGAAATTCCACTTTGAATACAGATCAACAAAATAAATAAATAAAAATAAAACAGCTGATAAACCACACTGTTGGCCTTGCTTTGCACTATGTAAACTCTCTAAAAGACTTTTTACATGTATTTTTTATTAATTTTTTTTTAATTATAGAAAATAGAAAGAAAACAAGCACAAAATTGGAAAAGATCATGCCTGGGTCTCACCCCATCCTACTCCCCAATAACTGAATTTGATTTGGGTCCCAAAGAGTAGCCAACAGAAAAAGTAACTAAGGCAGCTCCCTCCTAGGTCCTCGGCAGAATCCCTGTTCAAGTGGCTAATCTCTTCTTCTCTCTATATGTGAATGTATATGGAGCAATTCAATTGGATCCCATTTTTGTCTCAAAGAGACCACTCTGAAAATCTGCTGACAGAAGAATCAGGGAATGGAAGTGCAGGACAGAAGGAAAAGGAGAGGAAATACTAATCTGGCGATTCATCGCAGAGAGGCAGTACGAACTTGTCTGGGTGCTCTCCAGGTAATGAGAAACATCTCATGAATGCCAAGGAAAGAACTTGAAATGACTGCTCTTTTAACACACCTTTCAGGTACATGTTTTAAGGCCGGTGTCACAGAAAAGCCCCTCAGCGGGAGGGGATGCCCTTGCTTCATGATCACACTAGCTCTGAACATAATTAAAACTAATCCTTTTCCCTGCCTACATTTCTTACAAGCAATCCCTCTAGAGCAGTACATTAAAAGAGGTCTGGATGTTTTTCACCAACAAGATTCAGTCAGTATTTCAATGTTTGCTGGGGAGAATACAAGTCCAAACAACAGCAGCTCATTCACTTATTTAAGACATTCAGCTATTTTAAAAGGCTTAGAACACACACGGTATGATGGTGTATCAAGATGACAAGCCTTCATCAGACGCACTGCTTCCAAATTTGCTTACCTTGAGCTCTGAGAGACAGCCAAGACATGAAAACCCTGGAGAAAGAAAAACTTCTGCCTTGACTTGCATTAAAAAACAGGCCGTAGAAACAACAAATGTTTACCAACGAATTTAGGGTGCTCACAGTTATGCAAGGAAGGTTAGGAAAAAGACCCTCTTTCAGAAAGTCATTGCTCCAATCATACACCAACCTAAAAGTGTTTCCTGTACTAGGCAGGGTTGGGGCGAGGGCAGTGTTGCTCCCTCCTCACATCGCATTCACGGTATTTACTGAGGGAAAACACAGGGAATATCTTGTCTCAGGCGCTGCAGAAAATACATTTCACATTTGCAGTAAGCACTTCAACCGTCCTGACAAACTTTCTACAGTTTCAATCCTCACTCCACACCCTCACAGACATGTCAGAATAACAGCTAAATAAGCTGAACCACAATTACACTTCTACAGTGATTCTTCTCACAGGGTAATTTTATTTAAACATCACGTATAACGACAAAAATTCTCCCTTCCCAACTCATCAAATTCACAGTCACCACTTTTTTGGCAGCTCAGTTGGACGATCATGGGATGTACAACACCTACTCCCTTTGTCTCCACTCAGATGCCTCAGATTCAAGGGTAGCCAAAGAAATGTCACAAGATTCTCATAACCTCGACAACTATCCTTGGTTTCATCTTTGGTTCCCATCTGTGGCTTTCCAAAGAGAATACCAGAGTAGGGCCTTTGTCTTAACTTGATAATCAATCAGTTTGCACTTGTTTTCATGGGTGTACCTCTTTCTAACTCAAACTCTCTCCACCGACCACCTCTTCATGGAAGCAGCAAGCTCTTAGGCTTTCAGTGCCTGAGATAACCCAAAGTCACAACAGACCATCTCCCTGCTCTTCTCATTCAGTAGCTGGGACTCCTTAGAAAACTTCAAGCCAGAAATTTTAAATCACACACAGGGATTCAAACCAGGTGAGCAACACATGTAACTGGGGAGAAATTCAAAGCGAGTAGAAATACCCTCACAACCTAAAACATGGGTGTCAGCTAGAATATATGGTAAAATGAACTATAAATTCAATATTTACCGTATGATATCACTTATATGTGGAATATTAAAAAAAGACACACATGAACTTATTTACAAAACAGAAACAGACTCGCAGACATAGAAAACAAACTTATGGTTACCAGAGGGGAAAGGGAGTGGGAAGAGATAAACTGGGAATTTGAGATTTGCAGATGCTAACTACTATGTATAAAGTAAATAAGCAAGTTTCTTCTGTACAGCACAGGGAACTATATTCAATATCTTGTAGTAACTTGTAGTGAAAAAGAATATGAAAATGATATGTATATGTATGACTGAAACATTATGCTGTACACCCAAAATGGACACAACATTGTAAACTGACTACACTTTGATTTTTTAAAAAAATTAATTTGACATTTTTAAAGTCACACAAATGAGTGCTCTTTAGCCCAAGTTTAACGACCCTCATCTCCTTAGAAGTTTTATTCTTTAACTTATGTTTTAGGCAGTACAACAAAGTGGCACGCTGTCATACTACAGAAGAATCGAGACAGAAAAATTGTATTTGTGTGAGATGGTGATGTGGGAAGAAGGGTAACGGCTTCCCTCAAATTGATCAACCTCCTCATCTCGGGAACCTGGGAAAGTTCTGTTTCATGCAAAGAGAGGAATTAAGGTTGCTAATCAGCTGACCATGGGAGATTATGCAGGATTCCTCCAGGTCGACCCAATGTAATCACAATAGTCCTTAAACAGGGAAGAGGGAGGCAGAAGCCTGAGCATCAGAGAGAGGGCCCTGTGAGAGAAATTGATGAGTCACCACTGGCTTTCAAGATGACAAGGGGCCAAGAGCCAAGCAATTCAGACACCTCCAGATGCTGGAAAAGGCTCAACAATGGATTCTGCCCTAGAGCCTCCAGAAAGGAAGGGAGCCCTGCTCACACCTGGATTTTAAATTGGTGAGACTCATTTTGGACTTCTGACCTCCAGAACTATAAAGTTATCAATGGATGTGGTTTTAAACCACTAAGTGTGTGGTAATCAGTTACAGCAGCAATAGAAAACTAATACAAGTGAGAGGCTGAAAAATAATCATGATCCAGCTCTTTCAAATAATATAAATGATCATGTTTAATGTAATTATCCTTGAAGTTTTTACAAAGGAGGGTGTTACATTTGGGGTTCCCCCTCTATTTTTAAGATTTTCTAAGGTCGAATTAATATCTGGAACATCAGCTTTCATGAATGAAAATCAACAGAAAAAAAAAAAAAAAGCCTTAAGGTATTTCTAATTTATAAAGCAATGCACTGGAAGTCCTAGAGAAGCAGCAGTTTTCCATTCTAATTATAGGAAAAGTTAGTGTGAAAATTCTCCATTCTCTGCCATGGTTTCAGAAGGTTCCCTATTTTCCACAGACATTCAGCTCATAGGGAGACACTCTGCCCAAACATCTTTCAAACAGTCCTAGGTTTCCTCCCTGCCACCTGGCCTCATCTTGCTCTCTGAATCCATAGCAAGCCCCTGCCCCCCATATATATAGAACATACTCTTTCTCCCATCTCTTCTTCTACCTCTTAGATATACACACACCTCCTACTTACTGGCAGGGGACACAAATTAGCTAATGCTTTAATACCAAGAGAAAATATAATTTCCCCTAATTAATCAGATACAAAAAGGTTTAATATATTTCAATACCAAACAAAGTAACATCCAACTTCTCCTGGTCACTCAACCATCAACCTCAACTAAGTAACACATTGCAAAGAATACTGAAGGGGGAAAAAAGCAGCCAGGTGATCAAAGCAGATATGCCAAATTTTACCAAATATAAAGTTTATGTACTTCATTCATAGTAAAACTCCTCAAGCTCTTAGTCACACTCTTCTGACAATGCTTTAGATATAATTTTAAGAGATTAGTTTATCTAGGCTCTTAGGGCTGAGCAGATTAAAACCAAGAGGGTGAAGGAAGAGAAGAGATTAGGGACCCATACCTTCCAAAAAAAGGAGAGAAAAAGTAACACACGTTTACTGAGTGTTTACCAAGTGCCAGGCCGATACCCAGCACTTTGACAGATGCTCTAATGTTCATAGAAGAGGAAGGTTGGACTCCTTGGAGCTAAATAAACTTGTCCAGCATCAGAAAAAGAGGATACATACCAAGAGTAGGAAGAGAATTCAATCTCCCATCTGATTCATAAACAAATTCTTTTCCCCTTGAACCCTATCACCTCAAAATCAACAATAAACACTGGTTATTGACTGGAAGGGTCTGAAAAGGTAAGAAAGAATATAACCCCAGGACTTTAGCAATAACAACAGTACAGAGGGTCACATAAAAGCTCAAACAACAACCATGCATTACTAAAAATCTCCTAAAGGAATTCCTACATGAAAGAATTTTTCAAAAAAAGTAAAATCATGACTCTTATACAGATATAAAATAAACATGTCTCACAGATTCCATTTAACTCAATTCATGAGGAAACCGAAAAAGATGTTACAACCAGTTTAAAGGAGAGGACAAAGAACCACCATTTTAATGTAGCAAAGGAATGTTGAAACGAACGTGCAAACACTGGTCAATTGCATTCCCCAGGACATAACTAATTTGCATTTCTATGGACAAGAATTATTTGCACTGCTTTCAATTTTCTACAAGTTAACTTCTATTCCTACAGAGGTATAAAATAGTCTAGACAAGAACAAAGACTCAGGTCCTAGAGATCGAATAATCCCCAGACATGACAGCATCACACTGAAAGGATACCCAAAGGTCTTTTTTCCCCATTTCAAAGTATGACAGTTTTTCTTACATCAACATTGCACCACAGTACAACAATTGATGATTGTTTACTATCTTCATTATACTCTACTTGCAGAGATTAAATATGTGATCTCAGTGTTTAAAGCTCTACATCTAATTGGTTACCTATGAACTTCCAGTATGCAGATCTGCCATCCCAGATGACGTTGGATAGATGTTTTGTTAGATCAGAACGTGCTTGATGAATGATTATAAGGCGGAGGGTGGGGGACGGGTGGGTGTCAGAGAATGACTTCTCCAAATATTTCCAAGCATCACAACTCTTATTCATTGGAAGAGATTTGGGACAACTGACTATTCAACATCATTTTATTCTCTTCCTGAAGAACCAGTTAACAAAATAGCATCTTGTTCCTATTTCCTAACCAGACTGAAAGTATAAGCAAATAGCCAATGATTCACAATGATTCTAAGAAATGATATTTTAGGGTGATCTCTGTGTCATTCACATAAGCCTCTACTTACTCTCAGCAACACTGATTTTAAGACTCTTAAAGATAATTTTAATCATGACAATTTTTATGTATCTGTGGAACCATTAACTATGATCATTCAATACACAAATGAATGTTCCCCAGACCTGGTCTATGGACTCCTGTTGATCAACTAGTAAGTTTTCAGTGATCCATAGTCAACTGAGAAAAAAAGAATGTAGTTTTCATAAAGTTGCTTTTATTCAATTTAAAAGGAGTATTTATTCAAAGATTATAATATTACTACTGGGGGGAGGGGTGAAAGTTTTTTCTGTCAGTAAATAAACTCAGTAACAGCTCATAAATGTTGTTTTCCTAATGTCTACATTGGCAAAACAAAGCTCCACATTTGCACACACTGCCCTCCCATCCCAGTCTTTATTTATTTTGATAATACAGTTCTATAAAATCCAAAAATCTGGAAGCTACTACCCAAGCAACTTTGGAAGGTTGAGTGGTAAAGGGTATAATGTTGATATACACAATTTTAATTTTGAGAAGTAAATCAATGTCTGATTTGTCAAATGTTAACCAAACCACAAAATGTCCTGTTGCAATAATTATATTAGTAACAGTGCGGGTGAAAAAACTAAAGATTGAACTTTTCTGTTTACACCTATGAGCGCTTATGATGAAAAATACCACATATGACCATTATCTATGCCAGACTCTATGCTATTTGCTGTAATTCCAAAGGAGACTTGAAGAAATTCTGCACTGCCCATGTGTTCAAGGCCTTTCACTTTTCTTCTCTCTCAACACTTCTGAGAACTCAGTCTTAAACTGTCATAAATGAGCTAAGGTTTCTGGCAGATGTACACGGCTCTGCATTGCTCTCAGCACCCATATTACCTAAACATGAATTTCCATTGCCAATTAAACCATCTATAGACTGTGGCCTTCTTAAAATCTCTGACAAATTACCCAATACCCAGCCTTTCTAGAAACTCACAATAACGCACACATCCTAAATTTTTTATAGTGGTAAAAAAAGTTTCAAGTCAATTTTTGTTCCTTTCTTTCTACCTTTTCATACTTCAGTGCAGACAGAGAATAAGATTTGAAAACTTACCATTTAAAACTAGAAAGCTCCCCCTTAGTATTGTGAACCAAAGGCCATAATTAGAGCAGTGATTCGGAACACTGTCTATTTTAGAGCAAACAAAACTCATCATTTAGTAGTTAACACCCAGAATCCATGTAGTTTGCACGGTAATTTTCATGGAAGTACCTGGAGAAATATAGAGCCACTGACTTACAACCATCTTTGCTAGCAATTCCCTTGCACTTCTCTGCCTCCCATGATTGCACACTCCTGAAAAACCCTAACAACTGCTCTGGTGTGGAGAGCCCTCCCCCTGGGTGAAGCACTTCCTAAGCACTTTAGGAGGATTATCGCGTTTAATCCTCACAACTCCCCTGGGAGGGCTGCACTTCAATCAGCCTCCCGAGACCCCAAAGGAAACTGCAGCTCAGAGGCCTCACTTGCTCCAGATCACACAGCGAATATGATCTGGAATTTGAACACAGGTTTTCACCTGCTATCAAAAAAAGAAAAATCAACTATTGTACTGTAGGGTAAGACACAGAGGGTAAAAACAGTTGTTCTATGTGGTTCCTTCCAAATAAAACCAAAGTTTGAGGACTTCCCCTGATTCCCAAAATACCAGATGCCCCAGAATCACTGTCCATCCTCAGGGACTGGCCCACCCAACAGGTACTGAAGGGCAGGACTCTGACTACAGGGTGTAATCTTCCAGGAGCTGAGGGATGTGCTACTTAAACTATATTATACCTGGGTCCCAATGAGAAACTGAATCCTGGTATCTGGTATATGATTAGCTGTCCAAACAAACCCTATTTGAGCACCACTATATTTAAATAACTGTTAAGTAACTGAAATTTTGCTGTAGAGAATGAATATGGGAAGGCATTCCCCTGCCCTCCAGGAACTTCCTGTCAAAGGCATGAGTAAGAACAAAGATGGCCTCCAGAAATTGCCACTAGAGTGACCTGATCACCATTAATGCCCTTGTTCTCTTCCTCAAATTCATAATTTCCTGGGGGATAAAGGAGAATGTGAATACTGGTGAGCACTCTAAAAATTATATATGTCAGGGGAGGAGGAATTGGAGGAAGGTGGTCAAAAGGTACAAACTTCCAGTTATCAGATAATAAAACCTAGGGATGTAATACACATCATGACAATATAATTACCACCACTGTATGTTGCATGAATGCTGTTAAAAGTAAATTCTAAGAGTTCTCATCACAAGGAAAATTTTTTTCTTTCATTTGGTATCTATATGAGATGATCAATGTTCACTAAATTTATTGTGGTGATCATTTTATGATGTATATAAGTCAAATCACTATGCTGTACATCTA
Organism: Camelus bactrianus; assembly: GCF_048773025.1. NCBI lineage: Eukaryota > Metazoa > Chordata > Mammalia > Artiodactyla > Camelidae > Camelus > Camelus bactrianus. The sequence goes on from NC_133541.1 coordinate 36,628,931, forward strand.
TACACTGCTGTATGTCAATAATATCTCAATAAAACTGGAAGGAAAAAACCTAGGGGAGCCGACTAAACTATCCACCCCATCCTTTGCACTAGTCCTTTGGAAATCTAGATTAATGACATCAAATTAAGAGAAAAGAGGAAAAACAAGGGAAATCAAACAGTGGGAGTAATAAACATTAAATTTTTTACTTACAATAAACTGGCTGTAAGTCCATTTAATCCTAGCAATTATATCATTTATGTACAGTTATAAGACATACGGTGGTAAAAAAAAAAAAAACATTCCAGCACCTCAAATACAATTGGGACTCTCCAAAGAATGTGTCTAGTAAAAGGTGACAGTAGGATCACTTTTCTGAGTTGATACTCTTTACTCATTCAACTGATAGCTCACCAGGACCAAGAGGTGAACTAAGAAGTGATGCTCTCTGCCTTCATGGAAGTTAGAGTCTGGAGGGGAAGTTAAACATTAAACAAACAGAAACACAAAAATGTAAGTATTGACACTGAGAAATACAGTGAAAAAAGAGAATAGAGTGCTTTTTAAAAGTTTAACAGAGGTAATCCAATCTAGATGGAGAGAGAGGAAGACATCCCTGAAAAAAAGACATCTTAGCTGAAAGATGGATAAGAGTTAGCCAGACAAAGAAAGGAGAAGAATGTTACAGAGAGAAGGAACTGTAGTTTCGTAAGCTCCAAGGAAGAAAATGATTTGATTTGTTACAGAAAGTGAAAAAGCCATGTGGTGGAGAAGGAGCCATCGGGGAAGGAGGAGGATGGAAACAGAAGGGGAGGGCAGCCAGGCAGAGAACACATCTAAAGCACAAGTCTCCCAATGACCCATGAAGACAGGCTAGGAGCATCTATACTCAACATCTCAGACACAGAATAGAAATGATGATGATGACTACCCAAATCCCACATCTGAAAAATAGACAACTTTTAAAAATACATTTTCAAAATTCTCAAGTGACATCCACCTGGACCTGGAAAGACTCATCAAGTTAAATCAGCCCCAAACCCTTCAAATGAGGAAACAGAGGAGGCCTGCATGAGATGCTGTCATCCTCTGCTGACATCCTTTTTCAGAGAACCCTTGCCCTTTACCAGGGCTCTTAATGCCCTGTACCCCACAATGAGAAGATACAGGGACTCAAAAGCCACTTTTCAGTGGGTGAACAGGATGGGACACACTTCCACTTCTAAGGTTCCTTTCCACGTGCCAGCATGGGGCGGGGTAGGGGGCATCTGTCTGCACAGGGAAAGTAAGAAAATAAGAAAAGAATCACCTGCACTTAAAACCCTTCTAAAAGAGACGCTTTACTTTGCCCCCAACGTTACGTCTTCGTAAAAATGTGAAAGGCATAAGCATCTAAACCCAGACAGAGCCTGCCTCTACTCAGTCTCACTTCTGTCTGATGGAATCGCTCACATTGCACATATACTTTTTGACCACGCTGCCTGTTGAGAAAGTTCTCTATAATTAGAAAAGTGGGGGGGGGGGGGTGACAAAAGACTTCTGATTAAAGGGGCAGGATGAACACAGTCATTTAGTTCCACCTTCTCCTGCAACTGCACTAAACTGATTAATAAAATAAAGAGCAAAAAAAACTCTTTTAAAGTATAGTTGATTTACAATGTTGTGTTAGTTTCAGGTGTACAGCAGATTGATTCAGCTATACATATATACGTATTCTTTTCCATTATAGGTTATTACAAGATATTGAGCATAGCTCCCTGTGCTATACAGTAGACCCTGGTTGTTTATCTATTTTATATATAGTAGTGTTTATATGTTAATCCCAAACTCTTAATTTATCCCTCCCCTACTTTCCCCTTTAGTAACCATAAATTTGTTCTTTATGTCTGAGTCTGGTTTTGTTTTGTAAGTTCATTTTTATTTTTTTTTAGATTCCATGTATGAGATATCATATTTGTCTTTCTCTTACTTCACTTAACATGATAATCTCTAGGTCCACCCATGTTGCTGCAAATGGCATTATTTCATTTTCTATGGTTGAATAATATTCCATTGTACATATTATCACATCTTTATCCATTCATCTGTTGATGGACTTTTAGGTTGCTTCCATGTCTTGGCTATTGTAAATTGTGCTACTATGAATCTTTTCAAATTAGAGTTTCGTCCAGATATATGGCCAAGAGTGGGATTGCTGGATCACATGGAAGTTTAATTTTAGTTTTTTAAGGAACCTCCATACTATTCTCCACAGAGGCTACACCAATTTACATTACCACCAACAGTGTAGGAGGGTCCTTTTTTTCTCCACACCCTCTCCAGCATTTATTATTTGTAGACTTTTTAATGATGGCCATTCTGACTGATGTGAGGTGATACTCATTGTAGTTTTCAACTGCATTTCTCTCATAATTAGTGATATTGAGCATCTTTCCATGTGCCTGTTGGCCATCTGTATGTCTTCTTTGGAGAAGTGTCTATTAGGTCTTCTGCCCATGTTTTGATTGGGTTTTTTTTTTTTTTTTTTCGGTTTTTTTTTTTTAAGCCGTATGAGCTGTTTGTATATTTTGGTAGTTAATCCCTTGTCAGTTGCATTGTTTGCAACCCATTCCATAGGTTGTCTTTTCATTTTGTTTATGGTTTCCTTTGTTGTACAGAAGCTTTTAAGTTAAATTAGGTCCCATTTGTTTATTTTTGTTATTTCCATTACTCTAGGAGACAGATCCAAAAAAAACATTGCTGCGATTTATGTCAAAGAGTGTTCTGCCTATCTTTTCCTCTAAGACTTTTATAGTATCTGGTCTTACATTTAAGTCTTTTTAATCCATCTCAAGTTTATTCTTGTGTATGATGTTATGGAATGTTCTAATTTCATTCTTTTACATGTAGCTATCCAGTTTTCCCAGCATCACTTATTAAAGAGACTGTCTTTTCTCCATTATATATTCTTGCATCCTTGGTCATAGATTAATTGACCATAAGTGTGTGGGTTTATTTTGGGGCTTTCTGTCCTGTTCCATTGATCTGTCTGTTTTTGTACCACTACTATGCTGTTTTGATTACTGTAGCTTTGTGGTATAGTCTGAAGGCAGAGAGCATGATTCTTCCAGCTCAATTCTTTAAAAGAGAGATTTTTTTTTTTAAAGAAAGATATAAACACACTTGGACAAAGGAAATAACGAAAACATTTTGGAAATCAGAAAGAAGATCCAGCAGACCAGAATAATTTAATCTAAACAAGCAGTAGAGGGAAGGGGAGACAACATCATTAGCCCACAGAACTCCCAAGAAGCTCAGGAACTGGGAGAATCTGAGATCCTTTACAAACAGGAGTACAGGCTAAAAACATGGGGGTAGATTCAAAGGCCTTTAAAGAATGTCTGAGAGTTCTAGAGCCTTCCCCACTTTTCACAATGCTGGACAACACCTCTGCCCACTCGAGCAGAAGACTATATATACACTTGTTCCCTGGAAAGGATGAAACATGGTATCTGAACTGAAGATTACCAGGCACAGCTTATAGCAGGAGTGTGTGCAGAAAAGGAGACTCAAGTGAAACTTCAACATGGTGAATACTGAAATCCCTGAGCCCTCTGCCCCGCATGCTCCTCAGGGCACTGAGAGTCACTTATATTCTATAGGTAGAAGCTCGAAAAATCCTTCTTGGGAGTATCTGACCAGCCTAAGAAAGAAAATCTAAAGTAATGATTACTGGAGCCTCCTCCAATGAAACAACCACATATCCCCTGGGGTGAGAACCACAGCAGACAAATCCCACCCACACACAGAGAACTCTGAATTCACTTTCTATGCCCCACTTTTAGAGATAAGTAAACAGACAAGAACTGCCAGGCATCTAAGAAAAGCCATTAATATGAAAGAAAGCTAACTAAAGGGGGAAAAAAGCAACTTAGGATCAACAGAGTTATTTAAGAAGATGAAAACTTAAGTATATATATTAATATTTTAAAAGCCTAAAGTGAAAAGAAGGTACTACATTCATGAAAGAAGGACAGCAACAGGATGCTACAAAACCAAAAAGGGCTCTTGAATTAGGAAAGGAAAAATTTGAACAGAAATTTCAAACTCAACAAAAGATTTGAAGATAAACTTGAGAAAATCTCCCAGAAGAGAGCAAAAGGACAAAGAGACAGAAAATTCAAGATAAAAGTTACAAAAATTAGAGAATCACTCCAGGAAGGGCAACAAAGATGAGGGAAAAAAAAAATTCAAGGAAGTTGTACAGAACTTAAGGATATGAATTTTCAAATTGAAACAGCCCAGCACCTTTGGCTATGAAAACAGGCACACACCAAAGGGTACCATGAAATCTCAGAAAACTGGAGTTTCCAAACAGGATTAAAAAACAAAAACCAACAACAAAAAATCACCACCACAACAAAAATCAGATCAAAGAGTTCAGAATCAAAGTAACACTGTTCCTCTGGAGAGCAACATTGGAAGCTTAGAAGCAATGGAGCAATGCTTTCAAAACTGCGAGGGAAAATGATTTCCAACCTAGAATTCTACACCAGCTAGATCATCAATCATGAATTTGATAAGCAAAGTGTCAAAAAAACTGACCTTCAGTGTGCCCTGGAGTAAGCTAAGAAGGGGCAAGACTTGGCAGTCAGCAGGGATCCTCAGGACGAGAAGGGACAACCCCTGATAATTCACAGGACTGGGGATGACAGCCATACAGCATTCTAGACAACAGCCGGTCCAGAGTGGGGCAGATCCGAAGCTCTGGGAGAAATGTTACCAGAAGACTAACTGGTAGAACTGTATACCATACCTGCTGGATATTATTAAAAGGAGACTTACACAACTGTGGGGAGGTACCAGGGAATGAGTTGATGAGGACTTAGCAAACTAAATAAATGACAAAACATAACAATTACCAACTCCAGGGAAAGTAGAGTTGAACAAGAAGGAAAATAAGCAAACAAACTACATGACAGCTATGAACAGTGTTTACAAAGGCATAGTACTATGAACTTGTGGATCTACCCAAACTTATGATATTAATCACATGGCCAGGATAAGGATAAGCCAGCTGGGAGGGTATCGGGGTATGAAGAGGGTGTATGGAAGGGGGAGGAAAAAAGAGCTAAAGCTTTATCTTCCAAACAGGGAAGCCAAGAGATGACACCTAAAAGGGAAAAGTCAAGAAGCAGTTATATAAGCACATTATTTAGAACGATGGAGGTGAATAAAAAAAAAAAAAAAGATGAGGGTGGAGCTAAATAGTTAAAGTAGAGAAAGCTAGAGAGAGAAGTTAGAGGCGACTGGAAAGGGAGGGAAAGAAGTCACCACTGGTTTTCACAACATGCCTTTATAAAATCATTGGACCCCTTATAAGTTGTTGCTATACAACACTGGTGAAAAATCAAAACTAAATTAAAAAAGCAAGAGATATGGAATTCAATATTCATTTCTGTATTCTTTATAATATTAATAGAAAAATACACGTGCCTATATTTCGTAGCACAGGTAACGCCATTCTTTTCAAATGACAATTTTGAGGCTTTCTTTATTGAAAGCACATTTAATGAAGAAAATCACTCACTTCAGTTTGTTTGTTAGTACCCAGACACTGGCCAGACATGCTGTATAAAAAGGTTAATTTGTGAACAGTTAATGTGTAAAGTCAACATTCTCCCAGAGTCTTTTCAACTGGCAGCCTTTCTTATTTTAAATTTGTATTTATTCATAACCCATCTTCTCTTCAAAGTGAAGCAGCCATCTTTTTTATGTCACAACTTTCTTTTCAAAATATAAAGATACACAGTGAGTTAGAGCATTATAGAGTGTAAATTAGAATATACTTTCCAGAAGAGCTAGAGACAGTTCTTTGAAGAAGGGAAAAATGGAGTAAGTGGTAGAAATAAGAATTTGTTCTTTGTGTCCTAATATTTAGCTTGAATACACTACCAAAATTTTTATTCCTTTATGTCTTCCATGCAAAATGAAAAGCCAAAAAAGGAAGCATAACAAGCACAATTCACAAAATCAAGCTTTTTCTTTATTATTTAGTTCTTACTAAAAAGCAAGAAATATTTGAACATATCCACTGCAAAACAGTAGTAAGGTTCTGTGACAGACACTTATAAAATTCCTCAAATTAAAATATTTTTTTCATGAACTAAAATTTCTTAAGGCAAGAAAATTGATAAAAATGATAATATATTAATATCTATTTTCATTGGAATCCACTCTCACTTTCCAACTAATTCACTTCTAATATTTCCTTGGAAATCAATACTTTCAAGACAGTGGCTTTAATGAACTTAATGTGTTTTTTTTTAAATAATAAATATATTGTGAAATACGTTGTATTTGATTATCAAAATACAGCATTGCAAATTGTCAATATGGAACCCAAATTCACCCAGAAGTTTCCACCCCCAGAAAATTCTTCTCACACTGAAGGATACCTGAGCAATGGCAAAACCTGAGGCATCTGGGCCTTAAAATTAAAAGGCCATTCTGACTGAAGTACCTCAGTTTTCCATAGTTTTGTCATTACTGTTTTGTTGTTTGAACAGACTAATTCTCAAATGGGTTCTAACCACTCTGAAATATTTTTAAAAGTATAATCATCTTAGAAAAGAAAGAGACCTTAAATGCCAGATAGTCCAATCTGCTTTCCTTATCAATGTAAAACTGGCACAGAGAAGTGAACCACGAGTCTTTTGTCAACTGAGTTATTTTAGAGTCTCCTGGAACCCAATCTAGTGCTCTTTCTGCAACATTCCATTACACAATGTGCAAAATCAGGACCATTACTATTTGATACTTTTACAACCAGTATGAAAAGATGCAGAATTTTATGAGGTACCTTTTGTGCATCTTTGTATTTACACATAAGGGGATGTTCTACCTTCATACAAAGTCAAATGAGGGTTCTCTTTATTGTTCAAAAGATAAACTGTCCAGGCTCATTCTCTCTCACCTTCAGAGATGGCCTGCACTCTGTCTATGGAGTGTATATCTACCTTTACTTTAACCGCCCCCCCACCATTTACATCTCTCTAAATAAATTTACTTTTACTCAAAAAAAAAAAAAAAAGAAAAAAAAAAAAAGATAGACTATCCAATTAGAACTATTACTTAAACAGAAAAGTATTCTCAATTAATCATCCCATAGCAGGTTAGTGACTTGTTGGTGTGTACCAAATAGTTCATATGGTCACAGAGTGGGTGTTCCTGCCAGGTTTCTCTGGTCCTTCTAGATCACGAAGGGCAACAAGTTGTCAGGGGAGGTAGGAGCTATTCTAACAGTTAAGACTTTAAGATCCATCAAAAGACCCTATGCACTCAGAGCTCTGGCAATTTTCCTTCTCTACCTTCCAGAAAGCAGTGTCTTAGACAGTTATAATATTGGAATATCAAAGAGCTGACACGAGTTTAGGTAGTACTTAAATGAAACATGTATACATTCTCGTCTTACTTAAAAAATATATAAGAACAAAGATAATCAGAAAGTTTAAGAATACAAAGATTAGTGAGTAAATGAGGGATACACTCATCTGGAGCAAACTTCCTTGACCAGACAAGATTATTTTGAGCAGGTGGAAGTGTTAAGTCACAAAACTGGGATCATGAGTATTGGTTGATGTTAGGAATGTGTTTGGCTGCAAGTAGTGGCAAATTAACTTTACAGTGCTTTAAACCAAGGGTAAGCAAGCTTAAAGGGCCAGAGAGTACATATTTTAGGCTTTGGGCCAAAGAGTTTCTGTTGCAACAACTCAACTCTGTCATTGTATCATGAAAGCAGCCACAGACAATATCAAATAAGTGGGTGTGTCTGTGTTCTAGTAATACTTTATTGACAAAAACCAGAGCCAGCCTGTAGGTCATAATTTGCCAACCACTGCTTTAATCAAAAGGGCAACCACTGGTGTAAATAAATACGACTCACTTAAAAAAAGAGGCTCGCCTTTCCTCCCAGCTAGCAAGAAGGCTACAGCAGCTCCAGATGTCACATCCCTGTTCAAGGTGAGAGGAAGACCAACAAGGCTGAGTCAACCTCATCTGTCCCTTTTCACAAGAAAGCAAATGTTTACCTAAAAGCACCTTAAGGGGACCCCACCCACCCCATCCCACCGTGATCATTGATCAGATGATCAGAATCAAGCAACACAGATGGGACACAACACCAGAGTCTTAGATAAATGACAATTCACTGGCTAGGCCTAAACACACTGCTACTTCAACTAAAACTAGGGTTCTTTTAGCAATAATGCACAAATAGTCATTGGATATATAGTGAACAGCATCTGTCACAACAGATTTTTTAAATAACTTTTCTATTGGTATAATCTGCTCAGAGAAGATGAAATGTACTTTCTTAGCTTTGAACTAATTGTTAAATAGAGAGTGAGAAAGATACAGCATGGTTGATTGGGGCTGTGTAAAATAATCAAGAAAGAGTGACTCTACCTCTAGCTCCCAAAAAGTAGTGATTTAATGGGTAAGTAGGAAGTGAGAAACCTGAATGGCAGTCAGGCCTGAGCAAAAACACTTCACAAGCCATGCCTCTGTTTCTCCAACCAGAAAAATAAGATTGTTGAAGGAGATGCTCACTAAGGTCTAACATCCTCAAGCTCTAACTAACCACCTATGATTCCTTTAAATACATTGTCTGACCAAGCAAATAGAGCATCAAATATAGAGTCACAATTTCATCCTGAAAATAGTAAAGCCCAAATCACAAAGGGGGAGGATTCCCAGAGAGAACAAGTCTTCAACTAAAGAAAAAGGATTTTATTCAAATAACTTTCACACGTTAATGAAAGACTGGCATTCCATTCAACCCTTCCAATTTTCAAGAAAACACATGTGTAAGAAGGGCAGTTAACATTTTTAAAACACTATAAATGTGTCTTGTAAAAGTTATACTGTTCCTTACAACAAACTTAAAACAGTTCAAGTCAAAAATGGTAACTGTTCTAGCTAGACTACTAACTTAGAAAACCCCCAGTAACCCTCCCATTGCCACAACACCGATTAAGCAATGCCAAAGACAAGGTGGTTGTAATTAGATTTACTAGAGACATTGCTCAAATGATCACCCTTTTAACAATGACTTGGAAATTAAAACAAAGTTAAAAAAAAATCACCGAGGTTCCTTAAGAAATACGTTTTGTAAAAAATTCTTTTAGCCATTCAAGCAAAAACAGAAAGAAAAGGGAGGGGAAAAAAGAAAGGCAGGAAGGGGGAGGGAAGAAGAGAAAGAGGAAGCTCTGGAGGAAAAATATGTTTAGCAAGACTTTCTATATTTTGGGGGGAATCTTCAGTTTCATACTCATAAAAGAGACAATAGAATTCTTTTTAATAAATTGGTCATAATTCACTAAAAAGTACACTGCCAAATATGAATGCTCAAAGAAATTAACACAGAAAAATATTTTTACTTAATGCACTGAATTCAATATTTAAGGACTTGAAAAAATGGCAAAAGTGAAAATGCCATTACTTTATCATCACTGGAGAGAATGTAATTTGTTGATATGTAATTTATTTGAGGGCTAATTACATCATTTTGTGACAACTGGTAAAATATACTTATCGCTAAATTTGAAAACATACACATGAGCAAGAAGCTTTTTACAAAGAGCCCCAAAGAGTCTATCAAATGATTACTGTGTGGCAAAAGTAAAGGGGGTGGGGGAGAGAGAGAGGGAATAAGGGAGGGAGGGAGGGAGGAGAAAACTACCACCACAGAGACGCAGGGGCTACTGGAGGTTAGCAGGAAGCCTGCAGTCCAGGACTGACTTAACAGAGAATGCTATATTGAGTAATGGGTATCACAGCTCGCCTGCCACTGGAGTGGATAAGAGATACCCTGCCAGTGAGAATTCTGCACAGATTCCACCCTGTAACAGAACAGGCAGCAGTTCTCGGTCCTGACATACCAAAGGGGTTAGCAGGGGTTTCCCCAAATGCCCATTCGCAGACAGATGAAAGAACTTCCTTTGAAAAATGCTGGAGCTTTTCACCTCTGCAAAGCCGGCTTCCCTACATACTGTCTGCCATGGCCTGGCTGTCTCGGCATTTTCATCAACCCCCAGCCTCTTCACCATTTGTCATTTACACTAACATACTATAAGACGACACATTTTCAGACATGCCTCAGCATGTCTGGGATGGGAACAACCCTCACTAATCCAAGTGCTTCGGATGAAATTGTGCAAAATACGTTGTTTAAGTCGTTTATGCAAAAAGACACACACGAAGCTTAACCCGAAATGTCCCGAACTCCCCATGTGGGCATTTCCATCCTTCCAGCTCCAGAACGTCAGTGATTGAGAATTTCAGAGGGTTTGGATCATATTTTGGGGGGGGGGGGTCATATTTATTTATTTATTCTAAACCCTCATGTCTCTCACTTTCCACGCAGGAACCGGTGACTCTAGCATAGCATAGTAGCTGTGACCCCACGTTGGAAGGAGGTACGATCAAAGGCGGCCTGGCCAGACTTGGGAAAACATTTCCACCAAGAATGGACATACTGCCTGTCAAAAGGTTATTCCCACCGCGTTGGGGCAGCAGATCACGTTACTCCAGAGTAACAACATGAAAGGGCAAAATCTGGCTAGAGTCACCCATGTACGTGTTTTTCTTTCCAACAAGGGCAAATGGGAGACACCAACCTGAACAGAACATCCTTCTGATCACTTGGTGGGGAGAGGGGGGTGGGGGGGTGCTTTTCCCTGATCAATACAACCCCTAAGCCGCAGCCACTGCTTAATTCCTTTTATATGTTTCTTTTCATTCAGAAACAGCTCACATTCAGCAAGACTTTTTTTTAAAGTTTTTTCTTTTTCTTTTTTTAAATCCGAGCCATCACAAGCTATATTCTGTGGAAGACAAAATAACTTTGGAGGCGTAAATCTTAATGTCAATGACAGGAAGGCTTTGGTGAACCATTACCATAAATCTGACAAACGCTAATTTGATGGGTGGCTGTATCTGTCTGCTGCACGGCCAGTCTAGACAGTCTATTGAGAAATCCTAAAACACAACTGTTTGTTCCCTGTAACACCATCTGGATATGGCAATAAGCGCCGACCCAGCGCCATTCACACATGGATCAAAGCACATGCTAATGCTATCATGAAGTCATACACATAAAAAATTCAATCTGAGAACTCGAAGCAATTTTCCTAAGTCTTCAGTGAAGAAACCCCAGACTTATTGCGACTCAAGCTAAGTGTATGGAGGGGGGGAGAAGGGGGGAGAAAAGGAACCGAATATTTAATGAGCTTGGGCGTCCAGAGGAATGTTAGGCCACCCATTGTATTGGAAAAGGCTCATGTCACACTTCAGTCATGGTACCCGTCAGGGTGCCCCTTTACAAAAATTGATCTGAGGACCTTTGTAATTACCTGTTTCAGCTGGGGAGGGGACAGGAGGGGGGAGGGCATGGTGGATTCAGGACAAGAAATAAAAGAAGGGATTCCCAAGGTGTAAATCTAACATTGTGTTATATGGGTCTGAGCTGGCAGAAATTTTCAATATTGCACACAATATGAAAAACCTTTCTCATTAAACAGCACTGTGGCATTAGATCAAAGAATCAAGGGCCTCCTATTGAACTCCTTTAAATATTACAAACATAAGAGCAAGTCTGGCTGTGAATAAAATAGAAACAAAACCAAATTTCTTTGTCCACCCTCATCCTATAGCTGGCTAGAGAGAAACACTGCTTGAGAAATCTCTATTGCAAGTCAAATGGGAAGAATTCTGACTTCTCCCAAGGTATTTAACAAGGCAGAAATGAACACGGGTCTGGCCTTAGTGAACTCTTCGACAGGAAATTTTCAGTCAATATTACACCTTTAAAACTTTAAGCTCCTCTTTCAAAATGTATCACTCAACGGCACCATTTCAACTGCAAACCATCCAGGCACTATTTAATCCTCATCACCCTGTGAGCCAAACTTCCCAGGGAGATAGGAAGTTCTTCCTACACCCAGAGTTTCACTCCACTGAGTACTACTATGAGCAACTGATTTATTTGCTTCTTGGCTGGCTTGGATCTGATGGAAGAGCGAGACTAAAACTAACTCACAAATTTGTCATTGCCACATTCATCTGTTTGCTGGGAGACGCTAAATATGTTATGTCTCCAATTTTCACATACTTGAGCATAAGCTACACACAAATTCCCACCAACATATTTTATTTTACAGCAGTTGTAATGTAATAGTTGTTTCTACATCGTGTGTGTATGTACGTGTGTGTGTGTGTCCACACGCACCACCCCCCTCCCATAAATGAATCTTCAAAATGTATTAATCATGTCAGGGGGTTAAAAAGATACTAACAAAACCTGTCAGGAATTACACGCTATCACTGGGTGCTTTGGTGATCACGGGTTGTGTCTCATGTGGCAAATTTCAAGTTTATACAGTAGTTAAGACCATGGTCTATCCACACAAGCTTAAGCATAAAACAGTAACTGAAACAGAACACTTATACTCAACAACACACAGATATTTTCTCCCTTCTGCTCTACTTGCTAAAGCCTTCAAAGGTAATAGAGAATGAAAACATTACATTCCAGGTTTTTAAAGGTCTTGAAGTTAAAAAAAAAAAAAAAAGCTAGATTAAGTCTATAATTATTCATTTTACAATTCTAGATAGAGATTCAGTTTAAAAATATGACCAAAAAATAAGATAAACAGTCAAGCCATGCTTTTCTTGAAATTCAGTTCAATTTGAAATGAAGACTCCTCCCAAAGTTTTTCACAAAACAAGATGTATTTAACTTCTTTTCAAATGGAATATTAGTATCACAATGCTTTTGTTTCTTAAAAAGAAAAAAAGAAAAACTACCAATTTCCTCCTCCCACAGTACATGACATCTTCCCTAAAAATATCTTAAAATTTTAGAAGTTCAGGAAATACATTAACTGCCAATAACTGTGCAAGACTCCATTTACATAATGATTATACACTGTTATTTTTATATTCAACCTAAAATAGAGTTAACTATTACAAAATAATCTGGATCACAAAGACAAATAGAAGAACAGCCTATTTTTCTGTAGAGCATGTTTCTATACAGGATCCATAAAAACCCAATAAGAAGGTTTTCCTTCCCCCAGAATAGCCTTATTCTCTGAACTTCTCAATATATAAAAACTATAAAGACATTAGCTATTTTGGCCTACCAGTTAGTTAATATACACCCAGATACCTTAACAGGATTAAAAAGTATTTCATTCGGAAGGTATATGTGTAGACCCATAGGAATAAAAAGAAGTAATATGTACACACAAATGCATATCTCAGATGATCTACCATAGTGATCAGATGTTAACCTAGATAGAATTAAGGAGAAAAAAATTAAGACAAAGTAAGTGAGAAATTATAATCATTCTTGTTAACCATCTTATACATTTATATAGATATAGTTAAAAACCTATATGCCATTTCCCACATTAGAATGACTCAGTTACAACTGATCATCATGTTTGTCTACCAGGGATGGCTTTCTTTCAGGCTGTGGCTTTAATTCTGTAAGTTTAAAAGGAGAGAGAGGAAAAAAAAAAAAAAACCCACCACCCAAACATTGCTTAATGTAGCTAATCAAGCATTTTCAAAGTTAGACTGGGGATGAAATGTTAAGGCAGTATTTGATGTGATTTTAAAATGCTGCAGCAGAACAGTACTGCCACCTACTGCCAACTGTTTAACAGTGCCCATACAGTGGCCGTTTTCCCCAGAGCAGCCTCCCATTAAAGCTGACCCAACGAAGCTTTCAAAAGACACTTGATGCCGGGAGCCAAAAAGAAATCAGAAAAGTCAGATGGCTCACAGTTTTACCTCTAACTTTTAAAAAAATGTAACATCTTTTTCCTTTCGATGTATAAAGAGCTTTAATTCTTTAGGTTTAATACTCGAAATTTTAAAATCTACTGATCCACAGACTAACCTAATACCCAGTCAAGAAGACATCCATGCCTATATCCATGGAATGCTCCTGCTCCTACAGAGAATTCTTTTCAATACTTCAAAATATCATCTCTGTTACCCCTTATGCAGAAGTACATAGAACATATCTTCTAAAGAAAGCAGATCACGAACCAGCAAAAGCAAGCCTGGATACTGGCATTCCTATGTCAGTCATAAAAGTGTTCCATATTACCACTGAGGAATCATTCACTTTATTTGGGGTCACTGTGGGTCCAAGTCTGGCCCTGGATTCCTTGTGTACCCATAAAGCCACTCTGGGAGGGAGCATAGTGCACAAGTGCTGGTGCATGCTGAAATCCTAGGTGTGATTAACCTAAATCCAAACCTATGCATACCAGACAAGACTACAATAGCATCAGCGGCATGGAAGAGCCTTTGCACACCTTTTATAGTGCTCAAAAAGATACCTAGTAGATGCTTTATACAAAGCTATATCAATTTTTTAGTAATTTAAAGGGAGATGTCAAATGGGGAAATACACAATATGAAGATTATTGGAAGCAACTTGGACAGATGATATAACAAGTCAACAGGATGGCTGGTCTTCTATCAGTGTACAAGGATGCTGCATTCCATTAATGACTCCTAAAATACATACAATTATGGGCTGTAGATTTTCACATTCTAGAGAAAAACTGCTACTGCTGGATTTTTTTTTCCTTGTCTTTAAGACTGTAATCTGAAAACACAGATTACAGACACAAAACATGTAAATGACTGATTTTTAAAAGGATTTAGTCTCCACTAACATAGCCCTTTTAGGCCACATAATTGCAGAACTCCAAAGAGCCACAAAATAAACCAAAATCCCCAGACATAAAGAGATCCACTTATTAATTAAAAGCAGCTCTCTTGTGCTATTAAAATAAGGTTGGCCATGCATACTTTATTGCTGTCACAGTCTCAGATGAGGCAGTATTCAAAACACATGAAAGTAAAGTTGAATAGTTCTCTACGTAGGGAGTGGAGTTAAGTCATGTCTGCTTGCACAAAACTGTTTGCAAAGAAGCCATATATAGAGGATCAGAGTGGGGGGAGTAACTAAAACGCATCAAATCTCAGATTCAATGCTCCTCTTTGGTAGGGATGGTGCAGTGTACTACAGACAATACGAACTGAATCAGGAAGGCCTAAAACTTTTCCTGTTTTAAATACTGGAATCAGGAATGAAGACAATCACCACAAAACAGGGGAACTCTAATTTTTAAAATTACATATTAATTAAATACAAGTTTTGGGGGACTTCTTGTAAGTCTTGGTTTTGTTTTTAAACCTATACAGTTTAAATCATACTAATTATCTGTGGGGAAAAGGCAGTAGTCAGAGAAAGAAAAGAAAAGAAGAGAGAAAGGGAAAGAAAAGGGAAAGGTAGAAAAGCAAAAGAATGGAAAGAAGAGGAAAGGAAAGGGGGAAAAAAGAAAAAGAATGGTAATGGTAACTACTAACATTTCATAATGTGATTTTCAAGAATTTCTAAAATCACATTAGAACTATTACAGCCAAAAATTCATTCCTCCATACTGACTGTTTTTTTTCTAAACTATGGGTGACCATCTAACAAAATCAAAATCTTAACACAAAATTAATCCTTCCATATTTAACATTTCTTCACGAAGAGGATAATTTAACAGGTATCTTGGAGGAGTAACCTACTTTTCAATGGCTTCACTGAATGTCAGAGCATACCAAAATTATTTATGATCTTTAAAAGTATGGAAAGAAGAAACTTCTACAATAGATTATGAAAATAAAAACACTATCACCTTATTTAATGGGGTACTAATAACCATGTAACTACTTCAACTATAATGGTAACTGCCATTTAATTACAATGCCTAGTTGTTTATGCCTTGCAGATTATATGGTACTAAAGCAAGTTACCTGTTACCATATGTAAACATTTATGGTCAGCAGATGTGGAAAACAGTTTACCATAAAGGTCAAAATTGACTTAGAAATTGATCCAGCATATGAACATGATTTCTTTATCTTCCCCTATCCTTCATTTTGTTTGCTTTTGCAGTGGGTGAAAGAAGGAAAAATAGAGAGAAGCTTCTCCAAGAGATATACAGCTTTCTGGAGTCAACGGTTTATCTAAGTGGAATCTGGTACTGAAATTTATTCAGCTGGATTTCCCCCGGAGTGCGTCCTCACCGAACTTTCTGTTTGATATGCTTCATTACCTTGAAATTTTCTGGCATGGAATTCAGGTAATACTGGCCTTAAGTTAGAAGGCCGATTTTCTTGCTTGATTTTTTAATACAATCCTCAGTACCTTCACTTCATCCTTCATTTCAAGGTACCCTAGGTCCCAAGGACCTTAAACAGTGGATCCAGAACTGCATACGGGTTCCACTTTGCTACATGTTTGTTTACTAGTGTAATTAAATGGGGTTTACTCTGTAATTACCTAAAAGAGTGAACCCCACTTAATTTTGCCCTAAAATTAGCAATGGCCTCCAGCAAGAGATAAGAAACAACGCACACTCATATAATTTATTATTCTTTGTTTAGTTTGGGGAACTAACTAATGGTAGCCAATAAACCGTGCAGTCTGCCTGAAATACCCGTCCTGCTTTGGTGAGATCTGCAGTGCTAACTCCAGCCCCAGCACTAAGATAAGTCCTACGAGTGAAATCAGTAGACACGTGTCTCCTTTTTTCTTTAATTCTGAATAGAATTCCAGAATTTAGGGCAGTGAAATGCACTCTGCAGCCGCCCCCCAAAAATCTGACATTTTCTTCCTGCCGAAAGTCTCATTTCTTTCCCCAAATTGCTTCACTACATGGAAGGAAAGAATCTCTACCTTTTATCTTCATTTTTGTATCACAGTTTGGGCATATATGGGAATTTTGTATTCATTGTTTCTTTTGTTTAGTAACGTTAAGACCCAGAATACGCACCTCAAGAGTTTGGTACATTTCACATAGGTCAGAAGACAAGCGTTATGGAAATGAAATGATTTTATGATGCCTTTGCTTTAATGGGGGTTTTACACAGGGGCTTTCCTGGGAAGATGTCCAGGCAAACTGTATCCAAAGCCCAGAATGAAGGGAAAATTCACCTTGATGCAACAGAGCCGAAGAGGGATTTGCTGATTTGTCATTTTAAATGAAACACAAACTTCAATTCCAGCCCAGTTAAGAGAGCATTCCTTTGTCCTCTTAACAGATCTTTCTTTCCTTTTCTTTTTCTTTTCCTTCTTTCAAATCTTACAATTGAAAAACCACTCAAGTAAGAAGCTGACATGTGTGTACACACACCCTTTCATATAAATACATGTGCACATATATGCATACACATACGTATCTTCAAACTAGAGTTAATAAGAGTCCAGCTGGTTTAAGAAAAAATATATCCCAAACAACCCCACTCTTCTTAAGCATGAATTTCACACAAAGAACTAGATATAAACAAACCACATTTAATAAGAATAAATAAAGTATCTGTCAAGACCAAAGGAAAAAAGTCATGGGGGCTCAGAGAAGTAATTTTTATGTTATTTGACCAGAAACACACATATACATACACACACACTCACATCTCCTCAGTAAGGGTTTTCATTTAAAAGCTGGTAACAATTTTGAACAATCAAAATGCAGGAGACACTCAAGTGCCTTGGAAAATACTCCTCCTGTACCAAGTAAGTATGCACAGATCCTAAGAGCAAATTTTAAATACTAGAGAATGGGAAGTAAAAATGAGCCACGCTGAACTGAAAGATCAATCCTGAAAGGGTAAGTAAGCAAGTGCCTCCTTAACCCCAATGATTCTCACATTTCTGAGAGGTACAATTCAGTTACTCGAGCTGTTCTTGAGCAAAAATTCAACTTAAAGAGACAGCATAATTAAGTCAGCTTCTTGGCATTTTATTCAAAAAAGTGATACTGATTATTTTTACCCAAAAGATTTAGGAATAGAGTGTGGCAACCAAGTGGTACTATGCTTCCAAAAAAAAAAGCTCCACCAAACCCTCAACAACTGATGTTCAGCTTAGTAAATGGTTTGGCTAGGGCTCACCCCATAAAAAACCAAACATGCCCAAAACATCAAAAATATTTAACCCCCTATGGATACTATGGTGCTTCCCCTACAACGGTCATTACGACGTCCTAGGGGCTTCTCATCTAAGTTAACACTGACCCTGCTGGGCAGCAATAAGTCAAAGCTATGTTCGTCCTGCAAGCACATAAGATCATCCCCTTACATGGTATTAAAGTATTTGTAATGTTCAAAGGTAGAGAATGGAGGAGCGAGAAGGGCAGGATATGTATTCCTGCTGTCTCATTCCACTCACTGCTTCTCTTCCTTATCTTCCCAAAGAGAAGGAGCTTGGGGAAACTTTTCACCCACCCGTTCATAGTGGGATAAAACTGGAGGGCTCTAGTGAAAACTGGGGAAACCCTTCCCCATTCTTTTATCTCAAGCCTTGGCCTAGCTATACTTCACGAGAAGAAATGGGTCATTTGGGAGCCAAGTGGGGGCCTTGAAATGATCATGCATTATGTTATCAAATGACAGTGACTGTGCTGAGGTCAAAGTCCTCTATCTTCTTTGCTTAAGAACAATAAACCATCCTCTTGCTATCTTTAAAAACTATGTAATTTTTAAAATAAAATAGAAGTCATTTACAAAGTTTATATTCAAAACAGCTTGGTTAAAAAGAACCTGCAGAATATGTTTACATTAAGATTTATTACAGAAGTTAAAGGAGAATTGAAGTACTTAATGAACAGGTATTTTCAATCCTTCAATACCTTTCTTGAGGCACTTCTGAGTTCATATGCAGTAGGCCACGGTAGGCTAATTCATAATGCGATTCCAAAGCCTCTTAAATAGGTCAGTTTAGAGATATAAAAAGGTGTATAGGTTGATTGATAATCAATATCAATTGATAATAATTTATACGAACTTATTCAGACCACTAAGCATAGACTTCCACTGTATAGATTATTAGGGCTTTTGGGTATAAGCTTGCCAACGGTATTATCCAAATATGAAAATAGCAGACTCATTGCATTTTAAGGTCTCAAAATCAAAGTACCATAAAAACAAATCCAAACAGCATTTACCTGAAAACGTAACTATGTACAATTAATTAATGTAAATAAAGGAGCATAAAAATATCTGCCACACAGTCCTTTCAAAGAATTTATAATCTAATGAGGCAATAGATCTAAATTACCAACTTCACTAACAACAGGCAAAAGGAACCAAGTGCCAATACTGAGGGTAAGTGGCATTAAAAGTGCATGGAGGATGGAAGAGCTTCTCTGGACTTGAGAACTGGCAGCATCTCGGGAAGAGGTTACAGGAATGCCGTAGCATGGGAGCAGTGCACTGAATGCTGGGTGCATCTGGAGTAAATAGGAAAGTGTGAATACACATAGAAGACTAAAATTTCAGGACAGGGTCCAGAAACAGATGTGGCCAGAACTTAGACTGCGTTAGTATAAAAAGTGTGTGTGTGAGCGCGCGCAATGAAGGGACATGATGACCTTTCAGGTTGTAGGAGGTTAGGTCTCGGCAGAGTGGAGCTAGAGGATCACGAGGAGGCCAAGGTAACTGTCCAAGCCAGAAGAGATGCGGGCTGCACTCCAACAGTGGCCGTGGGAACACACTGCAGTCACCCTCCGCCACTGAAAGGACGTGCCATCTGATTGGATGGGGACACGAAGAGAGTTGAGACAAGGATGACAGGGAGATGGTGTGGAAACTTAATTGAGATGAGGCACAGAAAATGAAGTTGAAGGATGGAAGAACGAAAAGGAGTTTAATTTTGAAGAATATGAGCTGGAGGGGCCAACAAGACAGACGTGTAAACAGAGCCAGTGGGCGGAATGAGAGATTAATTTGTTGATTGAGTGATTGATTTCACATCTGCCACCATCCAAAAGTATGCCAAATGGCTCAAATACATAAACACAAACAATTATATGGAAAAATATAAATAGCTATAAATCAGCATCTGGGCTCAACAGTTAGAGATTGGATTGTGAAACTCAAGAGGGATCTAGGGACTGAAATTGAAAACTTGGACATCAGCAGTGTAAAAACGATAGTTGTCACCACCCCTTGAGAGTGGGAGTGGTGAGAGGGGGAGGGAGGGAATTTTTTTTTTTTTTAATTTTGTAGCACACTTTCACTGTGAATTTTTACCAACAAGCACACACTACTTTTTGCTATTTTTAAGTCGATATTTTTTAAAGGAAAAAAAAAGATTGAAGCCACAGGAACAGATGATATCACAGATTAACTCCTCAAATATTTAACAGACACTGTATACAAGGACTAGGTTAGGCACTGTGTAAAACACAAAGGTGATTCCCACCTGAGTCCTGTAGGAAAAGCACAGGTGTTGGAACCAAACAGGATTCAGACCCCTTCTCTCCCACTAATATTTATGTGGGCAAGTTTCTTAAATTCCCTTAAGTTTAGCTTTTCTCCTCTAAAATGGGACTTAACTACTTCACATGGTTGTCATAAAGATCCGAAAAGTTAATGTAGTTTAAGCACATAAAAGACAGCATTTGGCATACAATGGGTACTCAATTAAGATTCCCTTAGTTTTCAGCATTCTGCCAAGCTGGCAAAACAAAATTTAAAAGCCAGGTGGAAAAAAGCCTGAAAAGGCGTGGTCAGAGATACTCCAAGTGAAAAAAGATGGTACCATGTCATGGAGACCAAGGGAGAAAAGCTAAATTCCTTTATTCATCCATTCAACATAAACTGACTAACCATCCAAGATGTGCTGGAGTGGAGAACTATGTCCAACAAGGTGGTGAAGATGCCAAGAAGTAGATTCTCCGGCAACTAGGGAAGTGGTCCTTGCTGACTTGGGAAGTTTCCGTGGAAGAACATAAGACGCCACCTGGCCAGAGGGCTAAGGTGGTGAAGAATGAAGCAGGGAAAAGAATTAGGTCTCCTGAGAAATGTGTAACTAAGGGGATGAGAGGTCCTTGTGAAGATAAGGCTTCAGGGAAGTGAAGTGGGTCACAGGATAAAGGGAAGAGAGTCTATGGAAAGGGAGAGAGGAAGACAGGGAAGAGGGGGCAGGAGGCCCTGCAGGAGATGGATGGATGCCTAAGTAGAGAGGCTGGCCTTGGAAAAGAATAAGGAGGAAAGTGAGAATTGTGTAAACAAAATATGGATAAATGGTGAGGTGGAAAGGAGAGCTGAGGACATTCCATTTGCTCAACATCCTGCTCACTTAAAAATAAGGCAAGATTCCTATCAAAGTAAGGAAATGAATGGGAATGGGATCTCAGAAAGAAGGATCTAAAACTAACAGGACTTTCTCAGGACCACTGTGGTTCCAGCAGAGGCAGGTGGCATACATCT
Organism: Camelus bactrianus; assembly: GCF_048773025.1. Taxonomy (NCBI): domain Eukaryota; kingdom Metazoa; phylum Chordata; class Mammalia; order Artiodactyla; family Camelidae; genus Camelus; species Camelus bactrianus. The sequence goes on from NC_133541.1 coordinate 36,650,240, forward strand.
ATACTAGAAGCATTGGGCCCAGAAATATCATTTCCTCCAGTGGCCTGGTAGGTAGAAATGGGAAGGGGTGGAGGTGGAAGAAGGCAGGGAGAGGACCGTGGAAACAGTGGGCAGAAAGAAGGTTAAAAGGGCAGGGATTCTACGGATGCCAGTCAACGAAGGACTCTGGAGGTCAAAGCCTGAGAACCAGCAAGAGAAGGAAGGGAGTGAGAGATGAGATGAAAATAAGTGGAAAATGGCCATCCACTGGATTTAGGAACAACAGGAAGTTCAGAGGGACTGAAGGATGTAGAAGGTGGAAGGACAGAAGGCTGCGACCAGGAGAGCCCAGTGTCTGAATCCTCAGACAGGCCATACACATGGCTGAAGCTGGCTGATTACGAGGAAAGGAGAAACCATCCTCCAGAATTCAAAGGCCAAGCATGAACCCGGAAGCCGAGGTAATCTATGACAGTGTCACCGGACCAACTAGGGCGAAAGGGGCAACCGTGAAACAAATCCAAAGGACGAGAAATAGAAATAAAATTTTCTGAATAGATTATTTCACAAGACAAGTAAAAAAGTTGCACTAGAGAAGACCTTGCTTTTTGTCTGTTTAGAAGGTTTTAAAAATCAACGTGAACAAAAATTTTCTAATTCAAATCAAAGTCTCATCAGGAAAAGCCATTCCGCCATTCACAGGCCTCCAACTGAAGAGAGACATCAAGGATCTTCTCCCCCGCCTATCAGACAACATGGCGAGTGCACTCACCACACCTGAGGCAAAGGACACTGGTTCTGTCAGCCCCGAGGCCAAGCAGTCGAGCTCATCTTCTCCCTGCGAGCACCGAGGAAGAAAGAGGACGCCTGCCGACAGCGAGGTCCTCGGCAAGCTAAGCGAAGGGCGCTCCCGCACGTCCGCCCACACCACGCAAGGGGCGTGACAAGCCAGAGCCAGGCTCCGCCCCTCCGCCCCTGCAAATCTACTGCCTCTGGGTGGGAGAGGGGGAGCTCAGTAGTAGAGCACGCGCTTAGCATGCAGGAGGTGCTAGGTTCAAGACCCAACACCTCCATTAAAAAAAAATAAATGAATAAATAAACCTAATTGCCTCCCCCAATTAAAAAAAAATTCAAATCTATTGTTGCTATGACTATGAACATCTTTTTGCAAATGAAAAAATGGAGGCTTCTGGGGCCAGATGACTTGCTCAAAGCCACTGAATCTTGGAGAGTTTAGCACTTTCCACTAAATCACACTGCTGGAGGTCACTTTGAAGACCCAGACCGGTGGGAAAGCTCAGTGGGGGCTCTGCCTTTCATGCCCACAGAAACAGGGGCCAGCAGAGGTCTGCCCTACCTTTTACACAGAGGATTTCATGGGCTATCCTCTGCCCAGGAAGCAAGGCGACAGAGAGGTCTGGATGTTCTGGGGTCACTGCCAAGGTCGCCAGGGCAGCTACTACCAGGCAATTTCAGCACCATCAACAAGTAGCCCTCAGGGATACGTCACTTCAGACAACTTCAATGCCTTACAGCACATGAGCCACTGTCAACGCGTTCACAATTAGTGACAGGACAGGAAAACTCTCAGTCAGCACAGAAATCTAGAAAAAGCTGTAGGTACAAAACAGTAGGTGGCCCCTGCATATACAGATGGAGGTAAGGTTTTCTTCAGAGTAACTCACTTTCTGAGAAGGGACCTGGAATAGCAGAAGCAGGAAATAAGAGGATAGGGAAGAAAAGCAGATCACAACATTATCTCAAGCAAGCAGAGACAAGACAGAGGTAGAGAGAAAAACTTGGAACCCTTCAGTCTACAGAGCCAGAGGACCCTGGGGACCCTACACAAGAATTAGAAGAAACAGAAAGCTTTTATCAGAGAGCTTTTTTTTTTTTAATTGAAGCAGAGTTGATTTTACAATGTTGTGCTAGTTTTTGTTGTACAGCAAAGTGATTCAGTGACATATATATATACATATATAGATTCTTTTTCATATTTTTTTATTATGGTTTATTACAGGACATTGATATAGTTCCCTGTGCTATACAGTAGGTCCTTATTGTTTATTTTATATATGGTAGTGTGTATCTGTTAATCCCAAACTGCTAAATTTTCCCTCCTCCACCTCCTTTTCCCTTTGGCAATCATAAGGTTTTTTTCTATGTCTTTGTTTCTGTTTTGTCAATAAATTCATTTGTATCATATTTTAGGTTTCACATATAAGTGATATCATATGATATTTGTCTTTCTCTGTTTGACTTCCTTCACTTAGTATGATAATGTCTAGGTCCATCCATGTTGCTGCAAATAACATTTTATTCTTTTTTATGCTGAGTAATATACGTGTGTGTGTGTGTGTGTGTGTACACGTACGTATGTCACACCATATCTTCTTTATCCAGTCGTCTGTCAGTGGACATTTAGGTTGCTTCCATGTCTTGGCTATCACAAATAGTGTTGCTATGAACATTGGGATGCATTAATCTTTTCGAATTAGAGTTTCCTCCAGGTATATGGCCAAGAGTGGAATTACTGGTTCGGTCATATGGCAACTCTATTTTAAGTTTTTAAAGGAACTTTTATACTATTTTCCATAGTGATCGCACCAATTTACGTTCCCACCAACAGTGTAGGAGAGTTCCCTTTTCTTTATACCCATCAGAGAGCTCATTTCTAAGGGCATCTAGTTCCAAACATACTCTGCTTCTAGCCTCTGCCTCATACGATCTCTGAACCCTATAAAAGGAAGGGCAAAAGCATCCATAGAAAGCCAGCCAGAGTTGACTAACCCTGGCAAACCATTCTGTGACAGGTCACATTGTGTAACAAAGCACAACATGACAAGGCTTCCCGAGACACCCATCGCTAATCTACAGAAGTGTTGGTCCAAAACTGTGACTAAATCACTAACTTCTGCATAAAGCATAGAGCAGAAAAGGTCCAATATTCAGAGCTGGCTCAGATCTCATCTTTTGTGAATAATGATATGGTGGACAGCCAGATTAAGGCACCAAGTGGAACAGCAAGAAAACAGGAGGACCAGTCCCTCCTCCTTTCTCCAGCACTGCAGTCTCCCCCTGAGCTCTAAGAGCTGTGATGCAGTAGCAGAAGCTACCAGGGGAGAAGCACAGTCCCATTTGGAAGGGCAGGAAGGCGCTGAGAGGTCAGAGCTTAGCAACTGCACAGCAGATGCACTGCTGATGCCCAGCGATGCTCCTCATGTTCAATGTCCCTGAACACCAAAGTGATGCTGCTACCGCCAAGACAACAAAAGACAAAGGCAATGAGGAGGATATAGAGTGTCACTCTCACCTCCTGCACTACTGTTTCTTGATGTTTCTATCAGGCTTTATAACAAAAACTTGTAGCTATCTGAAGAGGTCTAGCCTCTTCCCCAAGTAAGTCACTTATTTGTTTCTCCTCTTCCTCCCGTCCATGTAAACACCAACACAACTTCTCTTTAGTGTAAAGAAAAATATTCCCCGTAATGAATTTCTGGGATCAGGAAGAAAACATTGCTAGTCACGAATCCCATTTTAAGGATTCTAAGAACTCTTCAGTCAAGAGGTTTGTTTTCTTTATTCCCCAATCTCCTTTCAATGACCTGTGCATTTTAGAAAGGGGATGTTAAAATATTACTTTAAAAGCAGCAAACGTACCATCCCTAAAAAAAACTTGTTTACTGTTGGGAGAAGCATTTCCAGGTGTCTCTGAGGGGCTTTTTCCCACCCATGTTTGTGAGGAGGGAGGTATCTGTGACACTCTTGGAACCCAAGGGCCCCTCTTGTCACCTCGGTTATCAGTGGTTACGCACAGATTTTCTTACTCCTCACTGCTCTACCAAGTCATCTCAATTCACTGAATACTCCTCAAGTTTGGACAAGACTCCAGCCACAGTGATGGCTCCCTTAGACTGGCCTTTCTAGAAAAAAAAATCCTTGGGCAGCAGCAAAAACCTGTCATGGCAACTAAAGATCTCAAGTAACAACAGGATCTCTTTCCTATTCATAGGTTTGTCTTTCTTTTCTTTAGTACACATTTTCTTTTCTCTACCAACTACAATGTGCACCAAGAGAAGGTAATATCCCAAGTATCTGACTGAGTGTGCCTGCCCTCTGGTGGGTGGCAGGGAAAAGGACACCCTACAGGAGATCCCGTGGGCATGTTCAACAGAGCCTGGGACAATGAATTAAGAGATGATGGGAGAAAGGTCACAAATCAGAATTCCCTCTGTTGGGAACATATGAAGATCTGGTAGACAATGGGATGAAATATAATAAAAAAAATTAAAAAGTTACTGAGACAGTTTTAGAGACAGGCAGCAAGATCTTAGTTTGAGATATGCTGACCTGTGTCCCTCATGCTGAGTTATGAACTATTGAGACCAGGTGTCTATGTGTACCTATTAATATCCTAACTAATTAAGTTATAATCATAAGGGTAGGGGCAGGCACTGATTTTTTTTTAAGCTCCCAGGTGATTCTTGGGTGCAGCCAGGGTTCAGAACCACTGACCTAGAATGTGTCCATCAGAATCAGACTATCCTAAACCTACTGAATCAAAATCTTTGGAGGCAGGCCCTATCTCCTGCACTTGCCGATGCTTCCCAGGGAATTCTTAGCCACTCTACCCTGCAGAAACCACTTAATACAGAAACGGGTAGGGAACTCCTAGTGGTAGAAGCAAAAGATGCCTCTTTCATTTGTAACCCAGAAGCAACCTGGAAACTGAGCCGCTTCCTCTGAATGGGGTCAGGGTCACATCAAGAAGGGTCTCATGGAAAGAGCAGGCTTCAGAAAAAGCCAGACAAACCCAACTTACAACATGGCTGGCAGGAAAGGCCCCACCATGCCTACAGGGCTTTTGGAAGATTTTTTTTTCTAAGTGGGGAGCCTTCTTCAACCTACTCCCTCAGCCTTCTGTATCCTCACCCAATCTCCTTCCACCCCAAAAGAACCAGCAGCTGAGAAGAGGCACCTAGCAGTCTCTGTTTCATTGACTTACCCTTGGGAAATAATTATTCGGAAAACAGACCCTCCTTGGGGCAACCTGAGTTAGCCAAAATCTGTCTGCCCCACTCCCCTTCTCTCAAAACACAGACAAACACACATGCAAAGCAAACTAGGCCCCCTCCTTGGTGGAGTAACCTTTAAAAAGAACTCCTGAGACAGAGTGGGGTTTGGATTGGAAGTACAGAATTTCTAGGTCCAGACCAGTGGGTTTATTTTTTGCTTTGTTTTGTTTTATTTATTTTATTTGGGGGGGAGCAGATTGGGTTTGTTTGTTTTTTGATGGATTGAACCCAGGACCTTGTGCATACTAAGCATGCACTCTACCACTGAGCATACCTTCCCCAGGACCAGTGAGTTTAATTGCTTAATAAAAGACCCAAGGGGCCTGAATGGTGCTCATAAATCATTTATACTGTCCAGAAGAGTTCTAGGACCTTGTCCGAGCTTCTCCCCTTTGAAATATCCTGATGGTATTTGGCCAAGATTTATAAAAGCTTAGGTAAGTATTACTAAGTAGATGCCACACACCTTCTAAGTGGAATCTCACTTACGAGAGCTGAATAAATGGAAACAGTATGCATTAAAAACAAAAAAACATAAAAAACAAAAGAGCCTGCCTAACCACTGACAATCCTGCATGAATTATAGCATTATTTTAAATTCTCAACCCCATATTCCTACAAAACCAACTAAAGAGACGTGTCCACACTTGCTGAGAGCATACCTACCGTACCCTTTGCTACGCGTGCCCAAATGCTATTTTCCTTTGGTGGCAACCCTGAAGGAGGTACACTTACTGGTGAGGAACTGGGTTTCCCATGGGTTAGGCAACTTGTCCCAGATCCTGCAGCTCTCGGTGGTCGAAAGAGAAAACATCAGTCCATTCTCATCAGACCCCAGGGAACACTCCTCCACAGCACTCCCTCTGTGACAGGGTCTGGAGTGGCTCTGACCCTCGTCCTCACTCCCACCCCACCGTTCTCCCTCTCAGGCCAAGAAGTCCAGGGCAACCGTAAACCTGGGTTCATCAAGTCCCATACCTTCAGGGCAGGCCAAGAACACTCCATCTGTGAGGCAGAAACAACAGAGAGGAAAGGATCCGAGGGACCCACAAGGTCTGTGGTGAACAGGAGTGTGCAGGGCCCTCCTGAAGGCATCCAGACCGCACTTCCTAAAATTCACACTGCGCTGGCCAGCTAGGATTTCTGAGGCGGTGCTGTGTTTAAATCTTACAGAAAATAAAAGGAAAGGGGAACCGGAAGAGCACAAATCAGCAAGGAGGAGATACCCTGAATGACATTTCCCAACCATCTATTTGATACATGCATCCAGATGTCTAAATACCATCTCGTCAAATGCAGTGTGACTTTTTCCTGAAAAGTTACCTTTCCAACAAACATGTTTCCTTCTCTTGATGTTCCTATTTCTCTCAAAAAAGTCAGCTGGACTTGGAAAAGGTGTCATCTGAGCCCTTCCCTTCCTCTGTATACCACCAAGTCCTCCCTGTGACCCTGTCCCCTCCCTCGGCCCCTAGTCTGGGCTCTTACTCCCTGGTGCCTCTTATCTGTTTTCGTATGTACAGCATTTCCCCTTTTAATCCCAGTGAAATAAATACTTGAATGTGTAACGTCCTTTGCAGTTATAAATGTGCTTTTGGTACATTTTCTTATTTTAGTTTTATTTTGAAGAATACAAGAGCTTGGTGAAGTAGGCAAGGAAACACTATTTATACTTTACAAGAGATGAGAGAAAACACTCAAAGGGTCAAAGTGGCTCGGCCATTGCCACTAGGATCATTGTACCTAGATGGGCAGTGCATTTGTCTCTCCCTTCCTGTCCTCTCTCTCCCTTGTCTCCCCCAATGTCCAGAACTGTGTAAGCCAACTGCTCAGGGAACATTTCTGCCTAGATACCCCACAGACACATTAAACTCACCACGTCCAAAACTACAGGCATCCTTTCCTCTTCTTAACTTGTTCCTCTCCTAGGTTCCCCAGTTCAATGAGCAAGGTCACCCATGATCCACCTACTGCTCACACTAGAAACTTGAAGTCCCTGATTCTCACCCTCCCCTGCATACTCAGCCAGTCAACAGTGTCTGTCTCCGTGATGATGAAACCATTTCTTGAAACCAGCAGTTCCCCTCAATCCCACTGCCCATCATTGCTAGGTTGTCCAGTTGTCACTGACCTGCCTATTCTGTTCTGCTCTTTACCACATTTCCATATCTCCCCAAAACCCTCAGAATACAAACCAAGCTCCTGAGCAAGGCTGATAGAGCCCTTTCAGTCCTTGGGCCAGTGCCCCTGACACACCCAGCTCCGGCTCCTGTTATAAAACACCACAGACTGGGTGCTTTAAACAAGACATTTATTTCTCACAGCTCTAGAGGCTAGGAAGTTCAAAATCAGCCTTCAGTTAGGGTTTGGTTTCAGTGAGGGCTCTCTTGCTGGCTTGCAGTTACTGTGTGGCTCCACACGGCCATGTGCTCAGGGAGGGGGAGGGGGAGAACATGAGAGAGTCAGCTAGCTCTCTCCATCCTCTGGAGTCTTTTCTAAAGGGCACTAAAGGTATCAGATCAGGGGCTCACCCTTAGGACCTCATTTAACACTAATTACCTCCATATAGGCCCTATCTCCAAATACAGTCACATTCTGAGGTGCTGGGGTTTAGAACTCCAATGTATGACTTGGGAAGAGGACGTAATTCAGTCTGTAAAATCCCTCCCCAACCTCAAGGGAAGACTTGGCCCCTTGGCAGTCTACATTCCAACCACACTGACTACTCACTGTGCTCTCACCTCCATGCCTTTGCCCAGTTTACTCCCTCTAAGAGAACTCTCTCGTCTTCCTCCTCCTGTACCTTACTCCTATCCCATTTCTTTAAGCCTCAACCTACATAACTTTAGTTCCTCCAGAAAGTCGGCCGTGACCTGCAACCCCATTGTCCCTCTGGGATTAGAGGCCCCCCCACTGTGTGTTCCCTGAACACTGATGACGTGTGCCCTTACTTATCCATGAAGGCAGGTACTAGGGCTGTCTCATTCATTGTTGGATCTGCAACATACAGCAGACAGTACACCTTCAATAGACATCATTGTCCAATGCCATTCTCAGGGAGGGAGGGAGGGAGACATGGAGGAGAAGAGGGGCTGGAGTAAGCGTAACTCCTTACTGTCTACAGAAGAAAGTCCAGTCCTTAGCTTGGCATTAGAATCCACCCTCTACTGGGCCTCAAGACTCTGATATTCATAATTTAAGGCCTGCATAGGAAAAGCAGGGCCCTATAGTGCCTCTGGGGGTAAAAACACAAGAGCCAATGGGCAGAAGTGGGAGAGAAACAGGATTGGTGTGGAAAGAGAGGAGTGTTTCATGAAGACTACAAAACAGAGGCTCAGGATTTGTGTTAAAGTATCTCGAAGGTCCACTCCACCTTCAAGACATTCTTTTCTACACTGATTTCCTCTGTTCCCACAGGAACCAACAACTACAGTCCATTCTCAGATCCCTGTTCAGTTCCCTCTGCTCACACACTGTCCTTGTCTGCAGTGGCCTGCACAACGCTCAGCCCTGCTCTTTACTAGGACAGCTGTTTTCAATGTCCCTGGACTCTGCGGGTCCCCAAGACCCTTTCAGAGGATCTGTAAGGTCAAAGCTATTTTCCTAATAATGCTATTATGAAATATTACTTTCATAATACTACGAAGATGTTATTTACCTCTTGCACTGTGTTAACATTTGCACTGACAGTGCAAAATCAAGAGTGGGTAAAACTGCTGGCCTCTTAGCACAAATTATGGTGGTGGCACCAAACTCTAGGGCAGCAGTTATATTTTTCACTGCCAGGCACTGGTAAATGGAGTGTCAGTTTCACTTACAAACACCCTTGATGGTTCAGTAAACATTATTGATTTTATTAAATTCATTGGTCTATCCTGGATTTTCAAAGAATTTTTTTACCCACACACGAGTTCTTTTTACTATTAGATTTTATTATTATTACATGTATTATCTTTATTATGACTTTTCTTTTTGTTATTCTGTGATGAAATAATACACATAGAGAATTTTTGTTGTCTATCAAAGTATAAGGGTGGAAGCAAGGAAAGTTACTTATGAACTGAACTAGCTTTTTTCTTTCATGGGATCCCATTTTTACTTGGAAAAAAAATCACTACAATTACTCAAACTTGCACATTTCATAAACATTTTCTCAAAAATAAACAAAGTGAGCCTGTCAATTTAAGGAAAACAACTGTTAGTATTTGCTGTCGGTGATAAAAGTTAAGCTTTCAAATGAAAATTAAATTTTTGGAAAACCTGTATCTGCCACCATGATAAATTCCCAATACTGTAACCCTTTCCTGATGAGATTAGTAGTGATATTAACAAATGTGATTTTTCTTATAGCACGTCGACATTTGGGAGATCTACCTAACTTGATGAACCAAAATCATGCATGGGTAAGAGATCCTTTCAAATTCCAAGATTAATAGTCAATTGATTTTTAACTCAATAGACTAGAGTAAGTTCACTGATTGGTTTCAGGTTCCACATTGCAATTAACCCTTAATAAACTACCATTTAAGAGTTTGAGAGCAGAATCACAGAAGAATACCCACAATTATTAGAAAAAGTATCAAAATACTCCTCCCTATTCTAACTTCATGTCTGCATGAGCCTCAATTTTTTCTCTATATACTTTAACCAAAGCCACCTAGTGCAACAGATTAAATGCAGAGCAGACATGAGAGTCTAGCTGTCTCTATTAAGCCAGACATTAAAGAGATCTGCAAAAATTTAAAATAATATCACTCCTCTCACTAATTTTTTTGTTTTGGAAGATAGTTATTTTTATTTAAAAAATGTTATTCACATAAATAATTTATTACTGTTACTTTAATACAAATTAGTAAATAAATATTCTCAAAGTCTCTATTTGCTAATCTATTAAATATTGATAGCTATAACCCAAGTAAACAAAGATTTTTAGGGACTTTAATCATTCTTAGCAGTATGAAGAAATGGATCCTGAGATCAAAAAGTTTGAGAAACACTGTATTACCCTATTCAGCTTGACTGTTCTTTCAATGCCACATCAGGTCCTACGTTGTCCATGAAGCTTTCCTAACCTTCGCTATATGACAGTGCACCCTCCTGGTGGCCTACTATAGCATTCACTGCCAAGGCCACTAACTTAATAATCATATGGTTGCTTTATATTAATAAGTTACATTTTTATATGATAGCTTCCTACTGTCTATGTTTAAGAATTTCAGGGAATTTGCTTTCTGATAGTTGTTAATACAGCTTGCTCCATGAAACTGAAAACACAATTACAGTCGACAAAGTTCTGTCAAAAAAGAGTAAAATGCACCCTCTAGTGGACATGTAAGCTCATAGACCACTAAACGACTTGTACTTCAAAAAGTTCGGGCCTCACCCCAGAACATTCAGATAATGAAATACTAACATAAAAGCATATGAAAATTATTAACTTGCATTTTTTGATGGCATGTTTTAAAAAGAACTAAGAAAATGTGAAACTATATCTGGTTTGGACTTAACTAAATGTAAATGTGAATCTGAGGTCACATTTCAACATGCTTGTCAAAAAATAACCTTTCTTAAATTCTTTTGAGTTAATTATAAACTAGCTATTCAAAATAATCTGTTTAAATTATGTATTATTTATTAAGTAATAATGACTTTAAATACTTAGAAATATTTATTTAACATGGATGGATAACGCCGGGATTACTACTATTAGTTCAATCTCCAGATATTAAAACTGCTCTCAACTCACAACCTCAACATTCCAATGACCTGTTAAAAATATTTTGAAAAGGGCTCTTTGAAGGATGCAAACCAAAATTAAGGGTCTATCTTTCCTTAAGTTTGCATGTTAATGTTAAAAAAAAATTCAATTCTTTGCATCTTTCTTTGAAAATAAGAGTGAAAATGTGCACACTTTTCTTTATACAGTTAAAAATAATGTAATGTAATGACATGGAACAATGTCTAAAATATACAGTTAAGTTAAAAAAAGTTACAGAATGGATGGTATGATCTAATTAATGTTCTTGAAATGTACACTTGTGTACTCATGTTTCAGCACAGATAGATGTTAACAGTTCACTAAACTATTTCTGAGAAGGAATATCCATTAACAGGAAAAGTAACAGGAGAACTTTTTACTATACTTCTAAACTGTTTAAGTGCTATGAGCATTTTTAATTCAAAATAATCAAATAGGGAACTTTTAGTACATTACAGGCATTAATAACTGATTCAAAGCATCTCATGAAATGGTACTAATTAGTTATTTCATCAACTAGGGTATGAGAAGGTTTAAGTAATAATGAGAAACTTGATCTTGCTGTTTGGCTTTTAAATCATGAGACTAGTATTCGGAAAAAGATTTTTATAATTGCCTTTATCAATAAATGATGTCTGATTCCTGGGATGATGACACAAGCTGTGGCTGTATAAACAATCCTCTCCGCCACCTTTCAGTTTAAAACTCTGGCAAGGACAGTTACTCCTTTTCAATTGATATCATCTGAACAGATGATCATACTGTTCCTTTTTTAAGTCTCAAATTCTATGATCCACGAAGCAATGAGATACCATCATGGGTCATGAAATCTTTCTAGCTTTGAGTTTTTACAGTTAGTCTCAGCCATAGCAGCCTGGTAAGTACAGTCCTTTAATGAATAATAAATTGGCATCATTCATCTCAACTGACATTAGTAAAGCTGATTGAAAACCAAAAAAAAATCAATGGTATTACCAAACCACAGCCACTAAAGAGTATACTTTACCCATTAGAATCTCAGCATCAGGTACAAAAAGAAAATGATGTATTTGCTCCAGCAGCCCTTTTTATCCAAAAACACAGTTATCTCCAAGTCAACAACTTAGACAGATGGAACAGACTGACCAAGAATAAATTTCTATTGTCATCACTTAAATGAAATTCTACTGAGCCTTTTATAATGTGTCAGTGTCTCACTCTCTAATCACATATTGTCCACTGGATATAACTGTTTAAACAAAACCCCTCTCTTTCTCAAATTCATTAAAACTCTCTAATCTCTTATTTTGTAAACTTACTCCAATTATTATTTATGTTCAGATATTTGTCTCATTTTACTAAAATCTTCTGCCTGTGCTCAAAGAAATACAACCTCCTGTTAGTCAACTAAACTGCCTCAAACACATTTAAATATTGTGGTTTTTTGAGCACAGGCAGAGCAAGTTTAAAACATAGTGAGGATAAGTCAGTATGAACCAGGATTCAATTTTCAATCTGCCCAAATTGTGTTATATGGGCAATTGCTCATTTATGAGGCTTGGCCTGGTTCACGGTGATAGAAACATGAGTGCCCCATGTGTCAGGCCCCGAGGTAAAGGAAAATACACATTTTTCAACAGTCAGCCTAAGACACATCCTTATTACTTTTAATATTACCTCTCAGCCTCTCAAATCTGAGATGAAAGAATGTCTCTCTAGGAGTTTTACCTTGCTGGCAGGCCTTTTTAAAATCATGGTAACAATGCTGTATTACATATTTGAAAGTTGCTAAGAGAGTAGATCTCAAATGTTTTTACCCCCCAGCCCCCACACTCCACAAATTGTAATTATGTGAGGTGATAGATGGGCTAACTCAGCTTATTGTGGTAATCATTTCACATATCTAAACATGTACCAAATCATCACGTTGTACACTTTAAACTTACACAATAGTATACGCCAACTATATCTCAATGAGGCTGAAAAGTGTATATATAAAAACATGGAAATAAATTATATGAAATTTAACTAAAATAAGAATAAAGGGCTACAAGTAAGATGGCAAGGTCAGAACAGTCTTACAAATGTGCTATGCAAGAAAATGGCCAAAAGGCCCCCAAAAGCAGCAAGAAGGGCAAGAGGACGTGTGTGAAGAAATACATACTTCATCAGAACTACAACTAAGGGTGGAGGATCAACCAAAAAACCCTGGTAGCTGACACAAGTTACCTTTCCCAAGAGTGGTATCTGTGGGAAGCACAGGGAATTTCATCTCTTCCCCCACTCCCCATAAAAATGCAGCACGATCGTGGAAGTCTCCTCCACTTGAAGCCCATTCCTAACAACCACAGAGCAATAGCGTTCTGTTGAAATTTTAAGACTGGAGTCTAAAAAGTGGGGCCACAGTTAACTAGTTTCCTCTGAAAGCTTTTAAGGTAAGACTGTGGAGGTATGCCCAGGAAACACCTCTATCCCAGTCAAAAAAAATCTTTTATTACAAGCAGCATCTAGTGTTTTTTGAGAGCAGAGGCAGGCAAGTTTACACTTCACTTCACTTTCAGAAATCCCTTAAGCTAAGAAGTGCCCCACCAGAGTATGCTGAACCCTAGGATCTTCCTTACTAATAAAATTTAACTAGACACCACACGCCCACTTAACTAGAGAATGCAGTTTCCAGCCTCCCTTGCAGCCAAATGTGGCCATGTGACACCACTGGACTGGAAATGGAAGTGACGTGTGTGACTCCAGAACACTTGCATAACTGCCTCCTTTCCTACTCTACCAACTCTCCCTATCAGCAGAGAAGTATCCTACGATATTAGAACAGTCTGCAATTATCAGAACTCAACCAGGGTGCTGATAGGTCATGATTAGCTGGATGGATCAATATGAACAGAAAAACAAGGGGAGAAAAAACATCTAAGTATATATGCAAACTGATTATGATGCAGGAACATTGCTGTAAAATTAACATTATGCCAATTGAGAATAGAATGACAAGATTAATAAAGTTTCTCTGTATACACAAAACTTTAAATAATACAATTCTCAAAAATAAAAATTCATCAAGAATATTACAATTGAAAACCTGGCATACCAAATGGAAACCATGTTTTAAGACCATTGCCATCTGAGGGTATCACATTAGCTGATTAAGACAAATGGAGGTGATCCTTGCAGGATATCTTGAGTGTGCCAAGTCTTCAAAAATATATTTGAATCAAAAACTGCCACTGGTCCATCTACAGGAAACTAACAGTGGGAAACAGATGGGTTATTCAGCAAATGGGGCAAAGCAACTGATTAACCAAGAGGGAAAAAAAGTTGCATCCCTGCCTCACAGCTTACTCTGAAAGAAATTCCAACTGGATTCAAATTTTAAACGTAAAAAATAAAACCACAAGAGTACCACAGGATGATGATGATGATGATGATGATGATGATAATATCATCATTTTTATATCCTTAGGGGTGTGGAAAAGACTTCAAAGAAGAAAGGAAAGTATCCGGCCATTCTTTCCACATTACTAACTCCCAACATCCTTCCTGTCGTTTTGGTTATCCCACCTGTAAGGTTAACAAAGTTGAAAACCAAAATGGGAATGCAGGAAGAAGAAGCAACCTGGTCATTGCATCTTTCCTGACCAAGGGTGAGCCCAGATTCAGGGCTAAGTGGCTCTTTTTGCCCTGGAAGCACTGCAAGTGACCACTTTCCCAGTGCTCAGCACTGCCAGCTCCAAATCCTGACCCTGAAATACTTTTAACGCCAACCCTGGCCCTAAAAGAAGAAACAGCAACAATAAAACAGACAAAAACAAAACTGTAACAACAGCCAAGAACCCAGAAACTGTGAGAACACTGAGAAAGCTGACAGTGTATGTTCCCTTCCTGATTTCTAAAACCAGCCTGCAGTACAAGACGGAAGACTGAACTTAGGCCCAAAGGATGCCCCACTCTTCCCATATTACCCCCTCCCTGCCCCGTCCCCAGAGTATTTTTCAGGAACACAGAGCACAAGAATAAGTGGTTATCACTAAAGTCATCTTACATTCATAGCCTTCAGCAGTCCCAACTCAAGAATTTGACCTTGACATAAAGCCAGCTTCACAGACCAATAGTCACTTCAAAGAACAAGAAAACCCTTGACTAAGGTTAAGTTAAAAAAAATTTTCCAAATCACCCTCAAAGGAAACAGGTCGGGTTGCTGCAATAAAGAATAAAGCACTCAACACATTTCATGAGCTAAAAGGCATTCTTAGAGATATGAAAGCTGAACCCAGAAGAGACTGACTATAACTGTCTAAGATTTGGGGCCAGATATTTACAACTGGTGAAAGACAGATAAAATAAACTAATTTTAAAAACTGGAAGTGTTACAGCTATCTAATCTAACCCATAGCGATAATCCTGAGGTCAAATACAATGGTGCTACTTTTACAGACGGCGAACTAGGCCACCAGTGATTCTTCTAAGGTGACGAAGGTAGTAAGTGGCAGAATCAGGACTCATATGTAGGTCTTCTGAACCCAAGATCAGCAGTGTTTTGCTCCATCCTATAGCATCTTCCCTACTGGAAATGACAGGTCAACTTGGAACATCTGAAGCAATCACTAGCATTAGGTAAGAAACTGAATTAACTTGGGACAGTGGCAAATGAAAAGGCTTTAATTAATGCCATTTTTTCTGAGAATTTCTTTCATATACTATAATCTAGATGTAACTAACCCTACTATCCAAGACATTAATCTTTATAAGTAAAAAATGGCATCTGCAAAGTACAGTTCAAATACCTCTTCTACAGTAAAATACTGGCACGTATCAGTTGAAAATTTCTCTTTTCTACCCCCAATATTAGTGCAGCTAAGGTGATATACTTAAGACTTACATGGGTAAAGAGTCACCTGAAAAAAAAATTGCTCTCAAAGTCGTTGGCTTCCCTGGGGCATAGGGAGTCTATGACCCTGTGGCAGAGACTGCCAGGGGTTCCACAATATATCTTCTCCTCTCCTTCCTTAGTAAGAGAAATGTGTACTTGGCCCTGTGAGGAAAATGCTGTACTTTCCAGCTTTACTTATAGTTAAGTGTGACCATGTGACAAAGTTCTAAAATATGAGAAGTAAGCAAAATTGAAATGAAATCCCAGGATGTTTTCTTAAAGGAGGCATACCATTCTTTGCCCTTCCTTCCACTGTCCAAAATGTGGCCATGATGGCTTGAGCCCAAGCAGCCGTTTTGGACAATGAGGTTTAAGCCATGCTTTGGCAGATAAAGCAACAGGATAGAAGGGGGCTGGATCCTAAAAGATCAGGGGCCACAATATTATCCCTAGACTATTTACTTCGAAATTTGTTTACGGAAATAACTTTTCCAGCTTATTTAAGCTGCTGTACTTTGGAGAGTAGAACTGATAGAGCACCCATGATTTTTTACTGCTTTGCCACATTTTCAAGCATCTCAGTTTCTCAAAAGATGACATTAAATTCTCATCTCTAATTTACTTTAAATTCAAAAATAAATATTTACATAAGCATATGTATAACCACACATGTGTATAGAGTGGGGGATTCTGTGGCAAAATGAAATATCATCCAAAAGCCCTGTTCTGGGGTACATTAGGTATCCCTCAACCACACTCAAATGACAACTTATTTATATTATTTCTCCAACACCCAACACATTGCACTGCAAGTGTCTGTTTAGGAGTTTGCCAGACACCACATCCTCCTCTCCCAGCCAACTAGACCAGGAACTTTCTAGTTCACTAGAAGTGCCTAGCATAGTGCCAGACACTCAGAAAGTGCTTGTGGACTGATTGAACAAGTCAACAACTGATCAAGTCAAAAACTAGCCTTAACAATGGGGCTCCTTGTTATAATTTGAAATCCTCTCAAGGTACTGGTTAGACATGGTACTGAGTTGTGGATTTACTCTAGTGGTTCCCAACCTTGGCAGCCTTTAAAAATGGCAAATCTCTGGATCCTGCCTACCCCCAGGGTCACTGAATCAGAACCACCTGGGTTGGATTCTAGGCACTTGCAGTGTAGACAAACTAGATCTGCACAGCTTACACAACAACTTACTTACACATTCCAGGAAGGAGAACAGTGGAGTAACTTGAAAATCCTGTGTTTCGATGTTAGCAAATGAAATAGAGGGAAATGCCTCTCTCAAGTTAGAGTGAAAAATTACCTATTGCCTTTTATCATTTTAAGTTCTACTTTCTTTAAGGTTGGTTTTCCTGCCCCTATAAAATGCTATTGCCATTCTGTGAATTCCTTTGAAATAGTTCAAACCATAAAGACAAAATAGCTAAAATTCATTTTCTCCAACTCAGTATTTCTTCCTTAATATTCAAAATGTCATCAATTATTAGTTACTACTCTCAAAACCCCTACACTTATAAATAATAAATGCCAGCTTTTAGATACTTGTTTTTAAAAAAGTACATTCCCTTTTATTTTATACACCTAACTGAAATCTGTTTCTCTTCAGTGTTGTCTGTAGTCATCTGACATTTTATTGACTTATTATGGACTCAGAAAGATTTTATGGGCCTTTTTTCTCCACTGTAAGCTATCTGGGGTAGCATTTTAAAGATCTCCTAGGAAGTTAGTGTTTCTCTTAAAGTACTCATTTCTGATAGAAAACCCAACACTTATTATAATAACACAATTAAGAACTATCTAAACAGATGTTGGCCTTTTAAAACAAACCTTCCTTTCAGGTCAGCAATACTAGTTAAATACCATCCAGTCCCATCAGTAATCTGATAATAAATATTCAGCCACATTAACAAGGTCTTCAAACTCCTGAATCACTAGTAATAATATTATGTAATGATGTTCAAACTCCCAACCCTTGATTACTCTATTAAAAATAAGCCAGCAAAACTAACAGCAACCATGTCTGGCAATCTATAATTCACTCCATAGTTGTGTTAGTAAAAATATCATCCTACATTAACTATTCAGAATCAGAAGGAAATGAACCACTCTAGATATTAAGATATTGTTTCTAAATGTGCTATATTTGGCTTTTTTGTCTTTTATTTCCTCATCTACAGAATGAAGATAATTATACTTATCTCACAAGTTTTTTTTTCCCTAAGATCACATGATTTTAATATGCTTCTCAAATAATAATCTCTCAATAAATGGCAGGACAATAATAGTATCATATAATCTGTGCCTTTTTGTAGTGACTCAAATTTACTAGTACGGGTCATCTTAAAATAACTAATTTTATGTTAAACCAGATTCCCTATATAATCTATACACAAGCTACACTGCAAGCACCAAGGTTAAGAAAATATGAACACATCTTGAAACTGAAAAAAAACTTTATTAAATTTTCTCCCCAGGAAATTGAATCAGTAATAAAATATCTCCCAGTGAAGATCATCTCAGGACTAGATGGCTCCACTGGTAAATTTTACTAAACATTTAAAGAAGAATTAGCCCCAATTCTTCTCAAACTCTTCCAAAAAATCAAAGAGGAGGGAAAACTTCCAAACTCACTTTACGAGGCCAGTATTATCCTGATACCAAAACTAGAAAAGGATACTACCAGAAAAGAAAACTATAGACCAATATCCCTCATGAGTGTTGGTCCAAAAATTCTCAATAAAATACTAGCAAACTGAATTTAGCAGCACATTAGAAGAATTACTGACCATGATCAAGAGGGATTTATCCCTGGGATGCAAAGATGGTTAACATACACAAAATCAACGTGATCTATCACATTAATAGAATGAAGGAATAGTATCACCTCGATAGTTGAAGAAAAAGTAATTGACAAAATTCAACATTCATTCATAATAAAAACTCTTAAATTAGGCTTGTAAGTAATATATCACAACATAACAAAGGCCATAAAACACAAGTCCATAGCTAACATCATACTCAGTGGTGAAAGGTTGGAGACTTCTCCTCTAAGATTAGGAACAAGACAAAGATGCCAACTCTCTCCACTTCCATTCAACATAGTACTAGAAATCCTAGCTAGAGCAAGTAGGCAAGAAAGAAAGAAAAAAAGATATCAGAATTGGAAAGGAAAAAGTAAAATTGTCTCTGTAGATGACATGATATTATATATAGAAAATCCTAAAGAATCAACCAAAAACCTATTAGATGTAATCAATGACTCAGTTAAGTTGCAGGGTACAAAATTAACCTACAAAAATCAGTAGCATTTCTATAAACCTACCATGAATTTTCTGAAAAATAAATTGACATCATTTACAACAGCACCAAAAATATAAAATATAAATTTAACAAAGAAGGTGAAAGATTTCTACTTTGAAAATGAAAAGACATCGAGGAAAGAAACTGAAGACACAAATAAATGGGGAAGTGTGTTAGTTGGGTGGTCCACCATCTCCTAAAACCCAACAGGCCCAGAGTCAAACAGATGTTCCTCGAAGATCACTTTTCTAGTCCCCACTTGCCATGTTTCTCATTCTATCAGTCCTACTATCAATCTCGAAAGGAATAACATTCTCCGAAGTTCAGGCTTAGGGCCCGCATCATGAGGATTTCCTCTTCGTAGTGGCTGGACCTACCTTCCCTCTCCCTATTCCGTCAACTGTGACGTACGCTCCTTTCTCAGATGAGACAGCCACACTCTGTGTAAGGTGTTGAGCTTGCCTAATTGGGCTGCAGTCCCTGCAGCTGTGGGGAGGGGTGTGCTGGGGCACTGTGCCCCAACTCGCAGCCCCTCAAGGTTTTACAAGAACAGGGGCAGAGCTCAAGGCCAGAGGTGTGCGTGCCTTTCTCCCCGTGACTCCACCACCTCATCCGCACAAAGCCATACACCATCAGCCAGGCAGCAGACACAGCAAACATCCTCTAAACCTTCCTGAGAACCTGGCTAGCCACCAGTTCCCATCTCCAGGCATTTCTCGGGTTCTCCCTTGCTTCTCCATCTGCACACACCCTCCATGGGTCACGCTCAGACAATGGCACTCAACTCACCTCCATCATATGGGTCTCACCCTTCCTATCCAACCTTCTGACCAACTGATTTGTTGAATTTCATTTTATGATAAAACAGACTTCTAGAATTCCAAACTTAGAAAAACAATTTAAGGAATTTGTACTAATTTGCTACCAAAGGGTTCTTTGACCTTAGAAAGAATTCATTATTTGGTTCCTGTCATCAATCAATCCATGAACAACTGAGAGAACTGAGTTTGAGTCCCAACATCTGTGTTAATGAGTCCCATCCCTTGAGCAAGTCACACAGCCTTTCGATGAGTTCGCTTGTTCATCTACAACCTGTGGCTGTGAGGCTAGAAATAATATTTGTCAGGGAACGACTGAGAGATTCCTTCTAATTCCAGAGTTCTATGAGTCTAAGTATTTACTGAACCTCTACTCTGTATCAGGATGGCAGAATGGGGGAGGATACAAGAGTTGATCTCAATGAACACATAATCTAACTGAGAAAATACTGTATCACTGGCTTCTAAATTATATGTTTAAATCCAGAAGGATTAAAGGCCTAAATGGTAAAGTAACAATATTAATAGTACTAATAAAATAACTTTGAGATCTATATAGGGAATTACTTTTACAACCCTGCACTGGGAAAGGCCTTTTATTCCCTTCTTGTGACAACAGTGCCTTGATTTATCATGGAGAAGCACTTCCCCAACCCAGTCTATATAGTTTGGGTGGGGCTGAGCCCAACTCCACAACCAGAGATGGGCACAGATGCAGGCCTAGCCAATCAGAGCCTCACACCTTCCCAACCATAGGGTCTGATTCATGGATGGACAAATAACCTCAGCCAGGACAATTAGATGAAATGAGACTCTAGAATAGAACTTTTGCAAGAATATACAATGGAGAAAAGACAGTCTTTCAACAAGTGGTGCTAGGAAAACTGGACAGCTACCTGTAAAAGACTGACCTTAGAACATTCTCAAACACCATATACAAAAATAAACTCAAAATGGATTAAAGATCTAAATGTAAGACCAGATACTATAAAACTCCTAGAAGAAAACATAGGCAGAACACTCCTGGACATAAATCACAACAGTATTTTTTTCAAACCAGCTCCTGGAATAATAGAAATAAAAGCAAAAATAAACAAATGGGATCTAATTAAACTTAAAAGCTTTTGCACAGCTAAGGATACTATCAACAAAATGTAAAGACAACCTACAGAATGGGAGAAAATATTTGCACATGATGTGACTGACAAGGGACTAATTTCCAAACTATACAAACAGCTCATACAGCTTAATATAAAAAAACAAGCAAAGCAATCAAAAAATGGGCAGAAGACCTAAACAGACATTTCTCCAAAGAAGACATCCAGATGGCGAACAAAGCACATGAAAAGATGCTCAACATCACTAATTGTTAGAGAAATACAAATTAAAACTACAATGAAATACTACCTGACACCAATCAGAATGGCCATCACTAAAAAGTCCACAAACAATAAATGCTGAAGAGGGTGTGGAGAAAAAGGAACCCTCCTACACTGTTGGTGGGAATGTAAATTGGTGCAGCCACTGTGAAGGACAGTATGGAGAGTCCTCCAAAAACTAAAAATAGACTTACCATATGATCCAGTAATCCCTCTCCTGCGCATATATCCAAAGGAAAATACAATTTGAAAGATATATGTACCCCAGTGTTCACAGCAGCACTATTTACAATAACCAAGACATGGAAACAACCCAAATGTTCATTGACAGATGACTGGATAAAGAATATTCAGTGGTATATACATACAATGGAATACTACTCAGCCATAAAAAATAATGCCATATGCAGCAACATGGATGAACCTGGAGATTGTCATTCTAAGTGAAGTAAGTCAAAAAGAGAAAGAAAAAGACCATGTGATATTGCTTATATGTGGAATCTAAAAAAAAAAAAAAAGACACAAATGAACTTATCTACAAAACAGAAACAGACTCATAGACATAGAGAACAAACTTATGGTTACCAGAGGGGAAAGGATAAACTGGGAATTTCAAATTTGCACCTCTTGGGGAACGACAGGAGTGTTAGCTATTTTGATTGTGGTGGTGGTTTCATTGGTGTATACATATCTATCAAAATTCATCAAATTGTACATACGTGTAGTTTACTGTACATAAACCATACCATAATAAAGGTGTTTTGTAAAAAAAAACCTATCTGTTGAATAAGTTGGTTATACTAAGTACATGGCATGGGATAATTACGTGTGACCAGTGCAGATAACTCCACAAAGTCAACCTTACACAAATATTTCTGGCAACTGCCTCCAGACCATGACCATTGCTATGTTTCCAATATGATGTCATTGGGCTCCTCAAATCAAGGAAATCTGAGTTGTAGAGTTCTAGAACTGGATCTTAAACATGATCTTTCATTCTGTCCTTTGTAGCAGATGTTCCTTGGGGGTATTGTGAGCATATCCATTTATGATCAATTGCAAAAAAAGTAAATCAGATATGTATTTTAAAAAAAATACAATTTTTTTTGGAATTATTAGGAACAAGTGTTTTCTTGGACGAGGGTGTTAAACACAGAGCTCTGGCAACCATCTTGCCACCAGGAGAGGAGGTCCTGCCTGAAAATGGAGCCAACTCGGAATAAAGCAGAGCTGAAAAGGTGGGTTAGCAAGTTACCTCTGAAAACATGCCTGTCCCCTGAATCCAGACACCCTGAAGCTATAGTTACTCTCTTATCCCAGGCCAGCTTGCAGTTTCTGGCTGCAACCAAGAATTCTAATATACTCCCTTTAGGGCTTCCCAATGAAAGTAAGACTGCAACCATCCCAAGGGGGTAAAAATCCATTTGCCTATGCCTTTCCAATGTGTTGATTATATAAATGAAGCCCTGGATCCAAATCCTGAGAGGCACACAACCCTACAAACTTAAAACAAAGTGTGAAAAAATATCCTCTTGCTAACACGGCTACAAAGAAATATTTAATTTTTTTAACCATTTTAAGAACATATTTCTAAGTATTAACAAGAGTAGAATGTTATTACCTATTCAGGATTCAGTAAGATTAAATAGGTGTCAGGCCATTATAGACAATATGACAACTCATTTCTGTAAAACTATTATTAGCATCAATAAACTGTCCTGGTAGTATCTGTTGAGAAAATATGCATCACCGAACTTCTGAAAATACATCACTTAACTTAGATTTAGACTGTCATGGATACATGTAATCTAGGATAACTCAAGAGCCTGTTATCTGTAATAAATACAAATACAGCATCTTTCACCTCACAACCTGAAATAATCTGCCCTTTTTTATTTTCCTCATAAACAGAGACTGAATTGTAAATAAATCTTTGCGAATCTAGGCAGCAGTTGAGAGTCACAAAAAATAGGGGATATTGAAAAGATCTGACAATTAAGTGTGTAGTATAAATAGAAAAGCACATATGCAGTGATAGTAAAATGTTATGAGTTTTCTCATAATACTAGAATTCCATGGCAGGGGTCACTGAACCAAATCTGGTCTGCTGTCTGATGTTGAGATAAAGTTTCCTTGGATTACATACAGCCAAGTCCCTGTGTTTGTTTTTGCCTTGGCTGCGTCCAGAGTATGACAGCAGAGTTGAATGATTGTGAGAGACTCGACAGCCCACAAAAACTAAAATATTTACTATCTGGCCCATTATAGAAAATTTTGAGGTCCTCTGCTCTATGGTTCTAAATCTTCACTGATCCTTTACTATGCTTTAGGCTCTGGGAATAGAGTGGGTAGGACACTATAGTAACAGAAAGACCAAGAAAGTAAGAGACAGCCTCTTTCTGCAAGCAAGAATTTAAGAGGATATAATACACATTAGAACTGTGGAAGGTGGGACGTAACTCGTAACTACATCGCATTAGAGCTAGAGCAGGGTTCCAAACTCAAATGCTTACAGAGACAGACCATGAAGGGTACCAAGAAATGGTGACTGATGACCATGTGAGGAACTTGAAGGTCTGAGTTCCACCCAAAGGGGGCAGCAGTCACTCACAAATGGGGACCCAGTAGTATCAGCTCTTCCCATTCTCCAGTTTTCCAAAAGAAGCCAGAAGTTGAAACTGTATGTGAAAATCTTTTATCTTAAATGTTAACAACAAATTTTAAGAAACTGCAAATAGTAGGGTAGGCCAAGCAAAATACCTTAGCCAGTGGGCCACATGTTTGACATGAAAGTTAAGAACTAAAGGTGCCCAAAGGAAGGATGGATAAATGTGAGCTAGCAAAAACAGATAGCCGAGAAGTTAGGTCCAAATCTCTCACTCTCAGATGTTGGATGAGTCATCCTCCCTCTCTAGGCCTTAGTTTCCACAAAATGACTACAGAATAAAATGACTAAGTTCCCTTCAGCAATACACAATGTATCCTTCTATAAGAAGTTCCTAAAATATCTTTATGAGGGAAAAACTCTAGATTTCACCCATATCTAATAATTTACAGAAGATTTTACAAAATAAAAACTCGTGTCCACCTAACTGTCCAGTGAATACTGGGAAACGAGACTAGTCTGCATAAATATAACTGACAAATTCATACACCTCATTGTCCTGTGTCATGAGTAGTTCCATGAATTTTTATGAACTTTCTCATGTCAAATACCATTACAGCAAGGCACACCCAAACTCAACCACAGAGAAAGAAAGGGTCTTTATCTGTAAGGAAGTGTGAAACAGAACTGCCGAACAAAATGTATTTTAATACCACTCCCTAAAACATGGGAAAGAATTCTGTCCTATCTACATCCAAAAGGTTGTTTTTCTTTTAAGTTGGGATCACAAAGTCAAACACAATAAAGGTCAAGTTAAGAAATAATCTAGACCGGCAGCAATACCATTATTTCCTGTTATAAAAAGAGACTAAAGGGCTTTTAAATCAGAGATGCAATTTGATCAAAAAACCCTCCGACCAGGCTCTGGAAACTGAGTTCAGGGTGGACATTATCTGCCTCCATCCAGCCCTATCCTTCCCCATCATTTTACTCTGTTAATGATTTCCCTAATTCCACACATCCTAAAAAAATATCATTAGGTGAACCATCAAAATGAAAAATTATAGCACTGCTGGCGTTTTCAGCCTTCTTAAAATTTAAAGTAAAATTTTTATTTTAAAATTTTGAAATAAAAAATGTAATTTCAATAAATGCTATTATTAATCTCAATATTACTTTCCAATGCATTCTACTGCTAAAATGAATAAAGGAAAAAAGGCTCTAATGAGCCCAGATAAATTTTCTTTGTGGACCCAGATTTAATGTGGGAGTAGTGGATTTCCTTCTGCCTAGATGTAATTGTTTCAGGCTGCTTTTCATTAACATCAATTTTCCCTCCTGCTGTCTTTCTATAAATATAACTTTAAGATAGTGTTTCATCCCTTAAGTCATAACAAAGTCCCAGAAACACTGGGCACGTCCTAGAAAGATTAGGGATTCTTTGAGGGACCATTTCCTGAACCAAGTCTTCTTATTTTACACTCACTCCAATTTAACAGGTGTACAAGATCCACGAAGATCTTCATTCACTGTTTGGAACTAACAAAACTGCCTTCACTTACTGCTCCTGTTCTTTTTCTCTGCCAAATTAAAATAGTTCTCTCCAGGTCAACTCCACAAACCCTTCTGCTTCCTCTTAACCTTTCTCTGTTTTCCTCTCTAATCAAAAACTGGCTCCTTGAGGCGCATTATGATCTGCAAATCCTCAAATTCTAAAGTCTTTTTCCTCAATCATCATTTTCTTGTATTTTTCTGGTAATATTTGACTCTGATCACTCATTCATACATCAAATGAATTTTTGAGTGCAAGCAAGGCAGATACTATGCTAGGTAAGCACTGCGTATACATGTTGAGTAAGACGTGAAACCAGCCCTCCAGATCTTACAACCCAGAGACAGATGTAAACAGATTGTTATCCAAAAATCCCTAAAGAGATAACCAGACCTCCCCCTCATCTTGAAATTCTAGAAATCTTTGGGCTGACCAATAAGATGTAACTTCCCAGGTACTAACTGGATGCTGAACAAAGTAACCCAATCCATTTTTAAGAGCTACAAGTTAATAGTTAACAATGGTATCATTCATCCCCTTACTAATTCTGAAACTTCAGTCTTTGCCTTCCATATCCAATCAGAACTAGGATCCTGCCTATTCTTTCAACCCTGCCTCCCCTTCCCCTCAGTCATTACTGGTCCCACAGTCTCCTCTTTGGCTACTGTTCTTCTCATCTCCACATTCCCTCCAGTGAGCTCATACATTTCCAACATGTAACCATGACCTTTAAGCAAATACTCTCAAACCTCTTGCCCTAGCCCCAACCTCTCCAAGCTTCAGACTCTCACAGCAAACTGCTGCACACATCTGTCAGACACTCTGTGGACATCTCAAACTCAGCAATTCCCAACTAACCTCCCCAACCTCCTCCCGTATTCTAACCTAGTTCACAGCAAAGCACGACCACCATCGCAGTCACCAAGCTGGACTCTAGATCCTGCATCTCTCGTAACACACAGAAGAGACAGACAAGGCTGGCCATTTCCACCTCTTAAATGGTTTTTGAATCTGCCCCTTTTTCTCTATCCCTTCTACCATTGCCAAATCCAGGCACCTTTTCTTTCATCCAGTGATATCATCAAAGTTAGGCACTCATCACCTCCCACTTGGCAACTGTTTTCTCAGTGAACTCTTGGCTTCCATGTTTTGCCACTTCCGTCATTTATACACTCCTGCACACTATGGCCTTCAGAATCTTCTAAAATCTCAGGTTTCCCATTGAATACAACCTAATGTTCAAATTCTGCCTGAATCCTTGGATTCAGAGTGACCACAAAGTCCTCCGTGTACTAAAACCAGCTGAGGACCTCAAGAGAGACATCGGGATCATTTCAACAACGTCCAGCCATCTTCATGGAAGAAGATATTCAGATGACGGGGGAAATTTCAACTTTGCAGATAATGGAGGTATTCATACAGAAAGCTTTGTGGTCAATCTGTCCCTATCAAATCTTTTCATTCCTATCTCCCACAGCCTGTCCTACATAAATCTGACAGCACAAACTGGCTTCCTCCCTCATGCGTATCTTGGGCACCCCTGCCCTGTTTTTGGCTCACCATGTTGCCTCCTTCTTGTCACATGATTCTACTCAATAGTCTTCCAGCCCTAGCTCTCTGCCTGTGTAATTTCTTCATGGACCGCTCTCATCTGAACTCACCCTTCTCTCAACGGCCACAGCATTCCCCTTTTATACCTATTCTCATTTGACAATGTATTACATACCATCTATCCTTTGGGTCCTCCACTACTATTTAAATTCTATAATAATTAAACTCTATGATAATTTTTCCCTTTTCTGAATTCATTTTGTCCAACAAGGTCACAAGGTCTTTGGAGTCAGGGAGCTTGTCTTAAATACTTTTTTGGCATCTCTGCTATCAAGCCTAGCATAGTGCCTTATATGCAGAATGTCTGAGACAAGCCAGTCAACAGCTGAAAAGTCAATTGGTGAACCCTAAGACAATCTCCTATATTCTCAGATTACTCATATCATCCTGAAGTAAATTATCAGAGTTAAAATAGAGGTCTTCCTAAAATCTATTAGTATAGTCACACCCTGGCCCTTCTGGAAGTTGGGGAAAATCTACGTGCTAGAAAAAGGAGAAGACACTCCATCAAAGAAAAGTTTTTAGTACTATCAGTCTTATAAATGTATTCAAGCAAGTAACACCTGGTTTAGATAAATAACCAAGTTACCTAAGTATTTAAACATATTTTCTCTGTCCTTTTTAACCATGCATTTTTCAATGGGGCAATATTGCCCCCCAAAGGGGTGAAAGGTTTGGGGGTGGGGGTGGAAAACAGATTTTTTTTTTTTTTTGCCTACAAAGCAAAAATATACATACAGAACATAAACTCATACACAGTATCTGTGTAGTATTAAAATGCCACGGGGGGAAAGATGACTAAGGGAAAAAAGTCTAAGAAAGCTCATGGAGAGGAGAGAAACAATGAAGAAAAGGTTGAGAAATGCTGGTTTAAACCAAACAGACTGTCTGCTCTACTGACTTTGCTAAAACTTTATAGTTCTTTATCAGCATTCAAAGACCATGAACAAAATCTAGAAAGTCGATGATTTAGATGATAAGTAGTTTTGTGTTTTCACGTTCTCAAAATTTTCTTTTGTATCTTGGACATTGTTAAATGTTAATTTTTTTTCACCTGCTCAAGGAAGGGTACCATTGGCTAGACATGAAGGTGAAATGAGTTTCTTATGAAAAGTGACCTGGAAATTAAGGAATTAAAGTTTTGGGGTTTTTTTCTTAAAGAAATACAATTTTAAAAATATCAAATATGTGTGAGAAAGTAGCTAGAACTGAATTAAAATTGAATAGTTATTTATATCTGTTTCCTGTTTAGCCTTTTGACAAAGTTCAGCCCTGATTTTATAGCCAGCCAGGGATAAGGTTTCCCAGAATAACCCTGATGTGGGGTCTGCTGGCAGGGAGGACCCCAGTACTACATCCTGCAATTCACACCCTATGAACACACGGTCTGCTCAACTCAACAACTTCAAAACAAAAAACAAAACGTCACTGTCCCATTTCCTCTGCCAAATCCTTCTTTGAAACTCCCAAACACAAAGAAGGGGAGGAAAGGAAAAAAAAAAAAAACATATTTAGAAACAAAGGCAGGTTGTGAGAAACATTAATAGCCCTTCCTTACTTTTTTTTTTTAAAAAATTAAGCCTTGAATTCCTCTACATAATCTGAAAAATGGGCCATGTGAGACTATGAGAGAAATACCACAGTCATAACATACTTTGGGTGTGAATGTAACATTTTTACTCAATATCAATACACAATTCAATGGGCTAATGTTTATCAGGTGGGACCATCATGAAAATCAGAGACAAAGCAAAGTAAAATAAAAGGAAAACCTAACAGTAGCAGAAGTGCCATAGATGGGGCATGAGAGCTGGCGAATGTAAAAAAGACCAAGATGAAGGGGCTTCACAAGACAGAAGACAAGATTCCTGGCTTTGGAAGTGGGCCCCTAAGCACTTGGGCACATTTAGAAAAAAAAAAAAAAAAGGCAACAACAAAGGGAACAGGGAGCTGATGGTGAGGAAGGAAGCTTCACCCCAATGGCTATGCCACCACAATGGAGGGTCTCTGGTAGCCCTACAGGAAAAGATCATTTATAATCCATTTCTACACTGCCAACTTCATGGCCTGAAAATTTTCACCCCATTTCCACACTACAGACTATTCACTGTTTCTAATTAAAATTACTAACCCTGCTTCAAGAAATATACTTAAATGTTTCATTTCAAAAATGTTAAAACAATCCTTTAAGAACACATCAAAAATCAGCTCCTATAATTACTCTCATTTCTTATCCATTCTTAAAAAGCAAATTCCTGGCCTATCTTTTCTAGTCTTAATTATTACAAAATGCTCATTGGCCCTGTTGAATCTGAGAAATGGAAGAAATAAAAAGTGTGTGTGTGAGTGAGTGAGTAAGAGAGGACTTACTATAGGGCAGACACTGTATGAAGTACTTCCCATTATAGTGTTAACTCTTCTAACACTCAAAACTGGGGCGAAGGTGTAGCTCAGTGATAAGAGTGCATGCTTAGCATATACAAAGTCCTGGGTTCAATCCCCAGTACCTCCATTAAAAAAAAAATTTTTTTTTAAATACTCAAAACACCCCTCTGGAGGTAGGTGTATTATTTTCTCTACTTTATAGACAAGGAAACAGACATAGATTAACAAATTTGCCTCCTCTATTGTTGCTTGGTTTACTCCTACATCTTCTTCCGGCTTCTTACTAGTAGAGAGAATCTCATGCACTCCTTTTCTCACTGCTTTATAATGATCAGAGATCTTATCGCTGTCTGATATTCCTGCCTTTACTTGTTTACTTGCTACTTCTGGGCTCCCCCACTAGAATGTAAGCTCCATGAAGCCAGGGATTGTTTGTGACTCATCAGAACAGTGTTTGGCACATACTAAGTGCTCTACAAATGTTTGCTGAACTTCTCAAAGGCAGTGAGTTTGCCTGTCTCATTTCTCACTCCTGAGTACCTGGTGCTGGTTGGGTATATGTTGAACTCAGTGTTCAAAGGAAACAAGTCACGGGAATAGATGAATTCATACTTGGAGTCAGGATAAAAAGAGGAAAAGGCCAAGCATGGAACACTGGAGGACTGGTTACACTTAAAGAGTGAGTTAAAGAAAAGCAGTCAACGGAGGAGACAGAAAAAGCAATGTAAGAACTAGGAGGAAAGTGAGGATGGCTGTACTGTGGAAGCCAAAGCAGAAGCGATCAACAGTGTCAAACATCAGCAAACAGGATGGAGGCCGAAAAGACGTGTTCGCATGGGTGGGAAAGCCATGGTCCAGCTGCAGCTGGCTAAAGGAGAAGTGAAGTAGAACTGGCAATGAACTCATCTTTCAGCAGTCTGTAAGTAAAAGGGGGAGAATTAGGGAGGCAATGCTGGGAATCAGGAGGGAAGGGGTTTTTTGGAATAAAAGAGACTGGAGTCAATAGACAAGGAAAGACTCAAGAAGATACACGAGGAAATGAAGATAACAGAGAACGTTCAGGAGGGAACCGGAAGAGCACAGTTGGCCAATCAGCTGGGGAAGGGAGTGGTGAAGGGGAGAGAGGCAACAATACATAGAAACATTCAGAAAAAAAAATGGAAGGATTCCTATCTCTAGTTTCTCTGTAAAGGAGTTCGTGAGGCTGCTTGCTTCCCGAGTACAGAGGAAAAAATGTGGTTGAAGTTCAGAGATAATAAGAAAAGATCTTTAACAGCTGCAGGGGGAAGAAGGCAAGCCCTCGTTGTCCAAGGGGTACGAAGGATCCCTAAGGAGCCACAGAAGGCCCACAGAGCTTGTAAGTCATCGTTCTGTACCAGAGCCAGGAGACAGGGCTGGCGAGCAGCACTTGGCAGTCTGCCAGGAGCCAGATGCACTGGAGAGGTGGGGACAGGGGACTGGGTCTGTGGACAATATATTCAGTGACTGGCCATGGGGGTCTAAGCTGTTTGGGACAATAAAAGCAGCAGGTGTGGGTGGGGCTGAAAAAAGGGACAAGAGGGAAAAGACCAGATTTTTTAAATCATCAAGAGGATGAGGAACAAGTCTGACTCAATTAAGAGAAGTGACCGCCTGCTCTGAAGTAGAAAGAGCAAAGTCCAGTAACTTCTAAGGAGGAGGCGTAAAGATCACTAAGCAGAAGAAGACCTGCGACCCTGGGGGTCTTGGGGAGAGAAATGATGGTGGAAGAGGGAGAAATGGAGGGAAATGGGTAGAAGGGAGGGAGAGCTGGCTCGGGTGACTGAGGGGCTGCTGGCGATGGAGCAGCGTCCACAGGTACTGGGGAGACAGCCACGCTGTGTGTGGAGCAGACTGTCCCTCTGCTAGGCAGCTGCTCCCAGATCAGACTGGAGCTGAAGAGCCCGAGAATTCTAAGTGGGCACACTGAAGGTCATCAGGGCCACAGTTTTAGTCAGCAGTTCACTCTCCAAAACAAAACTAATTATGAAACACAAGGTCTACCTGCAGCAGTGAAGAAGTTTCACTATACTTAGTAGTCTGATTTCAAATGTTTCCAATCAAAGGTTGTATTAAATTACAGCATTCTTTTCCCCCAATTATTAACCATGGCTGGAAAAAGCTAAAGAAACATAACACTGCCTACCTGCACAGGAGCCTAGGAAGTGATTCACTTAAAACCCCCTCCCAATTTAGGCAAGAAGAGAAAAGCAAACAATGATGTAAGGCTTTAATTAGTGCCTCACAATTTTTATGATAAAACACACACTTCAAAAGTTCTAAGGCCAAAAAGACTCTTAAGCATGCTCTGAACTGAAGCAAAAAAAGATAAACATCTTTAGGCCTCTGACAAACATCTAAGTATTTTCATGCAATTATCCCCTGCTTTCTCGAGGATGCCTTTCCACATACATAATCACACTAAAGAAAGCCAAACTCTAAAATAATGGACTGTGAACGCTGGTCGATCCAGATCGTCTATGATGTTTTTACTGCAGCACCCAGAAATGACAAAATGAAACTCAGATCTCTGCTAAACTTTACTGTTGAAATTTCTATGGCATCTTATCTGCACCCTTACTATGTCTCTCAAGTTTTAAAATATTATGCTTTCAGCTGTGGCTCTTAAAGAGCTGTTATCAGAATCACCTGAGAAGCTTTTCCTAACTACCTCAGACCTGCTGTCAGAATCTTCAAGGATCAGAACTCCAACAAGTAGATTTTTACCTTACGTTCCTTGGTATCTACCATGTGTTCCTGGTTAAGAACACCTGTGATACAGTAAGGTCCCCAGTTAAGAATATAATCAACTTTAAAGCCATGGTTCTCAAGCTTGTCTGCACATTAGTATCACCTGAAGGAATGTTGAAAAACCCCAATGCCCAGCCCACACTGCAGACCAATTATGTCAGAATCTCCGGAGGTGAATCTGGCCACCAGCCACCCCCCTTTTTTAAAAGCAACTTATGCAATTTCAGCCAGTCACCACTGACAACCACTGAAGAAGCAAGGAGTAACTTCTACCCTCTGCCTTATTTAAGTGCACGCAAATGGCTTATAATTTTATGGATGCAAAGAGCTGGTCTGTGTAACTATTTAATGAATAAGTGAAGAATAGTAACATAATTCTCTGAATTTCTCCACACTGGAACAAAACAAACAGTACTCTACGTTATCATCAAAATTTAGGCTCGTGCCTAGAAGCCACAGCCTTTGGAATAATTAGCTCAACTGTCTGTGAGTCATCAGGCAGATCACAGAAACCAAGCAGGTGACAGACATCTAAGAAACTCCCGGATGCTCTGAACATTCAATAAAAGAGTTTCACCACCACTCCAGGTAAAAGATGTACTAACCTGTACTGAAAATTTTCTTTTTCTTCTTTTAAACATTTTTTTATTGAGTGAAAATTTTCTTTAAAGAAGAGACTTGCCTCAGTTCAGTCACTTTGTGCAAAGAAACTATTTCTTCAAACCCTTTCAGTTGCAAAAGAGCATCGAGAAAGTTCTAAAGTCCAGGTTTTTAGATGCTTTATGTTGCTCTTTAGAAGGAATACATTTGCTGCTTAGAAGCCCACCTATGCTTTTGCTCCCTGAATCTGCCGAGGTTCTAGTAAACAAGTCTTCAATAAAGACACCATCCATTTAACCAAGTTCAAGCCTTCACCATCAGTTTGTCCACTGACAGGCTCTGTGTCACAGGATGAGGGTCAATCAGCATTGGTCCAAATGACATGAGAGAGCAGGAAACTGGGTTACACCCACTCCCACAGAGCACCGAGAGCTGAGAGCCGTGCCCAAGTAATCAACACCACTGGGGGAGTGGGGAGGGTGGTTAGAAAGGTTGAAGAGCTGATTAAAAACAAAGTATCACCAAATGAAAATCGAAGCTCATTCACCTCAATCTAAGTAGGTTCTTTGCCCAGCCACAAGAGAAAACTGACTTAGGTTAATGTTAAAGTTATAGTTAATTATATAATTGAGGTAAGGGATGAATGTGCTTAAAAGTAAGACACAATATAAGTAATGGCATAAGGTGAAGCAAACAGTGAGATTATCAGTATTTCTCTAAGATAAAAGAACTTCCCCCCAAATTTGGCAATCTTTAAGCTAACCCAAATTTTGGCAATTTTTTAAGGTCACCGACAAGTTTCTGAAGAAATAGGTCAATCTAGCACTGCGAGACGGAGGCTGGGGAAGGGTGGGGAAAATGGAGGATACTCAGAAACACTAGACTATCACGCACAAATTTTCTACCAAAACTTTTTTTAAAGTCTCCTGTGGATTAAACTAGGGATTGCCAAACTCTGTTCCCAGGGAACACTGATGCTCCAGGTCTTGAAGAGAGGGGCTCTACTATCCTCATCACATAAGGAAGATCCTTTGCCAATTAGCAGAGCGGGAAAGTTAATAAGACTGTTCTCAATTTCAAGATGTACCTACATTTTTTTTAACCTTGGGTGCTTGCTATATAGCGTGTCTATACAAGCCTCTATTATATAAGGAATCTGATTTAACATAGGATTATGTAATTAGTTACTTGAAGCTCATTTTTTTCCCTCAACATTCTGAAGTGTCGAGAAAGAATGCCGTAACTTCTCAGGGCTCTGTCACAACTAAATGAGTTTGAGGACCAATTAGAACAACAGTTTGAAGTCTGTACTTTTATGATGAATCTTAATGCAGAAGTCATAAAGAACTTGACAGGAATAAAGGAATGGCATCTTTTAGTACAATGGTTCTAAATCACAAAGACCCTCGTGATGGTTTTGCATGAAAGGTCCTTACAAAATATTTCTGAACCCCAGTGACTATCTTGGTGCTTGGCACATAGTAGGCACTTAGTAAAGTGGTTTGCCCTGAAGATGGAGACTTGTGAACAGATATGTGAGTCCTGAGGTTACTCAGCCTTCAGGGCCTTGCTTTCCTCATCTGGAAAAGATCAACATGGCAGGGGTGGGGGCGGAGGGGGGGAGTAGGGGGAGTTAAGTGTTGTCACAAAATTGTTTCTGCAAAATGTTATAGGAACATGTCATCTGCAGGTCGTGTATGAGTACAGACTGCTTTCTGCACTAGAGCGCACTGTGTTCTTTCTATTTTGGACGCTAGCAACACCTAAATTGCTTTCCCGTCTTCCACAGCTCTCTGCCTAGCCTTTCAAAATGCCCACCTCAGTCCTATTGTGATCTTCATGTATTTCTATCATGGCAGTTTAGAGGCAAGATCTGGAAAGAAATGCTAACCATGACCTTGACCAATTATGGGCATGACCCTGTAACCTTGTGTTCACTACTTAAATCTTCAACGCTAGGAATTTATGTTCCCAGGAAAAGACTAGCTACTGACATGGACACATATATAATCACTTTAGATCATTTTCCAAACTCTAATCCAAATCACTGTTCTTATTGTTGCACTTACTCTTGGTTTTAATGGCTGGAAAGTGAAGTATTAAATTAATTAAACAAGAAAGCCATTAGACCTTGGCTTAAATGCCTTAGTAGCCTCCCTAAGCAAACCCAAACCTATGCCTGAAACGCTTAGAAATCAACACCTAAGGTCAATTGATCGTAAAGAGCCAACTAGGCTTTCCCCTATAACGCAACCATTTAAACTACAGCCAATCAAGTAATTTCCTTGTTCTGCTTTTGCCTCTTCTCTATAAAAGACTCTCCCCTAGTTCCTGTCAGTGGAGCGCTCCTAATCACTTCTGGTTTGGTGTGGCCCAGTTCAATAATTGCTCACATAAACCCTTAAATTTTTAAATATGCCTCAGTTTCTTTTAACAGACACTGAAAAGGAATGTGATAGAAACAAAGGGTAATGTAAAGAGTTTAAAATATACTAGTTGCCCTATACATGCATGGAAAAGTTCAATTCAGAAGTAAAAGTGCAAATTAAAAATTGTTATTAATTCAAGAAAAGATATTAAAAAATCAACACAATATTTTATCTTAGATGGTAAAGATTTTGTTTTGTTTCAGTTTATAATATCTAGAGTTGAGATAAGGAGATCTACAAGAGGGCAGTCACTTGCATGCCTCATTGGTGGAAGTATGGAGTGTATGTTTCTGTACATATACAAGGAATCTAGTAATATGTACTGGGAAGGGGGGAAGAAAACAACCTTAACATGGTCCATACTTTTGATTCAATAATTTCACACCTAGGAACTTATGTTACAGAATTAATCATAACTGTTTATATTAGAAATGAATTATTGCCTACCCTGCCCATGCCCTCCACTAGGGCAATCCCACCCCAAACCAAGGCCCAGCAGACTGATCCAGAGACAAATCCTTCACCCAGGAGGGACTCTACCAACACCTGACTTGTGCCTTGAGCTGGAAAGAAACCTGGGCCAAATTCTTCTCGACTGGGAATTTCTATTTGGAAGCTAAATCATCCTTGTAGGTGTGAATGAAAAATAATGGCAGCCATCTCCGTAAACAAAGGATGCTGTGGCCATCAAGTCATCAGCCACTACCACTGCCCCCAACAGTGAGCAGAGGGAACTCAGGATGCAGAGAAGCAGGCAGCTGGGCCTATGCTGCCACCCACAATGGTCCACCCTGAGGGGACTCAGGGTGGGAAAGAACAAGATACTGGCCCTAGATAGTTAGGTGCATATGAAAGGAATGATTTCAGTGAGCCCAGACCTTTACACCTTCCCATACAGAGTAAAGCGCTAAATTCCTTAACTTGAAATATCTGGTTTTCCTTAATTAACAGCGATCTTTTGATGTTCCAACTACCTAGTCTTTGTTGCAAAAACTCCTATATATCCTGTCTCCTCCCCTGCCTCGGCAGAACAGTCTCTTAGAGCGATCTGAGAGGTTGCTTCCCAGGATCAAGCCCTCAGAAAATCCACCAAATAAAATGTAACTCTCAACTTATAGGTTGTGCATTTTAACTCAGTCGACATAGGCTTTGGATCTAAGGGGCTATGAGTCAGGGCCAGTGACCAGAGTGATGCCAACTTCAACATAAATAAGCAGGTAAGCTGTTTGATTCATTTTTGCCATAATCGTGTATTACTTTCAAAATTAAAAAGAAATTCCAACATTTTGGGTAGGAAATAACCCAAGTATCTGGTTGCTTGGAAGTGAAGAGGTAAATGGTTTCCTGTTGGTAAAAACCAGCCCCCTTTCTAAGCCCACACAGAGAAAGGGCTGCCAGCAAAACAGGGATAGGTACTTGTTTTCAGACCACAATTGTTGGTTTCTTCCCTCCTGCTGGATTCTTTTCGGAGCTGTATGTAAACACGGGAGTATTGACTTACATTATTTGCTGCCACAACAATAACACCTTTTGTTTGCAAAACATACTTAAGTGGAGGTAGGGGAACTGTTTGTAGACACCAGCTAAGCCAGCCAGACTCAGAACCACAGGCTGCTGCTGCTTAACATGCTCCAGAAATCAACCCATCCTCCTGCTACAGATAGATACTCCCAGAGGGGCATTCCAGTCTTTGTCTTATTCATGTATTACTTCCAGCTAGCCCCATTTAAAGCAAAAAAGGATCTGAAGACACTTACAATTAACAAGAAAATTAGGGTGTTGAGAAAAGAACAATTACTAATTTAAAGAGGGAAATTCGAAGAGCACCTACCTTCTCTTGGAAGTCCTGAATCACAAACTGATCCCAAATCCAAGTATAATTCCCTCATTGTCCCCAGCACAGCTCCAGAATATGCAAACCCCCAGGGCCCTTGAACTCTGGCTTGGGCCAAAGTCCTCAAAGCAGCTCAGGATCCTCTGGAACAATGGAAAGCCATTCAGACAAGAAGTGGGGTGGAGGGACAGGGGCTTGAGAAAGAAAGCCCAGGTTCTCCCTAAGAGTCAGTGATCAAGCCAGAGCTGCTGAGAAAAATCAGGACTGCAGACCCAAAGTACCCACCCAGAGCCCCTTGGGCCAAGATGAGGTGGGGAGAGGGTGACACAGCAGGAGAAATGGAAAGCTATGATCCAGAGGTGGCTGTCGCAGGCCATGCAGGGCACACACATTTTGAGACATAAAACCTGTATAGACTAGTCCAAAAGAGAATGGCCACACTGCATTCAGTCCAGACAGCCAGTGACTTCCACCCTCATTTTCCAGCAGCGACACCAGCCC
Organism: Camelus bactrianus; assembly: GCF_048773025.1. Lineage (NCBI taxonomy): Eukaryota > Metazoa > Chordata > Mammalia > Artiodactyla > Camelidae > Camelus > Camelus bactrianus. Next base: position 36,687,697 of record NC_133541.1, read on the forward strand.
TAACTCCAGCCCAGCTCTGCTCTCAGCTGTGAGTTCAGGATAGCGTGGCCCACAAACAGAGGGAGCCTAGCAGAATGTGCCTGGGGTAGTTCAGCACCAGTCCCACCCCTATCAGGAATCTAAACAAGAAGCAGACAGCCTGGTGTGACCCAAGAGGCATCCGCACACAGGCAGGACCACATCCCTCTCACCACTGCCAACACACACACACATACACTCTTGACCTTGAGGTTAGCTACTGTCAAACAGTTCTATTACCGATTCCTGAGTATCCATGCCAGTGGCATAGATAAACAGTAAACCAAAAACCCACTGATAACCCTAAATCATTTCTTTTCAGGATTAAATACCTGATTTTGCAGGAACCAAACTGTCTGTTACTTGACTTACCCTGCACACCTCCCTCTTCCCAACACTGATATTAGTTGAAATTCTCTGAAGTGGATCACAAGGGAAATCTAAACATAGCTTAGAGGGGAGTGGGAGAAAGAAAACAGCCCAGGATCTTAGCAGGCCTTCATGGTTAAGAGGACACATTCAAAAGTCAACTGTCTCTTATACACTGCAAGGGAGGTAAATGAATCTTCTGTATTTCTGAGAAAATAGAAACATACAGAATGACCAAGTCATCTGTTCTCCGACAAACAGGACCATCAGTAGTATGTAACATTGTAATATGTTCTTATAACATTATAACCTAATTACAACGTTGCTTTTAATTTACAAAAAGCTTTCTCACTCCAGACCAACAACCAGATTGTAATGCGGATACCAAACATTAACCCCAAAAAATCACAGAAAGGGCTGTCTATCCTTAGAATTTCCACCTCCTTGACTGGTATAACTGACTCAGTTAATACAGACACACAAAAATGTGGCAAGAGCTAGAATTCCTTCTGCAATCTGAAATCACTTCCCCAAATTAACCTACATTTGTTAGCTTTCAAGTTCGACACAAACCTTTGATCGAGGCCTGGAGGGGAGACACCCAGGGCAGGCGTCCTCGGTGTTGCCACTTGGGAATGTGCATCCTCTCTTCTGTACTTTTCTTCCTACACACTTCCCACTCCCACCCAGAGCTGCCCAGAGTTAGAATACAAACCACATTTCTCTGTACAGAAAGGGAAGAAGAGCAAGTGTGGTTCCTCCAACCACAGTCCCCATGGTCCCACCTTTACCTAGTGCTTCATTGTCATAACAACTGCACACATACCAAGCTCCACTCCTTCTTTCTTTGACATCAGATTCATCACAATAAATTCCAAAACTCCCAATTGTTTTCTTCAGAGATGTCTAAGGGTACTATCCACACTGCCTCTGAGTCTGGTCTCTCACCTCTGGTTCCCCAGGAACTAATTAAAAACTGAAACAAGTCCTAGAATTAGCACTCACATTAACCCAATCAAAGACTTGCGACCTACAAAGTAGACACAAATGCCAAAAGAACACAGGGCTCTGGTTAAGCTGACTTTCTACCTAGCAAAGAAATAAAAATCCTGGTTTCAACCCCTATTTGAGAAAATTCTTTATAAAATGCACAGAATATTTTTCCTGTCTTAGAGGGGCAAACAGGATGAAACTCAGGTTGTTGTCAAACTTGAGACTCTGAAAATGACTCATCCTTCTGAACAAAGAATCACAGGGCTGGATGAAACTTTGAGATGCCATAAGCAAACCCCGTATTTTACACATGCGGATGCCAAGCTCAGGAGAGGTGAAGAAATGTGCCCCCAATCATGCAATCATCACTCTTCACTGCAGTCCCAATCTGAGTTATCAATTAGTGGCACTACCAATCCCCTCAAACCACCCAAGCCCAGAATTTGGAAAGCAGCCTAGTTAATGAGTAAACCCCAGTCTTCTTTGCAGAGGCCTTAGCGGTATGAGCCAAAGAAAAAAGTTTCACCTGCTTCTGATCCCACCTCCTGGAGGGTGACAGGCCATAGGAGGCAAGACCTGCTCTCATTTGCTGGGAGTGAGGGGCTGCAGGTGAGATATGGTGTTTCCCAGGCAGAAGGTAACTACAACGTGACTTCTATTACGGACCCAAGAGGAGTCAGTCATGGTGTCACTGGGTCATTAGCCCCAGAGAATTGTCATCCACACCCATCCTGTGGGAGAATGCCTGGACCACGATATCCTACAAGAGGCAACATCTTCTTCCTTGCCAACCACACCCATTAATAAACCTGTTTTGTTTTTTTTTTTTTAAAAGTCTGCTGCTTATGAGTCACAGTCCAGTTGGACCACACAAATTAACAAGGTAGATTTGGTAAGATTAGTCCCAGCATGTTCAAATTGTGAAGCTAACCCAGAAAGGCCTTCCAGGATAATCAGTTGTATGGCTCCTAGCAACACTGACACTATCTAGGGTCCATACTGTTGCTCCTGTCCTTCCACTGACCCTACCTAGGACTGCACCGTGCAGTAAACCACTTCTCTGTCTTCAAGGGCTTCGTAGTTAACAGATACCGTTTAATCAGTAGGACCAGGTGGCCTCTAGGCTCTCTTACTCTCCAAACAAGGATGAAGACCTTCACTGGCATACTCCCAGCACCCACAGGACTAGTTACCAATTCAGAAATCTTGACTCAGGAGCGCACTTCCTGTTCCCAAGCACATACCCCCATACCCCAGGTTCACTATAAAATTGTCCTGTGGCCCCTCAGCGGTGCTGAGGGTAGCTGCAAATGCTTTGGGATCATTGTCTACTTGGTCTAGATCCCGCCCTGTAAATTATCCTGTAAGAAACTGATCCATTGATTACACGGAGCTCCCTGTCTAGTTTTTTGGTCTCAAGCTACCTTCTCGGTTAAGTGGGCACTTTGCCTTCCCTCCATCCTCCCACATCAGGAGATCCTGCAAAGGGCCAAGATGCTGTCTTACTTCTTGAGTCTAGCACTTTACTTAGCATACAGTAGATACTCAAAAGATATTCGTCAAACTGAACTGGTCATATGTTAGATATGGAAATATTAGGACTAAATATGCAACGAACCCAGAGAACTTCAGTAGTCTGAGTTTTAATTTATCACATTTATAATTGTACAGCATATGTACCAAAAATATCCTTAGAGAATATGTAGTCTAGTTTTCTCCTTTTATGTAGCAGAAAGCTGAGGTTCAGGACAGGTAAGTGGATTATCCCACACTTACTTGTTACTCAGGTTACAAAGCTGATCATTCTCCTCCCTCTCCCCGCACGCGCACACAAGCACACACACACACCATTACCACCACCTCTTTTTGGGGGGAATGGGAAGAGTCATTTGCTTTTATCACCTAGGAATGAGTGAGGAAAAAAATCCAGTAAGACTCTGGTTAATTAGGTTCCCATCAAGTTGAGGTTTCACGTTAATGTGTCCCAGAGGATAATGTGCTATGTTTAAATTAATGGTTTAATAAATTAACACTTAATGTGCTACATTTATCTACAATAATGTATGTATCCAATACAAGGTGTCCCTTGAAAATCATTAAGTCAACATAAGAAAATGTCCTGAGATGACGTTTAAATGCATATTAAGGGCCATTTCTCTTCACGATCTGCTATCTCAAACTCTCTCATTTAAGAAACCCATTTTCCCAACAAACCTGTCTATATAAAAAACACCCATCTCCCATACAGAGTCCTAAATTCAAATGGGTATTCCTGCCTCTCTGCAACAACCTTTTTTCCTAAGATTCAAGCCACCGTCTAAGTTTCTGGTTTCAATGCTGCTTTACAAATGAGGCTAGATTCACAAGAAGCAGAACTGGGGGATGATCAGGTGATTTTCAGCGACAATTTCATTTTCAGATGAGAAAAACAAGGCCCAGATTATAAGATATTTTGCCCAACATCACTCAAGTAAACAGCAGGGCCTAAATCAGAACCTGCCTTTGCAATTCACAAATCCACCTGATTCTACAGCTTTGATTTTTAGACCCTCCAAGGACCCACTACAGAAAAACTCTGTTCCCTAAAATATGACAAACCCCAGTTATCTATTTTCATTTCTTTGTCAATAACTATATTCTTATTTCATACCCCATGTTTGGACTGCTGGGTTTTGTTCTTTCTTCCCATGACAGCAAACAGTTTTTTTCTCCTATCCTTCATAAATCAAATTATGGTAAAGTACAGTGATCTTTCCAGCCTGCCAAGCAAAGCCAAGTACTCCTCATGTGATCTCATTAAAATGAACATTTTTCAAGTTCTACATCTGTTAAAAGTTTTATCTAAGTCCTACATTAGCTTAGTCCCCCAACCCCACCCCTGACACACAAAAAATTCAGCATGTGATCCTATCAAATTAAGTTTAGACAGGAAATGAGATGATGAAATTCAATGAAAGGAACAGGCACTTTAATTCCTCTCGCCAGGCACCCACAACAGAAAGTAGCATTTGGGAACATAATGAACACAAAGGGAGTCACTGAGCAGTAAAACTTTTGGCTTATCTTTTCATCGAGGTTGAATTCATGTGATGGGGTGGGAAACCAGGATAACAATATAGCATATTTTCCACATTACTGCCTACAATTGTTGGGAAAATGTTAAGGCAGAGATTACAGGGCCAATGGCATAGCACTGTTTTTTCTTTTTCCTTTTTATCATCAATCATGGATTAAAGTGAATTATGCATTTATAAAAAATGAAAGTACAAAAAATTCTATTATTAATGGTTTTGTGAGACTCAACTCTAATTATTAAGTTGCATTTTGAACCTGTACCAGATAAAGCTAAAGAATGACAGTTGAAACGTCCCAGTTAATCTATTATTGTTATTCTTAACAAATAAAACAAGATTAGAGAGCATTAAAATATAATGAAGCAAATGAAGTTTAACATTTTTTTCTACCCCCAAAGCAATGACAGAAAAAGGGAATCACAAATTTTAAAAGATAAAGAAAGGAAAAGATAGTATTTCAATCATGGAGTATAAAATAGTAAGGAAGATGAATGTATGCTTTCCAGCCCATTGTCCAGAACCCAATGGGCCCCATGGAGAAAGGAAACAGGAAAAGTGGACCAAGGCACGTAATGAACCAATGAGGCAAAGGGTAAAACAGCAATCCTCTGTATTTGGAGTACTTCCAAAATTACATCCATCCACCCAACTACTCATCCAACAAATATTTACTGAATGTTTACTTTGGGTCAGGCAGTGTTCTGAGCAACAGGAATAGTGTAGTGAACCAAAGAAACAGAGGCCCTAACTTTACAAATCTCCAATTCTAACACTGCCCTTGGGCTCTAAGAATGTACTTCCAACATGGCACCTCCGACTCAGACATCTAAAGCCAATGTCATCTTTGCTCCCCAAATACTCCTCTGTGTTCCCTGTATCAGATAGAGGCATTACCATCCACTCGTATCTCCTGGACACTAACTATCAAGTCATTGTTTACACTCCAACTTGTTGTAATTATTCTCATTTATAAATAAAACTATTTATCTCATATGGATAAAAAGCTCTAAATATCAGAAATTTGAAAAACATTATTCATTTTTTAAACAAAACAAACTTCTCTTAACTTACATCTTTTTTTATCCTTCCCTTCTCAAATTCATATCTTTTCCATATCCCCAATTTTAATGTATTTTTATGCTTGAAAATCTTTTACTGATCATTCCATCATGTTTCCCTGCTGATGAACTGTGTAATTGATGTCTTAAATTTTAAATTCCCCGTGACCGTAGGTTTTAAATGTTTAAAAATGTTTTTCTTATGGATTTAGTTTAATAAAATTACTATTGGGCCACAATTAATAACAAAAATGTAATAAGTGTTAATAAATTCATAGTAATATAAAAAGTAAAAATTTTTGGAAATACACCTTTTTATTAGATTAATTCATAGGCTATCTACATATATTTTATAGAATATAAAGGATTATTATGTGTCACTAGAATAAGAAATATAATTCAGTATCAATTCTATTTTTCATGTTTTTAACATATAGATATAAGCCCTGAGAAACTTGACCTTATAAATAAGTTGATGGGAACAGAGGATTTGATACAGTGATATCACTTGATTCCTTCAACTTCCTCCTAATTGTATGACAAAAATCACATTGTGACTTAGCAATGTTATTTTTAGTGACCAGCTGACAATTTGAGTGTATCTGCCTTCAAATTTATTGAGGCCAAAGAACTGAAAATGACTTAACTGTTGTATTAGTTATTCACTTTCTTAACACCAACACCATATTTTGCATTTCTCCTTTGTTTTGTGCCCTGGAGGTCTTTATACTTGAGGCCAATGCACCATGACAAGCCGCAGAAGTGAGAGCAGTGACTCTCTCTCCTAACTGCAAGTAAGGTAGTTGTGAAAGGGGAGGTGATAAAAGAATTTACACAGATGGACACTGATTTCCTTACCATCATCTCAACGCCTGCATACCTCCTGGACTGTCTTTGTGTATCCCAGGGGCATGTATTACCAATTTCAACACACTGATTGGAGCTCTGTTCACTCATTTATTCATTCATTCCACAAATATTTTCTGAACACCTGCAACACGTCAGACACTTACCAAGGTTCTGGAGGTACGGGCATGAACCAGTCAGACTCCCTGCCTTTATGAACCTTCCAAGTAGGAGTACACAGTCTGTGAGATGTGTGTGAGCTGCCCGAGCCTTCTGGAGCCTGGGCCAAGCACTCTGTCCTCCCCAGCCCAAGGAACCATATACCCACTTAGTCAAGTTACTGAGCACCTACTGCATGCCAGAGCCCTAGCTAAACTCAAAGGAATACAGAGGACACAGACTGATTCTCTGGTAAGCAATGAGCATAAACCTCTCATTCAGATTCACTTCGTGTAATATTTTATGTCCATGTTCAAGTAAATTTGAGTTCTGCAAAGCAAAGACCAAGTCATTACCAGGGTCAAATTATATTCTCCTCTAGATATATAATATTAATGTGTTGGCTCTGCTTAAAATCTGAAACACAATTTTGTTGCCAAGTTATGGATGTGAGTGAGCCATACCCCTGATAGTGACTGCACTCTAGAATAATTTTTAGTAACTGACAAAAACAAGTTACTCTATTAAAAAAAAAAAACTAGTCATGAGGACTAAACACTTACCAAGAAAACAAAGTCAACCATCTGTGAAAAGAGATAACATAAACATATGCATTTCCTAGGGTGAAAATTTCCATCAACCAGATAGCCTCTGGTTAAGGGATCACTATGTCATTTATGTTGGAAAATATTAAACATTTTAAGTTCCTAAGTGATTCTAAACGCTTATCAAGAACAGAGCCCCTCCACCTAACCACACAGCTACAATTGATAATAACCAAAAGAAACTTTCCAAAGGCCTTTGTAAAAAATGATATGCATCTAACTAGTCAATTTTCTACTGCCTCTCTTTTTTATTTTGTCTTTTAAATTAGGGTATCTACAGTCAAGAAATGAGAAATGTCCTATTTCATATATAAAGTTGAGTTAGCAAAGAATATATAATCAGAATTTTTTCTCCACAAGTGATAATAGACTTGCAGTTATAGCCACTATTTCATACCATTAAGCCTTGGAAGTGAAGGCAGCTAGCAGAGTGAGAAGGGTCACCTATAACGAGACAGAACACAACATGAAGGCCGAACTCTTAACCCTGCCTTCAACTGTGTAACAGCCTAACCAAAAGAACTTGGCATAGAACACATTGTTTATTAACATGGTAAACCCAAATGAAGGAAAATGCTCCCTAAGGTTCCACCTAGATGATAATATTTCAAATCTAAAAAAAAAAATCTGAAACTTTAGCAAGCAATACTGAATTCAGATGATCCCTTTCTGGACGTCAAAATATGCTATGAAGTTATAATGAAAAGACACAGATTATGTTGTAAGTGCATAAAAGATACTATAGCCTCCAAACAGAGTACAGTCTGTGAATTTTGGGTAAATCTAGAAAAATATCAACCTCAGATTTAGGGTAATTATGAACTTTAAAATATGTATCAATCAACAAAGATGAGATAAATTGTACACTGCACCCGTGGCAAGATGCACTGAGGATGTGATGTCATCTACATAATGTCCCTGCCAAAAATGCTTAACATTAATCCAATCATAATGAAACAGTTACACAAATCTAAACTGAAAGACATTCTGCAAAATAACTGGCCTGGTCCTTTCAAAAATGTCAATGAACAAAAGACAAAAAGAGAAAAGAAAAAGAAAATGTTGAGAAACTATTCTAGATTAAATTCAACAAATTCAAACTGAACATCTATTGCCTGGAAAGTAGCAAAGTATGGTGGCTAAGGGCTTGGAATTCGGCATAAATCCACTCAAATTCTAGCTCCAAATCTGGTCTCTACCACATGGCAAAGATATTTAACCACACTACTCCCCAGTTTCCTCTCTATAAAGTGAGGATAAGAGTGCCTCCTTCACAAGATTGTACAGTCCAATGAATTCCTCTACAAACGACTTAGCACACTGCGTAAGTACTCAGTAAATTTCAGCAGTGATGATGATGATGGTGGTAAAGGGACATTGGGTGCTGGTGGAACTAGAGAGACAGGACAACATGGTCACCGACCAACTGAGCTGACACAGAGAAATTAACAAGTAACAGGCAATTCAAAGACTGCACAATACAGGAACTTCTGCTGGTAAAAGACTCTAGAGTGCAAAGAAAAGGAACAACTAAAAAGAGCATTTAATCCAGGTATTAGAGGTCATGGAGGGCTTCCCAGAAGAGGTGACAGCTGACATTCCAGGATGAGAAGATAGCACATACACATACAAAGTGCTGGAAGTTAAAAAGAGAGAGAGAGAGAAGACCAGCAGCTGAAAATAGATGAGTATGCCTGGAATATACAGTGCTGGAGATGGAAGAGGAGGCAGAGAGAGAAGTCTAAATGGATAAGCAGGGCCAACTTCTGCAAGGCACCTGGTAAACTATATTAGGGATTCTGGACTTTAACTTAAGAGCAATGGGAGACTACTGAGAAGTTTTCAGCAAAAGCAGATCTGCGTTGCAGAGACTACATTGGTTGCAGACGGAAAAAAGGATTGAGAGGCGGCAAGACTGGAAAGGGAAGACAACTAGCAGGAGGCTGTTTGGGTTTTCTAGGCGAAAAATGGTGGTGCTAGAACCTGGGGAACAGCAGCACAGAGGAGAGGTGACTAGAGAGCCCCAACCTGGGGACTGATAAGATGAGGAGGCAGGAGAAAGCTGAGGACTGAGTCCAGTTCCTGACGTGGCTGCTGGATAGGCTGTTGCCCAGTCACCAAGGAAGGAAGCACAGGCCATGAGCAACGCTGAGGTGGAGAGTGAGGGCCACTCTGGAGGAGCCGTGCGGGAGTCACAAAGGTCTGCAGCGAGCAAGACATAATTGTGAGAGGGAAGGGTACACTCTGCATTCCCCAGAATAAAACACCCAAACCGAACAGATGTTATCTTGCCCTTATAATGGGCTCCAGTTTCCAAACATGATAAAAATATGGCAGTCCTGTCCATCTCACACATATCACAGTGTAACTCTCTTACTGTTTAAATATACAGGATGGAGATTTGTGGCTCTCAACGGGTTCATTAAACCCCAAAATTCAAATCCCCCTGCCAAGAAAGTTAGCACCATTAGCTAGATATTCTTACACTACTTGAGAACATTATTTTTTTTATTAAAGAAAATAAGAAATCATAAAATCTCACTTTCTAGACTCTAACTCTCCACTTATATCCTCTAAAATAAAAAATGTCAAAATAAAAATGCACACTAACCACATGTGTGCATGTGTCTATGGACAAAAATACTTATGTTAATATTTGTAAATAAAACACTAGATTTGATCTTGGCCCATAAAGCCTCAATTATCCATCCAATCAGAAGCTGGACTTGTAACAAACATGAAATCACTTTTGCTGCCCCACTGTGTGCTCATGCAGCATGTGCACTGACAATGGCTGCAGGCAATGATGACTCTTCAACACACCTTCCACAAGGAGAAACTGCCCAGCCTGATGGCTGAGGCACGGATCAATCTGCCTTAGCTTATTTCCTTGTGAGACGGTGAATTGTCCCCCAATATCCATTCTCTTCTCCATGTTAGGAATAGAACCCACAGAGTCTTAGCTCCATACCAAAGCCCCCATTTCCAAGTCTCTTCTGCAGAGATCAGTCATGAGACTCCAACTTCCAGGACTTGGGAAGTGAGGGGAAGGGATGTGCGCAACTTCCAGGTCAAGCCCATAAACTGAACTACTTGGCCTCCACTCCCCCTTTCCCAAAAAACTAACAGAGACATGGGAGTGGTGAGCCGTCTTCAACCTGCACATAAGTATAATAATCTAGGCAATGGAACAACATGCTAGAGGATCCTACGTCCCTAAAAGATTCGTGAAACAAAGAGCTAGACTCTAAACTGACTACCAGCTTAGATTCTGATATGAAATAGAAACGTATTCTGCTTAAGACACTGTTATTTTGATTGTTATTAAAACAGCCAAACCAGTAACTTAATTCATCCCCACTCCATTAAACTCCACAGTTATGCTGAATTTCTTCAATTAAGGTGTGCCTCCCTTTGTCTTGGAGCTTGCCATTTCTTTATCATGACTGCAGACATCTCAGCATTCCACAGTTTACAATAAATATTTAAGCTGGAGTCATCAAGGAGCACAATAAACAGGTTTGGTCAACACCACTCCTCTCCACGTGGTCATGTGTTAACCCTGCTCTTTAGTTTGTTGCCAGAGTCAGGATTTGCAGAGCCAATGTGCAGGGCTGCCAGTCTATCTGACAAATATTTAACGGTGATGTTTTACAGGACAATGACATCCTAATCTGGCATCAGGACTTGCTTACCTTGATTTTCTTTCCCTCCAACATGATGACAGAGTGCAGAGTCCTCTATACTTCCCTCTCTGTGCCTGTGGCAGGCAGAATGATGCTTCTCTTCCCCTCCTTCACGAGATGTCCATGTTCTAATCCCTGAAACCTGTAGCTATGTTACCTTACATGGCAAAAAGGGGTTTCGCAGATGTGATTAAGGATCTTGAGACAGGAAGGGTAGCCTGGGTTATCCAGGTGGGCACAATTTAATCACAGGGGTCCTTATAAAGAGACAGGAGAGTTAGATGTGTCAGAGAAGATGTGACAAACAAAGCAGAAGATGAAGTGATGCCATTGCTAGAAGGGGACCACGAGCCCAGGAATACAGGCAGCCACCAGAAGCCCCGAAAGGCAGGGACTGGATCCTCCTCTGGAGTCTCCAGAAAGAACACAGCCCTGCCAACATCTTGATTTTAGCCCACTGAGACTCATATCAGACTTCTGACTTCCAGAACAATAGGGAAATAAATTTATGGTGTTGCAAGCCACGAAATGTGTGGTCATTTGTTTCAGCAGCAATAGAAAACATAAAGTGTCCTTACATGTAGCATTATACATTGTAAAAACTCAAATGGTAAGTGTAGGATTTGTTTAGACTTAAAAGAGTCAGATTAAAATAAACAGTTTTAATAATATACATTACTAATAATATTACAAATAATAATATACAATCTATTTTGCCATTTGTTGTAGCTCTCCCTGCCCTCTCCCAGGGGGGAAAAAGACACAGAAGTTGAATATGAGCAGTGAGGTAGCACCGGCAAATGTCACAGCCAGATAAAAGGATGATCACCACCCACAACTGAGAAAGTCTCTATCTCAGGATGCATCTGGATGCCATTTTCACAAATTCTCGTACTATTTTAAAGGATGAATGCTTTCTCTGCTAGCATAACAGTATTTGATACTTTCTGCAAAATCAAAAGAACTGAAAGACACTTCAGAGCTCTGATTACTAACCAAAATCTAACCATGCACGCTATTTTACTAGGATTATTAAGTTGAAATCTCACTCACCACCAGATTGAATTTTAGTTTGTGCAGGCGTCAGGGATGCAGAGGCAACGACCAGTCCCTGGGGTCTCTGTGCTTTAAATGGTACCACCCTGGAGAGGCAAGATTAACTGATCCAGCTTCATTCATCTCGGCCTCCGAGCTTTCAGGTTTGAGCAAAGGGGTTCACATCCCAACAAGGAAGACGGCCAGATGCTCAGATTAGCCCTCCAACCCTCATCCTGCTCTGGCCACCACAAGCTGCTCGCCCATCACTGTGCTCCTGGCTCTACTAAGTTACAGTTCCCAATTTAGAGAGGTCTGGGGGCAACTGCAGGTCCCTCTGAGGGCAACTACCCTCACACTCTAAAGGGGAGTCCTAAGCTATGCCCTTGAGTGCCCCTTAACCCAGAATTAATCCACACCTGACCACCAACAGTTCATTTCACGATCTCATTCTCTGCTGTGGCCTGTTGCCATTGCCAGAATTTCATAACATCATAGACCTACAATTGTAATGTAAACTCTTGGCCTGGACTTACTTCCCCCCTGTCCTCCTGACCAGAACCCAATGAATGCTGTTATGAAATACCCAAAATAGTCTAGATCCACGTAACAGGGCTTCTTTTGTTTCAAAAACTAAACTACCTCTTTGTAATACATCGCGGTATCACATTCGAGAGCGCACACTCTGTCCTGTGCCACATCACTCAGGACAGAGTTATCTCCTCAAGCAGATGCTTGGGTCTGAAGAACATTTTTTCTGCTTTGCTCTGTTTCAATTTGTTCTAGGGTTTGGGAGCTGTTATAACCCCATCACTGTGTGTAAGTTTCTCTGCCCAGAAAACTGAGGAAGGATTTGCTTTCTTCAGCTTCCTGAGTTAAGGCACTCTATATAAGCATCATTTCCTTTCAGTGCCTAGAGAAAGCTCTGTCCACGCCAAACACTGGGGAGAAGGGCAGATGGCATGTATATCCTTTGTTGTCTCTGTGTCATGGATTTTTACTAAACTTTTTAATGTTTGAGGTTCAGTATGCATTCACCTGCATACAACACATTTACTTGTATACCTTGGAAGTTTTCTGTGTGTCTGCCCTGTATACATTCCATTTTGGGCATGGCTCATTTCAGACTGTGGATCTCAAATCTGTAAGAACTATGGCTTTTCTCTCCTTGGTTTTTAAGTGCTTCATCAGCTGCTGTTTGGCCATAATGTTAGACGCATATAGAAATAGAAGTCTGGTCAACTACCTAACACCGTTTCTCACCCCATACACTCATCCATCATCTTTTATTTCCTCCTCTACTTTGTTTTACTCAGAACTTAGCATTTATTTTCAACAGATGCTAATAAAAGCTTTTCAGATTAATTTATGTTCTTTATTTACAATTCAGAAATTTTTTCCCCTTCCTGTTTTAGTCTGCTTGGGCTGCCAAAACAAAATATCATAGAATGGGTGGCTTAAATAACAGAAATTTCTCACAGTTCTAGAAGTTACAAGTCCGAGATCAGGGTGCCAGCACGGTCAGGTTCTGGTAAGAGCTCTTTTACCTTCTTGATTCACAGCACACACGAAGAGAAACCAAACTCTCTGATGTCTCTTTTAAGGTTAATCGCACAAGGACCCCACCCTTCTGACTGTGTCTAAACCCAGTTATCTCCCAAAGGCCCCATCACCAAACACCATCACATTGGGGATTAGGGCTTCAACACAAATTCTAGGTAGGAATGTAACTTACTCCACAGCACCCCCCTTTTGGGCACAATTTATATCAGACTTGGAATTATTTCACAGCAGAAGCTTCGTCATTAGCTATGCAGGGATTGAACACCCGTATGGTCCCAAGCCCAGGCTACGTGCTAGGTCATCAAGGATGCCTCATCACAATTCCTGACATCAACAGGCCCAGTATTTGCAGGCTCTAGTTGCTAACACATTGTTGTGTTGCCTCCCTGTGGTGTCCGCACTCAGATCTCCAGCCCAGAGCAGCACAGCTGACTGACAGCCTCCAGCTGCCACAACTGCAGGTCACCATGTCATTCGTGCTGGGGCTGGGCTTCTGCTGGGCCGCTGCCAGCCAGGGCCCGGGCATGCAGAGGTCCTGGAATTAGGCCTTTCTTGCCCATCATGGGACTCCTCACACAGGCAGCTCTGCTCAAGGAGTCCCCAGCAGCCCAAGAAAGATTTTCCAGAACCTCATTGCAGACTAAAGCTCTTCCTCCCGTTCCCTCTTCCCAGGAGCCAGACCAGCAACAGGGTCTGAAGGCTCTCCATACCTTCTCCTGTTCCCTCCCCCATGATCTCCCCAACTTCTCTCTTGCTCACTAACTCCAATATGGCATCTGCTTCCCGAGGACCCCAAAAGACACACTCAGAGTAATTTCACATAAAAGAATAGAAAACATCTCTAGCTCCCAAGTAACCTATGTATCTAAATGGGGACAAACACCACCCAATTTTGTTTTGAGATTGCAAACATCATATACAAAATCCAGCCGCTTGAGGGAAAGCGTACAATACATAAAAAGACACTCAGTGGAGACAAGCAGCAAAAATAAAAAGTCTAGAAGGAATAAAGCAAATCTGTTTTTGGTTTTTTTTTTTTTTTTAAGCTCAAAGTAACACAAAACTGACAACCATGCTCACTGCAGCATACTTGAGCAGCTACTGAGCATTCACCAAGCACCAGATGTGGTGTCCGGTGTTGAGGAAGGTCCAAGGACAAACACAGAAAGGCGCCACCCTCGGAAACTTACAGCCTGTGGTCCTATCATTTACTCAGAACTCCTGCCTCATGCAATCCAAATAATTTCCTTAAACTTTTTGTGCACACAGACTCATACTCCTCTGTGCTAGGTGGATGAAAAACAATCACTTTAATTCTTTTTAAATCCTTCCCTAGAAAGCAATTTGGTCTTTAAAAGCCACATCACTCTATTTCCTGTTCAGTCTCAGAATTCCCTAAGTAGGCCTTTAAAGGGAAAAAGTCAAGATACTTTGTCACTGAAACTTAAGATTGGAAAAGTCCTTTAATGGTCATCTACATAGACACAACCCCAACAGGCTCAGGGCACTGGAGTCGACTGAAAAGGACTCCTGTGGGGGGAAAACAAAATACCCAAAACAAACATTAACATATTTTCTATTGTTTTGTGCTATGAAATGTATCATACATAAATAAATAGAATAAAGCAAATATGTCATGTAAAGAATAATTATAAAGCCAACACCATGTGCCCACCATTCAAGCTAAGAAGTAGAATATTACAAACTTGTAAAGCCTTTTTCTTCCTTCCACTCTCCTGCAGTGGAATTCCTCTACCTCAGCACTACTGATTAATTCTTAGGTGCTTAACCCAGTGTATCGCTGGGTGTTTAGCAACCCCCTGGCTTCTGCCTAAGGAGATCCCAGTAGCACACCACCATCCACCTCAGCAGTAGCAACTGAAGTTGTCTCCAGACATCATCATATAGACCACAGAGGGCAAAACCATCCCCTGTTGAGAACTGCTGCCCTGGAGGTGACCACATCTGAATTTCTGCTTTTCTTTATAGCTTACCTACCAATATATGTAACCCTAAAACAATGTATTGCTTAGTTTTGCTATTTTTGCAATTTTTAGAAATGAAATTATATAGCATGTATTTTCCTGTGATTTTTTTCCTTTTTCAGTTTAATTACATAGAATTATTACAATTTGACTGCACATACACATTATACTGCATGTAAAAAAAGCATATACACAGTATACTGCATTTTTTTTGTTTTCATATATGTACTAGTTATTGTTTCTAAGAACAGATTAGATCTTTAGCTTTTTAAACTTACATAGTTATTAAAGGAATAAAGCCAACTACAAAATAAGAAACAACAGAATGTGGTAATCCAATCATAAAGGACAGTCAAATGTGCTTACACATATTCAAGAAATCAAAATAATTAGTTCATTTGTGTCATTATTATTGTTATTATTTTTTAGACTCTTCATATAAATGTCATATGGCATTCTTCTCTCTTTCTGGCCCACTTCACTTAGAATGACAATCTTCAGGTCCACCATATTGCTGCAAATGGCATTATTTTTATTCTTTTTTATGGCTGAGTAGTGTTCTTGTGATTTTTTTATTCGATCTTATGTTTGTAAAATGTAACCATCATGTACTATTATAGCTGTAGTTCATATATTATTTTTAGTTCATGTTTGCTGCTATATGGAGTCCTATGAAATTAATTAAAATTCCAAAATGTATTAATCCAGTCAATCACTGATAGACATTTGTGTTATTTCTAATATTCTCCTTTTATGAATACTTCTACTAGGAGCCTAAATGGGTCTCCTTAATAATTACACAACAATTTCTCTAAAGTACACACCTAGGAGTGGATTTGCGTAGGTCACAGAATACACTGGTATTCAACTTCATTATTTTTCAAATTGGTTATATAAATCTACACTCCCACCGGCAGTAAAGGACAATTCCCACAGCTCCACAGACTCCAATATTCAGTTCTTCATTTGTATTTTCATGTTTGGTACTTCAAAAATATACAGTGCTTACCATGTAAATGCCAATTCTACAAACAGAAAATGAGATCTCCATACATTCAGACATTTTCTACTAGATTGAAATAAGAGATTACAAATAAATGTTTCTTCCACAGAATTGACACCCCACCCCCGGCCCTTGTCTTGCTTCTCTCTGTAAAGAAAATCTATTGTCTTCCAACATCAGCTTTACAAACAACTGCCTGATTTTTCTTCTTCTCTCTGCTGTTTCTAGGCCAGATCAAATAAGCCAGGGATAATAAAGTGTGCAGCACAGCGCTTCATCATGGAACTATAAAGCAGATACTTCAATCTCCACTCAAAAGCATAGTTTAAGGAATGTGATTTATTATATCAGTTTGATTTCATTCCTTTAAATCCTGCTCTAATATCTAATTTTTCAAAATTAATTCTTTGACTGCTAGAAATAGTTTCACAAGCACTTTTTTTTTAGTTCAATTCTTACTAGATCATAAATCTCTATGATGCTTATAGAAAAGTAACCTTTGTAAATAGGGAAGACCTCATTTTTTT
Source organism: Camelus bactrianus (assembly GCF_048773025.1). NCBI lineage: Eukaryota > Metazoa > Chordata > Mammalia > Artiodactyla > Camelidae > Camelus > Camelus bactrianus. The sequence goes on from NC_133541.1 coordinate 36,704,618, forward strand.
TTATACTAAATGTTTTGAATGGGCTGAACTGAGAGAGAAGACTGAGGGAGGTCCTTTGTCTCAGAATATCAATGCCAGAACTGAGAGTTCACAAGTTCTCATTCCTAAATCAAGTTCAGACTCCTGAGACTCATGCCCACTCACAAAACCATGCATACTAAACATGAGTATTGATTTATTGTCTTTTCTTTAACTGGAGGAATATTTTCAGCACATTAAATTGGTATGTAGTCAAAACAAACCGAACTTTATACAGTCCCGCATTGTTATTATGGCTTATTGTTGGCAAGCAAAAGTTTCTCCGTAAAGTTTATAATGTCACAAATCTCGGCAATCGTGGTTGTATCCACTGTGCCAAGGAAGCAGAGATACAGGATCCCCACCTCCCATGGGAACCAAAAGACTTCCAAAGATGTGCTCCTTCTGAAGGCCCAGAAGTCCTATCAGACTGATTCTGCAAAATGAGCCAACCTCCTCAGATATCCACAGGAAATTAAAGGAAATAGGTAAGGAAAGTATTGAAAGCCAAGGCTATGTTGCATGGACGTTCAGAATGAAATTTACAGCAATGGAAAAATCAAACTCATAAGAAAATTTGTTGGGTGAAGTTCTTACACTCTACTTAAACTTCCAAAAAGTTCCAAACATTCAAAGGTGCTCTTGTTCAAATAAATGGCTGGTGATTTAATATTGGGCATTATTTCTATCATTAAAGTATCATTATCCTCATGACACTATTGAGTTTCTTTATTTTGAATAAAATACACCACTGGAAACATCCCAGGGCAATGTCACTAACCTCCTCAGAGCTGAACAACAGAATGCTCATTACCTTGCCCGACATTTATTCTCCCTTCCTCCTCCGGATATGTGGACTAGGATTAAGAGTGCCACCCAGCAGTACCAGTAAACAAAGGATGTTGCAGCCATCAGTCACTACAGCTGCCCCTGAAGGTGAGCCCCGAGCAAACTCAGGATGGAAACAGGATGCCCCCCATCAAGCAGTCACCACTGCAGCTGCCCCCAAAGGTGCCCCCTGAGGGACTCAGGGGAAGCACAGGATACTGGCCCTAGAGAGCTGAGGTGCATATCAAAGGAATGATTCCAAGAGCCCAGACTCTTGTATCTTATCATACATAGAAAAGTGCTAAATTCACTAACTTGAGATGTCTGGTTTTCTTTAACTAACAGTAATCTTGATGTTCTGACTACCTGGTTTTTGTTAAAAAACTCCTATATATCTTGGCTTCTCCTTTACCTCTTGGGAGCTGTCCCTCAGAGCTGAGAGGCTGTCTCTGGGGCTTGAAATCCTCAGAAAATCAGCCAAATAAAACATAATTCTCAACTTTAAGGTTGTGCAATTTTTTTCAGTCAACAGAAATTATCCCGATTTGTACTTTTGTACAAAATGAATTTTTTAATTCTCCCAGTAAGCTAGAAAGGTTACTTCCCTCAAGTGAAAAATAACTATCTTATTTTATGTTACCTGGAACAGGTCTATTTCCCAGGCTTCCTTGGAGCAAGGGACTGTCGTGTGACTAAGCTCTCCGACATGAGTCAAGTGAAGGATGCACAAAAGACTGGCTCTACGAAGGACCCCTTCCAGCTTTTCTGCCTTTCCTACTGTTTCCGCCAGTCTGCAACTGAGACTTAATGTCACCCCAGCAACTACCCTGAATTGTGAGGGTGCCCAGAGAATGGTGGACACGGGAAATGGAGGCCAAGGATGATGACAATGGGGCTGCCATATCCCCTCCTCCAAACTGTACATGAAACAGAAATAAACCTCTAACCTGTTTAAAGACCTTTGTGCATCTCTCTCAACCAACTAATCTAACGGGTACAGGGCAACATTCAGTTTTAAGACATAGGCGATCTCAGTGCCTTAAAAGAAAGAGCCCCAGTATTTATCATTAGAGGGTAACTCTCTTAAGAGCTTTATCTTTGAAAGGAGAGACATATTTATTCTTCAGTTACTAAAAACCTACTTCTCAATTTTTCTTCCTTTTCACATTCCCAAAATGTACAAGTACTGTTAACCGAGATTGCCAAAATCGTTACCCTGAAAACTCTCGACTTATCCTGTGTATTTTTTTTCTGACCAGTCTTATTTCCTCCTTCTCTCTCCCCCTAACCTCTAATCTTTACAAATGCTGCCTTATCCCTGAACATCTGACCTCAGACCAAGTAGCACATCTGTCGCTCAAACTCCAAATTCATTCTAACAGTAACATTCTTAGGAACAGCCTTCTTCACTCTAATTAGAGGGAGTTGAATAAAAAGAGATATTTAAAAGCATAACCAAACTTCTTTTGGTCATGCTACAGGAACTGGTTATAAATTTTAAAGAATTAGTTCATATTACCCATAAAGATGCTCTATTTACAAGAACCCATTTTAACTGTAAACCCCTGGGACTTAATGCATCGCCTAGAAGGAAAGATAAGTAATTACTCCCAAGGAAAAAATGGATCTCTCCCCTAGATCAACTCTGACCCAGCAGCCTCTAAACCAGCATTCACAAATCTACATCTAGACTTGTCTGAGGAAGAACTAAAGAATATTATTTCAAAAGCAATAGGCGTCAGAACAATCTCATCTTCTTTGCTGCTTCATCTGATGAAAGTGCAAAAGTGAAATGCTGTCAAAAGTCAGTCACAGATTTTAACCAATCTGTTAAGACAGGGCTACAGTAAAAGATACATAATCCAGAAAAAGAGAAAAAGAATACTCAATTTGAAATTAATATGATTATTAACAGTTCACTGTTGTTTTCCCTAAGAAATTTCAAAAGGTAAGCATGAAAATAGAGGAAAAAAAATTTCAACAAGATGGCAGAAAATACTATATAGTCTGAAAAAAATTAATTTCAAGGTGTAACAAATTTCAGTTCCAGAGGAAGAAAAAACATATTAATTTTCTTTTTCTAAAATTGTTGTTTTTTAACTATTTTATGTGCTATGCAATCCCTCATTTTGACATAGAGCGATGTGACAGTCATGTTTCCTTATTTTCTCCTCTGTAATTCGGTGTGTGATAAAAATAAAAAGTTAATACAGCCAAGCCAATGCTTCGGAGTCCCAGGAGTACGTGTTAGAACAAGGGCAGCAAGACGGGGGAAGGGAGAGCAGTAAACCACCTTCAAAGGAGGCACATGCGTGGTCACCAACTTCCAAATAAAGCTAAGATCTAGCATTTTCTCTTGACAGCATCCCAAAACAAATGGGCTGGAGACAAAGATGCAGGATTTGGGCAACTGTGGCGAGAAGATGGGTTCAGTGTGTTCCAAGGTGCAGGGACGCTCCAAAGTGCTGAGTGGGCAGAATCGTCTCTGAGTAAAGGTTACGTCTGTCATTATGCTGTAGTCACTCCTCCAGACACAGAAACCAACCCTTGGGAATGCCACAAACTTTAGAGCTGGCATCTCCTGTTACTGTTATCACGGAAAGCATTAACAGTGAATTATTTAACAACTCCCTCAACATACTCAAAAGGTTCCTTTCCTCAGACAGGAAATTACTTTTTTAAAAAGAACTCAAATTTATATTTACAAAATAAAAGGAAGTTTTGCTTACAAAATGTGAGGAAGTTTGCTCAACATCTATGTTATAGCTTCTTCTGGAAAAAGGATAGTGATCATCAACCTGGAAAGAAACCTTTGCATCTAAAGCAAAGTTAGCAAAATTGTCTTCAATTGTCACAGTGCCACCATCATTCCAAGAGCATCCCTACTTCTCAAGCAGCCTACAACTGTCCAGGGATGAAGCATGTAAGAGTTCCACCAGTAATCCCAAAAGGAATCATTGCCCTCACCTATTAAAATAAGCAGCACATGACCTCTCTGTGAAATCCAATTAAAGATCTGAAAAGCCATCTAGCAGAATATAAACCTCAGATCTAAAAAGTCATCTAGCAAAAATAACCAAACACAAGCATAAACAGGCATATAGGAATCTACAAATTTCAACCTGGCAGAATTTTAGCCAATTTTCTGCAAAACGGCACTAAAAGTCATGCATAATATCCAAAACAAAGCAGGATTCTGGTTCAATATCAAAGATAAGAACAGTTTTCTCTCTCAGAATTTTGATTAAAGAGTATTGGGAGCAGGGAAGAAATGCCCTTGTCATTTACCAGATTAAGATAATTAGTACTATTTTCCTTGGAAGACTTATTCCTTCACTTTGTAACAGGCAGTGGGGATTTAAAAAAAAAAAAATTCAACCCAAGAAAAAAAGGAAAAAAATTTGCTGAGCATCGCTAATGTGTCAGGCATTGCTAGGCAGGCAGGTATTAGATATACAACAATAAATAAGACCAAACCCTGGCATCAACAGTCTTCCAGCTCAGGAGAGAACAGTCATTAACAGACCTGTGACAGATAATGGCAAGATAAACGTGCTCAGCATAGTTAAAGATATGCACAGAGTTTCAGGGAAACAGAGTAGGAACTCTGAACTCATTACAGGGGTGTCAGGAAAGACTTCGCAAAGAGGAGGGGACCTCCTTAATAGTTTTAAAAGGTTAGGAGTTAGCTAGGAGAAAGGGAGTAACAGAAAAAGAAGAGATCATTCCTGATGAAAGTGACATGAATGAAAACAAGAAATATCACAGGATATGCAAGTATTTGAAGGATACTGGTATACACCTTAAAGACCCTTCTATTTTTGGAAAATAATCACTTTTCAATCAGTTGTCGGTTACTGATACTTGCTGACTGTCTATATACCATTTAAAATTCATTCATGTTACGATTTTCAATTTTAAATATTATCGTTTTAAGATTTCTAAGTCCTTGCCAAAGGAAGTTCCACTTGTCATGGAGCAAGAATGCTGGCTACATTACAAAGCCTGCTCTGCCTCTACACTCTTGCAGATAAAAAGGCCCGTAAACAAGATAGCCAGGGCTGATGAAACTAGCAGGCCATCAGTCCTCAAACTGGCCAGCAACCACGATGGGGCCCAGCAGGAAGAACTAAGCTGGGCTACACCAATCATTCTCATGCTCCAGAATATGAGTGGAAAAATACTGAGAAGATGAAGCAGTGGGAAGTGGAGCTGAGAGAACACAAAAAACAAAGGTATTAAGTAACATCATGATCATGTAGAATCATAGGAACCTCAGTACATGAGGAAGCCAAAAGTATGATTAAAAGAAGCTATACAAAAAAGATAAACAAAGCAGAATAAAAGAATCACCCTACTAGTAATCTCAAGAGAAGCAGACCCAGAGAGATACAAGTATGTAAGGAATGGCTGAATGTAGTTGCAGAGAAGTCTGTTTTTGAGGGAAAAAAAATATATTCCCCAGCTTCCTTTGCAGCCAGGTATGGCAATGTGACCAAGTTCTGGTCAATGAGATATAATCAGAAAGTCTTGGAAGTCTTCCATGGGGGAAGTACATTCTTCTGCCCTTTCTCCATTCTATTGCCTGGAAAGCAGAAGTGACGGCAGGAGCTCTGGCAGTCATTTTGAACCACAAGTTAAAAGTCCACAAGCAGTGCACAGAAGTATCTTGGGGTACTAATGAATTCTAGACTTAACTGCCTGAGGAAAAAACATTTCTCTTGTTGAAGCCACCATTTTCCAAACAATTCCAATCCTAACTTACATTGTGGCTGAGACATCATCTCTACAATAAGGATAGTTCCTTAAAACAGTTAAATGGAAGTGTGATGTGTTCTGATTTGCAGTGGTATTATTATCCCCAGTTTAGAGATGGGGAAACAGATACCAGCTAGTATGTGTCAGAACCTGGATCTGAACCCAAATCTTTTGGACTTGAGAGCCCATACTCTTAATCTTTAAGAAAAAATGAATGCAAATTATGTCAAACAAACTGTGTATAAAGCAGGTTCAAAAAGTATTTTATGGAGGGAGGTTATAGCTCAGTGGTAGAACACGTGCTTAGCATGCATAAGGTCCTGGGTTCAATCCCAGTATCTTCACTAGAAACAAATAAATAAATAATCTAATTACCTCCCCCTGCCAAAAAAAAAGTAAAATAATTTTTAAAAGTATTTTATGGTTCAGCGAATATTCTGACTACCAAAAGCCAATAAAAAACCTGTGCTGAATGTAGTTATCACTTACCTACCACAAATAACACTTTTGACATGTTCCTTTGACCTTCTAGCCTATCTAGACAGAAAAGGCTTTCTGAGAACAAATATTCTACCCTAAGTACCTAGGAAAGGGTATCTGGGCACCAGAAACTGAACACAGGTACTAGTCCCTAGTGCACGGCAGAAACCTGCCAAATTCTGATTTGTAAGGAATGGAACAGATTTTTAAGAGTACAGAGGATTCTGGGAGACCTGTAGCATATTTTTTAAGGTGGTAAGAGATCTTTTTCATTAACTTTAAGCAAAAGAATTTTCCATATACATTGGAAGAGGTTGGCCTCAGTATTGCAACTTCCAGGCTCCTGAAGCATCTGGGATGTTTCACTGCCCCATATGATAAGGGTGAGATGGAATGGCATTCCTTTCTACATTTTAGATGGCCAACATTAAGGTACCAGTTTACTTGGCATTAATCTTCTTTATTAAATAAATAAATACGTATCTGTACTGAGCATTTCCTTTGTGCCAGGCAGTGTCCTCCTTGCTAGAGACTAAGCAGTACACAAAGCCCCTGCCGTCAGGGAGCCTGCACATTAGAGCAAAAATAAATCAAGTTAGATGATAAGTGTTATGAAGAAAAACAAAATAAAGGAATAGAATGTGCAGGGGACAGTGGGTTTGGAGTGTTACTATTTTTGACAGCAGATGTGGTAATTCTAATATTACAGACAATAAAATAAAGGATGCCAGGAAAGATTTCGACAACTTTGCTTTCAAAATCCCTGGTGTAGGCAAACACGGTATTCTACCCTGAAAACTCACAGCAACAGACACTCAATTCCATAGTCCACAGACGTGAAGAAGCAGTTCAGGGAGTCATTAAGGGCACAGCTTTGGGTGCCAGACTTCCTAGAATCAAATCCCAGCCATACAATTTACTATTTGTAGGGCCCTGGGCACATTACTTAACCTCTTTGCATCTTCATTTGTCATTTGTAAAATGAGGATGACAGTAGTACCTATTTCAGAGAATATTATGAGAATTAAGAGTTATAAGAGGAAACACAGTAAGCTCCAAACTGGGGTTCGCTTATTTTTTTTAACTGAGCATCTACTATGTTCCAGGTGCACAAATTCCACTAAGCATCTGTGCTAAGAGGCCAAGGGCACTACGGGTGCCCAGGGATGCACTCAGCCGTCAGCTTCTCTAGACACCCTGGATTCAGGCTTCACTTCATACTCCTGGTGTTTCTTCCTGCTGTCTCCATATTCCAGAACTGTGACTTCTCACTGAAAATACTAGGACGCTAATCCCAAGATTCCCCAAAGGAAGAAACATCCCAAAGCAGAGGGCTTAGCTCCCAGCACTGTGACCACACAGACCTGGCACCAGAGGCAAAAAGGAAACCCATTAATTTCAGCCAGACCTCATATTGTCCAGTCAGGCAATTCACAGCTACGTTTAAGCTGAAAAGGTTTTAGTCCACCTTATGTAAAAGTTTATTATTCAATTATCCCTTCTGAATATTCAGTATTAACATTTTACATTGTTTTATAATGACAGGCATCCAGCTTGCAATGCATTGCCCTTTAGACACTTGGGGGCACTGTTATTTAGAATCATAAGGAAAATTATATTTTTTAAATTCTTCAAAATATGGATTTATCCTCTTTTCCCTCTCTCCCATTCCCTTTAGGATATAATTAAATGAATATACTTTTATTCTTCAGCACCGCCCTTCTGCTTAGAAGACCTTAGAAACTGTCACTGAGGGATTCAGTCTTTGAACTGACCATTTGAAGCCCTACCTTGAACATGATACTTACATTGTCAAATCTGTATTTAAAGTCCTCAAAACACCTAAATGCTCCAGACTTTAGTAAATCAATATCTCCATATTAACTTATAAAAATTATTGTACTGCCCAAAAAGAAACACTAGGTACAGAAAAATGTGGTCCAACCATTTAAAGGGTCAAAACACTTCCTTTTGGTTTATGGCACAATCTGGACTTTCCCTCTTGTTTCTCTGACTCTGGAAAGAGAAAAAATATGTAACCGTGAGCCTTATGTTTAGACAGTCCTGGCTTCAAATCATTCTGGGTGTGACCTTAGAAAACTCAGTCACCCTGAACCTCAGTGACTGGTCCTCAGATGTGAAAAGAAAGGACAACTACTCATACCACTGACCTCATTGGATCAAGCAGGCAACTTCAGATGCTTGGCAAAGAGAAGCCATCCTCTCAACCTCAATGAAGCCGAGGCCAGGCGGCCCACACCTACTGCTGGGACGTGGACTAGTCTCCCCCCAGGTCCTCCCAGCTCCCCTCAGGCCCCATTTAATCCACTCTCCATGCGGCAGCCAGAGCAAGTTTTCAAAACACACATCAGGTCCTATCACCTTCTGCTTAAAACCATTGATTAATTTGAGAGTAACTATAAACGAAGCAACTTCCTACCACAACCTCCTGGCCCCACAGGACCTTGTCCGGCTCCCCTCTGGGACCTTCCTTCAGGACCAATTTCCTGGGCCTCTTTAGCATCTGATACACCAAAGCCTGACACCGGCATGAACAGCTGTACCACTTTCTTTCACTTATTAAAAGACACATGACCCTAAGTGAGAATGGTCAGGAAACTACTTGGGGTTTTCTGTAAATTTCCAAGGAGCTCCATGCCCAGCTCAGCCTGTTGGGATCTCACTACTTTTGGTCCCCGAGGACTCAGCCTGTTTCCCTTTTCTTTTCCAAGGGACACTACTACCTCTCCTAGGTCTTGGAAATGTTCTCCTTATCCCTCAAGTCTGACCACCAAGTGGCACAAGCCCTCCCTCCTTTTCTTGCAGCCCACATCTCTGCTTCTCCAAAGGTGTGCACACTGGCCTTTCTCATGCATGGCTTTTACTGCTAATGACTAAAGAGAACAGACAGAGATGGGGCAGTTGACATAAAAATCTAGTAAGGAAAGTCTGCATACTCACTGCCCTTATCTATGTGGATAAAGAAGCCTCTTAAATTCCAGCTCTCCATTGGAGTGGGTGGGGAGTGGATCTCAACAAACTCCTCTTCACTCTCAGGCCAGATGGAATCACAATCCACAAACAGGGTGAGGGGTCCACACAAAACCACTCCTTTTGGGGGAGTAATTGCCATTTCCATGGGTAGAGAGTCTCGTCAATCAAGCATTCCTTTAGGATGGTGAATAATTTCTACTAAAGGCAAATGAAACCATTCCCATTGAAATCAAATACAGCCACACAATATAATTTAAAAAGAGGTCTGTGATTATCCTTCAAGTCACAAGAAAGGAAAAAATAAAAGGCATTTATTAAGAGATTACTATGTGCTGGGTGTTTTACACTCTCATCTCACAACTAGAACACAACACAGTAGTTCTCACAACTAGAGCCATGGGTGTATTTCTAGGTCTCTTTGTCAGATTAAAAAAAAAACCGAGTTACTAGCATGTGGCTGGTAAGGGGCAGAACTTAGATTTCCACCCAGGTCTGATTCTAAACCTGTGGTTTTCAAACTCTGAACCCCAAATAAGGTTCCAAAGAGGCAGCTGGATATCTGAGGAATGTTTTTTCAATGAAAATTGAATTTTTATTAGAGACTCAAATGTACTGTACATGAAACTGTAACATACTGGAGACCACCCACACATCACTTGTGCCGCCAGGGTAATCTTTTCTTTGGAGGGGAAGGAGGAGGCAACCTCAGAATAAAACCTATATATTCTGCCTTCTGATTGAAGATTAATTTAAGACTGAGCTACTTTAAAATCTGAAACATTTGAAACTATAATTCTCTCAGAATCTGGTTTTTCCTTAACATCACACACAAAAGAAACAAAATGCAGAACTTTATAAACTAGATGAAACTTCAGTTCTCATCCATCTAAATGGATCTAAATTAAATGCATCTAATCTAAACTCAGTTTTGTGTTTCTCAAAATAGCTTCACTGTCCTCACTGATAATATACAGCACATATATAAAACACACAATGTAAGTAAATATCATGAGCATAAACTTGTAAAAATCATGTATAATAAAATACCACATATTTGTTTCATATATCTGAGTTCTGCATAAAATTGGTTGGAAAAAAATTCCAATGATTAAATGAAAAGAAATAGTTGAAATCCATCCCTACACCACAGTGATTTTAAATAACTTATGGTAAAGTGAAAAGAGTGCTCGATATACTAGGACCAACTGATAAGTAGGCAAAAAGCTGAAACAAACCTTGTCTCTCCTTTATTTTCTCACTTGGGGCATGAACCCCTTCTATAGGGTCCCTGACAGGTGGGGAGCAGCTTCTACTTTGTCATTTCCTGTGAGTATGCCTTCTCCTCCCCCTGTCTCAGTACTCGCCTTCCGGCCATATTGACCCTCTCATTGTAGTCTGTCTTCAGGAGATTCAATACAGGACAGTATTTATGTCCTTCTAATAATCAAAGCCACTGATCATATTGCCTCCTTCTTTAAAGGAATCCATCCTGCGAGTACACAAACCAAAACTCCGATGTCAGTGAAAAATACCATGAAACACTGCCTCTCTTCTTCAAGGAGGTCTATTCTATTTTACCAGTCCAGAGGTTGGCCAATTAGAATCCAAGGGCCAAACCTGGCCCACTGCCTGTTTTGGGAAATAAAGTTTCATTGGAACACAGCCACATCCCTCTGTTGATGTATTCTCCAGGGCTGCTTTTGTGCAACACTAGCAGCAGTAAGTAGCTGAGCAGAGCCTACAATATTTACTAGTTGGCCCTTTACAGGAAAAGTCTGTCCGCCCCGATCTTGCCCATCATCCAGTGTTTTCCCTCAGGGAAGAGCGGTATTACATTCAGTGTTATGGCCATATTGTGCAGTAGCTAAAGGCCTTGTCTCTGTATTATCTGTGACGTCCAAGTACCTACCAAAATTAAGCTCCCAGTATATATTTGTTGAGTGAGAAATTCAGACAGGAAGGAGGGAGGAAAGATGGGAGGAAGAGAGAGCAGGACTCTTCTTTTCCCCAAACCTACCCTGACATCCAACCTTCATGGAATATTTTAAAACCTAGCAGATCCTTTTCTTGCTATAACAAAGTATTTGAACACAGGGCCATTCATCTGAATTAAAATCAAGGACTTGACGTCACTATGTTTCATTTCAAGCAAATAAACACTGATTAAAATGTTGTTTAGTCAACAAAAGTCCTTGTTAATTTTAAATACCCAGGAAAATGCTACCCATGTGTCCTTTTTTTTTTTTTTCAGTTGAAAGCTCTTTATTTTGGTTTAATCTACAGACTAAGTACAGCTGAAGTACAATATAACTTACAGGTATACAATATAGTGATTGACAATTTTTAAAGGTTAGACTCCATTTACAGTTATTATAAAATAGTGGCTATATTTCCCATGTTGTACAATATATCCTTGTACCTTATTTTATACATAATCTGAAACTCTTAATCTCCTACTTCATATTGCCTGTCCCCCCTACCCTCTCCCCATGGATAACTACTAGTTTGTTCTTACTATCTGTACCCACACCCACTCTTAGAATATTCATTTGTTGTTGCTGCTGCTGTTGTTGCTTTAAAATCACTGCAATAATATAAAACAATTGGCATAAATGACCTTTGCCTCAAAGATAAACTCTGAAGCACTCTGGATTTGGGAAATAGAAGGGAATGGCTTTAAAACACAGGAGAGATTTAGATTGTCACTGAGCTTGTTAAAACTTCTTAATCCTTTTTCTCCATCATTCCTTCAAAAAGTTTGTTCAAGACAACTTTTGTAAAAGAATTAAGATATACATCACTTCTTACACAGCTCTTCATAACCTCCACGTTTAAGCAACTTGTTTCATTACGCTTGTGCTCACCTATATAACAAAGAATCCAATTTGAAGTTTTAAAGTCAGAAGCTGAAGATCTCTTCTCAATATGGAAATCAAAAGAGAAAATTTTTACTAAGTCTGTCATATGAAATATTCAAAGTGGATATTACACTCACATAATTATTTACAATAAAGTTCAGTAAGAAGGGAGCTCTCAGAAGACAAGAAATGGAAAATATTCACCCGTGGGTATTTCCAAAGATGACCAGTATAGTTAGGCATTCCCCCCAAATACAGACACATTTGGGAGGAAACTAAAACATCACTAGCACAGGAATCTTTCCTACACAGTCAGGCTGCAGAAAAACTGCAGCCCAAGTACACAGAAATGACGGGAACAACTCAGGTTCATGAAGTAACCCTGCCCACAGCCCAAGGTCAGCTGACAGGGGCCCTGAAAAAGGCAGAAAAACCAAGGAAACCCAGGAGTGACCCAATCTTTAGAACACATATCTTGAAAACCCAACAATCATGGAGAAAATTACATTACACTAAGAGAAATGTTACTGGTGAACAATACAGACGTACAATGTTCATACATAAAACAGAAAGGGAATCTCAGTCATCACAAGAGGCATTCCTCTGTCTAGCATCATGACTTGAAAAAGAACCAGCCACGTTCAGGGAAGATTTAAGATGACAATATTAGCCAATAAATCAGCCTAGTGCACTGTCCTCCATCATGTGTTACTTCGCAGGAAACATTCCTAAGGGAAAAAGAGATAAAGGAGCTGGCCAATCACATACCAGGAAGAAAAGTTCTCAAAAGCAGAAACTTGACTTTCAAACTGTTTGACACCAACCAAAGAGAAGCTGAGAGCTCCACACATAGTATCATTCTACAGGAGGACCTCGGAGACCTTGCCCACTAAGTTTCAAGTGAGCTGCCCCATTTGGCCAAACTACGTAGCAGCTGCAAGCAGACGGGCCGGCAGAGAGCCGTGGGCCACCCTAGGCCATGAGGACCTCTCACCCCTGTAAATCAGAAACTGCTACACTTAACACAGCAACAAGCAATAGCTTCAACCTGGTTCTCTGTGCTATGTTTATTAGGTGGAGGCAGAAAGATTTTTGAAAAGCTGGTATTGCAAAAATGAATAGAATAAGAGCGGGATCCTTTTGGTGACAACAGTACCAAAGTCCTTGTTTTCCATAGAAAGTTCCAATTCAATAATAGCAAACACTTTTATAGTGCTTATGGTACTAGGCTCTCTTTTAAGAGCTTTATATGTTTAATTCAACTTTGAGAGGTGGGTGCTATTATTACGCCCATTTTGCATACGGGGAAACTGAGGCACGGAGGTTGCGCAACAGGTAAGTGACAGAGCTAGAATACAAATGCAGTCTGACTCCAAGGTCAACAACCTCAAATATCACTCTGTGCAGCCTCTCAGCCCAATCATTGACATAGTAGCTATCTTGTGTCCCTGTGCCAGGCTCTGGGGATACAAGGAGACCCAAAACCCAGCCCTGCACTATGACACACAGTGCTTTGTCCCGTGACAGAGACAGGAACCAAGGCCTGAGGCAAGGCCATAGCGAGCCCATTAGCACCTCTGTGCCAGCGCACAACAGGGACCATGGCAAGCTGGGCAGGGGCTGGATTTCAGCCGTGCCTGCCCCCTTGGCCAGGCACCTCTGTGCTGTGTCCACTGGGCATGACTGTCTAAGGTAGCTCCAGGAGCAGCCTTGGAAGGAGCCTCAATACAGTCTCAGTGGTGGAAGACTGCAAGAAAGATGGCTTAAAGAAGAATAGGAGGGAAAAGGTGAACTCTGACCAAAAATAATTTCTGCAACACTATACTCAGTGATCATTCTAACTAGATAGAAGCCAGATCACACAGCCCATCGCAGCTTCATTAACAACATATCCAGATACTGTGTGATTGTTCCAGACACGTCACATGCAGGTTAGCTCACAGGCTGCCCTGACAAAGCAGCCCTAAGCAGGCTGCCTTCACAAAGCCAACTCCCGGCTCCAACAAGCTGCCCCCGACCTTTCAGGGCAGTTCCAGGACTCAGCACTTCGAACCACCAGTTCTCTGCCCTGGGAGCCTAGGACCCAAACCCCAGGTGCCCTCCTAGGAGATGCAGCTGTGTGATAGAGACAGATGTCCAGAGAGTCCCCTGAGAGAGTCCAGTCACCTCACTTACCAGGGACCAAAACGCCTTTGGAAATGCAATCACTTTTAGCAGAAAAGTTCAGGCTGGGGGTCTTAAGAATAAAGTAATTGAGCTGTGGGTTTATTTAGCTGAACTAGGACTCCCTCCTTGCACAACTAACTGGGGCCTACTTTCTCCCACCTCCCTGACCAGGGAACTGTTAGATCAAATTATTTTTGGAAAACATCCACCTGACCCCATCGTCTTTCAGATTACAGTTATCCCTACCCAACACAGCTCTGCTCCTCCTCTCCACCAAGCCAACCCCACACTAGTACCACCTCCCAGCCTTTCCAGAACCCTCAGCCGTGGTGGTGGTGGTACAGGTGGGCATGGTGGTGTAGTTAATATGCATTATTCAGTACTGGACAAGAGGGACGGCTTTGAAGCAAGACTTCCTGGGTTCAAAGCTTAATTCTGCCACTAACTAGCTTTATTTCCTTAACCACGCTGCTAAATCTTTCCATGTCTCAGTTTTAACATTTGAAAAATAGATGATAGCTATTTCATTGGGCCCTTAGAAAGTGCCTTCCAACAGAAACGCTGTGAAGGGTTGTTCGTTATTGTTGCTATGATGACAGCAAGACTGGTGGCAGAGAGAGAGGTGTCAGGCACTGCTCTAGAGCACATGTATTCTTTCAGTTAATCCTCACAACAAACCCAAGAGGTTTACATTTTACAGAGAAGGGAAGTGAGGGACTGAGAAGTTAAATCACTTGCCAAAGCTACAGTTCGAGCGGTAGAGCCAGGCAGTTCAACCCAAAGCCTGCCACACTCAACCATGAAACAAACTCCGCTACGCCCACAAAAGCTTTGTCAAATGCCCCCTCTTGCAGCCCAACTCAGTCCCTCCACATCACCCTCCAGGATCTCCTCCCCCCCTACTCCTTTCAGGACTCAGGGCCATGAGCTCTAACACTCAGCGCTGCCTACCTCTCCTTGTGATGACACTGGCCAACCTTCCCCTCCTTCACTGACAATTCTTGAGTCTGCCTCGGCCTTTTGATCCAGCCTAAATACTGCTCTGGTCCTGGTGAACTCACCACTCACAGGACGCTCCATCCAGCACCCTGGTGGTATTTCCTCTTCCACTTCCTAGCCTCGCCATTTCTCCCGCTGCCAACCGCAGCCATGCAGGAGCATCCCCTCGGAGAACCGCTCTGCCTCTGCAGTCTTAAATTCATCCACCCTGTCTCCTGCCTTGAACCTTCTCTTCTTCCAGCTTTCTGAAGTTACTCCAAATAACACTTCTTGTTCAGCCTTGTCAAGACCACCCAACCCTTGTATCCTCTAGTTTCTACCCGCCCTTCCTTCCTTTCCACCAACTCGGAGATCATGACAGTCTAACACTTCAACTATTCTCTTGCCAGTGTCCGAAGTCCCTCTACCCCATTATCCATCCATTGACTCGCCTTGGAAAAATCCCAACCCTTATCAATCTGTCTACCTCCTGTAAACCTACACCCAAACAGCTATAAAGCCTGGAAGAGAAAGAAAGAGTCCCACAGCCACCAGATCGGTGTCCTTGTTCACTCATGGTCTCTGGCTTCAACAGTACATGGTGACCAATGTGCCTGTGTCCCTGGTCAGCCCTCGCCCTCATTCTCCACCACAGCTTCTTCAGCTCAACCCCCTACACCACCACATTTCATCACACTCAGCAAGATGACCTCACATTCCACTTCATCGGCATTTAACCATCTCCAGTTCAGTGCCATTTAAAAAGGAAGGCCGCCCCTCCAGCCCCCGCTCCTCCAGTTCCAGCCCTGGTGGCCTTCTCTCCCATAGTGAAACCTCTGGACAAGACTGCACCTTCAGCGGCGTCATTTCCTCACTTCCCACCAGGCCTCCAAGAGTGCTCTGGTCAAGGTCACCACTGATGTGAATCCAGCGGTCACCTTGCAGTCATTATTTTCCACGATCTCTGGGCCACACGTGACACAACTGGCCACTTCCTCCTTCTGGAAAGTCTCCCTTCTCAGCCTGCTCGACACAGCACTCTCCAGATACCCTCCAGGTTTTCTCCATACCTTTCAGTCCTCTTTCTCTTGGGCTCTGTTTGAGTTTCCTTTCCTTGTGCTGATCCCATGAAAATTGTGTGCCTACTATGTGCTGGCACTGACCGAGGCACTGGGCTACCTCAGGTTCTTCCCTCCCCACCCTGCACAACCCTCTCTGGGCAAGCTCAGACATGGCCATGGCTTCAGTTACCATCCAAGTAGTTAAGAATGCAAGGTCAGACATGAGCCAGACCCAGATTCAAATTCTGACTCCATCACATCTTAGGCATGGCACTCAATTTCTCTAAGCCTCAGTTTTCTCATCTCTAAAATGGTAATGGGAATAAATAATGCATGAAAAACACTTAGCACTGTGCCTCCCACATGATGATTTAATAATACAGGATATGTATGGCAAGTAACAATGCTACATATTATTTTTAATGACACATTCAAAACTCATCTTTGAGATCCCACCTACTTATGTGAAGCCTCAACTTTGTGGATTTCGCACAAGCAACACAAACTCCAAAAACAAACTCATTTTCTGTCTCTCCCCACGTGCTATTCCTTCAAGTGTCACCTACCACAGTACATGACCCAATTAGCCTCCGTGATGGCTGTGGTGGTTCTAAAACATTCCCATAAATTCTCTTTCTCACAATCGAGACATGATGTCCATCTCCTGCCCTTGGCCCCGAGCACACCTTTGTGACTGCCTCAATGCACATACTGTTGTACAAGTCATGCTGCAAGACTGCTGAGGCTGGTTAGAAAAAACAAGCAGCTTCCACCAATTTCTCTTGGTATAGTCACACTGTGAGCCTTCAATCTGAGTGTAGGCAATGCAGCTTCTTACTAACACCACTAGAAAGACCACATGAAGAGAGACAGCCTAGGAGTCCACACTTTTCCAGCCCCCAGAATTGCATGTTCCCAGCCCAGGTGCCAGACCAGCATGCCAAGAAGCTTTGAGATGACCCTAGCCACTGTCTGATTGCAACTTCATAAGGGATCCTGAGCAAGAACAGCCTAGCTGAACCCAATTTACCTCCAAATTCATGAATGAAAAAAAAGTGAAAAAAAAAAAAAACCACCTACTAAGCCACTGTTTTAAGGTAGTCTGTTACTCAATAATAGATAAACAATGCTTAAAACCAAAAACCTGAAAACTATCCCTAAGACCTCCTTTGTTTTCATCTTCTACATCCTATTACAAAATTCTGGCAATTCTCATATGTTGCTTAAATCCAGCTACTTTTCTGCATCCTTCCTGCCCTGCCTGGCTGTGAATATCCTCATTTCATTCCTGAATCAGATCAGCATCTTCCTCCAGTCTGGCTGCCCTTTCCAATCCTCCACACTGCAGCCAGAGCTGACCATGTCACACTAGGCAAACTTGAAAGGTTCCCAGAATGTGACCATAAATGGACTCTGCAGCTTAAGGGTAGTCACTGTGCCTGACTCTGCTCCAGGCACACTGAGTGATGCCTTAGAGTTCCTTGTGTGATGGGTTTACTCACCCCCAAAGTCTCTGCACAACCTGTTCCTTCTGCCTGGCCCTGGCCCTGGCCCTGGCCCTGGCCCTGCTTGTCACTGCCAACTCTGCCCAACTTCAATGCTGTGGATTAAAAATGACTCTTCTGAAAAACTCTCCTTGGCCTTCAAGTCTAGGTTAAGTTTCCCTTGCAGACATTCCATTAGGAACCTTTATTTCCCTCTAAATAGAATATGCCACTTTAAAATGTAATTGCTTATTTTTCATTTCCACAAGAGCATATGTTCTTTGAGGGCAGGCCAATGTCTTATTCACTTGTATATCCCCAGTGCCCAGGGCAGCACCAGAACTTAAAAAAGGCTTATAAAAAAATTAGAGTTGATTGAGTGAATGAATGATAAATTACATAAAGGAAACTTTATGATCACTTAAATCAAAGAATTAGAAAGAAGGAGGAAAAAGATAGCTATTCCAAGAAGGACACAAAATGCTGAAAAAAAATTTGAAATAAAAGAAACATTTGGGATTATCCCATTAATCCCATCTTTTTATAGATGAAGAAATTAAAGACAATGACATTGACTGGTTTGCCCAAACCTCACACTGAGTTGGTTACAAAGCCAGGAATACAATTAGGTCAATTGGCCCCCATAGTATCTCCTCAGCATGTCAGAATTTTCAAATGAATCACACAACTAAATAATGTAGGAACTTCAGAATATGCCCAAGTAATTTCTCCAAATTAAAAAAAAATCTGCCTTATAATCCTCTTGTACTGTTCTCGTGCCTGAACATATCAAAGTAGCTCTGAGTGACTTTAAATTTCTTTGGAGTACACATTCATCAGAATAGTTAAGTAAAAGACTGACAACGTAAAAACTACTGGTGAGGATACGGAATAACTAAAACTCTTACACAACTGGTAGAAGTTGAATTGGTAGAACGACTTTGGAAAAATCTCTGGCAATATTTAATAAACCTAAACACACACTGGCCCTTTGCACCTGAAATTCCACTTTACTCAACAGAAATGAGTGTTTATTTCCACCAAAAACATGTACAAGAATGTTTGTAGCAGCTTAAGTCCAAATATCCCCAAACCGGAAACAATCTAAGTACCCATCAACAATAGAATGGATAGATTAGTAATAGTGTATTCACACAACATTACATTGCAATAAAAAAGAAACTACTAATTCATGCAATGTGGATGGATTACACAGGTAGCTTGAGTAAAAGTAATCACACACAAACACACATATTTGTGATTCCATTTATATGAAGTTCAAAATCAGGCAAAACTAATCTATGTCAGTACTGCCTGGGAAGGAACACAATAGAGCCTTCTGGGATATTAGAAATGTTTTATATCTCCACCTGGGGGTGGCTATAAGATACAAGCACAAATGAATTTATATATGAACACCTTATGTTCAAGAAGTACAATATATACACTATCTCATTCAAACTTCAAAAAAGCCCTATGTTAAAGTTTTTTGGTAAATAAGATTTTCATTCACTAGTCATAATTGCTATCTTTAAAAATACCCGAATCAGAGCAGAAAGAAAGGAAGAAATAAAAAATTAAGTGATAGTAAAAATTAATTTCAACATTCTTTTTGGGACTAGAAATGCTAAAATGAGTAATCTGCAGAACAGACCAAAAACTCTGTTTTGTCCTAGCTCAAGGACAACTTTTTGGTGCCCAGCTCTTAAAACGTACAACGAAGATGTGCTCCTACATAATGTTTAGTTACATTATTTCACAAAAATTGTACACTGCCATTTTTGGTGAACAAAAAAATCCCTGAAGTGTCACTAAAGGGCCGGGGTGGGGGGAGGGAGGGAATCAAGGACATAAACAAGGAGAGAGAGACTCACTTTATCTACACTTGCCCCCACTTCTGTTGATATTATTTTATTGAGTCACATGGACTCTTACACCAATCAGTATAGAAATTATAACGCGATTTTTTTAATAAAGTACTTTAGTACTAATAAAAACAATCAGTAATCATCACAGAGGCTCTGATGCTACCTGAATTTTTCAAATGAGGAAACTGTGGTTTGGATTAATTTGTCTTAGACCAGGTTCCCAGTATTTGGGGTTTTAGAAATAAGTTCATTCTAAATATATACATACATTCATACATACATACAAACTTGAGAACAGATAAGAACTGTCATCTTTTTATTCTGCCAAGTAATGACATTTTGAGAGAGAGATACTATCATTCACTATCATCAGAATAGACAGTATATTCTGATATCTACAAAAAGTTAAGATATATCAACTTTTTAAGTCTGTAAATTAAATGTACGGTTACTTTGTAACACTCTCCTGATTTTTTCATTTTGCTATGGACTGACATTTGGAAAACACCTTATGCCACACAAGTAATAGGTGGAATACCTGGGAAAACACCTGGGAATCAAATATAGGACTTCAAACTTACTCTTCTCTATCACAATAATAAAAATACGTAGATTAAGATTACAGATGTGTCTGTCACCAACCCTCATAACAACTAAGGCCGTTGTGATTACACTCAATTCCTCCTGACCCTCAGTTTTCTCAGCCATAAAACAGGAATACTACTTCCTACACCTCTCAGGGGGCTGCTGAAAGGACTAAACAAATGGTGAGTGCCTATGAAGCACTTCCTGCAGAATCTAGGACAGAGTAAATTCTCAATAAGTATTCATTATCATCATTATCACCAGCTGTATTATAATATAACTTGACTTATCAGCAGCTGATTATATCCAGGCACGGTTCTAAGTTCAATACAAATATTAACTTATTTAACCAACATATCAAAGCTTTAAAATGCAAGTATCTTTTGATTCTACATAATCTACTTCTAGAACTTGATCATACAAATACTCCAAAGGAATAGAAGCACTGCATGTAATAATCTCTCTTTTACAGACTCAACATGTACACTTGCATATTAAAGGCTGTACAATAAAGAGACTTGTTTAGCTTTGTTTGACCCAGTTTCCAAACTTATTTGGCTTTGAAACCTCTTTTTGTAGTAAGACTCATTAAAGTACCATAGAACTACTGATCCCTACAATACACTATCCTAAAATAACCAAGAGTTTATATGGAATGGCCATTGCAGCATTATTTATAATATAAACAAAAATTGGAACCAAAATAAAATATTCAATGAAAAGTTGATTAGTTAAGAAAACTGGTTTATGGGTATAATGCAGAAAATTAATATTGCAGAAGAGAAACTTAAAATTTAAACATTTATAAGTGTAAAAAGTAAGTTATAAGATTTTATCTTCATTATAATGCAGGGTTGAGAAATATTAACTGGTTCTCTGTGGGTTGTTTGGATTACAGATATGTATTTTTTCCATTGTGCTTTGCTGTGCTTTCCAAATAGCTTCACTGTGCTTTTACTTGAATAATGTTACGAAAATAATCTCATTCCTTACACAGGCAAGAATATATATGTACATGTACCTGTGCTAATAAGATTACAAAATGTTGTAAACTGTAAAACAAACTGATGAATCAAAGACTGAAATGCACATAATAATGTTTCATTAAAGTTATATGGCTCATTGTCTCATACTGAAAACAAGGAAACACACAAAATCACACTTCAAAATCAACACCTATTCTCTTCTTTGGGCTTCTCACAAAATCCAAATAAGATCTCTACATATAAAACCAGAAATGATAATATCCAAACTGGAAATATAAAACAGTATCTACTAATATATACAATAACATTAATCTTAAAATTAGAGAAGTAAAACAAGTTTCAAGAAGAGTGCTACATACACAATACTATCTACTGTTTATGTATACATGTAAAGACAATCAAAATACAAAAACATACACGAGAATGATCCCCACTAGCATTGGGACAGCTGTCACCACTGAGGAGGGTGGAAGAAGAAAGCAAGGAGGAGCACAAGGCTCTCACCTTAAAGTTTCCTTCATTTTTTAAAAGAGCACCAGAATTCTTAAGTTAAGTTGGCAAAATGTTAACAACTTCAATTGGGGAAGGAGGTACACAGAAGTGTTTTCTTATTTTCTTCATGTCTCTGAATACCTGTATTTATCAAAAATAAAACATTGCAAGAACTGTATTTCATTTTAGCCCCCGACTGCATCTGTAGATTGATGGGGAACAGGTGCAGCCCTTCTGGGCCTCAATTAGTGGTCACGGGATGGCTCCCCCAGAGAGGCTGGAGAAGCAGCTATCCTGCTGAAAAGAGCCCCTGGGGATCCCTCTGAGGGAGACATGGGCACAGTTGCTAGGACAGAAATCCCCAGTCCTGAGTGAAGCAATCCAGAAGTCAGAACCATTCCCAGCAAATCTAGGTACAAAGGAACTTGATAAATGAGACTGTTCTGCAAATCCAACTCTTCAGTTGACGAGTTATTATTAAAATCTGGCATAACTTCCGAGAGACAATGGTGCAAGTCCTACCTCCTTGGTAAGACTGACTTGTCTCAGGGTGGAAAGCAGGAGGGCAGGGTAAAGGTTTGGACAGAGGATTTAGGGTGGCTCCTTTTGAGAACTTGGAAGTCCCCCTTCCCCCACCACGAGCTGAGCTACGACATGGAGCCTTTATAAAGATGGGATACGGTGAGGACCAAACTAGTTATGGGAGCATGCTTAGCTTTAATTTGGATTGATTAGGTTTAACAGTGTTAAGTGGCACAACTTTGCAAAAACGATACTACAACCTGTACTTATTTCTAATAGGCCTCTGGCTGGAATTTGGGGTTTGGTTGGGGTCAAAGGCAGCTTGTTCTTAAGTTGAATTCATTCTGATGCTTGATACACACCTCCACTCCCTTGTCCATTGGAGCCCTACTTCTAAAGGTCAGTATACCATCTACTTGGTTTGGCTGTGAGCCAAAGAGCCGGGCAGCAACGCTTATGCACAAGGGTGAAGGAGAGAGTGGATCAGTGAGCAAACTCTCTCACCTTAAGGTACAAATTCACACACTTTCCCCAACTGGAGCAGGGCTGTCACTGAGTTCCCAGGAGGGCTTCTCCCAGGTGACCAGGTCACAGCAGCCATCAAGTGGCCTCTCAATTCCAAGCCCTGTGTCTGATCCATGGCCCCTCTCACTCAGGCCCTCAACTATAATGATCACTGGGCAGGCAGTACTGAACAATGCTTACTGGAATGGACTTCAAATCCACCAAGCTAGGCTCATTCCCTAGCCCTGACACTCCACTGGTTACGTGATCTGGGTCAATGCTCTGCCTCCCAGAGCCTCAAGTTCCCTCTCTTCTAAGTCAGTTAGTCTTGCGTAAATCAGTAGTCTCTGGTTAACAGGACTGTTGGGAGGATTAAATCATGTGAAGCAAGTAAAACACTTTGCATTGTACTTGGTACACAGTTCCCTATTTACCAGGAATCAGACCAAATACTGGCGATAAAATGATCATCAAGACAGCAAAGTACCCTGCACTGATGCAGTTTATAGATTCAGATGATGAAAATATTTACAAAGTGCTTCAAATTAAGTTTCAAGATGGTAACCACAGCATTAAGCCAAGTATGAGAGCCATTCTAAGCACAGGCCCCATGGCCACATGCCCTTGAAGCCAGCCCTGCCAGAAGTAAATGTGCTCAAACCCTTTGCAGATATTCAGAAATGAGAGTCACTGAAAACTGGGCTTCTGAGACTCATTCAAATATCAGAAGCATTTGGAGAGACGCCAGGGCAGAGCCACAGCATAACTAGGGGGGCTGCAGGCTCCAAAAGAAAAGCCTGTCATTAACTCCATTTGTGAGAAGTATCAGGAGAAAATGATTTTCTTGTTAAGCAAGATGCAGTTACCAGACCCTCCCTAAAAATCCTTCCTTCCTTCTAGTCTACCTCAAAAACAAACCCTTCAGAATTAATGTCATCAGGAGACTTTGCCCAAGTGAAATCCATAAGCAAATGTCTACTTGGGACCGAGCATCTGCTGGGCTCAGCCCCACTTCTCAGGCAGCATCTGGTTAAGGAGCACAGCCAACTTCAAATAAACAAGAGTCTCAGGGACCTCTTCAGAAGACGACTGGGGCTTGTGGCTCTGAAGGTGCCCCTGAAGTGGCACTAGGGGGCGAAGTACCAGGGTTGTCTGGAAACCCACTTGTGGTCACTTGACAACATCAGATGCTAAAGCTCACCTCAGTGACCAGAGTCAGGACATCATGGGGCAGGATACTCAGGACACAACACAGTTGTCTTTCCAGCCTTCTCTTTTAACAGTCATTTAAATAGAAGAGCCAAGCCCTCAAGCACGTGGGAATGCCAGTTAGCCTGCTCCCGGCCCCGGTTTCTTTACTCTAGCAGTAGCAGAGTATTTACATGAAATACACCGTAAAAATGTCAACTGCATTCCAACAGCTTTAACACCAAGATGGAATGAAGGTGGCGAACAGGAAGGGTTCTAAGGCCACAATCTCAGCTCTATTACTTGTTAGCTGTGTGAACTGGGGGAAATTACACAACTTTTCTGAGCCTTGGTTTAATGCCTAACACGTGGAAAGCACTTACAGGATCTGGCATGCAGTAAGTGCTCAATAAATGTTAACTGATCTTACCCTCATAACTCATATGCTTAATCTCCCCCGCCCACAGCAGTGGCTTAGGAGTCCTTCAGAATGCAAGTACCAGAGGACGTGAACCATGTCTGTGTCCTCTCCTGGGACTCAATGCTCCAAGACTGGAACAACACAAAGTCGAGTACCAGAGTTACCGTCTTCATATCTAAAGTTCCTGCCTAATGGTCTGGATGCTTTTAAAACTTTTTTGCTATGAGAACTGTGTTCCCATTATTCTTATGATTTGTTAATAAAAGAATATTTACGTGAATGACTAATCTAGTTGCAGTTAAGACTAAAAAATGTTTGGCCTATGTCATCACTTTATGGTCAGTTTGATCACAGTCACAACACACAAGTTGTAATGTTCACAGTCATTCAGGGTTATTCAGGGTTAAAAACAGCACATTTTTAAGACACAGAACATCAGATGAAGTCACAAAAGTACCTCCACTCCTCTTTTCAAAAGGGCTCATTTACAACTTAGTAGCACCTAAGGGCTCTGTGTACATCACAAGTTTCTGTTCTTGACTGGCTGATGAGTTGATTTTTATCCTGCAAATGGTGATGGATTTGTGCTGATCCATCTGCCTTCTCTCACCTGATCTTCACCATTGACACACAATTTTTTATGACGGGTATAGCCTGTCATCAATAAACTAGGCCAGATTCACCAGCCTATACAAGGAAGAAACTTAGAACCCTGTCTTATTTAATTCCAAACCCAGCATACACAAGCAATGATCATTATCTGACAAGCAAGTACCCAAAACTAATGAAGCACTTTTAGTTGTCACATTTTCAAGCAACTTTGCATGTTAGTGCACAATAAAACAAAGAAGTGCATACAAGAGAAACCTACCAGAAAGCCAAGGAGCACATTGAGAAGTGCCTCCTCCCCAACATGCCTCTCTAACCTGTCCTGCCACAGGTTCCTGTAGAGCCACCTGCCTGCCGGTCCTGCAGCCAAGGGCAACCCAGCTGGGGGCTCACCCATCATGACTTTCAGGGTCATGCACAAAGCAGGGGTTCCAGAAATATTTGCTTAATGGATTAAGGAAAATATCAGAGTGTGGTTTCAGTTTTATAGGTATTAAACAACCCTCAAGAGAGTCTTGTGACTTTCTAACTTGCTGATTACACTCTATATCTTTCCATACACTGAGACTAATTTAAAAAGTAGTCCAGTATTTACCACTGAGCAATAATAGTCAACACACAGAAGGTGTAAGAATAACATCAGCCATGTAACCACAGTCCCTTAACATTCTACCTCTGAAAAGCAATGTGCGGTTTATAAACCACATCTCATGTAATCATCATTAGCATTACACAAAGCCTAATAAATTTCATTGCTGTTATTTGGATGGCAGAAGGGAGAAAAAGGTGAAATTCAGACCAACCAACATGAGTCAGGACACAAAGAACTTTTAACGAAAAGGAATCTAGAATTGACCTTGTCCAACCTTTCAGGAAAACCTGGTAGACATGTTTTTCTCTTTCATTATAACATGACTGTTTTCTTCTACCTTATTCAAAAAGCTCCACGCATTGTCTTACTAGTTCCACCTGTCAGGAGAGAGGGAGAGAGAGATGCTGGTACTGCCTGTTGGAATAGCAGCAAAATAGCTACCCACAGATCTGACAGGAGTGAACGTGGCCTTTAAAGCCCATCATGAAAATGGGAAAAAGGGATGCAGCGGGCCATGGAGATTCCCTCTTCAACTAGAAAACCGAGATTTTTATATTTAAATTGCCACCGAGGCTAAACAGATAATATCTTGAGAAACTTAAAAGTTAACAAGAAAAGATACATTTTGCATTCCCCAGAGCCAAACACCTAATCCAAACAGATTTTATCTTGTCTTAGTTTAGAAGCTGGAGAGAAAAAAATTGTCCTTTCTGTCTCATGTTCATTCAATTTAACAAATAAAGACTGGGCACCGGGTGATACATATAATTATTTAGGAGAAGCAAATTACTGCTATTTCCCTAAACTGATATCAAAAACTGTCTTAAATATTAAGGCACTATCGCTCACCTTATCTGTCACCTCTAATTGAGAGCATTTAAGAAATCCACAGCAGCCTCTATGATCAGAGAGCTTCATCGTCTGTTTTAATATCCCCAGCCTTTATTAAAAGCTGTTAAAAATAGCATCTCTGACTTTCTGTCATTTCTCTTCCTTTGCACTCCCCTCCAAATAAAAAAGGTTAAGTGATGACATCCAGTTCACAGAACAATGGACAATACAGACTCACACACAACTCCCTCTTCTAGCTTCCAACAGCAACAAGAAAAGTCAAACATTGATTAAAAAGAAGAGATGGCACACACATTATTCCCGTCAAGTGCACGGACGGGGCTCTCACTCTAGTCCACAAGCTCAGCAAAATCTGAAGAGTCCAAGTTGGAATGAAAGGAGCCTGTTTTCTCTGACAGATAAGTAAAAGAACTTGGGAATTGATTTTTAAAATAGTATCTCAGATAACAAAACTGATTTTCATTTTTTAGAAACTGGTTTTTAATAAACACCAGATAAAGATTTTGTACAAGCAAACGAAGTCCATACAAAAGGTAAGCTGAAAGGAATAACATGGAACATCATTTTCTCTGAGAGCTGATAAGCAAAAAGTCAACAGAAAGACCACCTAAGGAGGGTTTTTTCCCTTAATATTTAAGGATTTCCTGAAGTCTTTTTGCAGCAGATACTTGGCACTCTCATAAGAACTGAATTATTTCCTTTAAGAGCTTTTTTCTCACTGCCAATGATGAGCAAAATGATTTTTATGGGACTGTTTCACTGCAGTCATGAATTTTTTTAAAAAGCATAGTTAAGGTGGCAAAATAATGAGTTTTTAAAAAATAGGAACGCATAGGATATGTGGAGGAGTGGCAGGTAAAACAAAAAAGACCTGTCAAATTTGGGACCCACTGATTTTTTTACACAAAAACTGTTAGTAAATTGACAAAGTTAATCCGCTTTTAAGGAAACCCAGAGCCCCACAAACATTCATCCACCCATCCTTGGACTCTCCATCCAGAAATTAGCCTGAGTAATTAACCAGAGTCTTCAATTTTTTTTTTCCCCACTAACTGCTTTAGTGGGTTTGGCACCTCAAAGACAGCAATGTGATGCAATTTGCAGATTTATAATCCACCCAGGAAATAGAGAAAATAATAAAACGATCAGAACTATATGACTTCCTCTCAAGGAACTACTAATTAAGTATCCAAAATTACATTTCAGTAGTATAGGTAATGTAACCCTTTCCTACTCAGTAATTATCCTCAACAAACTTTGGCTTTAATTCTGGCAAACTCCAAGACAAAACCATAGTACTGTATTTTAAGACAAGCTACAAAATAATCAGTTACTTAATTCAGAAAATAATATTTAAGAAACATTTGGCAACTCTCTTTACCTACACTTTGGCACTCTGCATCTTAAAGAATGCTCCTAATCAGATAAACCCCTTAACCAGGTCCAGTAGTGGGTGGATAACGTCCATTTATCACAAAGATAGAGGAAGTTACAGACACCAGGGAATGAGCAAAACAGAACTTGAACCCAGAATTTTTGACTCCCCTCCGTTCACAAGGTCATGCATTAACTGCAGTCAGCAACCCTCCCCACGAGACCATCAAACCATGAAGGTTTAGGGGAAGCAGTTCCTTTCTATAAACTAAAATTAAGCCCAAATACAAGAGAGCATTACAAAGCCAGTCCTTGTCCAGCGTTTCCTGATCATAGAAGCAGTCACAGTCTTTCTCAGTACAGCATTAAGTGTGATTCCTAGAAGGCACTGGCAAATCCCTGCCAGGCCAATCTGCAGTCAGAAACCAAACTGCATGTGTTCAACAAGATGACAGGACGGTCAGTGTTTTAACCATCTACTTCAACTCTACAATGCAGTAGCGATTCCGGCTAACAGATTAAACCTGGTAATTGTTTAGGATCGAACACAGCCGATGTCAATGAGGATCCCCGTGGACACAAACAAGCAGCTCTGGGGAAATACAATTTCTGGAACAATACATGGTGCTTGCATAATTACACACACACACACACACACACACACACACACACACACACACACACACGTCCATTTTTAAAGTTACATTCAGTCCCAGCATTGTGCTGGTACTTTTCTCATCTCAACTTCTCAGCACAAGCCTGGCCTAAAAGCACAAGAGCCAATCTGTGCGCAGGTTAAAGGCGGCATGCGCCCACAGCAGGAACGGTGAGGCAATGCCTGCCCCTACCAGTCCTGTTCTAGCCGGGCTGCGGTGCAGTTTAGTCCCGTCTACTTCATGGTAATATGCTTTTAAAACCCCGCCGCGACCGAGGTCATAGCTTTAGAGATCTAATAACAACCAAATGACCGGAGCTGCCGGGCACTTAGTAAGCCATTCTGGTTATGGCTCTTTAATAGTACCTGGAGTTCTGCTAAAGTCAGAGAGGAAAACTCCTGTTTCCTCCGAAAGAAAGTCCTTTGCAGGAGCGCACAGAAAAGCAAAGAACCCGACCGAGGTCATGGGACGCCCCGCCGCCGCGGCCCCATCTCTCGGGGAGACCCCGTGCGACCCTCGCCCCACAGCACAGCTGACCCGGGCCACACCTTTACCTGTCAGCTCCACCGCCCCCGCGGACCTGCGGCCCCGCCGTCTCGGCTGCCGCCCCTCCGAGTCCCGGCACAGCTCTAGAGCAGGCTACGGGAGATAGAACCCCAAAGGCATCCCATCCCAAAGAAAGAAAGCAAAAAGGCTGTTCCTCCAGGCGGAGGGACAACGGGCACGTCGGGGTCCGAAAGGCGACACGCCACCCCTGCCCCGCACCTACCAGATAATCCATGTACAGAAACGCCTCAGTTATCCTGAGATCAGACATCCGGCAGCCTAAAGCATCCGGAACGGCTCCGAACCCGGAAAAAAAACCCAACGTCTCTGGCTGCGAGCGAGCAGCCCCTGAAAAAGCCAGCAACAACGAAAATAGCCGACAGCAGCCGAGGGGCCGAAGATTACACAAGGGGCGCGGCGATTGGCCGGGCGGGCGGGCAGAAGGAAAGCAGAG
Organism: Camelus bactrianus; assembly: GCF_048773025.1. Taxonomy (NCBI): domain Eukaryota; kingdom Metazoa; phylum Chordata; class Mammalia; order Artiodactyla; family Camelidae; genus Camelus; species Camelus bactrianus. Next base: position 36,733,892 of record NC_133541.1, read on the forward strand.
CGCTCATTGGCTGCGGCGCCTATAAAAGGCAGGCCACTGCGGGTGGCCGGAGAGAAGCGCGGGAGCGGCGAGGGCGCTGGTTCCTGTGAGGAGGGCGGAGGGGCGGGGGCTGGGGAGGCGCGGGCGGAAGAGCTATACGGGAAAAGCGGAAAATCGGGTGGTGCTGCCACCGCCCGAGTTCTGTGTGCTTCCGTAGCCTCTAACTTGGGTAGATCGGAGCCGAACTAGGGCTCCAGTGCGGGAGAGCCTTAGTGTTTCCTCCCAACTCCCCAGTAGGAAGCTAGAGCCGAAACGTGGGAGGCGTGGTAGCCACCGATACTTAATTCCCCTCTCGCTAGCGGTTTCCCTAAGGCCCTGTGGCCTCGAGACGGTACCGTAGGAGTGACTGGAAAGTGTAATTGGGTACTCTGAGCTGGCAAGCCTGTGACTCGGGGACGACCCCTCCCCACCTTCAGAATATGAAGCTGCGAAGGCGGACACCCTCCAGCCTGATATCCCTGGGGATATATAGAAGCCCCCCCCCCCCCCGCGTGGCCAGAGGTGACTCAGGAGGCTCCCTTTTATCAGAAGGCTAGATTGTCCCAGGGGAATTTGCTCGCCACCGTGGTGAGAGGAAAAGAAAAAAAGTTAAGGGACTCTGTAGACTTGTCTGTAGACTTGAGACACTCGGGAAGCATCAGCTGATCAGTTCTTTGCGGGCTTTGTGGCCAGTTACACTGTGCACAAATCTATTGCTCCTGAAGAAAATGAGCAATAAAGAAGCGCTCTGAGAAGACCTGAGTAATAGTGTTTGTGACCCAATGTCATTATAAGAGGTAGAAGTATCTATAAGCAGGTGCACTTGAGACGTGCGTTTCCTGGTCAATAATGTGGAAATTGGCATTGGGATTTCAATATTGCGTTAGGCTTGCAAGTGGGGTAGCCTGAATCAGACCAAAAACCGGGATAGGCACACTCCACGCTCTTTTTTTTTTTTTTTTTTTTTTTTTTTTTAAAGATTCAGGCTATGAACAACTAGCAATGCCAGACACCTATATTAGGCTCAGGTGACTTAAGTGCCACCACCCCCACCAACCAGCCTTTGAGAAGGATGAGGGATGGCTCTCACCTGTGTTAATAATTAGGGCTTCCTTACAATAACGTTTAGAGTCAAACTTGATCAACTGAAATCTTTCTGAAGAGACTGCCTGACTGTATATAACTGTTGTTTTAGAGGTTGAAGCTTTATTTTCCCCCTAACTTGGCACCTTCCTTTTTTGTATCCTCAGGAACAGATTTCCATCAAATAAGCTTAGCTGAGGCTGCTGAAACATTTCTGTGAGATAACAATGGAATTCACCCTAGAGGTGCAGATAACCCAGAAGGGAGTGTAGCTCTTTAGAGGGGGCTCCAGATTGGTGATCCATGTGATTTGGAGCATCCCATCCCATCTCTCTGAACTTGTTTCTTTCGCTGCAAAATGAGAATTCTTATGGCCAGAGGGTTTTTTTTTTAACTAAAGGCCTATAAATATATACACACTCAGTACAGAGCTTGATTTTGTTAATCAATTTACAGACAATGGTATATGTGTAAGTAAGACATTATACTTATGAAGAAATTACATGAGTTTTTGTCTGTGTAGGAGCTAACTAGACTCAATAGCGTCAAACCATTAGATCCAACTTTGATTGTTATTGGCATGCTGTGAAGTCAACACATATAGGTTTATTAGAGATTTTGACCTGGATTCTGGAGGTGACGATCCACTATAAACCTATAGCACAACTGGTCCAAACTAACTGCAGAAGTTAAAGGCATCTCAAACTTGCTAGCAAAAGTAATTCAAATGGACAAGAAACTATTTGAATTTTTTTCTTTCTTTCTTTCTATGGATAAACACATTGCAAATAAGAATAAAGGGCTAGAGTTAGCAAAGAGACAACTTTTGGTCCATTGTCTAACCAATAAACACTCTTGAGAGGCCTGTGAGTTTTTATGCAAGGGAATATCACCGCTCAGGCACAGCTAGCTCCTGCCTTTCTTTAAAGCTAACCTTAGAGAAAAAGAATCGTGAACAGAAGGTCATCAGGCTAAACATAGTTCATGCTTCCTCTGAGAATGAATAAGCAAGGAAATGAACTTTTCAAAGTTCCAAAGGCTGCACTCACCCCATTCCACACCATTTGCATATTCATTCTGACTGGCACCAAGGAAAACTTTGTATTCAGTGTAATGTATTAAAAGAATCATACTGCCTTTTGAAAAAGGATCTTTGTAAAAACCCTGACGCTTCAGAACTCCATATGAAGCGCATTTTTCCAGCTGTGTGTTAACCTTCTGGGATGCTAATGTGTCCACTCTTGTGCAGGGGAAAGAGGCTAACTTGATTATGTTGGTATGAACAGATAATACACTACCTGCGACCTGAAGCTGTTCTTAGCTGATAGTTGGCATAAGTAATCACCCCCAATACATGCTTCTAAAGAAGTGTAGAGAGGTTTGAATTACATTCATTCAACCTTCCCCACTATCTGCCAAGTAACAGGCTGCAGTCTTGAATAAGACATGATCTCATTAATGTAGTACTGCCTTTGCTCTCGGTAAGGGCCCTCTTCCAGATGCCTAAGAAAACATGTATTAACTCATGAGGCAGTTGCATTACTACACAGGTTCTGAAGAGGCCATGACTGATGCTTGTCAAAAACAAGGAGAAATTCTTTTGACAGTCTATACTTTACAATTTCTTTAAGACTGCTGGCTAGCCAAATTTGGAGGGAATTTTTGTTAAAGTGTTACTTGTAGGAAACAAAAACAGAAATGCATTTTTGCAACTTAGTCTCCCAAATTCTACCATCCAGAAAAACCAACATATTAATGGCTATTTCCATCTACTCCTTGTTTTATTGTTCATTTGATATATAAAAACACAGAAGAATACTGTCTTTACTAGTTTTTTTTTATCATGCACACTCAATTAAGTTCACTGTATCATGAAACCCTTCATAAATGTTTAATGGCTACATAAGACTATTGTATAAATGTACTATGTTAACAAGTCCTCTCTTAGATATTACTGTTATAAATATTGCAGTGAATGTTTGCTTATAAAATCACATCTCTTCATCCTAGAGATCATTTCTAGCAATGCAATTACTGCTACAAAGAGTACATGAGCATCTTTAATACTCATGTATTAGCTTCTAGTCTTCTTTCCTCTACCCCAGCTCCAAAGTAGGGAGTGCTTACCTTGCTTCATTCTTGCCTTGATTGAATCTATTATTCCTTAATAGCTGAGATAACGTCTTTCATAAGAATAACTCTTAAGCCAAGTAGAAGTGTCCAGACACTGAATTCTACAGGGGTCATCGGACACACTGTTTGCTCATTTACTACACCTGGTAACTCCTATGACTTTAAAATTCTCTTCTAAGCCCTGCCTAAGTTCTAGAGTGGGGAAAGCCAGCAAAAAGCGGATTCTTGCTTCAGAACTCCCACCAGCTCAGAAATAAGAAGCACCTGGTTCTCTGAACTGAGAAAGACTGAAAACACAAGACAGCTGTGAGTCTTTAAAAGGCTCATTTTAGCCCACCAATCTGCCTCACTCCTCAACGCCAGGTCACCACCCCATTAGCTCCCCAAAGACCAGAGTGAAAGTTTACTCCTGAGGTTAAACTGGAGAGGGCTTGACCTCAGAGACACCAGGTAAGACAAAAAAGCAAAGAGTAAATTCAATATAGGTAGAAGAAGGCTGAGGAAATCATCCAAAAAGATGAGAGGCAGCCGAGCAAAGAAAATTAGCATATCATCAACCTGGAGGCCTGAAAATCAGATGTTTCAAATGAACAAAGGAAAACAAAGGCAATGGTGGGAAGCAATTATCAGATAATTCTAGCAAACATTCCACATCCCAAGACTATGCATTTCCAGACCGCAAAGACCACAAATGACCAGAACATTGAATGAAAAAAAGACACATTACCATTAAAGAAACAGCAATTTTAAAACCTTGCAGAAGCACCATGCCAGACGTTTTACCAGATAGTTTACGAAACATTCCAGTAACAAAAAATTCCAACCTTAAAACTGCTCGAGTGGGTTTCTTCTGAGGTCTCGCTCCTCAGCTGGCAGATGGCTCCTTACGCGGTCTTTCCTCTGCGCACGCGCGTCCTCCGTGACTCTCCGCGTGTCCTCATCCCTCCCTTTATAAAGACTCCAATTACGTCGGAATTAGGGCCCACCCTCACTACCTCGTTTTAACTAAATTACCTCCTTAAAGCCCCTATCTGCAGATCCAATCACTTTCTGAGGTACAGGGAGTTGGGGCTTGAACATGTGAATTTCGGGCTGGGGGTAAGGCAATTCAGCGCATAGCAACATTCCCAGTTGGCAATTTAAGAAGAAAAGGGAATTTATTCGGATTGTGAGGGATATTTACCAAAAATTTAGGCACACATATTCAATAATGAAACATTTAAAAGCCTTTGCTTTAAAATCAGAAAAGACAAGGTTGCCAGTTATCACTGCTTCTGTTACATTATCCTGAAGGTCCTGGATGGCATAATCAGACCAAAAATATGAATAATAAAGATGGAAAGAAAGAAACAACTCATCTGCAGATAAAACACAAATCTACATAGCCATTATTAAAATGAAAATGAAATCTTGTTACTCCTTAAAAATCAATATAAAATATGTCTCTAGTTTCTCAGCAACAAAGTTAGGAGATCTTTTTTAAAATAACCTTTAAAATAGAAATTTCAAAAACACCTAAGAATAATTCTTTCAACTATAAGATTTTGAGAGAAATCTAAAACCTGAATATATATGATGTTCATGGATAGAAAGACTGCTGCAGAGATATGAATTCTCAAATTGATATATCAATTCAAAAATTGTAACATTCAAAATCACAGAGGATGTTATACAGAACACTACTTAACTACCCTTAATTTGAGAAGTGCCCTCCTCTTTGTGAACAAAGCACTTATCTTCTGTGTATTTATATACTGGCATTTAACATACTGTCTTGTGTGTAGTTGTTAATAGTCTAGATGCTATATAGCCAGTCTACCTGGGTTGGAATTTTGGCTTTACCTCTTTCAAGTTCTGTGATCCCAGGCATGTTACATAACTTCTCTGTAACTTTTTTACCCTGTTTTATAGGTAAGGAAACAAATGCCTACATCACTGGGTTATTAGGATTAAGAGTTAATGTCAGACACGTAAACAGAACCTGGCACACAGTCAGCATTATGTAACTGTTGGATGCTGCTGCTGTTTCTGTTTTCTCCCTTACCAGGCTGGGTTCCTCGGAGGAAGAACACCGCTTCTCAATGGACTGCACAGCCTCAGAGCCTACTCCAGTGCCAGGAATGTGTGTGTGTGTGTGTGTGTGTGTGTGTGTTAGCTGCACAGTTACACAGCACAGAGGAACTTGGTAGTGGGGGCTGGGAGAGGTCCACGTGTCATATTTAAAGAAACCTGATTCAGTAGCCTAAGATATTTGAAAGGGGAGACCATTCTCATATGTCTTGAACAGTAAATGCCCGAAGCATGATCCACAGCAACACTTGTGAAAATACCCTTCTAATTTCATCTTACCTTTAAGCTGTTTAAAAGCCTTTGTTCACCGGATGCCTGAGTTTCTTCTAACACACCTTTGCCGTGGTACTCCATGTGCAGATGGTTGAGTGGATCAGATCCTTTAGCTCATAGCATCTTATACTAACATTACTGGTCCATTCAGGGCCCCTCTCTTGATTTATTTACTTCCTTTATCCCTACAACCCCCACCTCACGATAGGCAATCATTCTAATGTTTCAAAGATGTATCTCCTTTGTCATCTTTCAACTTTGACCATGATGTCCCTGGCTGAACAAAAAATTGTAATCAGACCTAACTTTGGACCTTATGGCTGGAACTTCTGAAGTTAAAAAGTTCTTTCCTGCCACAAAGGCAAGAGTCTACCTATTCAATGACTTCATGGCATTACCTGTCACTTTGGGAGCTTTTAACTATTTGGAAACAATCTTTTGCGTGAGGTGTTAGGTTGAGATGTATCTGTATTTATCTAGTTAGCCAAGGCTGTTGTTAGGATTAAGTAACAACTCAGGTGCCGGCTGTTATTCTGTGTACTGAAATCTTTGTAGGAAGCATTGTGTATTTCAGAGACAGTGCCTTTGACTTAGTCTAGAGACGAGGAAGAATCTTGCTTCCACCATCAACCACCTCAGGGAAATTACTCAGCTTTGGAGTAACAATGTCATCTTTAACACATTGATGAAATGAAATAAACTAAGCAAAAGAGTAAACTAAAGAGCAATGAGAAGATGAGATTTTGTTGATTCTTCTTTGGCTTTCTGCGGCGTGGCTCAAAATAGAATAAAAAATAAAAACTGTAAGCTGGGCAGTTCAGTAAAAGCAGGCTGGCTTTGTGTGTCACAAAGCTCTGGATTTTGTGTCATTTACTTGAAAGCAGTCAAGTGCATCAGGAGACCTCTGTTGCAATTCAAACACATTTTATTTGGCTGCTTGGCCCATTGGCTGACTTCCATTGGTAAAAACCACATCCACACTCCAGTGGTGAACAAAAGCTTGCATGCTACATAGTGGACATAAGACTATGTCCCTCTGTGACAGATACTCATGCACGAAAGTGCAAGATCACTGTGCTCCTCTTTGTAGCTGAAATCTCTGTTGTGAGCATACGATGAGGTAAAGCTCTCATTCTGTATATGTGAAATATTGATAAATTATTATAGGAAAGTGCTGTGTTGGAAGAACAACTTTCAGTCTCAAAATCATGGTAATTTATTTTTTATAAATATTCTCCATACAACCATATCATTTTGATGATATCTAGACTACTTGATTTAATGTTCCAGAGTGCATACGAAGTACTAAGATGTAAGCGATGCTTTGTTTCCATTCATCAAGGAAAAACATCTACTTTTGTCTTATGTCAGTAATCCTCATGGGTCCCCAGTTTTTAGAACATATTTAGAAGGAAAAGAAGAAAAGTAGCAAATGTTGCCTGGTCTTTGATAGTCCTGAATCTTAATTCACTAATGTTAAGTGAGAACTCAGTTTATACTCTTTTAAAACATGTTAGAGCCCTAATGTGATTCTCTTCTATAAGAAGGCTGGATGCTTGGATAACTCCCTCACTTCCTAGTAGGATAAACAATTTTGTTTTTCCAAAGAGGGACACTTCAATAAGGCAACTATTTGCTTATCATAAGAAAAGGAAATCATAATAATATTGAAACCATGTGTAGCTCTTATTTGAAATTAAGAAATTAAGTCTTGCATTTTTTTTCTCTCAGCCTCAGCATTCTTATGAGAAATAATTAACAGTCATTAGATGTTTGGTTATTATGATGGGTGGGAGTCTAATTCTTTGCTCAAATCTCTCAGGAGAAGGCTACAGTTACTGAGTATATAAAGGAACATCGGTCATCAGTGGTATTCATGGGACATTTTACAGAACCAAGCAGTAACAAAATATTCAGTTCTCAGGATACCAAACATCATTTTATAAAATGATTTGACACACCACAGTCGTAAAACTTGATAAATTACTCTCAAAATGTTTAAGAATATGTGAATCCAAGAAACACACGTGACACACAAGCCCATTTTCATACAGGAAAGCCTCTCTTAAGAATTCCTGACGACAAAGGCCTTTGTCTTGAGTCTAGTATGATATGGTTGGTTATTTTGGTAGGTTTATTTATATTTTGCAGGGTTGGGGTAGGGGTGGTAGTTTCCTCAAATCTTACCTTTCCTTTGGGGGTTCCATTTGAGTTACTAAAATTTCCTGTTATTTTGTACAGAACGCACCACAGACTGACAGTAAACAAAACTTTGTATCATTGTCTGAAATTCTAAAACAGAGAGGGAAGCTGCTGGGTCATGAGACCAAGAGGGAGGAAATGCTGTTTTGTATCATATCAGAAGTGATAGGCTACATTTTACAAAAGACTAAAACATCCCTTGTATTGAAAAAAGAAAGGAGGGCAATGACTTGTTTAAACATGCAAGTCGATAATGAGTGATGTCCCAGCCTTCACAACATCACAGATATAACCCTTGGGAAAGGAACAGAAGTCTGTTCACAGTTGAACAAGATGCTGCCTTTGTACGGGACAATTCAGGCTATGGTGCATTTTTAGTAAATTACCAGATGTTTTTGGTAAATCTGTAATACAGAAGGATTCATCGTGTTCACTGTATGTGACAAGTACAAAATTAAGCAAGTTAAATCAGTCCCAATGGGAAAAAAATGCAGTGTAGGCAACCTATCAAATGACCAAAGGCTAAAGCAATTCCTTAGGAGACAAAATGCTTACACTACCTGATTATGCTTTTGCTCAGAAAGGGTTTCTTTTGGAAGAACCACAGGTGTGAGATTTTATGTGAAATTGTGACCGTTTTCAATCCATGCCTCATCAAATAAGGCAGTTTAATACTAAATACCTACATTTGTATCTGATTCATTGCATCAACCAATTGGGAGAAAACAATAGTGAAATATTAAGATGTGCTGTGGGCTCACAAAAGGCCCACGTGCTTTTAAGAGGATGCCAAAAACGTAGATTTGGGAGATAAATTCCATGTAAGGTTAGGCTCGCAAGTCTGGGCAACTTGGAACAAATTATTTAATGCTGACATGCCTTAATTTTCTCATCTGTTAAATATTGAGGATAAAAACCACCTCCATAGAATTGCTTGGATTAAATTAGATAATACATATAAAAGCTATAAATCACTTAGAATGGTATCTGACATATAATAAGCATTCAAAGCAATTTTTTCACCCATGTTTATTAAGGATTAGTTGGGTCCTAGCAGGAGGGAAGTTAAGGTCTGGACTCAATAAAATACTGTTGGGGCCTAAAATCCAAACCCCAGCAAAGAGGTGGAACACAGACAGCCTTGAGATAGAGAACTTGGTTTAAGGAGGGAATGGGACACTGAAAGTGACTTGAAAAGGCAGGGTGGAGCATGGCCTATAAGGAACCAGCCTGACTGGAATGAGCACCCCGTCCAGAGATGTGACTGGTTGAAAGGGGCATGGATTCCATGACTGAGGCGGTCAGGCTCTGAGAGGACCCTGTTACAGTTTCCTCAGGAGATGTCCTAGAAATAGTACTGGTTCCTAGAAAACAGGGCAGAATATAAGAGCAGAGTCTAGAAGCAGGAAGCTCAGTTAAGAGGTACTGAGGTCCATCTAAGGATGAGCAGGTCAGGTTCTAGCCCAGGGTAAGCATGAGGGAAAGAAGGCAGCAACTGTCAAGGAGAAAACAGGAAGTATTTAAGGTGTTCGATGGAGGGAACAAAGAAGTGATGAGGGCAAGAGGACTCCAGAATCTTGAAGGTGCCTCTACTGTCTACTACTGTATCCAGACGAGATAAGGTGGTCATTGGTAGATGGTGGGGCCTACTCTTGCAGAGCACAGGAGATGTCAGGGGCTGGCCTCGTCCTTTGTATCTGAAAGTTCCTAAATCATCATTTGTGAAACTGGGACTGAGGAAAGAGGAGGCAAGACTTCTGAGCAGTGGAGGAAAGCCCCTGGGTACTGGAAGGCCACTCAGGACAGCTGTTTGTAATTAGAACCACCTGAAGGATTAACAGCCCAGAAGGGCAGATACAAGGCAGGATGGGAGATAAAAATGAGCCTCTGGGATCAGGACACAAAGTTTTAAAAACCTTTTCCTTGGTGTAGACTTTGCTGCCTATTTTACCTTAATAATTTAACTGAATGTCATGTTATATCATGTTATGTCGTATCCCAAAAGAGTTAATTCCACTTCCCCTAGCTCTACTGAGATATAATTGACATATAACATTTTGTTATACAATATAAGATATACAATGTGATAATTTGATACACATATATAATTTCAAAATGTTTACCACAATAATGTTAGTTCACAATGTTACTCAGCCATAAAAAGGAATGAAATAATGTCATTTGCAGCAGCATGGATGGACCTAGAGATCATCATACTAAATGAAGTCAGTCAAAAGAAAGACAAATACCATATGATATCACTTACATGTGGAATCTAAAAAAATGACACAAACGAACTTACTTAATAAAACAGAAAGAGACCCACAGATATAGAAAACAAACTTATGATTACTGAAAGGAGGAGAGGAGGGAGGGGTAAACTGGGAGTTTGGGATTGGCAGATACTAACTACTGCGTACAGAATAGATAAACAACAAAGTCCTACTATATAGCACAGGGAAGAATATTCAATGGCTTGTAGTAATCTGTAATGAAAATGAGTATGTGTATATATATTTGTATAACTGAATCACTATGCTGTACACCAGAAACGAATACAACATTGTAAATCAACTATACATCAATTTAAAAAAATGGGAAAAAAATAATGTTAGTCAACACATCCCTTACCTCACGATTGCCATTTTGTTGTTGTTACACTCATAGCAACTTTCAAGTATACATCACTGTATTGTTAACTACAGTCATTATGCTGTACATTAGATCCCCAGAACATCTTATAACTGAAAGTTTGTATCCTTTGAGCAACATCTCTTCATTTCCCTCCTCTCTCAGCCCCTAGCAACTACCATTCTACCCTCTGTTTCTGTGAGTTTGATGTTTTTAGATTTCACATGTGAGATGAGATAGTGCAGTATTTACCTTTCTCTGTCTGCCTTATTTCACTCAGCCTAATGCCCTCAGGGTCCATCCATGTTGTTACAAATGGCAGGATTTCCTTCTTTCTCGTGGCTGAATAATATTCCATTGTGTGCATGTGTGATATTCAAAAAATCATTGCCAAGACCAATGTCAAGGAACTTTTCCCCTATGTTCCTCTAGGAGTTTTATAATTTCAAATCTTAATGAGTTAATTCAATATTTAAGTACTTAGAAAGTACTTAAATACTGTTCATTGCAGTATTATTTACAATATCTAAGATAAGGAAAGAACTTGTGTCCATTGATGGAAGAATATATAAAGAAAAAAAAAATACACACACACACAATGAAATATTACTCAGCCATGAAAAAGGCAATCTTGCCTTTTGCAACAATATGGATGACCCTTGACAGCAATAGGCTAAGTGAAATAAGTCAAAGAAAAATAATTATATGATCTCACTTACATATGAAATTTAAACTAATGCCCTCCCTCCTCAAACAGTGAACTCATACAGAGAACAGATTGGTGGTTGCCAGAGGCAGGGGAAGGGTGTTGGTGACATGGGTGAATGTGGTCAAAAAGTGCAAACTTCCAGTTACAAAGTAAATGAGTCAGGGCATTGGAATGTAGAGCATGGTGACTCTAGCTAATAATTCTGATTTGCATATTTGAAAGTTGCTAAAGAAGTAGATCTTAAAAGTTCTCATCACAAGATAAAAAATTTTAGTAACTTATGGTGAAAAACAATATGAAAACAAATAAATGCATGTTCCTGTGTGACTGAAGCATTGTGCTGTACACCAGAAATTGACACACTGTAAACTAACTATACTTCAATAAAAATATATATACACAAAAGAAAAAAAAATTATAACTTTGTGTGGTGATGGATGTTAACTAGACTTACTGTGGTGACCAAATATGGGATCATTATGCTGCATACCTGAAACTAATATAATGAACTATGCTAATTATATCTCATTTTTTAAAAAGTGGAATGAGTGTGCAAATGGGAAAACTTCAGGGCTCAGCAGCATTTACGCCTTACGTACATATGTACACACACACATGCTGCCTGTTCTCAGTTTCAGAAAGCTCATGATAGAGTGGGAAGAGCCTGAACTACTAGACCTAAATTCTCTTCCCACTAACCCAGCTTAATTGTTCTGGGCACCAGTTTCCTTTAAGAAGGGAAAATTGAACAATTTTATCAATGTGGGGTTTGCGGTAACTTGTGATCCTTGGTTGGGGAACACTCTGCAAAGATATTTGTTATTGATCCTGCCAATGAACTGTTCCAACTGGATACTGGCTAAAAAATAACTTGCCCTCCTCTACTCACTCTCCAATTCACACAGCACAACAGGAATTGCTATAGATCACCTCCCTGTGATGAGCCCTAAATGCCTTTTTCCCTAAATGTAGCTATTATCTCAGTTTGCTCATCTCCCCCTCCCTCACTTCCATTCTCTGCCCCAGTCTACTCACTCCTACCAACTGCATCATCCAGGCTCCCTTGCCAGTGGGAAACATCCGCTGAAGACAAGGAGGTGGGGATTGAAGGCGGCCGTGTTAGTCCCCCCACTACTCCTGTCCTGCAGTGGCACAGTGCGGCAGTGGCTGCATTCCTCTACCTTTATGGCTCTTGTTGGTGGCCTTCTTACCCGGCTCAAGCTCTCAATGGACAGTAGTAACATTGGTCCTGTCCTTTGTCCCTTCGTGCATGGAGAAGGTAACGGCTTCCTCTGTGGCTGGTTCCTGGAGCGTCTCCATCTCGTTGATTTTCCTACCCCTGCTGACACTAACATAAATGGTACCTTCACGAAACACTCTTCCAAACCCTAGGTCTTGAATCCACATCTGTCTCTCACCATCTCCAACTCTGATGTTGTGGGTGACCTGCAGAAGCTGGCACCTTTTACCACAGAGCTACACATGCCTTCGTCCCAGGATTTAAAGAAGCTGAAGGATCTGTAGAAGCTAGAAGAAGTGAGTGAGCCCAAGTATACCAAAAGCAGGGAAGGCAGTCCCCAACCAAGGTGGGTATCTATTCCATTGAGAACAAGGTGCTGCCACTTCTGTGATGGAAGTGGTCCAATGTAATTAATCTGCCTCCAGGTAGCTGGCTGGTTCTCCCCTTCCCCACTCCTGCCCCCAGAAAGTGGTGCTGCATCAGGACTAAGTGTTGGTCTCTGCTCTTGGAAGGCTGGGCACTTGGCAGCTGCTGCAGCCAGATCAGCCTGGTGAGAAGAAATACATGTTGTGAGGCCACACATAAAACTTCATCCTTATATGGTTCAGAGCTCATATGACTAACATCCCAGAACAGGCCAACTTTGCCCACCTGATTATTAAAATCCTCTTCTGCTGAACTTGTTCTTTGGGGAGCACTGACATGAGACAGAAATATCTTCACACTCTGTCTGAATGCTGTCTGGTCACATCCCAGTTTCTCAGACCTCTTTGTCAGCAATTTTCCAATCACATTCCTTTCCAGTCTCTGACTATCCACCTCAACCATAAGCAACTGCCCATTATCCATGTAGATCTGAACCTCTAGCCATCTCTTCTTCCAGACAAAATGAGCCATCAGATGCACTGCCCAAAGTTCTGCCCATTAGGAGTTAGATTTTCCTTAAATACTATCCTTCGGAGCCACCTTGGGTAGGGCTGGAGCACTGTAGGCATCCACTTTTGGGTGGTGGTGGAAAATCATGCAGAATTATGTAAATTTTTTTTTATTCATTGGCCAACTAGCCATGGATGCCTCCTCATGGGGCTTTAGGTACACATTAAGAGGGAGAAGGATGTATGGCAGCCACGGGCATCTGAGACACTTACTCATGCAATTTCCCTGGGCCCCTAGGACCTCTGGTGACTGAAGTCTTCTCTAGAGGGGGAGGGGATGTCTGGAGAGTGTCAGGAGTCTTCAGGCCTGAGTCCCTTGGATGACAAGCCCCTGGAGGAGTGGGAACACTTTCTTAGCCATCCACACCCTCCCTCCCTTCAACTCCTGCTGTTAAGCAGCGTCTTCTCTTAGTCAGAGAAGAAGTCCATTTAGAAGTCTACTGCAGCTGCTAGTGAAGAAACTCCCAGCTTCCCTTTGTCACAGTAAAAGCACTGGGGCCGAGGTGTCCCAGTGGTCTTCTAACCTAGCAGGACCCTGTGGGGACTTCCCGGGACAGACCCCTCCCCATACCCTCTGCTATAGCTCCTCTCTGAAGTACCCAGAGAATAGGATCTCATGCCTATTTCCTGAGTTTTTCAGATGCTAAAAACCACCACCAAAGGGAAGAAATTAACTACTTGATGATCTAGAGCACAGGGACCCCCACCCCCTCCAGACTTTCTGGCACCCAGGGGTTGATAGTGTTGACCGCCCTGTTACCTCGATATCAACCAATCAGAGAATTGTGCACAAGATGATCGTACCCTGTGACCCTCCTCCCTCACCCGGCCTAAAAACATTAGTCTCCATCTACATGGCACAATTCTCTGTAAAAAATCCTTAAAAGGGACTGAACAGTAAACTGAACAGAGAGCAGACACAATGGCTGTCTAATTTTTAATTTAAAAAGTTTTTTTGTTTAGCTTTTTGGTATCTTCCAAACTGTCTGCAATGAGTATGTATTCCTTTTGTAACTTCTCCAGGAAGATCTAATTTCAGCCAGGGCCAGAGTTTAGGCCATAGTCAGCTTCTTGGCATCAAAACCACTGGCCTCCTTATCTCAAGGAAGACTAGGAAAAGATGCCCCACATTTATTGCCCCTTCGGCCTCTAAATTCGGATTTCTCCCCAGAACCCTTGGTTGCTGCATTATTTTTAGTTCATTCCACCATACAATGGATGCTTCCAGATTAAGACCTAGTTCCTGTCATCCTGTATGTCTTAGTGCCAAGGTGATTTTAAAAGGAAACCAAGCTAAGCCTAAATAAACAACCTAGGAAAGATAGTGATGGCTTACTCCTTCATTCCATTCACTTCGATTAAATATCTTGACCACAATATCCCAGCATTTTTAGCTCAAAAAACAAAATATTTAAGGAATGATGAGAGGGGCTAGGAAAAAAAAAATCCCATAGACTGAAGTTATCACAATAATAATTTTGAAGGAGAGAACTAGCTAGCCTAAGGGTATATTACATCTATTTTTAAAGCTTATGGAAAAATTTTGACTGCATATGTGTTATGGTTTTTTTAAAAAAATGCAGGCATGGAAAAATGACTGACTTCAAAAATAGCAAAATACTTGAGAGCCCAGCTTGGAGTCATTAGAGGTAGTACAGCTGGGGTCAGTTTATAGACTTCTGTTTTTAATTTGCATAAATAGTCTAGTGCTTGGCCAAGGCAGGCTTCCAGCTGCCTCATCAGACTGATTAACTTTTCAGTCATTCCACAGACACCCAAAGGTGTTGGCGCTTGAGTCAGGCAGTGTGAGGCATCATGATAAGCCTGAAAAGTGAGAGGCCTCTTACACTCCCACACCAAGGAAAGCCCATGGTTTCCAACAATGTTTTCTCAACAGGGAGCTTAAATTCTTTTGTGCTCTGCTAATGAAAAAGAAACTCCAATCCCTACCACAAGAATATTGTTAGTGGAATGTTCTTTCCACCACCCAGACTGACAAGCTGAAGGTCCACACTGTGGAGCCCTGAAATGGAAAAACCAAGGAGGCCCCCTATCTTAGGTAGCAGTACTTGCTATAGATTGAATGCTTGTGTCCCTCCCAAATTTGTATGTTGAAATCCTGATCTCTAACATGGAAGTGTTAGGAGGTGAGGCCTTTGGGAGGTGATCTGGTCATGAGGGTGGAGCCCCCACGAATGGGATTAGTGCCCTTCTACTAAAAGGGATGCTGGAGAGCTCCCTCACCCTTTCTGCTGAGTGAGGACACCGTGAGAAGGTGGCATCCATGGACCAGGAAGAGGGCCCTCATCAGACATTGAATTTCCCTGCACCTTGATCTTCCCTGACTACAGAACTGAGAAATAAATGTTTGTCGTTGTCCTTCTAGGTGAAGGAATTGCGGTTTTGTGGTAGAGTGTCAACCATTTATTCAATAAACACAGAACACTCCTGGAATCCAGGTTCTGATATTGCTGTAGACAGGGTGAAGGCTTCCTGCAGGATCTATTGTCTTGTTTATAGAAATGAGATTAAGCATGTACATGTTCAACCCCATAGAATGAAAAAGTAAGAGAATTCCAAGATTACAAGCCAGGTGACTGATAAAAGAATTTCAGGAAAAAAACAGAACAGATGGGAGTAGTCAGGAATGGCATGATAGAATTGGGACTTAATTCATCATTTATTTAACAGGTATATTCTATAAATTATACTGAGACAGGAGGGAAGGGGGCAGGGCACAACCACTGAAGGAATGACAGAGCAACTGAGGATAGGACAAACTGGTTAGAACTAAGATGGTGG
This sequence comes from Camelus bactrianus, assembly GCF_048773025.1. NCBI lineage: Eukaryota > Metazoa > Chordata > Mammalia > Artiodactyla > Camelidae > Camelus > Camelus bactrianus. The sequence goes on from NC_133541.1 coordinate 36,749,988, forward strand.
AAGATTCAACTTCCAGTAGACCTTGAGCCTCATGGCACACCCACAGGTGCCATGACAGTTCCCAGGATGACTATAAAAGGTCAAAAGAGTGGGCAGAGGCTCAAATCCTGGAAATCCCTGCCCCTTCCCAAACATAGTTTGAATAATCCTCCCACTTGTTAGCATATGAAATTACTGAGCCCATAAAAACTAACAACTCTGCTCCTCATGGTCACTCTTTCGCCTTCTGAGATGGCCTGCACTCTGTCTATGGAGTGTGTATCTCCCTGAATAAACTTACTTTCACTTTACCATGCCTCACTCTTGCATTCTTTCCTGAGTGAGGCAAGAACCTATTCTCCAGCAACAATACCTTCCAAGGACTCAAAGGTGAATCAATCCCAGACCCTGGCCTCTTGCTGCTTAGTTTTGTTGAGTGTCCACTTGAACACACCTGGATTAGAGCAGAGAGTGATGAGTGTCATAACAACAGATACAGATAAACCTCTTCCAGTCACAGAACTTCCAATTTGGAAGAATCCTCAGGAATATCCTAACCCAATCTCCTCCTTTACAAATAAGAAAACTAAGAGTTTGTCACTTGCCTACCTTATGCTGTTAAGCTTGGAACTGAGCTGAGACCTTGAAGGACAGGCGAATCCAGGCAGAGGGAAGAGTAAGGGCCCCGGCAGGGTTGACATTCAGTCAAACTAGCGCCCTGCCTTCCTGCTACTGTCTGTTCTAATTGATGGGCGCCCCTGCTGACTCATTAATGATCCTGAATGTTACCCCTGGGTATAGGAACGTCTCATTTCCTGCTCAGCTAAATCAGTGTAAAGGAAGAAGGAGACAGAGTTTTTAATAATGAAGTACCAAGAGGCGATTAATCTCTTAGCACTGACACAATACTTGAGATAGCACAATTCTCTCTAAAGATACCACAAATGGAGAATGAGTGTACAAGAAAGTTCTCTATGTTATGAGCAGGGTAAGTGAATAAGCTGAATCCAACATCATGATTCAATTTGTATAGTTCAAGAATTATGTTACATGAAGTACTCACAACTGGTAAAGTTGAAAAGAAGGACAAAGAAGCTTTTTACTTTTATGGTCATCCAGGCTTTACTCCCGGGAGGAGAAGTTGGGAAGGGTTAGAGACACACGGTGGGCTTCTAGGGCATGGCAATGCTCTCTTTTTCAGTGCTGGTAACCATTCATTACATGATACATCTGTTTTGTGCACTTTTCCATATGTTACATTTAACAATAAAACTTTGAGCTAAAGCAGAATGAAGTCTGGTTTTTATTCTAAAGGCTGGGAAAGTAATGTGAAAAGATCATTAGGTTCAATGGGCAGTTGCCTGTATACAGAAGAAAAAAAGGATCCTGGGAACAAAGATACTAAAAATGGCATCAAAATTAGAACATGGAGATTGGCTACAAACATCCCATGTGGAGAGCAGTCCTTGCCAGCCTCTCATGCTCAGAGTGGCTGTTGTCAAGAGCATTCTTGCTTACCATGAAGGCAAAGGGGACACCTGGTATCGCGTTTCTAGCTCTCCTGGGGGATGTGGCAAACCAGACGTCTAAGAAAGACACACAATATATTTTGATAGCAAATAGGTTGAGAAGGTGAAGAAACAACACCGAATCATTGATTTTTGAATCATTGATTTTTTTTTTTTTTTTGCCATTGTATCATCTTTATGCACACCATTCTCTGGAGTGTTGTGCAATCATGACCACTCTCCATTTCCGGAGAAATCATCAATTTTTAAACAGTAAAATATGGGCACAGGATCTGAAGTCTGATACGCTTTTCGGACAGAAAGAGGCAGCAGGGAACTTCTAGTGGTCTGTGTGCATCAGAAAGGAGACAGCAGTGATGGGGGGTGGTTGTTTTCCCTAAGACATGACCATTACAACTGGTGCAGTTCAGCTCCTTGCCTGCTGCACACACTGATCTTCATGTTAGGTGGGCAGGTAAGGACACCAGATGATCACCATGTGCAGCCTTTCCCCAGCGCTGCTGCTGGGCGCAGTGCACTGGGACTTCACTGGCTGGTCCTCAAGGAGGGCTGGGCTGCCTGCAGCTGGATGACACAGAAGGACCTCTGTGCTTTGCAGTGCCTGGCAGCCTTCCCAGATCTACAACTCTTTTGTTTTGGGTTTGATTCTGCAAAACTACTCTTTTGCTGTATATGCTGCAAAATTAGCATAATATTGGAGCTAGAAGGGACCCTAGAGATGATCTCTTCAAACCCTCTCACTGGCCAACTGTGGAATCAAGAGTGGCCAAGAAGCCTGTGCGAGGAGACTCAGTGGAAGAAGGGGGCTCTTCTGCCCTGCTCTGCTGTCTTCCACATGCTGCTACACGCATTTTTAAATTAAAATCACTGAAGACCCAAAACACTTTTCTTTTCCCTCACTCCTGGGAGAGAGGCAAAAGAAAACCAGACACTCCCAAGAGTAACAAAAGCAGAGCTAGAAATCTCCAGTCTGGTAGAGCTCTTTTTTTCCCCCCTCCCTTTAATTTTACCACATGTAGACCCTGAAATAATAATAAGGAAAAGGGCAGGACACAGTAACTCACAATATAAAGCAATCAAACCCAGATGTCGACGGCAGACTGAGTTCTGAATGCACAGTCTGCATGCGAGCTGGTTTCAAAGTAGGAAGAATCTTGGGACCCTGGAATAGCAGTCGTAGCCCCCAGCTAAGATGTGCCTGCAGGACTGCAGCCAAGGCCATTGCACATACATGGAAATTACTCATACTTATAACCTGTATCCATTCTCAGCTTCTTCCCTTCTCTTCCTTCCCTTCTGTGGCCCATGTTCCCATACCCCCATAACTTCTCACTCTGGGTTCCCAGGACTCCCCATTAGAGTCCCCTGACTAGGACTGGATTTCTGAAAAAGCGTATGGCTCATATGACTATCTTCCTGAATTCCTCTCCACAATCAAAATCCTGTACCATCATTCTCACTTCCAGAAGGTTCTACATTGACCTCCTAAGTTAATAATTTTATAAACTAATCAAGGCTAATGAAAGCAGGACCACATAATAACTTTAATGAACTCTACATCTCTTTTTTTTCCCCTTAACCTTTGTGGGCCCCTTCCTCCATAAAAAATATTAAAAATTATATTTCCTAACTACATTGGAAGATAAATATAATTCAGATTGGATGATTATTTTTCTCCCTCTAACTTAAAAAAAAATGAAAATGAAAACATTTGCATGGGCCCCTGAAAGTATCTAAGCCCTAGATACTCTGGTGGGCTGTTAGTGCTGCCTAAAGATTGGCTGGGTTATACTGGCTTATCAGATTGTGCTAGGTTATCACTTAGAATGCTTTTGGTTTTAAGTAATGGAATAAAACTCAAGGGCTTAAACAATTAAGGTAACTTATAGGCTAACAGCACTGGTGAGTTCAAAGATGGAAGAGGTTTGGGGCCAGGTGCCTGCTCTTGTGAAACTGTCAGTTTCCAGATAAAGACAAAGAGAATGACCATGTCATAGACCTGGCTCTTTAACTGTGCAATGACCATTGCCCTCCCCATTTACCTTGCTATCAGAGCTCACCTCCATGATGGACAGAAACTGAAACGCCAGATACTTGCTTTCTCAGCCTCCCTGGAAGCTAAGGCCATTGCAACTTCAGTGAAACAAGAAAACAAATAAATGTACCAGAAATGTCCAGAAATGGATAGATACTGTTGGGACAATAAATATGATGGAGGACTATTTCAAACTGTATAATTATAGAACTGTCTCAAGTGACATTTAGCCCAATGGAGCCAGCCATAAAAAGATCTGGGAGGCAGGGTAATTTAGACAGAGCAAACAGTAACTCTCAAAGTCCTAAGGGGGCACTTATTAGTGTGAATCTGAAGAACAGAGAGAAGTCCATTGACTGGAGTGCAGTAAATATGGAGGAAGGGGTGCAACGTGAAGTCAGGGAAGTAGCAGAGGGCAGTCTGATTTTTAACTGAGGCTTTCAGGAGACAGACTGCCTTGACACAGTGCTATGATTTTGGAATCATTTGAAGGGGGACATTTTAAGGATACTGAATGATAAAATCTCATTATGTAAGTGGCTGCTTAGTGTACTTATTAAATGTGGTGGTGGTATCGGTCTATCTCTTCTATACTCACCAACCCCCAGCCCTCTGCTCCTGCTTTTCAGAAACCTGTTCTCCCATCTCATAGGGTTACAATACAAGCGGCCATCCTGTATAGAAGAACTCTCTTTCCCTAAATGTAGTTGACCAGAACAGGGATAGGTACCTAATCTAAGCTGAGATAAAGGCCTTTTTCCTGGGGACTTTTCGAATTAGGAGTAGGGGACCAAGTTGGGGCCTTGTAAGTGCCTAAAGCTGTAAGTCTTTAAGCTTGAAAGGTGTAGTCAGACCTTGGTCATGTGGGGAAAAACCTGGTGTCTTTCCTAAGAGGAGTAAAATGGGAAAAAGAACCCCAGTGGAATTCAAGTCCCTGGTTCTGGTAGGTTCCTAAAGCCCAGCCCAGCCCAGCCCAGCCCCATCTTTCCCTTCAGTTTTCAGTCTGGTTATTCCATGCCTATATCATGGTTAATTTCAGGCACCCCTTTAGGGAGGCTGTCAATAATGTCAAGAGTGAGGTGTTAAAATAATAAACCTTAAGACATAGAATTAGCTGAGTAAAGCTGAGGTCGGGAAAAGTCATGATTCAGAGACCCTGAGCTGGAACGCCAGTGTTCCCTGCATATGTTAGCAAAGCAGTTGATTCATTACCTCCTGGCCCTTAAGGACCAAGAGCCTGTAAAGATTTCAGGAGTAGAACTCAGTATCCATCATCTATCTTGTTCTCTATTTAGGAGAACTAATTTCCAGTTAAAGTAGGCTTGCCTCTGGCATATAAAGATGACAAAATATGCTTTAAGAAAATACCATTTTGCTCATCCTCAGTGACCTGACACCACTATGGCTTGTTAAACACCAGCCAAATTCTTAACAGCACTCTAATATTGGGGCCCTAATTTGGAAACTGTAGGCATACTGAAACCTTGTTACTCTCCTTCCTTTGCTTCACTGCATCCTTAAACTTTTGTAAATTTGGTCCCACTGCTTGGTACATATCCTTCTATGAAGGAGAAATGCTCCCTTTTTCCATTCATTATAAGTCTGGTTCTCCTTCGTCTCTCAATTTTGAGCTCACATCCTGAAAGTTTCTTGAAATTCAGATCTGGATTAGGCCTCCCTTCAATGGGCTCTTATAAGCATGTGTTTCTACTATCACATAGTGTTATCACTGTTCTCTCTGTACCACTGAACTCTAAGCTGAGAGCTGGGCACGTAGTTGGTGTTTAATAGTCTTGAATGAATGAATGAAAAATTATTGTGAATATTAAGGTAACAATGTAAAATATTTGGCACATAACTGATCAGCAATTTTTTTCTTTTTAGTTTTCTTTTTATGATTCATTAGGATAACCCCAGAAGCTGAGAAGAGTGTGGCATGTTTCAAATCGCACTCCAGTGGGTGGAACAAGGGGTCATGTGAAAAATTAACAATTAAGTCAACCATCAGAGCAGATGTCTAATAAATTAGAACAGAAGAGCCTGGCCTTCTACCTGGAAGAGACTATTGGTCTTTCCCCCCAAAACATAGCATAAATTCACTTATTAATAAACTGAACATATAGTGAATACATCTATGAAGTATTAAAATTAAACTGAATATCACAAGATGGAAAATTATTTACCAATGATATTTTAAATTACAATTTAAGCAGTTTGTTGATACTATTTGTACTGATAAGATCTTACTTATAAAGTAAATAATTAAATAACTTCTGTATATTAGCAATAATCTTTTTAAAAACAACATTTCCAATTACATAAACCATAACAAAATCTAAGAATAAATTTAAGGCACATGAAACATAAAAACTATGCAACTTTACTGAGAATCATAAAAATACTTGAATAAATAGAGAAATAGCATAGGCTTTTAAAGAATTCTTCAAGAGTATAAGATGTCAGTTCTCCCTCAAATTGTTCTATAAACTGAAATTCCAAATAAAATGCCAAAGGCTTTTTTGGTAAAAACTTTATTGAATAGTAACATATATACCAAATGTACCTGTAAGTGTATAGCTCAATGAATTTTTAATTATTTTGAAACTGGTCTAAGTTCAAAGTTTATCTGAAATAAAAATGGGGGAAAAAATCACAAAAAATTCAATCAAAAAAAGCTTTAAATTTTTGGAGCTGGCAGTTTAATATAGAAATTGGTGGAAAAGAATAGAAAGCCAAGAACCAAGCTCAAGGGAACAGATACAAGTAAATGCAATAAATATACATTTCAAATTGGTGAGTTAACAATAGAATCTTTAATGGTGCTAGAATGATTGTGATATAAGTATCCACCTCACCATATGGATTTAGAAAATAAATATAAGTAAATTAAATCAGAAAAGATCAAAAATAATATGTAACTTAAAACTTAAGATGGATAAACATGACATTAAAAATAGAAATCACAGTGGAAAAGACCAATCTATTTGTCTACATATATTTAACACTTCTCTGTGGTGAATATCATAAAGCTAAAAGGCAAATGACAAATTAGGAAAAAGCATTTGCTACTTTTATGATGTCCAGGCTGGTGCCTTCGATTGGGACGTGGTTTGCTCTACTGATAGCATGTGTGGGTTCTGAAGAAAGATTGCTTAAGTTTGAATATGAAATGTCCCACAGCCTGGCTGTCTCAGGTGGGGTTCCCTAGATTCTTATACAAGTCACTTATTGAGGATATCCTCTTCAGTGAACCCTGGAGGAATGAGGGAAGCAGGATAAGACAGGGGAATTATCCAAGTAAAGATGAGGGTTCTGGTGAAGCGTCTCCTCAGCCCAAACCCACAGGAAGATCTAGAGCAAACATGGTACCCTGGAGCTTTCTAGCCTTAAAGCATGAGGGCAGAGCTTTTGTATCAGTCAGTCATTGGTTGCAGGCCATCCTGACATTTGGAAAAGGCTCCCTTCAGCTGAGGATACTTTTCCAGAGAAGGGTGCAGCTATGAGTTGTTAGCTACCAATAACCAAAGCTGCTAGAGAATGGTGCACTCAATGGAGAAGGGGTGGGTGGAGTGCACCAGGAGCATCTTCTAGAATAATCAAGTCATCCTGATGAACTTACTTTCTTTGAAGTTTTTTCCTTCATTTATGACAAAAATTGTATTATCGCCATAGAGTTGTAGGGATATGATAAGAAACAGTTCATGTCAGGAACTAGCCTCACAAAAGCACTCGAACATTAGCATTTAGAGAGTTTTACAAGTCTAAACATTCACTAATAAACAAAATGGGAAAATTGCAAAGACTGACAACGCATGAGTGAAAAAATCCGATTGTCTGAGATATGGGGATTTTTTTTCTCTCAATGTAATTATAGAAATGCAAATTAAAAATGAATTACCATTTATTTCCTATCAAAGAGACAAAATCAGAAGTAATACTCAGTGCTGGAAAGGTGTCCGTGTGGGAGTAGAGAGTAATCTCTTACATTTCTATTAGGCATATAAAATGATAACTTGTTCCCTGGAGGGCATATTGGAAGTCTACCTGAAGTTTTTAGATCATGCATACCTTTCTAAACTGTGCATTCCCACTTCTAAAAATTTATTTGCAGAAAATTTGGTTAGATGTTTAAAAGTACAGAGAAGTTCGTAGTGTTATTTGAGTATCGAAAAGTTCACATTGATCTAAAGAGCCAATAAAATGGAAAGAGATATATTAACAATGTAGTTACTATAAAGAATAGTGGTATAAAATACATTTATTGATATGGAAGTAAGTCCAAACTTTAGTTAAAAAAACAAATTAAAAAATTGTATTCACACAATAAAATCCAATTTTTTAAAATTTGGAATTATATACACTAGTGGTGATTAGCTTTGAGTGATGAGTTATTTTTACCTTCTTTGTGCTTATTAGTCTCTGAATCTTTCTGAACTTTCTGTAATGAACAAGTAACACAACAACTCACAAACTTCAGGCTTCTTGGTAGGAGCTCAAATAATCCTTATTTGAGGATGAACTTGAAACACAATTTCCAATTATTTTTGATTTGTTGCTATTTCTGACAAACATAAGTTTGTAAGTAAATACTTCAAACACATCTAAAGGAAGAATGAAGACCAGATTTCAAGCAAACAGATTTCCTATACACATAAACACAAATCATGAAGAGCAGTGAGCACACATTTGTACTTAAGGAAGAGAAAGAGGATCTTCTCCATAATAAGAGTGGTTGGTAAGGGAAACAGCCTTGACTGGTACTTTGAAAACTGATTTACACTCATTCAAGGAATTATTTCTTGAATGTACTCATTTTATTCTGTCCTTAGGCACATTTCACGTTTGGCTAATAAAGCATACTGTATCAATCAGAATCACCACAGGAAACAGATGGAACAATCAAACAGGGTAATTGAGGAGAGGTTAAGAAAGGGACAGTTTACAAAGACGTGGGCAAGGCTCAGGAAAAGCAGAACATCAGGGCGAGCAACATCGGAGAGCAGTTACCACCCCTAGGCTGAAGGAGCAAGAGGGAGGAGCCATTACCAGAGTCAGGAAGAGGGCCACTTGAGAGAAGCAGGGTCTGAGTGGAAGGAAAGTCACCCTCCCAACCATTAGAGCAGCTGTCCTCTAACTGTCACCCCAGCATTTCAGGCAGCCTCAATGTCAGGGCACCTCCATACGAACACCAGTGTCCACAATCACCATGGCAGGAGAAGAGAGGGCACGGAGGAGCACACACCGACTCTTCCATACTGCTGACTGGAAGTGATGCATCACTCCTCTCATTTCACTGCCCAAAGCAAGTCATTTGGCCTTGCTCAATTACAGTGGGGTGGGGAAGGCAATCCTCACGTGCACCCCAAAGGAAAGAACTAGAAACACTGGTGCAAAACACAGGCAGATAATAACCCCTCCTCTTTTATATTGTGCTGCATTTCTCTATGTGAGAGCCAATCTCTTAACCAAACTTAGGACATACTCTAGAGCTGTGCTGCCAGATACAGTGGCCACTGGCCAAATGTGGCTATTGAGTGCTGGAAATATGAATTGAGGTATACTATACATGTAAAATATATCTTGGATTTTAAAGACTTAACACAAAAAGAAGAATGTGAGATAGTTCATTAATGAGTATGTATTATTGATCAATGTTGATATATTTTTGATATATTGGTTAAATAAAAACACATCATTAAAATTAATGTTACCTATTTTTATTGTTTAAATTGTGGTTTCTAGAGAATTTTAAGTTACACATGTGGCTGGGGTCATATGCCTATTGAACAGTGTTGCTCTAGAGAGTTCCCTTAATTCCCAGTAGGGTTCCCAATAGAAAGAAATGAAGACTCACCCAGCTCTGCTAACATTCTCCATAGAATGAATCACTACTTTAATTGCCCTTGTTACAAGTAGCTAAGTTTTTTTTTCTTTTATTTTAATGTCTAATTTAAATTTCTTTATAAAAATTCAGGATCAGTTTTTTCTCCCTCCTCCATAAAGGCAAAGCACAGGTGGTTCATAGAGGCCATTATTCTACGCAGAATCTTTTTTATAAGACGTGTTTAAATGTAATTCACTTCCATTAAAACAAAGGAGCCATCCAGCAAATGCATTGCTTTTCAATTTCTCACTTTTTCATAGATGCTCATTTTGAAGACTTAGAGATTTTTTTTTTATATGGAAGGAGGGTACAGAGGAGGTCATTAACCTTACCTTTTCCTATGTATTTAGAGCTAAAGTTCTAAGAAGTTCTCAAGTTTCCTTGGAAATTTGGTCCAACAATAACTCTTTTATGGCCTGTGCCAGAGATGCCCCCTTTGCCTCTCCAGGCCCCTCTCCTTCCCCCTGCACAAGCTCTCTGCCCTGGAGGCTGACCTGCTTGGTCCGCACCAGGAGGTCTGGAATAGAGAGTTCTGGTAAGAGACTGGAAGAAGGGAGGGGAGCAGGGTCAGAGTACTTTTTCACCTGCTCCCTCCCTGCAAGGTAGCCTAGGCTGTATATCCAGAATTGAGTCAGAAAAAAAGCATGACTACAAATAAGACGGGAAGAAAAGGCTTCCTATAGAAGTTATTGCTTACACAGACCATAGGAGGAGCTGGGATGTGACAGTCTGGAAAGAGAATCAAAAGGTTAGACAAATAATCACAGTCACTTTAGCCAGGTGCACGGACACAGGGACTTCCTTAGCACCACAGAGCTTGCAGAAAAGCCTGAGAAGCCTGGCATGTCTGCTTGTCAAAGTGGGACCCAGCAAAGGGAGGTTGTGAAGCCTGTAGAAGTTGCTGCCAAGTGCCTGGCCGGGGGCTGGCAGCTGAGCTGGTGAGCAGAGTGAGCTCGTGGGGACACGAGCAGCGCGTGGAGAAGGAAGCAGAGAGGCCCAGTGGGGGCCTGCTGGGAACAGACACAACTGTCTGACCAGTCTGCCTGTCTCATGCCTTTTGAGATGGTCTGACCAGCAAGACCTTTCTAAAGTGGTGGTCTTTCCTTCATGTTCACCTTCCAAATCTTGGGTAAGTTCCCCTCCTTGGCCAACTCTAATGTGGAACCATCCTGGGAAAAAGAGTCCCAGCCATCGACAGGAGCTCGGTACTGAGCTGTCAGGTACTGACACCATCTGTCACAGGCTGGTTGTGTCTGAGACTGAGCACCATTGTTGCCTTTAAGAGCCTCCTTTTCGTGACAGCAGGTTCCCAGTGTTTGCTCTCCTCAGCCCACCCTTCACTGCTCCTACCTCTGGGTGACAACCCTACTTCTCGTGATTCCCTAACACTCCCTACTGCTTTAAATGATTCAGATTTGAGTGCGCCATCTGCTTCCTATTGTGACCTTGACACTTGGTCCACTGGTATCTTGCGGGAGGCTACGTCAAAACAAGGGGCCTTTGAATGTCTCGGCCAGTAATGAAAGGACACAGAAGAGCAACATTTTGAAAAGACATTTGTTCAAGTCTAGGAACATACGGCAGCTTTTTATAGTTTTCTGACTGATATTTTTTTAAAGCCTTTACGATGTCTTATAGGAATAATAAACTCTCTGTAATGTAACTAAGGTAAGAAAGTTATGAGGATGCATTTTATATATTTATATTTTACAGTTTCTTATATGTTATATAGCTTCTTTTTTGAAGATATAATAATTGTGTTTTTATTAGCTTTTTTTCAATTGAAGTATAGTTGATTTATAACGTTGTGTGAATTTCTTGTGTACATCATAGTGATTCGGTTATACATACATATATATACATATTCCTTTTCATATTCTTTTTCATTATAGGCTCTTACAAGTTATTGAATATAGTTCCCTGTGCTATACAGTAGGACCCTGTTGTTTATCTGTTTTATATGTAGTAGTTAATATTTGCAAATCCCAAACTGCTAATTTATCCCTCCCCAGCCCCTTTACCCCCTGGTAACCGTAAGTTTGTTTTCTATGTCTGTGAGTCTGTTTCTGTTTTGTAAATAATTCATTTGTGTCATTTTTAAAGATTCCACATATAAGTGGTATCATACGGTATTTTTCTTTCTCTTTCTGGCTTACTTCACTTAGTATGACTATCTCCAGGTCCATCTATGTTGCTGCAAATGTGTAGTTCCTTAGCTATATAATACAGTTTACTCTTCGGCAAAGAAATATCAATATTTCAACTACACATTAAGCTCTAGCTCATCAATCATTGCTCTTCTAAATTCAAACTTGTACTGCTTTTGGATGAAAAGTTGAAAAACTTCCTTTGTTTCCCCACCTATACAATGAGGGTCTTAGATTGAATTATCTCAGATATCCCTGTATGCTAACATTCTTTGAGCCTGTGACATTTCAGTCAAGTTTGTGAAATATTTCGGCGAGGTAAATGTGTAGAGACTTTTCTGAAGTACCAGGATAAATATTTTGTGAAACAAATTTCACCTTCCTATTTGACTAAGAAAATCAGAGACAAATAATTTTACTGATGCCTTTTAAAGTGTCATGTAAAAGAGTGCAAAATCTTAATAGCACCACAGCCTCAGTCAGAGGTCAGCAAACAATAGCACATGGGCTAAATGCAGCCTACCACCTGTTCTCCTAAAGTTTTATTGAAACACAGCCACGCTGATTTGTTTACACATTGTCTGTGCTGCCTTCTCACTACAACGGCAGAGATGAGTTGTTGCAGTGGGAATTATCTGAACCACAAAGCCTGAAATATTTACTATCCAGCCCTTTACAGAAAAAATTTGCCAATTCCTGGCTTAAGTAATAAATTTAGAAGCAGCTTTCTGCAGGTAAAATTCCCTATCCATGTTTTTCAGAAATGATAAACCTTAAAATTCTAACAGTGGGTGATTGAAGGTACAAATAAATGTCAATTCTGGAAGTCTGAAAATTGTGTCACTGGGTATGACACTTCTGAGGCAGCCTGGCAGCCCTAGGGTCCAGTCTGAACTCTGTTCTTAACCAGCTAAACAACTTTGTGCAAGTTACATAATTTTTCTTAATTGTAAAATCACACAAGATAATATGTGGAACACCTTAAATTTCTATCCAAAAGGAAGGAATTATGAAATATTAATTTTGACACTGCTGAAAGGGAAAAGATGTAGATCTATAAAATTAGAAGATTGGAAAATGCATTATATGGGTATAGAACTTGAAACACACCGTTCAGTAAATTATTAAGTAATCATTTTCTTCCCATAAAGCCACTCCTTTTGCAGAAACACTTGAATCTCTAGGGCAGGCGTCACATTGGGAATTATGCACAGGAATGAGAAGCCCGAAGCAGAATTTAGAATGGTGGCAGCCTGGCAATGGCAGGCACCGGGACCCTGGCCCAGCAAAGCATCATCAGGCTACAAAGGCCCATGCAACGGGCCCCATGAAGGAGTTCCGCAGAGGAAGATCCCAACTCCGGATTCTCAGGGACTTGGTCTCTAAATGAGGACCAGACAACCCGCTGAGGAACACAGCTTCCTCCAATGTCAAAGCCGGAATTTGAAGCATTTAGAGATTCAATGCAAGGGAGAGTCCCCGGGAAAAGACTCAGGTTTAAAAAGTTCACCCGGATGTATTTATTTTCAGAACAAAAGGGTTTTTTAAAAAAATACATCATTACAAAGAAACCTAATTCTTCTCTTCTGGCTCTGCCAGGTTCAAAGTCCAATCACTCACTCCTGTTTCTCTGCCTGAGCTGGAGTTTAATAGTTAAGAAGAGACCTTAATGATTAATCAGCCCACACAGAGTTCTGGAACAAGAAAGGGATGTGATCTCCATTTTATAGACGAAGAAACTGAGACCCTGAGGGATCAAAACAGCTGTTTGAGGTCGTATAGTTTTTTGTGTGGAGTGAAATAAAATTCTGGGTCTCTGATTCCTGCTCAGCTCCTCTCCAAGCCATCTTGCTTCTGCAGAACCCAGAACCCAGGCAGACCACGCCCAAGCCTGCCTCTGACCTACTGCATGTCCTTGGCATGTTGGGAACCTCTCTGGGTCTGTTTCCTCTTCTGTGAAAATGGTCAGGATACTTGCCTATCCTTCCTCATAAGGATGTTGAAGCTTAAATGTGATCACAGACATGAAACTGCAATTCATGGATCTGGCACTTATTTTCCTATGTAAAATCACCACAGTCTTCCTGTTACCCCAATTTCATTCCAGTAGCCATCTGCACAGGTACAGGGGTTAAATCCTGATTGAACAATGACAGCCATGGTGGTCCCATTTCTTTCTGCCAGTGACTGAAGTAGGGATTGTCATGTGACCCAGAAGTGGTCACGAAGACCTAGAAGAAAGCCTGGAGAGAGGTGTGCAAAACTTGGAGGAAGTCCTGTGCTACCTGATAAAGGCACACATGGTCATGTGAAGAAAAGTTAAAGCGTCTGTAAAGGATGCTCTCATGTGAGATGGAGGACATCACGAGTGGAGCAAAGCAGGTATCTGTTACAAACTCATTCACTCATTCAACAAATATTGATGGTATACCCACTGTGCGTTAGGCACTGGGAGTACAAGAGAATGAAGAGACCAAAATCCCCGGCTCCATGGAGAGTAGATTCTAGAGAGCGGAGACAAACAAGATAAATAAGTACAATATGTAGTACATTGGTGATAAGTGTGAAACAAACAAAGGAAGCAGGAATGGGGATGTGAGTGATTGAGTGGTTGAGATGTTAGGCAGGGTGGTGCAGGATGCCCTCATGGAGAAGCTAGCTTTGAATAAAAGCCTGCAGGAAGTGAGGGAGGGGGCCACGATGGGATGTGGAGTTAGAGCAGCCTTGTCCAAGGGCACAGCGCGGAGGCCAGTGTGGCTGTTGTGGAGCGAGCCACAGAGGGAGGGGTAGAAGGTGTGGTCCTCATACAGCTGACCAGGAAGAGGGCCAGGTCGTGTGAGACCACTGAGGGTCTTCGGCTCTCACTCTGGGTCACACAGGAATTCACTGGCAGGTTTTGAACAGGGAGACCACGTGATCGGACCTTCGTTTCAGCAGTAGCATTCTGGCAGCTCTGTGCAAATAGGCTGAAGAAAGAAAACGGCAAAAATGAACCACTTAGGAGGCTATTTTAATAATACAGGTGAGAGTTGTGGGTGGCCTGGGCCACAACACTGGCATGAAAATGTAAAAAGTGGCCCAGATTCTGGATATATTTTGAAGGTGGGGTTGGCAGTGTTTGTTAAAGATCAGAGTGGAGTTTGAGGGAGTTGAGGACAACTTTGAGGTTTTTGGTTTGAGCACCTGGAATAATGAGGTTATCACTTACTGAGTGGGAAGGATTGTGGAGAGGGCAGGTTTGGAGGGCAAAGTCAGAAGCTTGTTTTCCATCTTGTTTGAGATGCTCATTAGTCATCAAAATGGGTATGTCACATAGGCCATTAGATAACAAGTCCAACAAATTACACATTAATTAAATGAAAGAAACACCAGAAATGAGTCACAGGGAAGCATCTGACTCACTGCACGAAAAGCAGGATAGTTTCTTCAAGCCTCAGTTACCTCATCCTTGAAATGGGAGTAACCACCCGTGTTGGACAGGTTTAATAAGAAGGTAAAAATATCTGGCACTGTGCTTTGAGCAACAAACAACAAGTACTACACCTACATTCTCCTGCTAAGATGGAATCATGAAGGAATTAAGCCGTTTGCTCCATCTGCTAATTTCCTTGGCCTAGGAATCTCAGCATAGCTGAGTATTTATGATAGGCTTAATGATTTACAATTTATAGCTATGGCAAAGGACTGGAGCAAACATTTCATTTTTCCTATTTTATACAAGAGGAAGCAGATACAGAAATAATTTTCCCCAAATCACACAGCTAGTACCACCTTTGAAGATCAGTTTTTCCATGATTTTTAATCTAATAACTGCATATTAAGGATATTCTCAAATATCTTTACTAATACTGATTCTAAAAAGTGAACATTTTCCCTCCACATTAACAAATCATTTTTAGGAAGAGGTTCTCAATGTTCAATTTTTAGAGAACATAGATCTGGAGTAGGAAATTCTTACCTATGATAGCAACCAACACAGCAAGTATGAATGTGTCCTAATGAGCGAGACAGCCCTCTGGGTTTACACCTACTGAATATATACACTTGACAGATTCCTTAGTAATTATCTGACATTTCCACTCTTAGGCTGATCTGGAGGGAGAGTAATAAAGTTTTTATTAAGTTGCTTATTGATCAAAGAGATATTACCAAACTGTGGTTTGATCTTCTGGTGCTAGGAGCACTGAGAAAAATTTAATATACGGACAATGTTATCGCAACTCTTGGATTTCAATTTAATCCTGAGTCAATCCTGAGGTCCAGAGGACTGCTGATAATCATTTGCTGGATGAGAAAGTGGTTACTGAACCATGACGGATACATTGTGACCATGAAGGGAAGAGTGGGGATCAGATGCATTCACAGACCTGCATATTGAGGCTAAATTACAAAGCAGGCAAAGAACAGTGTTCTCTTCCCCTACCCCCACCCCATGTCCATCTCTGAATCTTCTACAAATCTGCTTTACAAAGTGACCTTAATTCTACGAGCATTTAAAACTTCAATCTGTTAGTAATGACATTAAAGAGAACACAGAAATCTGGAAGAAAAATGCAACAAAGGAGAGTCAGAGTCCTTAAAGGAGAATTCACATACACAATTCCACAAGAAACACTGAAATCCCAAAAGTCAAAAATCATGAGCCAACAAGTCACAGAAATAATATTTTGCCTAATAAACACATGGAAAATGTTTAAATTCACTAGTAAACAACCACGGAGACTCCAAGTGAAAGAAACAATATCGCTTTTCACTTCTCAGATTGCCAAGGTTTAAAAATAGCACTCAAGGCCACTGGGTAGTGGAATCAGGATTTCATACAGTGTCGGGGCGGAATAAAAGGCAAAAACTTTCAGGGAAGCAATTTGGCAACGTCCAACAGCAGCACTAACCATGTGTGTATGCTTGGATCCTGTCATTCTATTTTATTTGTATTTCTAATCATTTATATGAAAACCTCAAGACTTAAGGAAAAAGATGTTCATTGAAGTTATTTATAAAGCAAAATTTGAAAAGCTAAATATCTATCAGTAAATCTTTAAATTGTTTAGCCATATGGTGTACTCTATGTTATCATGGAACACCTAAGGAAAACATAAAATAATGCAGAAAATATGATAAATGGAGTAAAGTTGGGCTATTGGACTTATACAAGATGATCTGACCTGTATGAAATACATGTGCATTGCAAATTACATTTCATTGCATTTCCTTTCAGTGTTGACAGTGGCTGATGTTTAGCTGTTATAATAACAGGCAACTGCTTGAATGGTTACATGTGCCAGACCCTGTGCTGAGTATTTTACAGATGCCCTCATTTAAACATTAACTATGGGATGAGATTTTATCTTTTTTAACCCTTACCATGAGTGCTTTTATTTTTCAGCACAGATTACAAGTGGGATGACTAGTTCCCATCCTTTTTTTTTTTAAGAGCTTTATTGAGGTATATTTTACATATCATAGAATTCATTCATTTCAAGTGTACAATTCAGTGATTTCTAGTAACTTTACTGACAGGTGCAATCATCACCAGAATCCGGCTGTAGAACATTTTTATTCCCCCAGTAAGATTCCTCATGCGGATTTGCAGCTAGTCCTCATTTCCACTTCCAGCCCTGGGCAACTACTGATCTACTTTCAATTTCTATAAATTTGCCTTTTCTGGACATTTTTCACAAATTGAATCATAAAATATGTGATCCCTTGGTCTTTTGTATCTAAATCCTTTCCCTTTGCATAATGGTTTTGAGCGTCATCATTTCATAGCACATTTTCTTCGTATTGCTGAATATATCTTCCACTGGGTGGCTATACCACCATTTGTCTAGACAGTGGACATTCATTCAGGCTGTTTCCCGTTTGGGGATATTGTGATTATACACCCGTTTTTCAGATGAAGAAACCAGATTGCACGGGTACTCCCATGTCAGAGCCTGGGTTTGGATCCAAACTCTCCTGACTCCAAAGCCCAACTGCTGTTTACTGCCTGACAATAGGATCAGGTGATGAATTTTTTTCCTTTCTACTTTTGTTCCCATACATTCTACAATACGGATTTTGTAATTTAAAACTTTGAAAAAAATATCTTTACATTGTGGCCAGTAAAACTGGGATATGTTACCTCTTCTAAGGGGTAGTTACAGTTTATGGATCAAGTGTTGGATGTATTCCTTCAATAAAACTGTCCAATTTCAGTCCTTAACAAAGGATCAACCAAGGGTGGGACCATGGCCGCAGGCTACCCCCGAAATGCCGAGAAGTTCTACCTCCAGCACCCGCTAAAGCCTCTCAGACTCTGTGTGCTCAGCACTGCTGTTAGAATTGCCATAGGATCGCCAGGATCATCAACCCATAATGTCATAACCCAGAAATGACTGAACATCTGGTATGTAATCTTTGTCTTTCTCTGTGCTTTAGCAATACTTTAAAAATAAAAAGATAGAAGCTGCTATGGAAAGTGGTATGGCAATTCCTCCAAAAATTAAACAGAATTAGCATGAGCTAACAATTTTACTTCTAGGTATATACCCAAAGGAATTAAAAGCAAGAACTCAAACAGATATTTGTACACCCATGTTTATAGCAGCATTATTCACAACAGCCTATCAGTAGAAACAACCCAAATGTCCATCAACAGATGAATGGATAAACAAAATATGGTGTGTACATACAATGGAACATTATCAACGTTAAAAAGGAATGAAATTCTGATACATGCTACAGCATGGGTTAACCTTGAAGACATTAAACTAAATCAAAGAATCCAAACACAAAGAACAAATATTGTATGATTCCACTTACATGAGATCACAGAGACAGAAAGTAGAATACTGGTTACCAGGGGCTGGGGGAGGGGGAAAGGGGAGTTATTGTTTAATGGATACAGAGTTTCAGATGAGAATGATGAAAAAGTTCTGAAGAAGGAGAGTGGGGAACGTTGCTGAACTGCACACTTAAAAATGGTTAAAATGTCCTGGGCATATATCTAGAAGGAACCCTACTTCAAAATGACACCTGCACCCCAATATTCATAGCAGCACTATTTACAATAGACAAGACATGGAAACAGCCTAAATGTCCATCAACAGACGACTGGATAAAGAGGATGTGGTATATTTATACAATGGAATACTACTCAGCTATAAAAACTGACAACATAACGCCATTTGCAGCAACATGGATGCTCCTGGAGAATGTCATTCTAAGTGAAGTAAGCCACACAGAAAAAGAAAAGTACCATATGAGATCGCTCATATGTGGAATCTAAAAAACAAACAAACAAACAAATAAAGCATAAATACAAAACAGAAATAGACTCATAGACATAAAATACAAACTTGTGGTTGCCAAGGGGGCAGATGGTGGGAAGGGATAGACTGGGATTTCAAAATTGTAGAATAGATAAACAAGATTATACTGTATAGCACAGGGAAATATACCGAGATCTTATGGTAGATCACAGAGAAAAAAAGTGACAATGAATATATATATGTTCATGTATAACTGAAAAATTGTGCTCTACACTGGAATTTGACACAACATTGTAAAATGATTATAAATAAAAAATGTTTTAAAAATGGTTAAAATGGTAAATTTTATGCTATGTCTATTTTACCAGAAAGATAATTTATAACCTACCTTTTTACTCAAAATTATGAATATCCTTCCATGTCAGATAGAATATACATCATCCTTAATATTGAGATAGTCATGCATTTGAGGGACATCCTCTGATTTGGGTTTGAGGAAGTCACAGAACTTGGAATTACAGACCCAGAGACCTTTCCTACTAGGTCTTGGTTGGGCCACTTATCTTTGTCTCTCTCAGGATTTTTACTGTAGAATTTAAGATCCCCTCTTTCTACAAAAAGTCAGGCTTTGCAAAAAAGTGAGTAGAGTAGGGGATGGGAGGGCTCTCTTAAACTCCTCTTTCTCAAAGGTTTTTTTCTTTCTTGCCTTGCTCATCCTTAGTCTACTAGGTGTTGCAGTATAGAAGCCCATAAAAATGGAAAGGCATGAAATAAACCTATTTGGTTTTTGGTTATTTCTTTAGTCCTTCTTTTATCTCAAATCTGCTGCTTAACTTTATCCAGATTAGTGAATTTTCCTTATTGATTATTTTTTCTCCTTCTCTGCCTGAGAAACTTTCATTTATTTCTCCCCAATTAGCTTGAGATTTTCTTGCCAATCAAGGGCCACTTGGTGCTGTTCAGAGACTCACCACATTTGTAGACTCACTCTGAGCACATTTTTCTGTGCTAACTAGCAGCTGTGGGTTAGGACAAAATGCTGATGGAGTCTTGAGGAACCAAGTTCTGAGTGTTACCTGGATGACGGATGCAGCCTGGCAGGATGGCTCCCTGTGAGCTCTGCTGAGGGGCTGCCCTTTGAAAGCTGCCATCCATTAGTAAAGAAGAGTTTTCAAGGAGATGCTTCTGAAATTTTGTTTTGGGGTATGTGGGTGTGCTATATGGTAAAGGTGGTCACACGTTTGGGGCTGAGCCTCTCAGGGAGGATGTGTCCCAGTCAGGTGACTATAGGGCAGGATAATTTTTCTTTCCATCACATCTTATTTTGCAGGTTCAGAAATTTGATTTTATCAGAGGTTTGTAATCTGGTCTATTCACTTACCAAACTTGTAAGAGCCTGATTTGTGGGGGGAAAAAAAGAAGGCCAGCCTGAGAATTTTCTCTGAACAGCACCCACCAGGTAGGCCAGGTCAATACATTCCTTCTCAGCAGGGAATGGGTTTTCTTTTTCCTCTTGAGTTAAGATTTTGGAATCAGACCCACAAAGGTACAATAGCTTGTGATCACAGGGAAGCTAACTGAACTTCAATTTCCTTCCCCATAGAGTGGAAAAAAAAATAATCTTACATTGTAAGATGGCAAGGAATAAGTGTAAAAAATAGAATATAAAATATCTAGCGTGAGTATCAGTACTGTTCACAGTAAACCCTTTATCCCCTTTCCCTCTTCCAAGGTGGCATCAAGAGGTTTCTAATCAAACCATGAAGAATACCGAGGCATTCAGCCCAAAATGCACTTGCCACGCAGCACAGAGCTCCAGTCCAGCGAGGCTCAGCACGCTGTTCCCAGTGGTTCAGCAAACGTGTGGGGCCTGCTCCGTGCTGAGCCCTGCAGAGGACACATATGGCTGCAGAACCTGTGTCCAGGTGGATTTAAGTCTTACCTGAGACTCGGGTGCTCTTTCAGGGACTCCCTGACAGACACTGTAGGTGGACAGAAAAACCTCTTGCGTGGATGGGCAAGGCCTGGTTTATTCATACGTAAATAGAAATGTACAGCATGGGGTTTAAGGACTAGGGAATAAAACTCAAATATGAGCTTCTTAATTTTTCCTTTTGGCCTTAAAAAAGAAAATAGATGATGGAAAAAGCTATCATGAAGGAGGATCTAAAGTTTAGGGTCTTGTTTCCTGGGATCTTGAAGGCACTGAGCATTCAGTGGGCACCTCCCAGTCTTAGCATCTGCTGTGGGGCTGCCTGAATGACATCCACTCTTCAGATGTGCTCTTGGTAGCTTAGATATGGTGTCTCTTGCTGACCGATCTGTATTCTACAAATGGGGGTTCCCAATTCTCCTGGGGCCCGTTCCCCCGTATGAATGGCCAAGGAAGAAAACTGTACTGTCTGTGGAGGTATTTCTGTTTGACTGATTTGATGTTCTTTTGGGGGGGTGGGGGGTGGGGGAGGGTAATTAGGATTATTTGTTAATTTTTTTACAGGATGTTCTGGGGATTGAACCCAGGACCTCATGCATGCTACGCGTGCACTCTACTGCTTGAGGTATACTGTCCCCACCCCCATTTGATGCTCTTAAATTTAAATTCTTTCTTCTTAGGCATTGCTAATGCTCCCTATATGTTATAACACATCAGCACTCTATTTTCTGCCTGATTTCCTGAAGGCATTTGAGTTCTTCATTTTGGCTTTAGGGCAATCAAAGCCTTTCCAGTTGAGCTGAATCTTCTGTTTCTAGCCCCATCAGTAATGAAATTCTTATCCTATTTACAGCTCGAGAGTTGATATTCCCTAAGAAATGTCCCAAGGTCTCTGTGACTTTGCCAGATCTGTCCTTTTGGGGAAGAATGCCTCTCTTGCCCTTATTTTTAACCCAATTTCCTCTTCTCCTTCAGATCCCAATTTGAACATCACCTCTGTGAGGCTTTCCTCACTGAGTCTACCCTCTGTCTTCCCTAGAATTAGTCACACCTCCCTCTGAAGAACTTGTTGCCTGTGCTTCAATCATGGCGTGTGTGTTGAGGGCAAACACACCTCAACCATCTTGGAAGTTCCTTAAAGGCAAGGATCAGATTTTCTCTGTTCTTTCCTCCATGTAGGATCCTTCGTGGCACTGAATCCTTTCTCAAGCATCTGTTATGTATAGCATCCCAGAAGATAACAGATAACAAGTTTCCGCATCCCAGACCAGGACAGAGGTGTGAGGCCAGTGAGCAGAGTCTGCTCTAGACATGATCACATTTCCCTGGGCACTTAACCTGCTTCAACAGCCTTTCGTTGCTGCCAACTGGGGCTCTTGTGACATTATTCCCCCACTGTGCTACAGCCCCTGACACCCTCTGCTAAGGGAAGAGAGGAAAAGCATGAAATCTGCTTTTTAGTCTTTGTGCTTTGTTCTCCTTGATACCAAAGGATGGGCAGGACCAGTCTGATCTGACCAGGATGTTAGTCAGGGGAGGCTCCTGGGTCGACTTAGTACCAAGTGCTCTCCCCTGTCTGACTACGGCCCAGCCATTCTTGCCCAGGTGCACGCAACCACTTGGGCGGGTGGCCACCCCTAGTGATTTTAGGTTACAGGAGAGTAGAAATATGTGAATCTTGTTGCTGCAGGAAATCCAGTTATTTTCCAAGTTCTGAAATAAAATCTGGCGGATGTTTGTTGAGACCACATACTTTACTTTTCAAAGGAAGGAAGATTAAATGCTATTTACATACCTGTAACTGGGATAAGCAGACATTTGGGCTTTGCAATAAGCAATGGTCTGGAGAGACAATCAAGGAAATTGCAACTCTTTGGGCTCAAACAGAAGCATCAATTAGAGAAGAAAGCTGAAATGGAGAGAATGTCTGTTGTCTAATTCAAGGCTGATGGGCTTCCTAAGTGTTCCCAATGAGTACAAGCCCACATTCAGAGAGTACTCTGAGCTCTTTAAGTAAGACTTCAGATATATTAGGCATAATTAAATATACAGTCATTCAAGGATGTTAAACTTTTTCCTCTTTCAAAACTCTTGTGGGGGGGGAGGTATAGCTCAATGATAGAGCATGTGCTTAGCATGCAAGAGGTCCTGGGTTCAATCTCCAGTACCTCCATTAAAAAATAAATAAATAAATAAACCTAACCCCCTCCCAATTTTTTTTTTCAGTTAAAAAAGAAACTCTTTGTGTTAGGGTTTAAAAATACAACTAATGGCACAGGGAGTCCCTGCAAAAGGAATTGACTTCTTTCTCTCTGTGATGGCCTAAAAAATCCTGCTGCATCTGAAACAAAATCCTGTGCAAGCTTACCACTTTGACTGCTTAGATTCTGGCTATGTTGGCACATTTGAACCCAGTACCCAGGATGAGATGTGCGCAGGCCTCCTGTTCACTTCCTTTTGGAGATATCTTCCCCTCTTTTTCGAAATCAGACAAAGGAAATCCACTCTCGAGGGTTCCATTCCTGGCATATCTATGCCCCAGGCAGATTGAGAGTGTAAAATAGACTTTTCACAAATGAAGAGCCATCACGCTTTTCAGCCCAGGACAGGAAACTTCAGCTGTTGCCAAGGCAACTGCAGGATTCTGGCTCAGAGGCTGGCCGCCTGAGGAGTGTCTCGGAGCCCCAGCCTCCCGTGCTGTCACTCACTGTCAGACCAAGTGCAAAGGCCTTGGGAGTGAATTCACAGCAAGAATCTGTCTACAAGCTTTCCAGAAACCGTGACACCATGTCTGAGTTATCAAAAAAAGCAGGTGGGGTCTCTCAGGAACAAAGTATACACATGATGCCTTTTAAAAAATAATTAAGTGATACTATAGTGTTGGATTCAGGTCATAATACATTTGTCAAAACCCATAAAATGGACAACACCCATAAAAAGCAAACGGTTATGTAAACTATGGACTTTGAGTGATTATGATGTGTCCATGTAGGTTCATCAGTTGTAGTAAAGGCACCAGTCCAATGCGGAAGTTGATAATGGGGGAGGCTGGGTGGGTGTGGGGGGAGGGGGCCTATGTGAAACCTCTATACTTTCTGCTCAGTTTTGCTGTGAACCTAAAACTGCACTAAATAATAAAGTTTACTGTATACACACAAATGGACTCTTTCAGAGGGTGGGGCAGGTCCAAAGGGCTCAAAGCAAGGCAATGCGGGAGAGTCGTATTTGTCTGGAGCACAATAAGCAGAGAAACAGTGGGTCTCAAAGACCCAAGGAACACCTCGCTGCCGAGGGGAGCAGCGCGCTGCTGTCTGGGGGAGAAAATAATCTGGTTCCCTCAGACTGGGAAACTAGCAACACTTGGACAGGCTGTCTTTCTTGTTTATCTTCCTGGATGAAATAAGGAAACATGTTGAGATTTGTAAAGGTTACCAAGGAGGGAATATGGCCTTAAGAAAGGGGATGTTTTATATAATGGTCTAATTAATGCTGCTATCTGTCCATCTCGGCCCCTGGCCTGGAGCCAGGAAACCTTACTCCCCAGAGTCTGTCTGGGGCCCAGACACCAGGGACTATTGTGTAAGCCCTAGGGAGAGCATCTGCAGCTCCTGCTGTTTACTTTGTGCTGCTCTCCTTCTCTTTCCTTGTTTCCAGTAACAATTTTTGTCACAGCTACCACTGTTGCCCTGGCAAAGCAACATGGGTGTGTAGTGCCAGGGAGTAGAAGGGATAACTCACAGTCAAGATGAGGGGTCCCCCCAACAAACCTGGGGTAAAGGCCACACAAGCTCACATCTGCACCTGGTCACCCTGGGGTTCTTTTGCCCACTCCAGTGGACCAATCCAATGTCTCTGATCTTGACCTTCATAGGCCAAATACATGACCGTGAAGTATGTACATGTTAATAGTAGAGCAGAGCAGTTAAAATGCTGGGATCTAGAGTCAGACTGCCAAGGTTGGAAGTTCAAGTCTACCACTCATGAGCTGTGTGGACTTGGGCAAATTACTTAACTTCTTGGCCTTTCAAGTTCTTCATTGGTAAAATGAGGATAATAATAGCAGTTACCTCACTGTGGGTTGTTGTGAGAATTAAATGATGTCATCTACATGCCATGCTTTGAACAGTACCTAGCACCCTGCAATCACTGAAGTTGGCTTATTGTTGTGCTGTTGGCTTTCTGGCCCCCTCCTGTTCAGACCTAGGCAGGACTATCTCATGGCTTGATCTCATGCACTTGGGAACACAAAATTTAAGCCACAAGACAAGGAACAATGTATTCTGGCACAGTGGTATGAAGTTTCAATTTCATAACACAACTGAAAAAACAAAGTTAATAAAATGTTGATGTTGCTTGCAGTGACAAAAATACAACCAGCAAAATAGATCTGAATCTCTTTAACACCAACACCTGCTTTATGCAATCTGTTCCAAGGCATGTTCACTATGAGAGGCCAAGTTGTGATAAAAATCTGTCCTATAATATTTTTTAAAAAGACAGTGATAGTAGTAAATCCTGTTATAGAACCTAGGTTAGTTCTCATGATTTTTTTTTTCCAGTATATAAGGAAGAGGAGATTGTCCTTTACCAACTTCCTTTATGCTCTCCTTGGGACAAGACAGTACCTAAGACAAACTTGAGTTGGCTCTGAGCCCAATGGATTAGTCACTGGGAAACTGGAGCTCCCCCTTCTTTCTTCCTCCATGTGCTTTCCTTGTCAAGCAAGGAAAAATTGGCCTCCTGTATCATTATCCACTGATTTGAGGGGTGGAGACGGAGTGAGGCATCTCACATTTGAGTCATTTTCTATACTTGCCCGAGATGCTGTTGCTTTTATTGTGGTATTAGGTGCTTTACAGATATACATGCTAATGTTGAGTTAACTTGTTTAAAAATTATTCTATTATATTAATCATTCTGTAATAATATTTTTAATGCTTCTAAAGTAACAAAATAACTGGATAGAAATCAAATCCAACTTACAGCTAGGTACAAGATCATTGTCTGCCATGCTTCAAAGAACGATGTTAAAAATCCATGGGAATGATTTGTTACAGCAATGATCAAGGGAGCTTTCTGTGATGATGGAAACTTGTTATCTGTGCTGTCCCATGTGGTAGCTACTAGCTACATGTGAGCACTGCAGACCTGAAAAGTGGCTAGTGTGTCTGAGGAACTCAGTTTTTAATTTTATTTCACTCCAATAAATTTAAATTTAGAAAGCCACATGTGACTAAGCCTACCATATTAGACGCTGTAAATTTAGAACACAATTGCAAGTCACTTAACCTCCTGAAGTCTCATTTTCTTAAAGTGCTAAAGATTTGAACTAAGTCAGTAGTTCTCAACATTGGCTACACAATGAAATTAGTCAATCCACTTTAAAAATACTGGCACTTGTGTCTCTCATTGCAATGCAGTTTAGTATGCAGCCTGGGCATTGACATGTTTTAAAAACTCCCCAGGAAATTCTAAAGCAGTTAAGGTTGGGAACTACTACTGACCTACATGTCTTTAAGTTCTCTTCTCATTTTAGATTTAGCTGCAAATTATACTAAAGTTAGAATTTTATAAGGCAAATAGGGCCTTTTTACTTAAGCTTATTGCAGTAGAAAATTACATATGGAAATAGGCTTTTTACAAAGGCTGTCTGTCCTAAAACTTACCTGGAGCTTAATTATTTGACAACATCAAGCCAGGCTGACTTGATATATATACTTCTTTGGAGTCTCTCCCAACTGATACAGACCGGAGGTTCAAGCTATAGACAAGGAGGAGGCTTATGTGTATGTACTTGTTCCAGAGATCTGACTGCAGCCTTGTGTCAAAGGTTGGCCATCTGCCCATAAACCCGCATGCGGTGACCTCACCAAGTAATCCAAGCTGCAAGTTCATGGAGATCTCAGTGGGAGATCTTTGGGCAAATCACTTGAAGCACCACACAACTGATGAGTTTGTATCTTCCCTAGGATTAGAAAAACAAAGGTTTTGGCCAAGCCACATTCTTGAAAGCTACCACAGAAATCGTTTCAGAAAGTGTCAGGATAGTTGTTCTCAGGAATTTTAAAGCCTCAAACGCATTTCTTCTAGCTAGGATATGCCCCAAATGGTGAATAAAACAGGTGCAAGTATTTAGTTTTTAAAAATTCTTTAGTTTTAAAAGTGCACTTGCCTAACTGATATTATATTTATATGGGAGAACAAAGGACTGCCTGTGGTCAAAATGTTAGAGATCAACAAGAAAGTGGATGTGAGGAGGGCCACTTTACCAGTTTGCTTTATTTATCATCATTTTAAAATAAGAGAACAGAGCCCAGCACCAGACTCCATACATCTCTGTACAACTAACATGACAGACATGGTATTACAGATCAGTGGGAGGAAGGACTGCTTGGTAAATCTTACCAGAAAAAAATGCTTCTCTACACATAAAAAATAAAATCAAATTAGATCCCTATCTCACACCAATAAACAAGTCAATTTCAGAAAGATTAATTATTATTATTAATTATGAATTATTAATTCATTAATCATGAAAAGTAAAACTTTTAGAAAAATTGTAGGATATAAATTATTCTCCACCTCTTAGGTCATAAACATAAGACCAAAAAGCCAATGGAAATCACTAAAATTGGCCTGCACAAAAACTTCTACATATTAAGATGGCAAAAAACAAAATTAAATTAAAAAATTCCAGACTGAGAAAGACATTTGTGACACACAGTGATAAAGTGAAGGCTCTTTCAAAGTAAGACGGCCTAAAGAAAAATGGGCAAACAATGCAAACAAGCTGTTATACAGAAAAGGACATCATAGTTGCCAATAAACCATGAAAAGATGCTCAGCCTCTCCAGCAATCAGGAAAATTTATTTTTAAAGTAATATACCGTTTCACACCCATCAAATTAGCAAAAAGTATAAAGACTGACAATTATCAAGAGAACAGTGGGAGCTGTCAAACACTGCTAATAGGAGTGAAGGTGGAACAACCCCTTTGGAAAGCAATTTGACAATACCTAGAAATTTGAAGTTATGCAAATCCTATAGGCCAGCAATATTATTTAGAGCTTCTATTCTAGATACACTTTTGCACATGCATGCAAGGAAGTGTTTATAAAAATATGCATTGGGTATTCCTTATAAAAGCAAAGATTTAAGCAAAATTGCTGTAAATTGGAAAAATACTAAGCAAGTTGTGGTACAGTTTTACATATTAGTAAATTAGAACTGTGGATATCAACATGAACATGTCTCAAAGGATGCCGGGTAAAAAACCAGTTGCAAAAGGATATCCAATATGCTATTTATATAAAGCTTTAAACAAGCAAAATAATGATTGTTTTATGGGCTTATATACGTAGTTATTAAAAAACATTTATTGTTTCATATACTTCAGAGAGTGGGATGAAATTCAGGAGAAAGTCACAAAGGGTTCAAAAAGTAGTAACATGTTTGATTTAAGCAGAATGGTGGAGTCACAGGTGTTCATTATACATAGTCTGAATGCCCAAAACATTCCATCGATAAATAAAAAACAGCTGGTTGATTATCTTCCAAAGAATACTTAATGATAAGACTTTGGTGATTAAAGAAAAAAAAGTCACAATTTAAGAAACTATGATATCAACACTATAACCAATAGTTATTAAGCCTGTGTGTGCAGGGGGTGTAGATGTTGGCCCCAAACTCAGGTGTGTAGGAAATAATTCTTAATTTTAATAATGATCAACATATTTCCTATTTTAGGCCACTATTCGGGCCTTGTCATGTGTGGGAAAGAAGCTATTGGGTTTTGAATGAGTATCCTGGAAATCCTTACCTTTTTTAAGGGAGCTTACACTGTAGAAAGTAAAGAGGTTAGAACACACAACCCTAAAATGTGCAACTTTGGCATAGGAATTATTTTGAGCTACAGGCAACTGAGAAACAACAGACATAGGAAAAGCTCTCTACCTCCTCCCTTTCTGCCTAAAATTAGGGCCTAAACTTCTTTTCGTGAAGAAGCCCTCCCTCCTCTTTCCTCCTAGGAAGAGGAGATCCCTCATCCCTAGAGACGGCACCAACTTGAATCTGCATAAACAAACCTTATTGAAATAACCTCATCTTTGATTAGTTTCCGCCATATATTCAGTGTCCCCAAATATACTGCCCATGGAAGTCCAAATCCTTTTCTTTTGTCTTGTCACATCTCTATCATTTATTGCTCTTTGACCTAATGGTATGCAAGATTTCAGGTCTAACCATTGCTTTGGATTTTTTCACTTCTTTTTTATGAAACCCTCCCATGCCACATAAATACATTAACATCAAATAAAATGTGTATGATTTTTCTCCTGCTGATCTGTCTTTTTGTCAGTTTCATTTGCAGGGCCCCCCAGCACTGAACCTAAGAGGTTCAAGCAGAAGGATATCCAATATGCTATTTTTCCCCTTTTTTCCAAAAGGAAAAGGACATACTTTTTTTTTTTTTAAGTAGCTGCTTATATGGCAAATATGGCAAGAGTTAAACAGCTATCGGATCAGTAATTTTAGAGATCACTTATTTAAGAAAAAGCACACACACTGCAAGACAGCTAAAAATATATATTTCAACTCCACATCTTGTCAGAAACTTTGCCCCTATTAGGTAATAAGGAATAAATGCTAACTAAATTTGAAGTAAACAACAAATGTTTTGGAAAATAGATTGCTAAAGACTGAATGCTTGTGTCCTTCCCTCACCCCAGCCAGTTTCATATATTAAATTCTAACACTCAATATGATGATGTTTGGAGGTAGGATCCGTTGGGAAGCGATTAGGTCATGAGGGTGGAACTTTTGTCAACAGTGTCAGTGCTCTTATAAAACACGTCCCAGAGAGCTCCCTTGCCCCCTTCCACCATGTGGCATTACAGCAAGAAGACAGCCATCTACAAACCAGGAAGGGGCTCACCACATACCAAATATGCCAGTGCCTTGATCTTGGACTTCCCAGATACCAGAACTGTGAGAAATTAAATGTCTGTTCTTTATAAGTCAACTAATCTCTAGTATTTTGTTACAGCAGCCTGAACAGACTGAAATACAGATGTGCTGGGATATCTTCAGATTCAGCTAAGGCTGTTAGAATTGTGAAGTCCTCATTCAAGCAGAGCTAAGAGGTGGATGTGGTTGCTGTGGGCAGATATACACAAAGATGACTGAGCCCTCAGATCCTAGACTAGCCCATCATCATTTATCCTGCCAGGCCTCAGCATGGCTGCTCCATGGGAACTGGCCTTCTGATTCTCTTTTCCCTTTCCCTAGCCTAACCAAAAAGCCAGAACCAGGTTTATCCTAAGGAGTTTGGAAAATATTCAGGAGCCTTTTGGTACCCCACGATCTCTCTACCTACATTTTGATATCCACAGCTGTTTTACAACAAGGGACACATTTTTCAAATTCAAAACTGGAGATGTCTTTAAACACCTGGTGTGAGGATAACAGTGGCTGAAACTTCTCACGCAGCCACTGATTCTCAAAGTGTGGTCCCCTGATCACCAATACCAGCATCACTTGAGGACTTGTTAGAAATGCAGATTCTTGTCACCCATCCTCCCAGAACTCCTGAATTAGAAACTCTGGAGGCGAGGCTCAGCACGTTAAAATGTTAACACAACTTAACTGAATGATCAAACAAATGACTAAGAACAGAGCTTCCCACACTTCCAAACTCCAGCTTAATTGGGGGTGAAGTTGATAGACGCAACAGAAGAATTTGGGGGGCTGGAGGAGGAGGTGTAGAAAGCACAGAACTTGAGTCCGATGGTGTTCAATGGGAATCAGGCTTACAGGTGCATCCTGTACTTTTTGGTTGCTCAGTGGGGCAATGCAGAAGCCAACATTGCCATTTGGCAGCATGCTAAGTACTTACTTAACTCATTGAATGACTGACTAAGCACTGATGACCTACTGTGTGCTTGGTATGAGAAACAACAATGAATAAGCTTTTATCCCTGCCCACTCAGAGCATGGAGTCTAGTTGGAAAGTCGAAGAAGTAATTAAACAATCACCCTTGTATCTTTTGTGACAATGTGTTAGTTGTTATGGGAGCTGATGAAGGACTCCTATCCCTGACTTTGGGTGTCTGGCGAGGCTTGAGATTTAAAGTATGAACAGGAATGTGTCAGGAGAAGGGAGTGGGGCTTAGGGTAAAAAAAAAAAAAAGTTTCCTTTTTAATAAAGGAGCTCTGTTTCCAGATGATTTGTTGATCTATATCATTCCACTGAGGATATACAAAAAATGCCCAAGATGTTCCCTAACTTGTCAAGAAGTGAAAATATAATGTCCATAACAAAACACATCTGCTTCTGATTTATTTGGGCCCCTTGAAACCATCACTTTGTCCCGACAACCTTTCACCAGGCTACTCACACTACAAATTTGGATTTGAAGTCTTATAGGAAGTAACACTCACCAAAGTTACAAAATGTGATAAAAATATTACACGATCTCTTTGCATGGAAGTTATAAATCACTGTTGCTTATCTGATCAGCGTTTCAAGAAATAAATGGTAGTATCTTTAATTTATTAAAGGGGATTTTTGTTGAGTGACTCTTTCTGACATTCACTGGTATCTATGACATGCCAGATGCTAAAGGGAGATGCAAGGAGTTGGCAGCTCAAAGAAAAATAGTATTATCAATAAAAAATAAGGCCTAGTGTGTATGACACCTAAGCTTCCTTCTTGTTCACTTCATGTGGCTTTTTTCACGGTAATTTCCCCCAAAGAGGGATTTTCCGCCAGCGGACATCCTCCAAGGTGGTACCCTCAGTCATCAGAACAGCTTGCTCCAGATCTGTGGGTCTCACCTCTATCAGATCCAACAGTCATTTCCAAAGTACTTTGCTATACATCGTTGACTATTTCCAAATGAAAATTTAATATAACTAACTATCTTTGTATTGATCTTTTGTATTTCCATTAGTGTATTATATTACATATGTAATTTTTAATTGTAGGGAGGTTTTCTCTCTACATTTCAGTATGTGCAGTAGGGCTTGACTGCACTAGAAGACATAATGAAGTCACCTGTCAGGCACTTGAATATTTTTGTAGAATCACTTGGAAAACTACAGATACAAATGCAGATGGATAGTTGTGTTGTTTTTCCAAATCATGACCAACTTGGTAAAATCCAAACAAAATGTATGATAGATAGTTCTTCAATTTGTGTAGTAGTTGCATTCCTGGAAATTTGAGTAAATATTAAAGTCATACACAAATGCTTTTTTTTAATGTAAAAGAAAACATAAGTCGTTCACTGAGATAATTGAAAGCAGTTCTGTTTTGTTTTTTCCCAGCAGCATTAACGTTCTCAGGACATTCAAGTTCCTGTGGGGTTAGTATATGTTGTATCGAACCATCCCTTAATCACAGGTAGGCTAGCATCCCTGGACCATGGTCCACAATCAATGACTCCCCATAATTTCCAAAATGCCTTTCAGGAGACAATGTAAACCATCCTCCCCGCGCACCTTGAGAATCATTATTCTAAAATCTAGAATTTAGATGAATTTTATCTTCCCCTTTCTCAAGCCAGGCTTGTAGCTAGCTGCCAAAATTAAAAAAAAAACATCTGAAACATTTAATACAAATGTCTCTGCCTGCCAACTTTATCTCTATCTTTCTTCCAGGGATAATTTACCTCCTGTTGGAATAAATGCCTAGTCGAAGGGAGAAAACTGTGGAGTTCTGAAACACAGCAGCAATTTTTGTAGGAGTTTTGATAGGAATTTTGCCAGGAGAGCCTTCCAAGTGGCCTCTTGCCATTTGGTCTACCTACAGGGCAGGACACACAAGAGCCAGAAGGTGGGATTTTGCACCTTTAAACCAACGGTATGACCATCTGGGCAGCAGTAGGAATCCTAGGAAGTTGCTGGCTTCTAGGAGGATGACATGAGCCTGGACTAGCTCCAAGAAAGCAAAATTATAAACTGAACCTAAATTGGTGTTCACTGATGGTCCCGGCAGGAGCAAGCACACTCAAGGTAGGATAGTCCAGGGAGGCAGTCTCATAAGGGGATTGTTGACAAAGGTGTGGGCAAGGTGAGGGAAACCACAGGGAAAGCACAGGACTCGGAGGGCTATTACTGCCCCTCAGCCTGAAGGGACAGGGGAGGGAGGAGTTCCCGAAACCTGGAAGGAAAAGGGCATTCAGAGAAGCTGCTCTGAGGGCTAGAGTCCTTTGTGTCCAGGTGACCCTACAGGGAGGGACTTGGGCAGTGAGTCCCTCTGCTCACTGCCAGAAGGATGAACCCACTTGGAAACCTGAGGGCAAGGGAAACTTTTTAGTTCATGGAGGTCCATCTCCTGGGCAGTGAGATGGTATAGGGTGCATCTGGAGGACAAACGGCCAGATACTGGTTGTGCTGGTCATTTTCTAACTTCTTTGATGGAACTGTTAGAATGCCAGTACGCTGTAAAGTCATAATCTTCATCTTTCTCCTTAAAGGTAAACATATTTACCTATCTCTAAGACATAAGTACATGGGGACAGACCAAGTTGCGTAGGGTACAATTCATTTTGACAGAGAAAATTGTGCTTAAGACTGTAGGTCAAGAAGAAGCAGTGTTAGTGGAAAGCAAATTACTGTTTAATCTCAGGCTACACCCTGGTTCCCACCAATATTCGGCAGCCTAAGTGCAAAGGAAAAGACCACAGGCTTTGGAGTCTGATCTGGATTTGAAAATCGGCTTTGCATGGATACAGGGTGTAGACCTAGCCAAGCATTTCACTTCTGAGCCTTAGTCTCTTTGTGCATCTAATGCAGGGAAAGGGTTAATGAAATCTACCTGACATGGTTATCAAGACTAACCAGCACGTGAGTGAAAAATGAAATGGATATAAAGCACCTGTCCATTGTGGGCACTTGGCTAACGTTTGACCAGTGGTTCGCAAAGCTTGTCAGGTCGGCCGCAACAGCATCATCTGGGAACTTGTAAAGAAATGCAAATTCTCCAGGGGTCAGTCTAGCAATCTGAATGCGAGTATGAGAACTCCATTGTGTTAGACCTGCTCTGAGCTGATGAAGAAGAGGCAGGGCGGGTTTTGCACAAGCGACTCCTGAAGCTGTTCCCTGCGCCCTGGTGAGCTGAGCCCCTCAGAGAAACCCCTGGTAGGTGCCTCCATTCCTCGTCCTCCTGTCCGTGAGGAAGAGCCATCCTTACAAGAACCCTGCTGTACCTTTTCTACTCTGTCCACTTTCTTTTCCTCAGCCTGAGTGTGTATTTCTTTTGCTCTCTTTGAGTTCCTTAAACCACAGAAAAGATGTGTTTTGTTTTGCTGATTATGTGATAAACTGATCTGGGCAAGGCAAGATGTTGTGTTTTCTTTCTGTGATTGGGTGAGTCAGTCTAATTCTGAGGTTTGACTGAAGCTCAGTGTGGCCGCATATCTAAGCCACCTCCTCTAATTCAGCTTCTATCAATGACAAGGTTAACATTCTGACCTCTGCTTAATTCTTGCATAGCAGCTCCCTTTCAATTGGTTCTGGGAAGGAAGAAAAAAAAGGAGTGCCTTTTCTAATTATACCCTGTGATAGTTTGCCTCCAAAATTACCCCCAACGATCCCAACTTCAGGTATTCACACCCTCCCACACCGTTCAAGGCAGTCTGTGTGCCCAACACAACACGGCAGGAGTGACGATATGTCATGCCCAGTACTGTGTTATAAAAGGCACTGTGGCCTCTCCTCTCTCTCATAGATCACTGACTCTGGGGGCAGCCAGCTGTCATGTGATGAGGAGTCCGCTAGAGAGGCCCACATGACAACGAGCCAAGGGAGTGAGCCTGGCATGGGACCTTTAGCCCCACTGAAGCCTTCAGAAGATGGAACCCCCAGCTGACACCTCGACTGCAACCTCACGAGAGACCCTGAGTCCCAACAACTCAGCTAAGCTGCTCCTGGCTTCCTGGTCCTCAGAAATCAGGTTGGGCAATAAATATGTGTTGCTTTAAGCTGCTAGTTTTTAGAAGTAATTTGTCCTATTGTAATAGGTAAGTATATAGATTTAGGTACCTGGAAGCAGCGTGCTACCATAACAAATACCTAAACTTTAGCAGTGGCTTAGGAACCAGGCAGTGGACAGGAGCTGGAAAGACGTTAAAGAATGAAAGCCTAAATTGCCTTGAACAGACTGTTGGTAGAATTTTGAGCAGACTGCTGGCTGGGGTTCAAAAGAAAGTAAGGAAAATCTTACTGAAAACTGGAGGACAGTAAATCCTTATTACATAGTGGCAGAAAATTCAGCAACCTTTTTGTCTTCAGTAATGTGGAAGACAGAAAATGTATCTACTGAACTGGGCGATTGAATTCAGGAGATTTCCAGCCAGAATGCTGAAGGTCCTTCTGGTTTCTTCCAGCTTCTTATAATAAAATGCAAGAGGGCAAAGAAAAGCTAAAGGAAGAACCATTCAGCAAAAGGAGCCAGGATTTACTAGTTGCGAAATTGCCAGCCTCCACCAGTGGCAAACGATGCTCAAATTAAGAAGGGGCTTCAGAGCAAAGGTTAAATCCAGGACATCATTATGGTCTAAAGGTGAAGTGGAAGGGTGTGACCATAAAATCCTTTGTTATGACATCAGAAAGATCCAAAGTGGCACCTCAGAGTACAAATTTAGTCACATAAAAGGCCCTCTAAGGTTTTTTTAGGGTGAGACTCACCCTAAAATCCTCTCAAACAATAAGGCATCTGAGTAGCTTAGGAACACTGCTTCTCAGCTGAATCACAAGATGGAGAAAGATATTATCACAAAGAGATTTGTGGGTGTGACTTTTGTCCAATGGAATGGATCTGATAAAGTTTCCAGGAGATTCACCAAAGTTTTTAAAGAATTGTATCAGCAGAAACATTGCCAACTAGAACTCAAAGGAACAGAAAGAATATAAAATGAAGAGGCTCCCCCACCACCATTCTACAGCAGGTTTGGAAAATTACTCAGCAGCATACATGTACCAACTTTCATGAAAAAGAAAGGATGGTTCAGAAAGTACAACTCAGAACCATAGAGAGTAATTCCTAGGTAGGAATAGGACTGAGTCCTATGGAACTTCCAACACTTGCCTGGCTGGATCTCAGAGATGATATGGGAACGCCTGTGTGCCTCCCATTTAAACCTCCCTTTCTGAAAAATAATACCTGTGGTTTTTATCCTATGCCCATTCCACCATTGTATGTTGAAACATACGATGTGGGCAGGTGAAATATCTAATTCACAGGTTTTTGGATGAAGAGAAACTATACTCAAGGAACTGTACACAGGAACTCGATCTGAGGAGCCTCCCATGAACCTGGACCTGATTTAGATGACATGATTCTGGACTTTGAGTTCATGCTATAATGGGACAAGAACTTTTGAGGTCTTGGGATGGGATGAGTGTATTTTATATGCGGGGCGACAGGGTAGGTGTGGGGAGACAGATGGCAGACTGTGGTAGCCAGCATCCAAAGGGGTCTTCTCTTGGTATTCATACCCTTGCAGAGCGCCCCCCCCCAACATTGTGCCAGGTTTCATCTCTGAGGGAAGCCAGCCACCAAGTAATGAACAGCCCTGGGGAGAATTCCAAGGAATAAGGGACTGAGGCTTGTCAACAACCATGTGAATAAGCTTCAGCAGATTCTCCAACTTCAAGCCTTCAGAAGTCTTCAGATCCAGGTGACAGCTTGACTATATAATCCCATGAGTCAGAACTATCCAACTAAGCCACTCCTGGATTCCTGACCCTAGAAACTGTGAGACAATAAATGTTGTTTTCAGTTCTCAAATGTGGGGGTCATTTTTAATGTAGCAATAGGTAATTGATACACACCTCCAATGCATTTGGTGTACTTAAATACCATAAAGTCTCCAAAGAGAGGAATTTTTACATTTGCTTGGAGAGATAGTTGATGTCTGTGTTTTCAGAGCAAGTCCTTCATGCATGAAATAGCAAAGAGGGAGAAGGCTGCTCCTCTCCCTTTAGTATAATCCTTTTGATAGAAGTGAAAACTTGAATCTCACAGTTATTCTTACTAGAGATTGCTAACACTTTCCCTTTATTTTAGACAATTCTAAATAGACAAAATCAACTTGAGGATTTTCTTGGATTTAATTTAGAAACAATACCAGTTGAGTTTTTTATGAAATGTTTAAGTTGGGTCGGCTTTAATTTTAGCAATATGAATATTCTTAGAATATATCCAAAATTCTAAGCAATAACCTCATGCCCTTTAGTTTACTGAAAGAGCCTGGTAAGTTGATGGGAATCCTATTCTTTTAAGGTTTAGTTTTAATGAAGGTATCTTTAAAACCACCAAATGGGCTCTAGACATTCAGGATAGGAAGTGTCACTCCTATTTGCTCATGTTTTACCTATTTTTCTAAGCTCTTGTGTGAATCTGGATACTGTATTTAGCCACTTTTGTAAAGAATGGCCGTGAAAACCAATGAATTTTTAAATGATCTGACTCTAGTATTCACACGTTCCTTCTGTAATGTGTATACACAATGATCATAATTGATCATTTGCCTTTCAGATTTTTTTCTGCCTAGAACGAATTTGTCTAATTGACTGGACATCTGTTTTTCTTCTTTTTGGAACACAAGCTGCTCCTATGTTTTTAAGCCCGCCCTTCCAGAACATGTAAGAGCTTGTCCTCAGACTTCTTGAAAGCAAGACTCTCTCTGGGGATACAAGTCTGGAAGCACTTTATGAGAAACAATTGGAATTTTGTCTGTTCTGTTAGTGCAGTCCATGGGAATGTACCACGGTCTGGAAAGAAAGCTTTTGTAGGTAGCATTCCTTCTACACGGACACCACCAACTGCACAGAATGTCACTTCATTTGCTGATACTACATTAAATGTCTAGATGATCAACTGTATTTAGTAAAACAAGGACAGAGTGAGGCAGATTGATAAAAATCTAAATACCTTAAAGATCTCTGTTGGTCCAAAACTTTCCACTCTCATAATTCGTCCATATTCATGGGAAACAAAAGCCCCTAAGGGCTAAACTTTCACAAGACTGTGAATCCTTTCAGGATATAGTCCTGCAATTCTTTCCTCTTAGTAACTTTCAAATATACAATACAGCATTGTTAACTAGAGTCATCATGCTGTACATTATATCCCCAGACTTATTTATAACTGGAAATTTGTACCTTTTGACCACCTTCACCCATTTCCCCTACCCCATCTCCAGCCCGCTGCAATGTTTTCCTGAATATTTTCAGGTATTTTTTATATGAGGAAATATATGATGGAAATGTCAATATGTGACACTCTAGGACGTGACTAAGTTCTTTGTTGTTTCTTGGCACTTGAGCCTTCTTCCTTTTATTTTCCTTCTTCTACTTTCTTCACTCACTTCTCTTTTTCTCCTTTTCTCTTCCCGGACTCCACCACCATCCCAAAATGGACCCTCCATGAGATCTGGTGCTGGATGCCGTCTGGGGGATGCCCTGGGTAGGGGGAGGATGAGCAGGAAAGGATGCATCATTAAGCAGGTTGGTCCTTTCCTAGGCTCTTAGCAGGGAGAGACAGGGAATGAATCTGAGAAATCTCACAGGCAAAGCCCCAGGCCCTTGTTCCCAGCAGTTTGCTCTTGAGTCTTAGGAGGACTGCCCTAAGGAGAGAGCCAGAGCTCTACCTCAGTTCAGCACTGTGTTTTTAAACTCACCTCAAGTCTGACCCAATGTACATGGGACTGCCATATTGTATAGAGACAAAGGGCTTTTAGAGTTTCTGACCAGCTTCCTTTTGTACATGTTTCCTCTGGCAGAAGAATTTTTTTTTTTTTTTGTGGAAAGGATTTCCTCCAGGGTTCCCTTCAATCAAGCTTTTGCATCTAGAAGCAATGAGGAGGGAACCGGGGTGCTGGGATGGATACTGAGGCCCCGGTCACTGGACTCTGAAGTTGGAGTTCCTCTGAGGAGATATGTCAGGTCCTGCCTGGTTTAGCACAGGCTGGCAATGGGGTGCCTGGAAAAGTCACTGGTCAGCTCCCAGGACTGCTTTTCAACATATCAGATGCCAAGCCAAGTTACCATTGCAAGAAACAGGAACTTGGTGTTTTCTGAACGTAGCTCAGTTTGTCTGTAACAGTCAGGACAATGGTTCAGGGCGTGGCTCCATTTTGGGTTTAACCTGCAGACCAGAGGCAAGAACAATGAAAGGCTGCTTGTGTTTCTGTGGTCTGGCAGAACTGGAGAAGAGGCCGCAGGATAAATAACTGGACGTTTGTGTCAGGATCTCTGCAGTCTGGTTGGCCTGGTTACTTCTGAGCTGCCTGGCTGAGAGTTGGTAGGTACAAAATCAAAGGCTGCACCTGGATAATAACAGCCACTGTGTATTCAGGGCCTCCACGTGCTAGATGACATGTTAGGTGCTTTTCACACATAACCTTAACATCCTTGGAGCTGACAGTACTCTCCTTTGTGAAATCGAAAAACCAGGCAGTTCAGTTCAACATCAAGATTCTAGTATGCGGTCAAAACTTCAACTCTGGTATGCAGGCGTACCTTGGAAATGCTGCAGGTTTGGTTCCAGACCACTGCGATAAAGTGAGTACTGTAATAAAGTGAGTCACTGTGAATTCTTTGGTTTCCCAGTGCATATAAAAATTATGTTTATACTGCACTATTCTTTATTATGTATATAATAGCATTATTTCCTTTAAAAAGTACATACCTTAATTTAAAAATACTTTATTGCTGAAAAATGCTAACCATCAGCTGAGCCTTCAGTGAGCTGTCACCTTTCATGCTGGTGGAGGGTCTTGCCTCTACATTGACGGCTGCTGACTGATCACCATGGTAGTTGCAGAAGGCTGGGGTGGCTGTGGCAATTTCTTAAAATAAGACAGCAGTGAAGTTTTCCACATTGACTCTTCCTTTCATATGTGATTTCTCTGTAACATGCAATGCTATTTGACAGCATTTTACCCTCAGCAGAACTTCTTTCAAAATTGGAGTCAATCTCTCCGACCTGGTTGCTGGTTTATCGACTAAGTTTCTGTAATATTTTAAATTCTTTGTAGTCCTTTCAACAATCTTCACCAGGAGTAGAGTCTATCTCAAAAATCCCACTTTCCTTGCTCATTCATAAGAAGCAGCTCCTCATCTGTTAGTTTTATTGTGAGACTGCAGCAATTCGATCACATCTGCAGGCTCTGTTTCTCATTTTCTTGTCTTGCTGTTTCCACCACATCTGCAGGAACTTCCTTTATCAAGTCTTGAGCCCCTCAAAGTCACCCATGAGGGCTGGAATCAACTTTTTTCAAATACTCCTATTAGTGTTAATATTTTGATGTCTTCCCATAAATCACAAATGTTCTTAATGGCACCTAGAATGGTGAATCCTTTCCAGAAGGTTTTCTGTTGACTTTGCCCAGACCCATCAGAGGCATCACTGCCTATGGCAGTTATCGCCTGACAAAATCTATTTCTTAAATAGTAAGACTTGAAAGTCAAAATGACTCCTTGATCTCTGTACTGCAGATTTTGATTTAAAGCTGTGTTAACAGGCATGAAAACAACATTAATGTCATTGTACATCTACATCAGAGCTCTTGGGTAACAAGGTACATTGTCAACGATGAGTCCTATTTCAAAAGGAATCTTTTTTTCTGAGCAGATCTCAACAGTGGGCTTAAAATATTCAGTAAACCATGATGTAAACAGATGTGTGTCATCCAGGCTTTGTCGTTCCATTTATAGAGCACAGCCAGAATAGACTCAGCCTAATTTTTAAATGGAATTTTTGGAATGGTAAATGAGCACTGGCTTCAACTTAAAGTCACCAGTGGCATTAGCCCCTAAGAAAAGAGTCAGCCTGTCTTTTGAAACTTTGAAGCTAGACATGACTTCTCCTCTCTGGCTATAGCATCTTCTTCCAAAATAAGGGTCCTTCATCTACACTGACAGTCTGTTGTTCAGTGTAGCATCTTCATTAATGATTTTAGCTAGATCTTCTGGATAACTTGCTGCAGCTTCTACATCCGTACTTGCTGCTTCACTTTGACTATTCTGTTACAGATATGATTCCTTCCTTAAACCTCATAAACCAACCTCTGCTAGCTTTAAACTTTTCTTCTACAGTGTCCTTACCTCTCTCAGACTTCATAGAATTGAAGAAAGTTAGAGCCTTGCTCTGGCTAAAGGGAATGTTGTAGCTGGTCTGATCTCCTACCTAGGCCACTAAAACGTTCTCCATATTAGCACTAAAGCTTTTTTGCTCTCTTATCACTCACGTGTTCACTGGGAAGCCCTTTTAATTTCCTTCAAGAACTTTTCCTTTGCATCCACAACTTGGCTAACTGTTTGGCACAAGAAGCCTAGTTTTCAGCCTATCTCCACTTTCAACCTGCCTTCCTCACTAAACTTTATCATTTCTAGATTTTGATTTAAAGCACCTCTTCTTTCACTTGAACACTTAGAGGCCATTGTAGGGTTATTAATTGGCCTAATTTCAATATCATTGTGTCTCAGGGTATAAGGAGGCCCAAGAAGAGGGAGAGAGACAGAGGGGAATGGCTGGTTGGTGAAGCAGTCAGAACACACACAACACTGATTGGCTAAGTTCTGTCTTACATGGGTGGGATTCATGGTGACCCCCTCCCCCAAATTAAAAATAGTAACATCAAAGATCACTAATAGCAGAACGACATAACAAATACAATAATAATGAAAAAGTTTGAAATATTGTGAGAACTACCAAAAAGTGACACCAAGTGAACAAATGCTGTTGGAAAAATGGTGCTGATACACTTGCCCAATGCAGGATGACCACAAACCTTCAATTCATAAAAAACAAAACAAAACAAAACAAAACAAAACAAAAAAACCCACAATCTCTGTGAAGAACAATAAGATGAGGTATGCCTGAACAGTTATTTTTGCTGTAACGCATATGCATTCCCAAAAAAACCTCACAGTTGTCAAAACAGTGAACCAAAAATAATAGGGCTCATGGGAGAAATGGAGCTGGTGCTAGAAAACGTTATAATTAGAAACTAAAATACCCAATAGCGATACAAGCAGAAATACAAGCACATCTGAATCTCTACCAGCATTTGCAGCTAACATCACAGTGGGTCCTTTACAGCCTTACATCCTGGGGCACAGGCTTCTTCCTAGGGATGCAGGAGTTTGGGGCATTCACCACCAGCAGAGAACACCTGGATCAACACTAGTGATCTGATGCAGGGGTTTAATACAGAGGGATGCATCTTCAAAGCATCTTCATCTGCACTCACTGCTTCATCAGATAGTTTAATGTAATAGGAAACTTACTAGCTGGATAGTGGTTTCAAAACCCACTACTTTATTGAAGGTCTTCATTGTGTAGACAGACAGATTTTTTTTTTTCCGCTAGACTTCTAAGACTTTCTCCCTTAATGTAAGAAATGTTGGCATTTCATTAATGTCGACATGTTGGCAAAATTCACCAACGTAACTTCTGCATCACATGCTTTTTTTTTTTCCAATAGCAGCAGCCTTTTAGATTTTTCTTTTAAATGGAGGTGCTAGGGATTGAACCCAGGACTTTGTTCATGCTAAGTATGCACCTTACCACTGAGCTATACTCCCAACCCTCTGCATAACATTCTTTATTCCCCAAATTGCTGGTCACTTAGGAGGTATGTGGTGTCAAAGAACACAAGTGCTGTTTCGGGTTGAAAAATCCTGTTTCGAAGCCCATGTGATTTCTTCTGGTTTCTAAAGAGGCCTCATTGGCCTTGAGGGAAATTTACACTGGCTGGAGCATTTCTGACTAAGGACTGTTTTTTCCTCATACAATCACCATGTCTTGATCAGATCTAACAAAACTAACAGTGGTTTCTTCATTTCACCCAATATCCATCCCATGTTAAAAATTTCTGATAGCCTCAACTGCTGTTTATAGTTGGCTTGTTCAAATTAGGATCCAAACAAGATCTGTACATTGCATTTGGTTGTTTATTGACTACATCTTTTATTCTATACCTTCTGCCCATTTTTAATACAATTCATTTGCTGGAGAAATCAGTCCTTTATATTACAGAATATTGCACATTGTG
The DNA here is from genome assembly GCF_048773025.1 of Camelus bactrianus. Taxonomy (NCBI): domain Eukaryota; kingdom Metazoa; phylum Chordata; class Mammalia; order Artiodactyla; family Camelidae; genus Camelus; species Camelus bactrianus. The sequence continues at coordinate 36,792,812 of NC_133541.1, forward strand.
AATTTGGTCGATTGCTTTCTCATGACGTTTAAGCAGCTCCTCATTCTCCGTATTTATTGCCACTAAACTGGTTGTTAGACCTTGAAACTTGATCTAGGTTCAGGTTCAGCTTTATTGGTAAGAATACCTTGTAAGTGGAGCTTTATGGTTCCTGGTGCCTCATATCTTGAGCTCAATGTGGAGGCCTAATTTTAGTGATGTTACTATTGGCAACCAGATTCCTCCATTATAAAGTCCCCACCAACTTAGAACTTAATGATTTATCATTGATCACTTCCTAATCCATTGTTTCACTGAGATTGAAAAATAGAACTTTTCTAAGTCTATCAGTCCTCTCTATTTATTAGCTAGAATTCTGTTTGTGAAGACCTGACCTCATCAACCCTTAGATAAGCTGAAACATGGCTCACTGAAGAAAAGCAAAATCTTGATTCTTCTATCAATTTTGAGAGTAAAAATCACCCTCTAGCAGACTCAGAGGGTGATTCGTGAGTCTTTCCATGAATATTATTGTAAACTACTGAATTCTTATATATTGATAATTTAAGCTCTAATGTCATTCTTGCTGGCTCAAATTTTTCCAACTTTGCAGCAGGAGCCTTTTCAATGTAGTGTTTGTGAACTCATGACCTCTTTAGAGTTTGTTTCCTAGCCTTCTGGCACAGAAAGATGTCTGACTCCTTTTGTCAATGTCCTGAGGTGGGCTTGAAATCAACTATTTCTCTAAAGGGGCTTCTTTTAGTGACGAAGAGTATCTAAATATCATATTCTCGTCATTAAAGGGGATAATACTCTTGAACAATAGTGGGATGCAATCAGACAGGTTTTCTAACTATGCAGTAATATTGATAAAACATGCAGTTTCTTCAAGAGATAATATCCTTATTGCAAATCTAAACTCAGTAGTCTTGACTCCATTTTTCCCTATGAAAAAAAATTTTCTGCTCCTCTAATAACGTGAGTCTTAAGAATATAATTATTCAGTTTAGCCAAATTAATAGGGAAGTGTACTGGCAGCAAGTACTAAGAAACTACCCTAAGTATTTTTCCAAACACCCAGCTATGGAATTTTGGACTCAAGATATGCTTCAAATTTTCTTTTCTATTTTTAAATATTAACATATTTAAAAGAGTAAACATTTGCTCATTTTTGGGTTGGAACGTTATTATATTTTCCATTTTATAGATTATTTTAAGCTTTATAGATATTAACTATTTTCGTTTTGTCCTTTGTGCAGAAATCTGTTCATTTTATTTGTGGCAGTCATTTGCAATTCTTCAAATTAACATATGAAAATAATCCAAGTCCAACTTTATTAGTAACCAAATGATATGCAAATTAAAACAGAAGCTTTGCTAATTTATTTTCTTACAATAAATTAGCAGACTTAAAAAATTAGATTCTGTTCTAGGGAGATTCACAGTCTTTTTAGGCCTTCCCTGCTATCATGATCCCAGGATTTGGTTCTTTTCTACTTGAGGTACCTTTTGTCTCCTTCCTTCCCCATGTATCAGAGCTCCCCTCCTCCAAGCCCTCTCCTCTGACCTGCCAGGCTTGAGCAGACAATGACATTCTGCATAGAATTTGGGTCCCATGATTTCTTTCTGTACAGGGCCAGGTAGTAAACATTTTAGCCTTTATGGGCTAAACCACAAAACAATCAAGATGTTATGTAGTTACTTACATGACCATTTAAAATGTAACCATTAAAAAAGGAAAAACCATTTTTAGCTTGCAGGGCTGTACTGAAAAAGGTGGCAGGCCAGATTTGGCCCTCAGGCTGCAGTTTGTCAACCCCTGGCTTAGATCCTCCCGTAAGAAAGGAGCCCAGGAGTATTCTCTAACAGTCAGGGGTTAGCGTCCACCTCTACCCTGAGCCCTGCTATTCTTCCTATTCTCAGGTGGCCAGCAGTCAATGACTGAGTAAGGTCTAGCCGCCCACTGACAGCCAGGAAGGAAAAGGGACCTGAGTCCTCTAGCTGCAAGGAACAGAACTGGACCAGGAACCTGAAGGAGCTGGGAGGTGGATCCTTCCCCAGAACCTTCAGGGAAGAGCCCAGCGGCCATTGTGATGTGGGTCTTGTGAGCAGAGAGCCAGTCGAACTCATCCAAGCTCTAAACTCCAGAACTAGGAGATAATTACTGGGTGTTATCTTAAACCACTAAGTTTGTGGTAATTTGTCATACAGCAATAGAAAATGAATACATTGGGAATTGGTGTTTGTAGAGGCAGCCCCTGTAACCTGGAGCAGACTTGGCATGGGGTGGGGGGTGGGGCTTGAGGAGGAGACAAAGATCTGAGAGCAAAGAAGCCAATGACCAGACAGACCATATCACAGTTTTGTTAGTACATCCCTAAATGCTTTTGGTACATGTGGATCATTTATGTTTTCTCAGTGGCGATAAAGATTTCGTCAACTACTGAATGAGGCTTCATTTGTGATGACCACAGGATGTTAGAAATTTCAACTAATTATTGTTAGTCTTATTGAAGGAGGACTTTATTAATTGATGATAGCCACGTCAGTTTTTTCGTTTTTTTCAGACGGTTCTCTCCCTCTGCTTCGGTGTTTGTGATTGAGGAACAGCTACTAAGAGGTGGGGGCTGCAGAGAAAAACCCAGGGCCATACAGATGAATAGCAGTGGGTACTCCTGAAGGGAAGCTTGGTAAACAGTTGCCGCTACCTGCAGCAAGTACCTGTGACAGCACACACAGGGTGACGGAGACAGCCGAAGGTGCCTTCAGATAGCAAATGGCCAGACCCCAAATGATCACTGATAGAAATCCAAACAGGACCTAGAGGCCCACTGCCTAGCTTTTAAAAATCCATTATTTCTTCCAGACAAAAGCACTTAGAGGAGCAAAATGGCTTATCTCAGTACACACATAGTGAAAGCAATGTAACAACAGAGCAAAGATCTTGTGATCAAAGGTTTGTGAAACTAACAGCTAACCTAGAAAAGAGATAATAGCCCTTTTGAATGCATCTTGAGTGCTCCTATGAGATGTGCAATCTAATTGTGGTGTAATTGCCAGCTACTGATAATGGTTTTTGTTCCCATGGTTCGTACTCCACGAAGTCCGTCTCTATTAATGCTAGAACTGTATGAATGACCAGGGCTAGCCAGGAACCTCTGCAGCAATTACTGAAAGTAAAAAGGCAGGTGGAATTGAACATATTGTGTCAGAAGGTTTAGCATTCAGTCTCCCTGATCACCAGTTCAAACTTAATTGTAAAGAATTCTGAGACCTCATTAATGAAACACAGTACAGTGTTTATACTAGTAATAGTATATTGATGATCTGATTTTAGGTAAGTAATTGAAGGCAAAAAAAAAAAAACTTTAGGTTTTATTCTCCTTTTATTATAGCAACTGTAGTCGGGAAAAAGAAATAATCCCTGTCCTTAAAGCAAAGCTCTTATTTATAGAAGAATACTAGCTAATAAATGCAGAAGTGATGATTGGAATAGAAAGTAGTAAGTTTGCAAGACAGAATGAAATCATTGATGCAGGCAAGAATCAATAATGAATACTAAAACTGTTAGCAGAATGGTTGAGTTAACAGAGAACGAGGTATCCACCTGGTACAAAAGTATCACCCCCACCACACACAGCTTACTTGCTAATAGCAAATGGGGGGAAGTACCTTTTACAATAGACAAATATGGTTATTATCACTTGGTAATTGGACTTACTACCCAATTGTCACACAATTAATGATGCCATGTGGCTCCTGAGATAATGCCTTACGAATTATACATTATCACCTGTATTCTTACCAATAATGTTTAAATGGAAGTTGGATCTAAAGGCTTTATTAGATTCAAGTTAAAGGAATACAAAGCAGAGAAGAACAGGAAAGGAAGGAAACAGTATACACATAGGAATACATTCTGAATGTATCCAACTGTTTCCTCAGCTGGATACATTCAGAATGTGTGACTTTTGTAAGACAACTGGTCTGGTCTCTAAAAAAAGTCAATGGCAAAAGAAAAAAAAAAAAAAAAAAAAAAAAGGAGTTGCTAGATTAAGAGACTAAAGAAGCAGAATTGAGTTCAGTGCAGGATCCTTGACTGGTTTGGGTTAAAAAAAATCTTTAAAAACACTTTGAACCAATGGTGAACATTTGAAAATGGATTCTTGAAATGTCAGGCACGATCCTTGCAGGAAACAGACAACAAATTCAAAATAACTTACTCATAAGGCATTTAATGACAGGACTATTGAGAGATGTGGTCAGGGCTAAAAGAATCAACAAAGGATGCTGAGGTACCCAGGAATTAATACAGAAGCCACTTCCAGCCACTCTTAGACACAAACGAGCAGGTGTGGGGCCAGTTATGAGTGTCCAGTCATGGCTGGAGCTGTGGAAGCAAGTGCTGCTTCACAGGAGATACAGTGATAGATGCAGCCAATGCCAGACCAGCAACCTGGTGGTGAGGGAGCCAAGAAGTATTCCAGCCTATCGCCTCACACTCATCTCTTACTGGTGCTTCTGTTGGCCTCTGGTGCCTGTGGGTACTTCCCATTGGCAGAACCCATTTGGGAGCCTGGCTATGGCAGCCTGTCCAAGACAGCCTCTTGGGGTTCAGAGCCCAGCAGAGAAGGTGAATAATGCATCCACAGCATGGGAGCAAAGGGTCATTAAAGCACAACTGGCTAGCAGAGTAGATTAGAGAATTCTTGTTAACTGTTAGATGACAATGGTATTGTGGTTATATAAGAGAATGTCCTTAGTTTTAAATTTTTTTTTAAGAATTAAAACTTTTATTTTTATTTATTTTAATTCTTTATTTTTTAAATTTTGATTTATTTTTAAATTTTATTTTATTTTTTATTTTAAGTCCTATTTTCCTTAGTTTTGCTTGTTTTGTTTTGGTTCTTTTTTTTTTTTTTTTTTTGGAAATGCATGTTGAAGTATTAAGGGATGAAACGTCATGATGATTCATGTATTTTGAAATGGCTCAACACGATAGGTAGATAATAGAATAAATACTTGAAGCAAATATGCAAACAAGCTTATAGGATTTTCTTCTTTATTGCTACCAGCTTTGTGCACTCAGACTCTAAGTGTGTCATGCCTGAAGAAAAACAGTCCTTTCCTCCTTTTCCTAAACTCAGCATCTGGCACACGGTAGATGCCAAAAAATTGAATTCTGACCCACACATCCCTTTCTTAGTGATAATCATACTTCCTGGCTACCCTATCCACACTTCTATTATAAATAAACTTACCACATTGTTCTACTTTGTCTCTCCTGCAAGACAAGTTCCTTGATAGCAAGGTTTTGTCTTATTCATCCTTGAACACCTACTGTGTGCTTGTGCTCTCCTCTAAAATGTGATATGATTTGGTTCTATCACTCAGAAGAAATGCTATAAGAGGTGACAAGATTGAGAAACTAGAAGAAGTCAGAATAGAAGTCGAACCAGGTGGTAGAGCCTTACTAAGAATTAAATGTGTATGTCCCCCCAGATTCACCATTGAAGCCCTAACCCCCAATGTGACGGTATTTAGAAGTGGGGCCTTTGAAGGCAATTAGGTCATGGGGCAGAGTCCTCATGATGGGATCAGTGTTCCTGCAAGAAGAGACAGGAGAGAGAGGGTCTCTCTGGACCACATGAGGACACAGCAAGAAGGCAACCATGTGCAAAGCAGGAGGAGGACTCTCAGCAGACACATAATCCACCAGCACCTTGATCTTGGACCTCTCAGCCTCCAGAACAGTGAGAAATACATGTTTGTTGTCTGAGCCACGCAGTTTACAGTATTGTTATCGCAGTTTGAAATGAGTTAGACATACCTGACTGAAGCGTCAAAAAATGACCTCCATAAAGGAGAGGGGAAGATAAAGGACAGGGCTTCAGGGGCAGAAAGGATAAAGGATAAAACTTGACTAAATGGCAGAGTCTCAGTGAGTTCAGTCTGGTGTGAATGAGACTAGTCTAGCGAAGTCTCTCTACATGGGGTATGAACGCTTTGCATTTAACTGCTAACGTGTTTTGAAGCTGAATTCAAATCAATAACTACTATTGCATCTGCCAGTTAACTGAACAAGTAAACAACCAATCCTACCTTCCAATCAAGAGGAAATGCTCCTTTAAGGAATACAGAGGGCTTAAGAGAGCGTATGATCAATGTTAACTTGTGTGATAGACTTTTAGAGTCTTAAGAGATGAGGCAAGAGATGAAGATAGAAATGGAGTAGTTGGCATATGACAAATGGGTCCTTAAGTGGATTTAGGAGGAACAATCTGATTTGGATAGAGGAAAAGAAGAGAAAATTTGCTTATAGATATAGTGAAAAGCACAGATGCAGAAATGAACACAGAAGCTATTGTGGGCCAGTGAGGAAGGGTCGTGACCTAGATTAGGGGAACATGTGATGTCTGGAAACAGTGAGAGAAGTTAGAAAAAATATGATGGAACATACTATATGGTTTCAAACATTATCCATGGGCACCTGAGCTAGAAAGTAACATAGTGCTCACAGATACAGTGAAAGATAGCAGTGCTTTGCAAAAATTAACCTGATAATGATATACACTGTAGAGGAGTTCGGCCAAGACGGCAGAGTGGGAAGACCCTGAGCTCACTTTCTCTCATGGGCACACCAAAACTACAACACTTTACAGAGCAACTGTTGATGAGAAAAACTGGAATCTACCAGAAAAGATCTTCCACAACTAAAGATATAAAGAAAGAACCACAATGAGACAGGTAGGAGGGGCAAATTCATAGTATAATCAAGACCCATGCCCCTAGGTGGGAAACACATGAAGGGGAGAATAATTATAATTACAGAGATTCTCCCCAAGGAGTAGTGGCCTGAGCTCCACATCAGGCTCCCCAGCCCAGGAATCACCAGGAAGATGTGCCCCTACATTTGACTTTGAAGGCCAGGAGGACTTTCTTAAAAGTAATTTCGAGATTCCCAGAGGGATGTATGAAATGGAGACTCCACTCTTAAAGGATGCACACAAAATCTCACACACTCTGGGACCCAGGACAGAAGCAGTAATTTGAAAGGACCCTGGGTCAGACCCGCCTGCTGATCCTGGAGTTTCCTGAAGAGGCAGGAGACAACCAGAGCTCACCCTGGGGACATACACATTGGCAGCAGCCACTTTGGGGAGCTCATTCTGCCACATGGACACTGGTGCTGGCAGGTGCCATTTTCAATCCTACCTCTAACTTATTAGCCTCAGGATCCAGCCCCACCCCCACCCACCAACCTGTAGGCACCAGCACTGGGATACCTTAGCCCAAGCAACCAGCCAAGCAGGGACACAGCCCCACCCACCAGCAGACAGGCTGCTTTAAGACCCCCTTAGCCCACGGCCATCCCTGGGCATGGCTATGGCCACCAGAGGGCCCAGGACTCAGCCTACACACCAGTGTGCAGGCCATAGACCCAGGACTGCCAGGGCCCTGCAACTAGAGACCCTAGGACCCAGCTCTACCAACCAGTGGACAGGCACCAGCCCTAGGACCTAAGCCCCAACCACACCCACCAGCAGGTGGACACCAGCCCCAGAACCACTGCAGCCCACAGCCTGCCATGGCAGGACCCAGCCCACCACCAGCAGGCCAGCACCAGCCCTGGGATCCACTGGGCCCTGGCCCCACCCAGCAGTAGGCCAATACCAGCTCTAAAACACCTTGGGCCCCCAGCCAGTCACCCCCATATCTAGCCCCACTCACCAGTGGGCTGACATAAGCTTCAAGACACAGTAGGCTGTGTGATTAACTGGTCCCACTAATATCAGCTTTGGGATGCCTTGGCCTCCCAGCCGGACTCTAGGTCCTGGCACTGCCAGTGAGCTGGCACAGCCCAGGACTTGGCTTCAACCACTGCTACATGGACACCAGCCCCAGGATCTCCTAGACCCTTCAGCAGGTTGACACTGTCCCCAAGACCACCACAGCCCTACAGCCTGCCTTGTCAGGACCCAGACAACATACCAGCAGGCCAAAGGCACTGAGCAGAGTGGCTTTTTAGAATTACTGACTTCAAAGACTTAAAGGTATTCCATGCAAATAGAAAACAAAAGAAAGCCAAGGCAGCACTGATATTTATATCAGACAAAATAGACTTTAAAACAAACACTGTAAAAAGAGACAAAGAAGAACATTATATAATGATCAAGGGATCAATTCAAGAAAAAGATATAATGATTGTAAATATATATACACCCAACATAGGAACACCTACATACATAAAGCCAGTATTAACAAACACAAAGGGAGAAACTGACAGTAACACAATAATAGTAAGGGACTTTAATACCCCACTTACATCAATGAACAGGTCATCCAGATGGAATACCAATAAGGAAACACTGGCCTTAAATGATACATAAGACCAAATGAATAGAAAGGAAGAAAGGAAGGAAAGAAGGAAAGAAAGAAGGAAAGAAGGAAGGAAGGAAGGAAAGAAAGAAAGAAAGGAAGGAAGGAGAAAGAAAGAGAAAGAACGAAAGAACATTCCAACCAAAGGGAGCAGAATACACATTCTTTTCAAGGGCACATGGAACATTCTTCAGGGCAGATCACATGCTAGGCCACAAAACAAGTCTCAGTAAACTTAAGAAAGTTGAAATCACATCAAGCAGCTTTTCCAACCACAACGCTATAAGACTAGAAACCAACTACAAGGAAAAAACTGCCAAAACTACAAACTGGTGGAGGCTAAATAATATGCTACTAAACAACTGATGGATCACTGAAGAAATAAAAAAAATACCTGAAGTCAAAGGAAAATGAAAATACAACAATCAAAAATCTATGGGATGCCACAAGTCAGTTCTGTCAGGGAAGTAAACAGCAATACAAGCCTACATCAAGTAACAAGAAAAATCTCAAACAATCTAACCTTACACAAGGAGGAGGATGAGGAGGAGGATGACGACAACAACAACAACAACCCCAAAAATAGTAGAAGGAAAGAAACCATAAAGATCACAGTAGGAGTAAAGGAAATAGAGACCAAAGAGGGGAAAAAAAGATCAATGAAATTAAAAACTGGTTCTTTGAAAAGATAACTGGATAAACCTTTAGCCAGACTCATCAAGAAAAAGAGAGAAAGGGCCCACATTAATAAAATCAGAAGTGAATAAGGAGAAGTTCTAACACCACAGAAATACAAAGGATCGTAAGAGGTTACTATGAACAAACAATTTTATGCCAATAAAATGGACAACCCAGAAGAAATGGAAAAATTCCTAAAGTATACAATCTCCCAAGACTGAAATAGGAAGACACAGAAAATATGAACAGACCAATTACCAGTAATGAAATTGAATATAATAATAATAATAATAATAATAATAATAATAATAATAATAATAATAATAATAATAATAATAATAATTCCCAAGAAACAAAAGTCCAGGACCAGATGGCTTCACTGGTGAATTCCAGCAAATGTTTAGGGATGAGTTAACACCAATCCTTCTCAAAATATTCCAAAAAATTGCAGAGGAAGGGATGCTTCCAAACTAATTCAACAAGGCCAGAACCACCCTCATATCAAAACCAGACAAAGATATGACAAAAAAAAAAAAAAAAAAGAAAGAAAATTATAGGCCAATATCACTGATAAACATAGATGCAAAAATCCTCAACAAAACATTAGCATACCAAATCCAACAGTACATTTAAAAGGATCATACACCATGATATGATTGGGATTTATTGCAGAGAAGCAAGGATGGTTCAATATCCACAAATCGATGTGGTATACCATATTAACAAATTGAAGAATAAAAAATTATATGATCATTTCAAGAGATGCAGAAAAAACTTGAGAAAATTCAACATCTATTTATGATAAAAATTTTCCAGAAGATGGCTGTAGAGGGAAGATAGGAACATACCTCAACATATAAGGCCATATATGATAAACCACAGCTAACATCATACTCAATGGTGAAAAGAATTTCCCCTAAGATCAGGAACAAGACAAGGATGCCCCTTCTTGCCACTTTTATTCAACAGAGTTTCTGAGGTCCTAGCCACCATAATCAGAGAAGAAAAACAAATAAAACAAATCCAAATTGGAAAAGAAGTAATACCGTCACTGTTTGCAGGTGACACAATCCTATACATAGAAAATCCTCACGATACTGCCAAAAAGCTACTAGAGCTCACCAATGAATTTGGTAAAGTAGCTGGATACAAAATTAATATACAGAAATCTGTTGCATTTCTATACACTAACAATGAACTATCAGAAAGAGAAATTAAGGAAACAATCCCATTTACAAATGCATTTAAAAAAATACCTAAAAATAAATGTAATTAAGCAGATAAAAGACCTGTACTTGGAAAAGTATAAGACACTGATGAAAGAAACTAAAGACAACACAAACAAAAGGAAAGATATATCATGTTCATGAACTGGCAGAATACTGTTAACATGACCAGACTACCCAAGGTAATCTACAGATTTGATGCAATCCCTATCAAATTACCAAAGCCATGTTTCACAGAAATAGAGTAATTTTAAAATTTGTATGGAAGCCAAAACAATCTTGAGAAAGAAAAACAGAGATGCACGTATGATGCTTCCTGACTTCAGACTATATTACAAAGCTATAGTAATCAAAATAGCATGGTACTGGCACAAAAACAGACACGAGTCAATGGAACAGAATAGTGAGCCCAGAAATAAACTCTCATATTTACAGTCAATTAATATACAACAGAGGAGGCGAGAACATACAGTGGAGAAAAGACAGTCTCTTCAATAAGTGGTCTTGGGAAAACCAGACAGCTACATGTAAAAGAATGCAATTACAACATTTTCTTATACCATATACAAAAATAAACTCAAAATGGATTTTAAAGACCTAAATGTACGACCAGAAACCATAAAATTCCTAGAAAAAAATATAGGCAGAACACACTTTGACATAAATCACAGCAACACTTTTTGGATCTGTCTCCCAAGGCAAAGGAAGCAAAAGGAAAAATAAAATAGACCTAATTAAACTTAAAAGCTTCTTTCTGCACAGCAAAGGAAACCATCAACAAAATGAACAGACATCCTACTGATGGGAGAAAATATCTGCAAATGATACAATCATAGGGGGTTAATATCCAAAACATATAAATAACCCATACAGCTCAATATCAAAAGCACAACACCCTAATTAAACCATGGGCAGAAGACCTGAAGAGACATTTTTCCAAAGAAGACATACAGAGAGCCACTAGGTACATAAAAAGATGCTCACCATTGCCAGTTATTAGAAAAATGTAAATCAAAACCACAAGATACCACCTAACACCTGCAAGAATGGCTATCATCAATAAGACCACAAGTAACAAATGCTGGCGAGGGTGTGAGGAAAAGGGAACCGTTGCACACTGTTGGTAGGAATGTAAATCGGTGCAGCCACTGTGGAAAACAATATGGAGGTTTCCAAAAAAAAAAACAAAACTAAAAATAAAACTACCATATGACCCAGCAATTCCACTTCTGGGTGTATATCAGAGGAAAATGAGAACACTTATTTGGAAAGATACATGCACCCCAAAATTCATAGGAGCATTATTTACAATACCCAAGATATAAAAGTAACCTAAGAATACATCAACAGCTAAATAGATAAAGAAGATATGGTATATATACATAATGGAATACTACTCAGCCATAAAAAACAATATAATTTTGCCATTTGCAGCAACATGGATGGACCTGGAGGGTATTATGCTAAATAAAATGTTATACAGAGAAGGACAAATATTGTATGTTATCACTTATAAGTGGAACCTAAAAAATACAACACATTAGTGAATATAACAAGAAAGACGCAGACTCAGATATAGAGAACTAGTGGTTACCAGCGGGGAGATGGGTGCAGAGAGGGGCAACATAGGGGTAGGGCATTAAGGGGTACAAACTACTATGTAAATAAGCTTCAAGGATATATTGTACAGCACAAGGAATATAGCCATATTTTGTAGTAACTTTAAATGGAGCATAGCAATAAAAAAATAGAATCACTACACTGTACACCTCAAACTAATAGATTATAAATCAATTATACCTCAATAAAAATTTTAATCTGATAATGGAGATTAACTGAATGGAAGGAACACCAATTAGAAGGTTTTTGGGGAACTCCCAGCAGCATGATAATCTGAATTAATACAGACATGCTCTTCCCACTACCAATGCTCAGAAATATGGGATCAAATATTAATGGATGATTGGCAATGATGGTTAAAGTAAAGAACAATATGATCGATGACATAAAGAATTGGAGTTGGGAGGATATGATCTAAGATTCTAAGGTCCTCAAATGCAGCATGTTTACTGGGCTGAAAATACAACACTGAAACGATAGGGAAAAACATACTTTCTAACCCAGTAGCAGGAATAAAGAAAAGAACAAAAGTGGAGGGAAAGAAGGCCCCTTGGAACACCACAATAGAACATAAATCATACTTCCTTATATGTAATACCAGTATTAAATATAGGGTGGGATGGACACATATCAGTTTCAGAGGAGTGGTTTATTCTGGAATTGTTAAATACCAGGAGGCAGGGAAGCAAATGGAATCAGGAGAAGGTTCAAAAGGGCTTCGCTCTACCTGTACTGTTTTTGGTTTCTTGAAAATATCTGAAGCAAATATCTGTATCTCCTTATTAAACTTTGGGAGGAGTACACTTCTGTGTTTATTCTTTAATTTCATGTTGTATAATAACATATTTGAAAAGCTAATGAAGTAAATGAGCCTAAAGTGAAGGGTCTGGTTTAACAATGGACAAGAGTAGCCTTCCCTCCCGACCTTCAGCACTTCCACCCAGGGCAGGAATCCCCTATATGATAACCATGAAGCTAGCGTGGCAACGCGATGTGAGAGCGTATATTTACCAAGTCTCAAAGAGATGTACGTTCTCACCTTTGTTACTAATAGTTTAAGATTTTAAAAGGCAAATGCAGTCATAATCCCTATCAAGAAAGTAAGTTATACTCCCTATCAAGAAAGAGGTTCTGGGGGTTCGTTCTGCAATCTGTCTATGGCTCCCTCTAGTGGCAATTCCACATCTGTCTCTAATGCAAGAGCTCACTTTATGTGTTGAAAGTTTGTATACATTTTCCAACATATTTAACAAAACATACATTGGATTATTTTGTTTTTATTGTTAAACAGATAATGAGAAATTTCAGAGTAATGGGTTTTTAAATTTTATTATTCCTTCATCTTCTAAAGTGAAAGGATTATGCTTTTCTTTTTAACTGTAGGTTAAATCTGTTAAATTTGAATAGGTACAATGTTACCAATATATACTTTTTTTATTTTTGAAATATAATTCTTTAGAAATGTTGTACTTCATGGCAAGTCTCTGGAGATATGTCAGTGCCCTCATTTTCATTAATATGTTTGTACCTTAGGGAAAACACTGAAATAATATGAAATAGTTCTATTGAGTTTTCCTGTATTTATCAGAATTGTAGTGGTTCCTTGCCTGATAATGTTAGTTGACAGCACTATAAGGTTAACAGTCATAATTTCATTTATTATTTAAAACTTGGCCACAACCTTACTTCTTCAACTTAAAATTAGTATCTTCTTGGCCAGTGGGTTTTAATTGGGGATGCATATCAGACTTACCTAAGAAGTTTTATTGAGATACAGATGTCTAGGACTTACTCCAGACTTGCTGACTCTCTTTACTTGATACTTTGGATATAGTCTCAGTAGAGTTAGAAAATGCTTGGTATGTCCTTGCTATATTATGTACATTATATCTCAAGATTATAATATGAAAAATGATGTTCATCCATTTTTGTGAATCAGATGAAACAGGCACTGACTTTGAAAATTGGCTAATATTATCCTTATAGACATTTTATCTAAAATGTTTTTGAAAGGACTTTATCATCTTTTTTTTTACATGCCACAGAAACAACCAATTTACTCATCAGTTGCAATGTTCTTGTTATAAATGCTCATCAGATGGTTCACTTTGAAAACCATCAGTAATACATTTACCACAGCTATTGGTAGTCTTTATCGACTACGAAAAGGTTGTGTTTTTCTTTAATGCCTTCTTGAAGGTTCTGCCATCAGCTACAGATTAGCTTGTCTTCAAACAATGACTGTCTCAGAACCCCAAAGGAAAGAACTGTCCCAGGTACTTTAAGTTAATGACACTTCAAAGAATAGACTTTTGGGTATAGGCTTCTGTTGGCATTGCTTAAACAAGTTTTAGTCTAATAGTGAAGACTGGGTTGGCATTTCCAGAACTCTTCAGTTGAGAAGCCAATGGCTTTGTAAAACTGCTAACTCAAGATACAAGAGAATAAGAATTATTTACCTGGGATGCATGAACTTCTGAGGCATGACTGTAGTTATATGTTTAGAATATCATTAATAACTGTTTTAATACTGTACTTTCTGCATATAAAAGCTTTCTTCTTAAGCTAGCTGTATCTCATAACAATTTAGTAGACTTTGTTTTATAAAATGAAATAAAACATTTTTAAATGATTTTTTTCACTGAACTTCCCACCCCCTACTGCTTGAATTCAGAAAATAGAGCATTCTTACTTTTCACAGCAATAGAGTTATTTGCAAAGGTTCAACAAGGACCTGTCCTCCTTTTACCAGACCATACTGGAAAAATTAATTATGCAATCAAGGCCTTGCCTAGAATGTCGCATTTGGGAGAGATGATCATTTAATCAGATATGACCAGATAATTTTAAGGAATTAAAATAGCCCTCCCCCCAAAACTGGTCTGGCACCCAGCTTACAGGGTCTAGCCCTACAAGAGAGTAAGAAAGGTCACTTCTGGGCAGGCCAGGAAGTTTGGGGTTTTGGGGAGACCTGAAGAACGGAAGAATTTGCTCATATTTATAGGTGCTGCCAGTGAAATCTGCAGGAGAGATTTTTTAGCTTGGCTAAGAGTCTAACCTCCAGGATAGCCTTTTAAAATTCCATCTGAGATTCTCTATACTTCTAAGAAAGTAAACTTAAGAAGAACTGTATCATAAATTAATATAATCAGACAAACTTTATGGCTTTTCTCACTGATCCAGATCCTGTCTGTATTTGCTGGGTATTAATATTCTGATTCAGATTTATGGTTAAGTGTGCTATTAATATCTCTCATTTTTTAAGTCATAAACTGATTCTTTATTAAATTCGATCTAGTTCTTTCTTTATAAATCACTTACTGTACAGTTCCTTGGCTCACTAGTTAATTTGAATGAGATGGAAAGAAGAATGCAGTCTTTTAATCTTTACCAATTCATCGCTCCCTTTTGGCAGGAGGACGGTGCATAAGGCAGAGGGAAGATGGAGGATGGTTACAGGGGAAATGGAGTTCAGATCAAAGAACCAAAGCAGAGGAAGTTAAGGTTCTCTTTCAGAAATATGCTATAGCATTTCTGACAGAAAGTCACTCTCCTTTTTCTCTGCTGCTATGGTAGGAAGAAGGGAGTATTTCCAAATTTGCACTTAATTCTGAGAAAACAATATTGTTGCCCTGAAGGTATCTTTTACTGCTAATAATAATGATTTAGATTTTTATGCACACAAAACATCTATTATTAATTTCTTATTCCTTTTACTATTTTATGTCAAATTCAAAAAAGGAGAATTGCAGAAAAAGTGGTTTAAACTCAGTTTAGACTTTGTTCACCACACTTCCTACTTCTGGCCATATCAGTCTTCAGGATTTTCACATTTTTTTGGTGGTTTCCCTCACTTAACTGGTCACAATAAATGACCAGTTTTACTTGAGGTATAATTTACCTAGGACATTAGTTTCAGATGTACTATATGAGTCAAGAGTTGTTTACATTGATCACTGGTTTTATATTACACTGATTTTAATGACTCTTAGTAGTTGATATCGTGTGCCAGACTCTAAGGTGTAAATACATTTTGTTTAAGGCAAAACCAAGGGAAGTGACATTTAAATATATTGAGAATGGAAGTAATATGTTCTCGAGGCATCTGCTCTGGTGGGCTTTTCTTCCTCTGGGCCGTCTGCTAGTTCAGGAACTGCCACCACAGAGGCGTGTGACGAGGGCTTTTCTCAAAGACTGCAAACCAGCCTTTCCTAGATTAAAAGTGGTTTTGTGTGTGCATTTTAAACTTCTACTTCTCCCTTATTTCCAAAAATTTCCATGATTTGCACATGCCAACTGTCTGGAATTTTCCCCATGATCGTAGACCTTCCAGGCACAGTCCTCTAATCTCACACAAGGTGGTTGGGAGCTTGGAGAGCCGACCGTGTAGCCCGATGGTTAAGAGCTGGGACTCTAAGGCTCCACCCTTCACATCCCAGCTCCCGACCCACAAGCAAGTTATTTAAATTCCCTGTGCCTCAGTCTTCTCACCTGGACAATGCGCTTGGTCACAGCACTTGTATCACAGGGTTGTTGTGAAGATTAAATAAGAAATCTGCAAAGAGTTTTGTATACGGCTAGCACAGGAAGCACTCACAAGTTAACTGCTACTATTAATATGAAATGCTCTGTAGCCCTGAGACTTCATTCTTTCTCAGAGCTCCAACTCCGTGTAATAGAAATGGGAAACCACAAAGCAAGACATGATTTACAAAAAAAAAAAAAAAAAAAAAAAAAAAAAAAGAAGAAGAAAAAAATGGCGCTGTGGTAAACTTTTCATTTGGAGGTCAGCTCTATTTTCCGGGCGCTTGGTAGAAACTGGCAGCAAAGTTTTAGGAAAACGAACTTTTGTTTACGGCAGTCACAGGGAAGCAAGCGATGGGGTTCCTTACCTTTCGCTCTTCAGTGTTAGTGGACGCTCCGTGCCTGGCAGCTCGAGCCAGGATATCTGAAGTTCCCGAGGAGCTTCTGTTAAGAGAGTCCTGGGAAGTCTGGCGCCTTTGGAGCAGCCCAGTTAAGGGGATTTTCCGCAGGTCTTGCTCAGCTCACGCTCCACCAGAAAAAGCCTTGAGTTACCGGTACGTATTTCTTTCCCATCAGGCCTTCCTCCTCATGCTAACGTGCCAGAACCGCTGAAACAAAGCCGCTCCTTTCTCATACGGCACTTCGGTACCAGCAGCCTATGGAAGCAGGTTTTGTTAGCATTTATACCCAGTATTCATTGGCTCATTCCCCGTTCCCGAGGGGAAGACTTCATCCCTCTAAAGAACCCCTCCTCCACACCTTCCTAGGGAAGCATAGGCAGTGTCTCACTTGTTCACAAGTCAGCCTGTGTCAGCTGGGCCACCTTGTGCCCATTTGTCATGTGTCACCTCTTGGACCCTGCTGCCCTGCCCAGGGCCTGAGTCTCAGGCTGCCAGAGCTTCCAGATGCTAAATGGAAAGCCATGCCTTCGGTCCTTATTGGGTCAGAAATGGGCCGACTGCTGCTCTCTCCATGGATTTCAGGCTTTGTTTTCCTGGGCTGGGCACCGAATGCCAAACTGAACCCACGACTGTCCCCTCTCTCCCCCACGGTCCCTGTAGTGTCAAAGGTCCTTCTCTCAAGACCTCCCTGCTCCCCTCCTTGAGACCCACTCAGACAAAATACACAGCCCTGGTGGTGAGCCTCAAGTCAGCCTTACCTCTCAGCCGTGTTCCTCCCACCCATCCATCCTTCACTGTCCCTACTAGGTGTTCTCCCAATGGCCTTCTGATTCCAGAGGGGCCTCCTCTCTTGGTTGCACTGAACAGTGAGGATTCAGTCTGCTTTGACAGTGAGACCCCACAGGGACTGTGAGTAGCCTCTCCCAGATGCTCCCACACGGCCTGGTTCGCCTGATCCCGTTCTATTGCTCCCTCCTCTGCTGCCGGCTGCAGCAGGTTTACAAAAGGCAATTTTCACTTTTTAATGCATGCTTTCTGCTTTTTTCCATATCTCCCAATGACATTCAGTAACTGCCCATAAACTTGGAGACATCAGCTGAGCTGGACTCATCCATAAGGACTTGCAGATGGCCGTGTCTCCTTCTGTCCTTGAGGTGGGAAGCCCCATAAAAAAAGACCAGCAGGACTCCCAGGAAGGGCCACTACTCTCCTGCCAGCACCATGCAGTTCCCTGGCCCACAGTGGTTTTATCTCACTTTTTGCCTCTGAAATGGCTTACTTCTAGGAAAGTGGAACTTACCTCTAAAATTCTGTTTGTTCCCTGAGCTAACTCCTGATTGGTCCATTTGTAGTACTTCATTTGCATGGAGCTCACTCCTGATTGGTTATTTCTCTTACTCCTGATTGGTCCGTTTCCCTCACTCCTGATTGGTTATTTCTCTACCTCCTAATTGGCCCATTTCTACAAAGCTTGTTCCTAATTAGTCAACTTTTGTTATACCTTATTTGCATGATGTTGCAAAGTGTAAACTGGCAGCCTATAAAAGCCTGTGTTAACCTACAAATGGGGTCCAGAGATTGGAGTGTTAACTTCTGTGGGCCTGCTGGCCTTGTAAAGTTGAGTTCTCCAAACCTCCGAGTGCTGCTTGGTCTCTCACCCGGATCCAGATTGATGTAATGCTGAGCTTTAACATACTTTTCTGCAACATCCTGGCCAGACCCTCCAGGGTTCAACTGCCTTCGTGCATTTTTTAAAACCACCTCCTTCTCTTTGGAGAGAGGTCTTATTGTCATTTCTTACTACTCTCAGCTGCAGGCTATTCTTAGCTAGCCAATTCACCATTTCCTCCTGGGCCATGAAGGACAGAGGAATTCTTGCAGATGTTGGTAAATCAGCTGATGCTATTAAAACCTTTCAGCAGCCAACACTGCAGGAGGTCTGCAGAACTGCATATGAACGCTCTGAAAATCCCAGATTTATGTACATGGTTTCTGTCTTTGGGCTCACACAAAAGCAGACCCTAAAGTGAGGATTTGGATGGAGGTTATTTATTTGAGAGAGGACCCCCAGGAAATGTGGTGAGAGAGTGAGACAGAAAAGGAAAAAAAAAAACAAAAATAAAACAAAAAAACCCCACCAAACCAATAAAGCTTGCATTTATGAGCAGGGTACTGCTCTGGACAATTGGGGTCTAATCCCCTGGGGGCCCTCCGAGAAACTGCAGAACACACCTCAGAGTTGTCCTGCTGATAGAAGCGAAAGTTGGGGTATTTATCTACAAACTTCTGCCCCTCTTTGGTTGAAAGTGGATCTTAGTGTGTTACTTCCTCTGTACCTTCCCTGGCCCTGCAGGCAGGTGCCCCTTGCCCAGAGAACACCCTCAGGCAGAGAAGCAGAGCCCTTTAGCACCGAGGGAACTGTATATATCTGAGTTCTGGGCCGGGCATGGTCAACATTAGTTACTGTCTTCTTCCCAGGAAGCATAAACAAATACTCTGTTCAAATGTGTAATTTAAAAATATGCAGCATGTTAATCTTTTGAAGCTTTAAAAAGAAATGTGTTTTCCCCACCCACTTTTCCCACCAGCTGCGTCTCATGGTTTCCTTGATGGGAAGCAAGATGAGGGGTCAAGTTGGGGTCACCACTTGTGGGCTTGTCACCCTGTCCATAGTAAGCACGCAGCTCACCATCCCCTGAACTTCCGACGTGCCTCACGGACAGGAGCAGCAGGAGGGCATCACTGAGACGTTGGGCTGACATGTCCATGGAAGATCCACCCTTGCTCCCAGTGACACTGGAAACGACTCTGAATCTTTGGAAAGAAAAAACTTTGATTTTCCCTCCCATTGAGAAGAAACTCTGTTTTCTTAAAAAAATAAAATAAAATTATATATTTAACATACACGGTGAAACGATTACTACCATCGAGCTAATTAATATTACTATCTCCTCCCATAGTTACCATTGTGTGTGTGTGTGTGCGTGCATGTGCGTGCATGCGGTGAGAGGACCTGAAATCTACATATAAATGAGGTCATGCAGTTTTTTTTCTTTCAGTGTTTGGCTAATTTCATCTAGTGTAATGTCCTCCAGTTTCATCCATGTTGTTGCAAATGACAAGATCTCCTCTTCTAAGGCTGAATAATAGCCCATTGTATATGTAATATGTTATAATTTTTTACCCATTCCTCCATTGACAGACACTTAGGATGATTCCGTATCTGGGCTATTGTGAATAATGCTGCAGTGAACATGGGAGTGCAGTTGAGGTACTCTTTTCATTTCCTTTGGCTGTACACCCAGAAGAGGGATTGCTGATTCATATGGTAGGAAAAACTCTTTTTGAGCCAGTTGGGCAGGGTACAGTTTTTTCCACTATGCTTTTGCTTGGGCTACTGCTGGCCCCATAGCCTCAAATGACATGAGTGATTTGCATGGAGAAAGAAAGGGAAAGAGAACGTTTCTCTGTTGGGGAAAGAGGTTAATAAGGTGACACTACTACCTTCTTCGTTTCCCTGACTCCCAGCCCAGCCTCAGGGACTAGCTCTGATTGCTGTGTTTTGGGGTACTCAATGGCAGTTGAAGGAGCTGGTGATGTTAGTGATTTGAGACTTGGGGTACAGACCACTGCATCTCTAACTTTAGAGGGCCAAGTGTGACACAGCTGGAGACAGGTTTTCTCTGTTTCTGGGCTGTGCCTTGTACAGTGTCTGGGGAGAAGGAAGGGCCAGAAGGCCACACACGTCCCTTTAGGAAGTGGAGGGATTTGCAGCAGTAGGCAGTGCTCTGGCAGTGCGGGCAGCCTCCATGGACTATCTAGAAGCAGCAAATAGCAATAGGAAGGGCAGAGGGTAACCTTAGAAGGAAGCTGTCCACCATCACTCACATCTCCAAGGTTGTTCTGGGAGAGCCCAAGGGGTACTGGGTTTGATCAAGACTCCAGATCTGTAGCAGTAGGTGGCAGCCAATAAGCCAGCCAAGTGGGAAGAAAGGTAAACTTGGCAGCAAAGAAATGAGGCTTGAGTATAGGAGGCTTGGAACATTCTGGTTACAATAAAAACAAACAAACAAACAAAAACTCATGTCTTTAGCAACTTCAACAAATGAAAGTCATGAAATCTGTCCCTCTTTCTGTTGACTCCTGTTCTTTGCTACTTTCAGTACTACAGATCAGAGGCAGAAAAGAAACCAACTCCCAGCAAGATGAGTTAATGGTGATTAACTTCCCTTTAAGCCTCTAGCTAAAAGCACTGAGTAGCTGAGTGACTGTGACGATCGTGTGTGGAACTGGCTCATTTGTGTGGGTTTGGACAGCTCTACTGGGTGTCTGCCTTATTTTCATGGGGACTTTCTTCCTGTGCTTCGAGTTTTAGGCAGTAGCTATAATTATGATGATTAGTTATAGAAAATGGTTGTTAGCTAACTTGTTTTAATTTACTACCACTTAAAAGCTATTCAGATGGGAGAAAATATAAGCATACTTCTCTTTAGAGGTTTAGGGACTAAATAAAGCAAAGCTTTGACTTTCTTCCTAACCAGGGAGTTGTTCCCATCATCAGGAAGAATTGAGGTTTCTATCCAAAAAAGGTCAAGATACTCACTTAGTCCATTGTGCTGGACAGCATAGTTCTTTTGGTGTTCCAAGAAATGTCATTAGTGCCCCCCAAAAAGTGTTCTACAGTTCAATGAGTGGTAACCAATGTGTTAGACAATGTCAAATAGGTCTGAGTACTGCAGATGACCTCTCAGAGACTTAATATTCTCACGTGTGGTCTGATTTCCATGATAGGGGACTATGAGTGGGCACTTCATGGACAAATAAATTTGGGATACCACCAGTACATCTTGCAGAAGGCTAGCTCTCTAGAACACAATTTTGAAAATGCCATGTTATAGACATGGAGAAGCACCACCCAGACCACTGTTCAAGGCAGGACCTGCTGCCCTGATGCAAGGAATGTGATAGCAGACTGTCTCTAGCTGTCTGCTTCTTAAGAATCTGCCTCAGCTGCAAAGAGCCTCCTTGCCCTTCCATGAGAACCCCATCCAGTGGCTGAGCAAGGTGGGTATAAAGGACCTGTCCTCTTGTCCAAGCCTAACAGTAAATACTTGCTCCAGAGCTCCTGAGTGGGTTGGTCCAGGCTTTGTCAAGTCTGCATCATTGTTTGACTTCTCCCTCTGCCAAATCCTGTTTTATCTTCCTTTCACAGGTCTTGATCCCCAATGAACATCTTGTGCCCCCAGACTCTCTCAGCAACTGCTTCTATAAAACACAACCCGTGATGTTACTTAGATTAAAACATATGAGATTACTGTACTTTATGAATGATCCTTATGAAATGGATGGAATGTTTGTGTCCCCAAAACTTGTACATTGAAACCTAATCTACAATGTGATGATATTTGGGGGGGTGGGCCTTTGGGATGTGATTAGGTCATAAGGGTGGAGCTCTCATGAATGGGATTAGTGCCCTTACAAAAGACCCCAGAGAGTTCCCTTGCCCCTTCCAACATGAAAAGTGAACAGGACACAGTGAAAAGTGGGTCCTCACCACTGAATCTGCTGTCACCTTGATCCTAGACTATCCAGCCTACAGAACTATGCGAAATAAGTGTTTATTGTTTAAGCCATCCAGCCTGTGGCATTCTGTTATCGCAGCCTGAACTGCCTAAGAAACCTGACATGTCAACTTTACTGACATTCTATTGATTCTTAAGGTAGGAGGAGCTTATAACCAAGCATTTGGTACCTAGGCTATTTATAAGTCTAATACCTTCTATAATAAGTTATTCATTTACTCAGTTGTTTCACACAATTAATTAGAAGCAATGTTTCTATTTCAAAATATGTTTCAAGTTCTAATATAACAAAATCCAAGGCATAAAAACTTGTTACCTCAAAGTGTCTGAAATGCCTCATATATCTCACAGTGTATAGTAAAACAGATGAGTGAGTAAAACCCAGTCTTCTCTCTTGAGTTTTTCCTTTACTCTCACATGATTACTACACTCACAATACTTCACCTCTGACACTTCTAGTCACCAAATGTGTGGGTTTTTTCCCCCCGTACCAAGCAATTCTGCAACGCTATGTGGGTGTTTTATAATTTAACTCAATTCCAATACTCTCTACCTGGAGACAGCATCAGATCCCACTGGTGAAGGGCTCAGTCCCACAAGATTGCTCCCTCTCTACTTCAGATGCCAATTTCAAGTAGTAGGTTCCCAGGATTTGATTAATTGCCAGTGCAGTTTACAAAACTCAGGGAAACATTTACTTACAGTAAATGTTTACAGTTTCTTAAATGATGTGATGAATGATGCACAGATAAACAGCCAGGGCAAGGTCTGGGAGGGTCCTGAGCACTGGTGCTTCTGTCCCTGTGGAGTTGGGGTGCACCACCCTCCCAGTATGTGGCCGTGTTCACCACCTAGAAACTCCCAGAACCCCTTACCACTGAAATTTTATGAAGGCTTCCTCATGTAGTCATGATTATTATTATTCACTCCATTTTCAGCCCCTCTCCTCTCTCTGAGAAAGTATGTGTGTGGAGAGGGTACTTAAAACTCCAAGCTTCTAATTATGGCTTGGACTTTCTGGTGACCAGCCCCATCCAGCACCTCAACAGAACAAAATATCCTTCCAGTGCTCTCATCACTTAGGAATTTACAAGAGTTTTAGGAGGGCTATGTCAGGAACCAGGAGCAGAGACCAGTGTGTGTGTCTGTGTGTGTGTGTGTGTGTGTGTGTACATGTATGTATATACATATACACACACACATACATACATACATATCTTATTTCACAACAAAATAGTTAATACCATTAACTAAATAAAACAAATTCAAGCTAATGAAGTCTGTCAACTCACTGGCCAAAGATCCCTCTGTTGACCTAAAGCAAGTTTAATTTGAAGGAGTTTGGAGTCTGAGACATAGTTAAGGATGTAAAGAAAAATCCTAGACATTTTCAAAACAATTCATCCCATTAAGTGTTGATGGCTCAGGCACTTCTAATCGTTTTATGCTATTAATAAACAGCATAATAAGAAAGAATAAAAATAATTGATTTGTTAGTGATGAAAAATCCATTTTTTTAGGCAAGACAAGGAAATTTTAAATATAAAATTTTTATTTACCCATTTGGGCCTCTTCCAGCCCCTCTAGAGTGCATTGTGCACCGGCATTATGCGTTAACCAGACCCCCCAGTAGCAGAAATACCTGTTCAACCATAAAGATCAAATTTCCTCCTTCTGGCACCAGCCACGTAACTCTTTAGAAGATAATATGCCTTTCTCAGTCCTGTAAGGGGTCACGATGACCCACCACTCACCTTGCACATGCAGATATCTTTGGTGAACTTTATGTACAATGTCAACATATCACTTCCCTTAAAAATAACGAACAGACTGGTGCAGAACAGACAGGTCAGACAATCTGAGGAGATACTGGAACGCACCTGATGGAAGTTCTTAGCTTAAATACTACTTTAAAAGATTATCAGTTCTTTCATTAAAATGTGTGACTGAGCATTTGATAAAAATAATGATGGCTAGGCAACTGACTAAATATATCATTCTATGAGATCAATGATTGTAATAGTGTAACTCTAGATGTGGGAAGAAGCAACAAGAGGGAACCATGTCCTGGACCATAACAGACTAGCAAGACAGGAGGTCCAGAGGCTATAGGCTCCTATTAACAGGGCCTAGTCCAATAGTAGCCCATCGAGTGGCCTATCAACGAGATCTTTGCCTGACCTGGGAATGAGCAATCCTAGAACCATGGGACAAATCAGTCACAAAATGCCTTCCAAGCCTCAGTCAAAATTAAGACTGAAAGGGAAAAGACTATAGAATAAAGAATGTTGCCTACCATCTAGTTCTACAAGAATCAAGTCATCAGCCACTGCAGTTGCTAATCTACAGTCCACCCTGAAAGGAATTTGGGGTGAAGATTAGGATGAGGCACTTTGTGCTCCAGGAAAACTAGCAGAACTGGCCCTCAGAGCTTTTCAAGAGAAAATGTTAGGAATCCAGTTCATTGCACCTCCTCATACTTAGAAAAGTACTAAGCCCATTAACTAAGATATCTGTTCCCCACAAAGGCAGGAACCTTCTACCAAGACGTGAGCCTGATTGCACGCACCCCTTTGTCCAAATCATATATACTGACCTCCCCTTTATCACTTCAGAAGAGTCCTCGGAGCTCTCCAAAAGACAGTCTTCCCGGTTATAATCCTCAGGTTGGCTCAAATAAAATGTTCCTTTTCTTTTTTGGATTGACTATTGATTACTTTTTTCATTGACATCAGTATTTGGATAATAAATGAAACAAACAAACAAACAAACAAACAAACAAAAAATGAAGAAAGTGAGTTGAAAAGCCAGAAGTTGAAATGAAAGGGACTGAAAAAAGAACTCTGTAGCTGATACAACTTCAGCCCAAGGAGTTTAACCACAGAACAAAAGAAGGGCAATCAAAACACACAAGGTTCCCCTGAATAGGAAAGAGGCGGGTGATAGTGAAGAGATACAGGATCAGGAAACCCTCCGGGGTCCCATCAAGGGACAGAGTTAGCTGAGGACAGCTTGAGTACCACCTCAAAGGGCCCCAGGGTGGATGGAAGGGACAGACAGCCTGCAGGCAGACACTTATGGGTTTGGGATGTTCATGTGTGTTTAAATCAAGCAAATAAAGCCCGATATCCACCGATGTTCCCACTCTCCAACCAAGTGGGAGCAGACATCAGCGATTCACAGCACTGGATGGGAAAGTCATTGTTTTCATACCTTTTAATGACATGAAAGTGCTAAGGAGAAACGGTACGGAAATGCCCATTTTATTGATTGTATTATTACAAAAGCATCTTTAATTAGTCCCTTTTAATCACATTTTTCATTGATTGCATTCTTAGTACGTGTCCACCAATATATACGTAAGTTAACTTTTTAAATCAGGTTTTCAAGAGGTTTGATATCAGAGATACTCACCTCACCCTCAAGTTTACACCTTTTCCTAGAGAGTTTCTTGTCTCTAACTTGGGAAGAAAGACAAGTTAGGATGTTAGAGTTAAGTCTGCAAATACATGGAATGAATCAGGAAGGCTTGGGAACAGGGACCGAGTTCTCCAAGGCTGATTATTAGAGAAACTTTTCCAGGGATGAAAGATGGAAGCACAGCACAACGGAATCCATTTTTCCAAGATAAACAAACTGAAAGATGTAGAAAGAAGTGAGAAGATAGGCCAAATTCACATTATTAAATAGAAATATAAAGGCGGAGTGTATAGCTCAGTGGTAGAGCACGTGCTTAGCATGCATCAAGTCCTGGCTTCAATCCCCAGCACCTTCATTTAAATAAATAAATGAATAAACCTAATTACCCCCCCACTAAAAAAACAAAAAGGAAGTATATTCATAAATCATTTAAATAAACAGATAACAGACGAATGGATTTTCATTGGTAAAAAAATTTAACATGCAGATATCAAAATGTGCTATAACTTGGCTCCCATTTTCAGTTCCTTAAAACACCTTTGCATTTTATACATCTGTAGTTACACAGTTAACTGTCTATTGAAAATGTGGGGCTTTGTCATATTTCAAATAAATGGTGTCATTCTGCATATACTACGCAACTTAAATTTTCACCCAGTATCTCTGGAACACTGTTCCACGACTTCATATTAAAAACCAAACCAAACCAAACCAAACAATTCAACATGGTATTCCATAGTATGAACATGCCATGGCAAATGTCATCAGTTCCCTATTGATTTCCCAGTTTGCACATATTGGTACTGTGATGAATATAGTTGTCTGTGCTTCCTTGTAAACATGAGCAAGTGTTTCTCCAGAGCAGAGTATTTACAGTCACATACTATTTCTAGCACAGACAACCCTGTCTGTAAGGATCCAAAATCCACTCTGTCCCTTTTCAGCTGTGTGTTGGGCAGTTGACTTAACCTCTCTGTGCCCTTGTTTCCTCATTTCCTCAAAGTAAGGTCATCATAAAATGTCTTCATAGGATTCGAGTGAGGATTAAATGAGCTGATATGAAGTCCCAAGAACAGTGCCAGGGACGTTGGGAGGGCCACAGAGCATTAGATATTATTGTTACTGAGACAATGTATATGAACCTCTTACATTTTAAATAGATAATTCTGGAGAGGTAGTCAGGGGCAGGCTGTGTAGGCTTTGTTTGTCCAGCACTCTCAGGACAAAAAAAAAAAAAAAAAAATCCCTCCCCATGACACAGAATGTGAAAGGAGAGGTGGCTAGATTTATTTAAATAATGATAATGTTTTATTTACTCTGCCATCAATATGTGCCAGGCCTTTTGTTAGTAGACATCTCAATGAATTCTCAAAACAAACCCCTGTGACATGGTCTGTTTCATTCCCGTTCTACAGATGAGATACATCAAGACCCAGAGTATTTACTAATTTTCTTCTTTAAACTTCTTTCCTCTGTACATTTACACACCCCCATACATATATACACACACAGATATATATGTGTGTACATGTGTGTAGACCAGTGTATGTGTGTACACATAAGTTTAATTGTAATATGTGAACTTGTAGGTCAGATTCTTTGCAGATAACTATTATTTCAGAGTTGCACCAAACAAAGGGAACAGAGGTTTGAGTAAAGAATCAGACAAAACGAAGAATAGTGAAGAAAAGGTGAAGAGGTCCCTCTACAAGGTCTAGTATGATCTAGAGCTCTGTCCTTGAGATGTATGTGGTCAACTGGGCTGATGGGCTTTTAGAATTCCTGACTTTCAATGGGGAGGGTATAGCAGAGTGGTAGAGTGCACCCTTGGCATGCACAATGTCCTGGGTTCAATCCCCAGTACCTCCATTACAAAACAAAAACTAATAATAAAGAATTCCTGGCTTTCTCCTGCACGATAGCTTGTAAAGCCCTAGTTAGAGCTCAGAGAGGCCAGGGCTGAGGCTATGCAGGAGACAAGGGCAGGACCCTGACTTGCCACTTAGCTGATAAAAGCAGCTGAAAGATATGCTGGCCCTCTGGGCCTCAGAAACAAGCATAGATCTTCCTGATCTGGGGTATCACGAGGACCAGCGGATAAGGCTGAAACTGAGGAATCTTGCTGGGTTGCCTGTAGGGACAGGTTGGGCTAAAGCTGCAGGGCCAGGCAGAGGTGGACAGCAGAATTTGAAAGCCTGGATAGAACACAGCCACTTCCTCTTGCTTTGCCCCAGTGATGACTGCCCATACGGTGCATCTCCTGCTTCTGCACCCCTCATTTAAGTTGCCAATTCTTAAACCAAACCTGATTTTTGAGGCCAGGTCCTTCTGGGCAGTGTAACCTGGAAGCATGATTTTCTTAAGCAGAACCTCATTTTGTCTGCAGATTGGCCTTGACTGAGGTGCCTTGTTAATTTCTCTCCTGGTGGCTGCGATGAACGGCACTGGGCTCCAGCTGTCCTCCCTCTCTGGTCCCTGAAGAGTCCCTCTGTGGAGCTGCTGTTTGCCTATGTGGCTCTTTCATCTTCCAGAGGCAAACATGAATAGAAAAACACTTTGTGTGATCCCAGAAAGGAATAGATCTTTCCATTACTGTGTGAAGAATGAGTCCTAAAAAACACTATTGTTATAGCATATTTGGTGGATAGACAGAAGGAAAGAAAGTAATGATACAAAACTAAAAAAAAAAACCTGGACTCCTGTAATCATCAATTGCTGTGTAACAAATTATTTCAACATTTAGTGGTTTAAAACAATAAACACTTATCATCCTAGTTTCTGTGGGTCAGGAATCCAGGTAGTTCTGTCTCGGGTTCTCCCGTGGGGTTGCAGGTAAGATGCCATCAGGGCTGCAGTGATCGGGAGACTCCACTGAGCTGCAGCATTCTCTTCAAGAAAGGTTCACTCACATGGTGCCGGCTATTGGAAGGAGGCCTCGGTCCCTCCCAATGTGGGATGGTGGCTGGATTCCCTCAGAGGGAACGACTGAGGAGAGAGAGTAAGGGGAAAGCCTCATTGTCTCTCAAACCTAGCCTCAGAAATTACACATTGTCATATCCACAACGTTCTCTTGTTTACATAAGGCAGCTGGATTTAATGTGACAGGTACAACCAAGGGCGCGAACACCAGCAGTCAAGGCTCTTCGGGAGGTCCATTTCTCCATCAGTCTGGAAGGACGTTGTTGAGCTGTCACGGAGAGCAGCTACCATGGCATCCAGTTCTCTGATGAGACCTCAGACGTGTGGCCTTCTGGCCAAGCGTCTGTGACTTCACGCTGTTGGAGCATTCATTGTTACTCTGGGGGTTGCAGCTTTCTCTAAGTTTGCTATGGCTGGGCCAAGAAGGAAGGGATATGCAGATTTCTACAGAAATTATGATTCCATAAAAGATTATGAGGAAGGCTGGTATCTTAAATAGTGCAAAGTGATTTTGGACTGTAAAGAATTTCTTTGAGTTGAGTTCTGTGGAAGTTTGTCACTTACCTGTACTCCTGGACTATGATACTGTGAACTATGAATATCTGGGTTAAGGAATAGTTTCTCTTAATAAATAAACAACTAACAAATACCAACAAAACAAAACAAAACTTTGGGAGACATTTTGGTGGCTGACGACCTCACTAGTCAAAAGAAACTGAGATGGAATTCAAACAGAGGCGGCAGACCATGGTGTCTAGATTGTGTCTCCGGGAGTCAAGCTGGAGGGAACTGGCCCAGAGAGGTCCACGGGGAGCTCAGGTTCCAGAGGACACACCAGCAGCCCACGTGCACATCTCAGGCAGGCTTTAGAGAGGCTGGGCTTAGAACTGGTGCTCTGAGGAGACGAAGCTACTGGTAATTTCCTGCTGTCCTTGGTGCCCGATCCTTTTCACTCTTCTCTGGGTAAATCTTGGTAGTTACATTCAGTGCGTTAGGTAGTCCCTTTCCTCATTTCAAAATGTGCCTAATTTTCAAAGAATTCCAGTCCTTCTTTGAGAAATGGTATATCTTCTTATTGTTCCAGTGCTTTGGTAACTGGAAACATTTTTTGTCCTTGGCTACTGCCTTTCTTTACTGAAAAATGGTACAACCCAAGACAAGGAAATTTTACCCTGAGTGTTTATCTCTAGGCTTCTTTTTCATTATTTGCCTCCTGCCCTTCTGTCAGATTTTAAGGCATGAGGCTTTTACCCTTGTACAATCAGTGCCTTTTCCAGACCTGGCACATAGTAGGTGTTCAATTAAGGTATGTTGCTAAAATATGTTTGAATGTTAGAGGTCACCAAACGTAGAAATATATTCTGTAGTTTATCCCTCTGCTGCTTACAGAGCCAGTGGAACACATTTCTTCCATAGTTTGTTTTTAACCACTTCAAAGTTACACCTTTACAGCTTTTTTCTTTTTTGGTTAACTTAGCTGAAAATGCCCGTTTCCACCATACTGTAAGAGGGTTATCTCAGTTAGTGTTAATGACCTCCTGCCCTACGTCCCTTCTTCCACCTTGTCTTGAGGGAATTTTCTCGGTGATTTTCCACCCCTTTCAGACTTAATGGTGGATAGTGGGTGGGTTGGGGGTGAGTATTGGTAGAGATATGTAAGGGCTATGATCAGGATTGTGGTTTTGTGGCCCTGATTCTCCTCTTTCTGAAGAAGATGTCAAAAATCTATTAACTACTTATCCTTGTGGCTAAAGAGTTAAAGCCCAGGTTAACTCCAGAAAAGATAAGAAATTTGTTAATAGGGTTCCTTAGAACTCATTGATGAAAAAGAAGTCAGATCTTTGGAAGGAAGTGGAAACAGGTGGTAGAAAACTAACAGTACCTTCTCATCCTCCTCTCTTCTTTTCTTGTCTCTATATAGACCAGTTTCCTCCTCTTCAATCCCTACACATGGCCAGGTATGGCCACTGAGTTAGCTGGGTCTTCAGGGAAGCAGACATTGAGATGAGGTCTGACACCAAATACAGGTTCAGGCAGGGAGAGCCTCAGACCAGGATGCAGATGGAATGGGAGCTCCAGAGGGAAGATGATCTGTAAGAGATGTTCTATGTTAACAGAAACATCCAGGCTCTAATCCTCTTGTGGTGCTTAGTCATTAGCTGGGGATTGCCTGGAAAAAGATTCTGAAGGCTCTCACAGCTCACACTTTTGGAAGCTGTCAGCTAACTCCACTCTTGAACTTCCCAACTCCACTCTTTTCTTGAAGGGAGAATTGAGCAGTACCATTCCACGGCAGCTGCAGCCACCAAAAAGTCAAAAGTTTCCTTGTCCTGAGCATCTTTGTAGAGTTAGGGTTAGTTTACCTGTGGGAGAGTCTGTGTGTATCTGCCCCTTGACAAAGTACCAAGAGAGAGCCTGGCCTCAGAGAGTGGATTCATGCTTTACAAAATGACCACATGCTATGGTTGAGAAGATGAGAGACTGAATTGGCTTCAAAAGATATTTTCCTTATAAAGATGGATAAAATTGGAAGGTTGGAGGTCACCAAAAAGAGAAATATATTGACTATTTTATTCACTTCGGTGCCAAAATACATGGTGAAACAATTTATATATTTCTCCTTTTTGTAACCTCATCAGAAGAAAGCATACTTCTGTTCAAATGTGTTACTTTGAGATAATCATCTTACACTTTGGTTTTATGTTTAATTGCTTCAGTCATAGTCTGTTCTTCTGCTCTGACCCCATGTCTCCCCCTTAGAATGTTTTCATAATTCTTCTTGCCCATTCTATTCAGATTTGCATCATTTCTTCATGCAGAGGAGGGGGAGGTAAACTAATACAAGGATTGGTAGAAATGTGTAATGGGAAAGCAGTGCTCCATTCCTGGAGGGATTGCAGAGATTAGTGTCACACAAGGACTTGAAAGATGCAGGGTTGGAGATTCCTACCACATCTTCATTCAACTCTCCTATTTAGCCTGTGCAGAAGACAGATGGATCTTGGAGATTGATGGTGGATTATCGTAAATTTAACCAAGTGGTGCTTGAAGTGGCAGTGGCAGATAGAGATGTTCTTTGGGAACTTTGGCAGGCCCCTGTAGGTGAATCTCAGCACAGACCTTTAGGATTTTGGAGCAAAGCCCAAATCCACCATCTGAAGATAATTACCCTCCTTTTGAGAAACAGCTCTTGGTCTGCTACTGGGTCTTACTTAGCACAGACTGAATGCTTAACTATGGGTCCCCAAGATACCATGCAACCTAACCCACCATATCATAAAGCTGGGCATGTGAAGCAAAACCCCATCATCAGATGGAAAGGGTATGTATGTGATTGGGTCCGAGCAAGTCCTGAAGGCACAAGTAAGTCAAGTGAAGAAGTGGCCCATGTGCCCATGGTCCCCACTCCTGCTACACTGCCTTCTTCCTCCCAGCCTGCACCTGTGGCCTCATGGGGAGCTCCCTATGATCAGCAGACAGAGGAGGAGAAGACTAGTTTATGGATGGTTCTGCATGATATGCAGACTCCACCCCAAACCAGACATCTACAGCACTACAACCCCTCTCTGGGACATCCTTGAAGGACATGGTGAAGGGAGATCCTCCCAATGGGCAGAACTTTGGGCAATGCACCTGGTTGTTCATTTTACTTGGAAGGAGAAATAGCCAGACATGTAATTATATACTAATTCATGAGCTGTGGCCAATGGTTTGACTGGATGGTCAGGGACTTAGAAGAAACACGACTGGAAAATTAGTGACAAAGAAATTTGGGACAGGGATATGTGAATAGATTTCTCTGAATAGGCAAAAAAACATAAAAATATTTGTGTCCCATAAGAAAGCTCACAAAGGGTAACCTCAGCAGAGGAGAATTTTAATAATCCAGTGGATAGAGGATCAGCTTCCCTTTTGTAGGTAAGCATCATCCAATCCACTGAAGGCCTGAATAGAACAAAAGGCAGAGGAAGGAGGAATTGGCCCCCTTTTTCCTGATGGACTGTGTAAGCTGGGACATCTCGTCTCATTTTATTCTATCTTCGAAGTAGGATTTACAGCATCAGCTTCCCTGGTTCTCAGGCCTTTGGACTCAGACTGTATCACACCACCTTGGTCTCCAGCTTGCAAACAGCAGATCATGTAACTTCACAATCATGTGAGCCAATTCGACATAACAAATCTCCTTTTATACATACATATGTGTGTGTGTGTTTGTACAAATATATGTATATATTACATAGGTAGGGTAGATAGATCATCTCCTATTGGTTCTGTTTCCCTGAAGAAACCAACGAAGTAAGGAAACTAAAAGTATATTAGGACTCTCTGGTTGAAGGAAAATAAACTGCTGTTAACTAGCTCCGGTAAAAAGCGAGGAATTGACGGAAGCATGCCAGCTGTGTGTTTTTTGAACCTGACAATGCAGTTAGGCCTTTGGAAGGGTGTAGTCATTCTCTGTTGCTGTGTAACAGACAAACTGCACAAGCTTGAACAACATCAATGCAGACTCCCAGAGTTCCTAGGCATCAGGAAGTGGGGTCAGGTAAGCTGGGTCCCACAGGCTGCCATCGCCAGGGCTGTGGTTTTCGTTTGGAGCTCAGGGCCCTCTCATGAGCTCATGTGGTTGTCTGTTGGCAGAATTCAGTTCCTTGAGGTTGGAGGACTGAAGCCTCAGCTCCTAGAGGTTGCCCCTCTCCGTGGGCAGCTCACACTCGCTGTGTGTTCCTCCTTGAGCCGGCAGGAGAATCTTCTCTGCTGGTTTTAAGGCTTCTTGCCTGATTAAGTCAGACCCAACAGAGATGATGTCCTTCTTAATTCAAAATAAAGTGACTTCGGGCTTGAATTACATGTGTGTAATCCCTTTTGCTGTAAAACATAGTAAACCATGGGAGTGATATGTTTTCATGTCCTTCTCACACTCAAGGAAGAGGGGATCTTAGGGGTCATCTAGAATTCTGCCCTCCTCGAGTGGACTTAGTCTAAGTGCTGGAAAAATGACTAACTCTCCTCTCCTCTGTCTTACCTCTCTCCTCCCTGATAACTTTGGACTCCCCACATTATAAAGGGAGGCTCTTTAGATGGGATGAATGTCCAGCTCTGGTCCAGCCAGTCACTGGCTGTGGGAGTGATTTCATGTATAAATAGCTCCTGGGTGACAGTGGAGGAATAGGGAGTGATGGTTAATGGGTACAAGGCTTTCTTTTGAGGGTGATGAAAATGTTCTAAAATTAGCTTATACGTGATCCAGCTCTGTTTGTAAGAATGGCCAAGAAGCAATGAGCACCCCAGGCTGCCAGACTGAGATCCTCTTAATATTATTCCCCATTAAAAAGACCCTGGTCTCTTTGGAGGTAATGTCTTATTTTAGCTTTGGGTCATGGAAGGGATCAGATGAGCCTGGGACAACCTGTGTCTCAGAGCACAAGTTCAGAAACCAATGGAATGATGTGAAAAGTTCGGCCAGTTTTAGCCCCTTCACACTGGCTACAGCGTCGTGCAATCTGGCTTGGCCTCAGATGCCCCTGTTCAAGGGAGTAGATCAGAGGAAAGTTTTGTCATTCGGGCCCCCAGGAGGTAGCGCAGATGATGCTGGAGGCTGGACTGGACTTTGCTCGTGCCTGCGGGGTCACTGTGAGGGCCCTGCGGTTTTTCTGGACTTTTCCAGTGGCACCAGGTGCCTTTTTAGACTTTGTTTTTTTTTCCTATTTCTGTTCCTCCCACTGCCCACTTCACGGGATTTCACTATCTCAGATATACTGTGCATCTGCTTGTATGCTATGGCCCTTTGAAGGGCCACAAACCATAGTAATTTAATATCTAAGATTTTAGCCTCCAAGAATCAGTTTTTGCCCCTCCCGGGGGTTGAGACCACCCTCTATTCATCTGTGCTAGAAAAGTGTGAAGAATAAGGACATTCCTCAGCTCACTAGACTTGGGGACCCAAGTGACTATTATTTCTGGACCAAAAAGAGCCAGGGTAAATATTTTCCATTACTGGGAATCAGGGCTGGAATCGTCTCTGACTAAGACCCTTGGGTGACTTTGACAAAGGAACAGCATAATAGGTTTTAACCCCTTCTCTGCCACGGGGTTAAGCCCAGGGGCCTTGATCTAAGGGTGTTGACCCTGAATGTACCTCCTACATGCTAAAGCCCACCTCAACGTCTGCTTTCTGGGGAACCCACCTGTGGCACCTCTAATGCGTTGTTGACTTATTACTGCTGGTTCTGAGAGCTCCCGGTTGAGCATCTGTGGTGTGTGCAAAACCTCGTCACCATGAAGACTGCTGGGTCTCCTCCCTTCACCTCTGGAGCCACTCTCGCCCTCTCTGTGCTCAGGGAGACTGACGCGTGGATTGCAGCCACGGGCCCCTTGCCTCTGGCTTCCTGCCAGGCTTGGCCAATGGGAGGCAAGAGGGGGAGAGTGAGGTCAGAGTGCTTCCTCCCCGGCCCCTCACCGTCAGGTCGCCCGGGCTGTTGCTGAGTCTACACTGAGGGCGAGCTCTCCTGTCGGTGGAGCCTCTCTACAGCTCTCACTCTGGGTTCCCGTAGCTGCCTCCTCTCCTCGGCTTCTCCGGGCCCAAAGGTTGTAATGACTCTCTGCTTGTGGTAGTCCTGCAGGCACTGCCTTACTCTGCACTTTTCCTCAGTTTTGCCCACCTCTCTAGCGGTCTACTTTTCGAATTCTCCCTAAATGACTCAGCTTGCAGGTGCCACATTTCCTGCTGAGAACCTGACTGATACACATAAGGTGATGACCTGGGACCGTGATTTGGAAACTTGGGGAAAGTTTCAGTAGGTAAAAGTCAAGCTGTGTGTGTGTGTGTGTGTGTGTGCAGGAAGGGTAGGAAGGGGAAGACGCAGGCAGTGAAGTTGTAAGAGAGGCTGCTTGGTGGGTACAGACTTGAAGGCAGTAGAGGACAGAAGTCTACACTTTTCAGGGGTTGGGAAAAGTTTTGTTCTGTGTTGTGGGAAATGAATGTAATACATTCCATAAAAGCACATGCTGTAACTACCAAGATGTTGTCACAAGGAGGTGCTTAAAAGATGACTAGATTGTTGCAACGCAATGCAGTGACACAGGAAAGTTAATGTTTTGTAGAAGGAAAGAAAAGAAATGAAACTTTGAGTATTTACCCTGTGCTGGTGCTGATAGAACATTTCACTCAAGGAGACAAGCGTGTTGATTTTGCTTCCTTTAAGCTATGAAGCCCATCAGCCAGCCATGAGATAATGCATTTTGCTCTGGGGCTTAGAAAAAGACAACTTCAGAATAGTGTCCATTGTGAGGACTCCTGCTGACACATGTAGAGGGAGAGAAACCATTAGAGTTGCTTCTGCTCTTTGACTATTACTGACAAGTTGCTGTGGGTGGGGAGATTCTAATATAAATTTTATTTAATTTCCACTGGATATTACAGTTAAAGGACTAAGCATGGCTTCCCCGCATGTAGACAATCACCCCCTCCCCAGTTTCTTAGTGGTCTCTGTAGTTCCTCCTGTGACCAATAAGCTAAGGACTTTATGTGCATACATGCCACCTTTGATTTCTATGTGAAAGTACTTAGAATAGCATCTGGTACCTACTAGATTCTACACATATGAACTCCCTTGATGTTAAAAGAACCCAATGAGGTGGACACTGAGTTACATGTTCAGGTTAGGGGTGGAGTCAGGATCTGAACTCAGGTAACTGGCTCTGTAGCTGATGTTCGTGACCACCACGCAATACTGCCTCTCACGAGGTTTGAATGGATGGGCCATGTGAGCACAGGAGTGGACGGCGTCAGCTGGGCATTCTTCCTCCAAAGAGACCCTGCTGAGTCAAGGCTCTAAAAATACACTTTTTTGTGAGATCTTAGATCTTAGTGGTGTTTGCTTTGCAAACGACAAAGAAAGCCTAGCCTGTTCCTCTAGAATTCCCACCAAGACCAGGAAGACAGCACAGGAAGCTGCTTGTGGATTTGAAGGACCCCAAGAAGATCCTTCTGCCCCAGATATGTCTCTAGTAGCTTGCATTGTGTCTGAAGGGCCCCTTCTGAAAGTTAGTCCTTCAAGTCATGGATTCACTGGGGTCTTGAACCCCAGAATAAATTCCTCAAAGCTCCTTTGCCAATAAATATTTGCTTTTTAAAGGCTAACAGAAACCTACTTAGACTAGCTCTAGAAATAAAGGGAATTTTATCCAAATGACACGTGTTGTTTGCTAGAGTTACAAGGGCAGAAAGTGGCTTAGGAAATGGTTCTTAGCAGTATTTTGGTTTCTAGGGAATTCCTAATTCCAAGGTAACTATTCTCTCTGAGGCCATGTGAGCTCTCTTCCCTGTAATTCCCTGCAGAGGAAGGCAAGTAAGGCGGACACGAAGACTGGCCTTCTTCACCTGGCCCTGTCCTGGCAGGAAATGCCACATAAGCTCCACGTACACCGCAGCCCAAGGGTCAACCAGGGCCCAATGTCTCAGAATCCCAACTTCCTAGAGAATCTGATTCAGCTCTGGTCAGGGGTCCACCTCAGGTCCACTCACTTGGCCAGGGGATGGGGCCACATGCTAGCTGCCAGGCCATGGGAGCCATTGGCTCAGGCTCTCAGAGGAGGGGGCATGTGACACAGGTCTTCCAAGAGTTGGGGGGAACAGGGCAGAAACATGGGAATCTCTCCTGCCACAGCGTGAAGGTGAGCACCTCCTCTCCTGTTGACTATCTTCTCATAGCTGACAGCAGGGCCCTCAGATGAGAGTGCAACTTTGAAGCACCTGCCCCCTTTCCAGCCTTTAGCGCTAGAGATGAGGCAACCCTGGCTGGTACCCTGGAACAGACAGAAAGGGAGTTGCTGGGGCTGGGAAGTGGGCACCCAAAGAGGAAAAGGATAACGTTTTGGAGAACACTTCAGCATCATGCCCAAGAGTGTTTTTCCTTTCCTTCTCCATCCTTTTCCTTTTTAACTTGAAAGAGACTTCATATATTTAGTTCAATCTCCTTTTCTTTTTTTCTGGCTGAGAACTGAGGTTCATGGATGTGACGATGACCTACCCGGGGTTACAAAGCTGGTTAGGACTCCTGGCTTCTTTCTCTGCCCCTGACGGCTAAGCCCTCATATCACCCCCCCCCCCGGTGTCTCCAATCCTGCCTTTTCTTTAACCTGATATCCTTATCTGACCTCTCGGTGAAACCATGTTGTGGAAGAAATAACTCACAACCTGCACCCTCCACCCCACAAGGGCCATTTGTGAGCAAGCTGTATTTCCTTGGAATTTCCCTCAGGTTAAAAAAGGCTTGAGTTTCTCAAGCTTAGTAGCTCAGCAACTAAAAAGCAATATTAACACCACCAAAGGGCTTAAAAGCAAACTGTGGAAAAAGAAACAAATCATTTGATCATAGCTGATAAAGATGTTCTGGGGTGATAGGGAAGCTCTGGTACGTTCCTCCCAGCATCTGGCTTGTTCTGAACCTTATCTGCACAGGATCAGTGGCTGGTACAGTTACCCAGTAACATCTTATATTTGCCAAGGCCTTGATTAATGTTTAAAGAAACATGGGCAATGCTATATGCTGTTCTTTTAAAAATAGCCTCTACTTAGTTGAAATGGGTCAGTTTTTTCTCCAAAGAGCTTTACTCCTATTGTGCATGACAAATAATAATATT
The DNA here is from genome assembly GCF_048773025.1 of Camelus bactrianus. Classification (NCBI taxonomy): domain Eukaryota; kingdom Metazoa; phylum Chordata; class Mammalia; order Artiodactyla; family Camelidae; genus Camelus; species Camelus bactrianus. The sequence continues at coordinate 36,831,182 of NC_133541.1, forward strand.
TACTGAAATAATTGAATATTTATTGAATATGACAAATATCTAAGATTTATTGAACACTTCCTATGTGCCAGGTTCCATCCTAAGCGTTTTACATCTCTTTTTTAATCTATACAACAACCCCAAGAGGTATACGCATTTCTCCCATTTTCCTGGTGAGGAAGAAATTAAGACTTAGAGAGGTTGTGACTAGCCCTAGATCAAGTAGATAGTAAAGGGCAGAGTGAGGATTCAAATTTATACCTTTATGTCCCTAAAAACTATTCCTTTTATCCCACTGCTGTGATGCCTCGTTAGGTACCTTTACAGCACAGTTTACACTTGATAGTTTTCAAACAGAAAGCAAGGGCTCAAAATTTATTTTTCAAAAATGTCCCAATCCTTATCCTGCTCCCCCACTCCAATACAAATTATCTAAAAGCTGCAAGGGTTAGAACAAATAGTGAAATGGGCTCAGTGTATGAGGACCTTTATCTGGAATCAAAAGGCAAGAGGAATAAGAATAGCTCATTTAAAATTTCAGTTATTAGTCTCTTATGGGTGTAATTCTAGTCTCTCCCACCAGAGGGAAGTTATCATATGAAAATATGACACTATCCCTGGCTTCACTTTCAGACCAACCTGTCACAACCACTTCTGGATTTAGTTTCAAAGCTCAGTCGACTTCCTGAGATTGCTGCTTCTTTCAAGTATGAAACTAATATGTCATGCCTTGCTTTTTTTTGGCCTAGTAACTGAAAGGAGCTTTTCATATCTTAGAAACCACCTCTTCAAATGGGGGTGTTAACCTGAGCCAAAGACAGATACTTGGATTGGTCCAATTTTAGAGGTAGAATCCTTGCACCAAACACTCAGTGACAGTCAAAAGAATTCTTTTGTGTCCAAGATTTTATAATTTATTCCATGTAAATATCATCTGGGTTACAGTAACCTGTATTGCCCTAGAAAATTTGACTCATGCTTTTTCATGGGGATTGTAAAGATTAGCAGAGAAAAAGAATTAAAGTTTTTGATAGACAACAAATCATAAGATAGCTTATGATTTGGAGAGACCACCAGAAACACTTCTATTTATCGGTCACTTGGCACAATGTCTTATAGAGAAAATGCTCTATGGCTGGAATCAGATCCAATCTTCCCAACATCCCTGGGAGGTACGTTCTATTAATTTTGCCCATTTTAGAGATGAAGAAATTGAAACCTACTCAAATGAAGCAATGTGCCAAAGAATACACACTTAGGCTATGTTCTTAACCACCATGAAGCAATCGATCTGTTGGAGATTAGATGGGCCCAAGTACAGAGACTTGGCCACAATTTCAGGAGCAAGATCCACTGGAGCTCAGAAAATCCATGTCAGGAAAAGGAGGATGAGGAAAAGGCAGGGTAGGTGGGAAGCTACCTGGCTACTCTCACTGGCTGCACCCAGGTTCCACTACTAAGTCTAGTAGCATAGCTGCTTGAGCTATGGTTATAGAGCATCCTTCCATGGTCAGCAGGGGTCCCAAGTGCTGTTTTAATCAGAAGTCAGCCTGGTAGGAGTCTGGCTGGCAGGTGAAGGCCACAGAAACCAGGATCCATGTCTACAGAAAGAACAGGTAGGCTCTACCACCCTGGCTCCAGCCACAGGCTAAGATTCAGAACAAGAGCCAAGACTTAAGAGGGAATGTGGAACTTGGCAGGGAAGAAAGCAAAGAGAGGAGAACAGCCTGGCCAATGTTCAGCTTTATGAATTGGGCCAACTCCAAGAGTAGGCCAATCCCAGCTCTAATCTGGAATCTGGCTGGAGACTCAAGAGGGCAGGCAGATTCCCAGTGGTTGGCTACGCCACAGGGTCTAGGAAGGTCGGCTTTGATGTGGGTCCCTGTGATTGTGGGCTGAGGCTATTGATGAGTCATTGGTTATAATGGACTTGTAAACAGAAGCCTGAATGTGGGTGCCTTGGTGAAGCCCACAGGAAGGTCTTGGGAAAGGCAGAGTGGACAGTCAGGACTTACTCATGTTCCCCCGTGAGCAGTGCCAGACAACCCTGACGCCAGCACCATGACACTCTCACCAGGAAGCATCTTATAAGTGGTTTCTTCGGTGCTGTGAACCTGAAGCTTCATGACCAATTTAACAAGTAGAATCTTTCGAAGCTTATTTCATCACTAGTTCCTGAACACCTGCTCTGTCTCCCATGATTCCTAGCAGAGTGCCTTGCTTAATAATGCACAAAATTAGATCCAGGTGAACCTCATACCCAGCAAATAAAGGAAAACCTCTTTCAACTAAAGAGATATGGGCACTCCCAGGGAGGAGTGTGGAGTTAATTCTGATGGGAAGGACAGATTTTGAGCATCAGAAGTAGGATAAAGACGAGAGCATTTGTATTAGTTTCATAACTGTTATAACAAACTACCACAAACTGCGTGACTTAAACCAGTGGACACCGACTCTATCACACTCTGGTGGCCAGCAGTCCAAAATTAAGGAGTCAGCAGCAAGAGGTCCCTCTGGGAGAGCCTGTTCCTTGCCTCTTCCAGTTCCTGGTGGCTGCTGGAATTCCTTGTTTTGTGGCCACTTCACTCCTGCCTTCAAGACCAGCATCTTCAAATCTCTCTCTGCTCTGCCTTCATGTCACCTTCTCCCCTGTGTGTGTCACATCTCCCTCTGCTCCTCTCTAAGCACACTTGTGATGGCTTACAGGGCTTTTCCAGAGAATCTGGGGTAATCTCATCTCAATATCCTTAATTTAATCACATCTCTAAAGTGTTTGCCATATAAGGGAACATTCACAGATTCCAGGGATTAGGGGTGGGGGGCTATTATTCAGCATACAGTATGGGATGCTATAGCATCCTGACTGCAAGAAAGAGCATAAGGGGGAAAAAGAGAGAGAAGCAGGATTGTTTGGAGGACAGCGAGCAGTTAGTCTAGAGGACAGGGATCACACAGAGAAGCTCTGGAAGGCATGGCCTCCCCACCTGCCTTTTTGGTCATATTGGTGGGGAATATGACTCCCAGACCAAAGAGTTTGGAATATGTGATGGAGGAAATCCTATAAATGTAGATTTAGAAAGAATAGTCAAGATCAGAATGTACAACCACAATAGTTTTTATATGAGAAAGCCTAGAACCACTGCAAGTATTTGATCAGAGGAAGGATGATGTGATGAAAGCAGTGTTTAGGAAAATTACTTCCTCCATGCTCCCAACTCTGTTAAAATGTATTTGTGCTTATTATGGCTTCTATCTAAAATGTAAACTCCAAGGGGGAGGGTATAGTTCAGTGGTTAGAGTGAGTGCTTAGCATGCACGAGGTCCTGGGTTCAATCCCCAGTACTGCCATTAAAAAATAAATAAATAAACCTAATTACCACCCCCCCAAAATAAAATAAATAAAATATTAAAAATAAATAAATAAAATGTAAACTCCATAAGGCTAACATTCCACAGCTGACTCCAAAAGCCTGCAAGATTTCAGCAAGTTCCAATCAAATTTCCATGCAAATATTTTTAGGATTCCCTTAGGCACGTGTATTTGTTCTAAGTTGGTTGTCACTTTTCTCTCTTTCCAGACTGCTGCTGTCATCTGCTTCTACCTCATCACTGCTTCTCCAGGCAGGGGAGGCCCATTGCTCTAGTTTACCCAGAGCCTGGAACAACCCAATCCTTACAAAGCCGAGTTCACACCAGTCTGTAATACTGAACAGAACCATATTCATGATTTGAGGATGATGTAAGGAAATTACTCTCTTTAAAGGAAATTTTTAAAGCAGAATATTGGCCATCCGGGCCTCAGACTCCATCAACCATGGCCTATCAGGGTCCCTCGCTAACCAGTTCTCTTTTTCCCATTAGACCAACAGTCACTTTTCTTAAAAACATCTTATTAAGACCAAACAAGCCTTCCAGACCTTGTGTCAGCCTCAAGAGAATTCCTTCCATCCCCTCCCACCCAGCTCCTCGAAGTTGTGATCTGCGTGCAGCATGTACTCCCCGACAACCTGCAGTGTAACCTCTGCCCAGCTTTGCCTCTGACGCTCTCGAGCGAAGTCAAAAGCCCCCTCACTGCTAAATCTGTGCTTTCATCCTTATCTTCCTCATCCTCTTCAGCACCGGACCTAAGCCACGCTGTCTGGTCTCACTGACCTCCTGCTTTCCTACTTACTCAACGTCTTGCTGCAACTGCAGAAGAAAAACCAGTTAAGACCATCACAGTCTCCCTGCAGAGGGGTAACTCACCCCACAAAGATGATAAACGACCTTGCTTAACAATGTAAAAAGTCAACTGCTTTTCAAACTGTGGGCTGTGAAATCAACTTAGTGTAGTGTAAGTCTCACTGTTGAGCTAAATGGAATTGAACGGAGGGACCATCAGAGTGCACTGCACGTAGTAAAGCTAAGTGTTTTGTACCTAGTGTGTGTATATATGTGTTCACTGGGTAGCAGTGCTGAATGTGTTTCTTACTGTGTCGTCAGAAAAGTAAAAAAGGCACTGATTTGGGTCTTCATGAAGTTAACTCCTATAGTCCAGAATAGAACCTCAACTTTAGTTTTTGGGGAAAATAAAAACAACTGCAATGAGCCTTTTGATTATGAAGAGAAAGATTAGTGTTTACTCTAAAACAAGGATTTCAATGTCACTCCTAGAACAACTGTTGGAAATTTGAAAATGTTATTTTTGTCCCAAATGACACATGAGGTTCTTCCCGATTTGGTCCCTGCTCACCTCTCCAGCCTCATTTTTTCCACTTCCTACTCTGTGGTCTGCCTTGTGGCCACACCGCGTCCTTTTGTCCTCCGATCATGGCCTTCTCTTCTGGCTCCAGCCCTGGAATGTGGCGAACACTCAACCTCCTGTCCCTTCCCTGCCCAAAGCTCCATTTGTCCCACCTCGTTGTCCTCTTATCCAGGCTGACAGATTGCTCTCTCTAGAAAACCTTCTCAGACGCCAAGCCTAGTTAGTACTGGAATCCCCCAAGTGAGCCCCTGGGCTGTGGGGTCTGGATGAGCAATTCATGAAGCTACCCTAACAGTGTCTCTCACCCCCCCCCTTTTTTTTTTTTATTGCTCCACCCCTCCACTCCCAGGAGTCTTTTAAGACATTTTCTGCCTGATTTCTCCTCCCTCTGCCTCATGAAATTTTAATACCACAGATTTTCTTTATGTCTATTTATGTACTTGGGCCTTTGGGAGGGTTACAACCCATAATCTAATAGCTAAGATTTGATATAATCTTAGATGATGTGGATTTTTTTTTTCTCCATAAGAACCAATTTTTGCCCCCTCGAGGGCAATATTGTCCCCTTTGAGAATGCATGGAATAGGATAAGAGAAAACTACTTGTCCTCTTGACAGGGCTACGGCAAAAACAGTTCCCATTCTTTTCCGATAAGAGGCTTATGTCACTGCTGAAGAGGGCAAGGGAGATAAGGTTAAAGCACAGATTTAGCAGCGAAGCTAACTTTGTGCCAAGGGCAGAGTCCAAGGTAGGACAGAAGTCATTTAGCAGCAGCGTGGAGAGTGACCATTGAATACAGGCCACAAATTCAAGGAGTTGGGCTGGAAGAGGGTGGAATAATTAGCTAGAGGGTGACAAGAGGTCTAGGAGGTCTTGTTTTAAAAGCATGACTTTAGGCTGATGGAGAGGAGCCTGTGGACGGTGAGAGACTAGGAAACGTCCAGAAAGGGGTAAGTGACTGGACAGAAGCCCAGAGGAGGAGGGAGGGGACAAGGGAATCACTGGCAGCAGTGAAGGGAGGACAGCCAGCTTCTCGCCCTCTGAGATGTCTGGGTGGGAATATGCAGGGAAGTCACCATACCTGGGAGAGTGTGGTGGAAGATAGAAGGAAGGCCTGAGGAGAGGAAGAAGTTGGTGTTCTCTACTTTGGAAAAACAGGTGAAGCTGACTGAGACACAGAAAGATGACCAAGTGGCACTGAGGGCCAGCTGAATAAAAAGGACAAAATTTGTAGCAGTTGGATTTTTTGTTTCCCCTATTACTTTCCAGGCACTGTCTTAGGTGCTGGGGATACAGCAGTGCACCCTGAGTTTCTGACCTCAAAGTGCCATTGTCTGCCTTCCCCAACTGGAAGATGCATCTATGAGCAAGATTGTTTTAGATGCTGATAATGGTGATGGAGATGAAATACAGGAGTGACAGGAGGAAGACTCTGGCTGGCTGATCAGGAAAGACCTGCCTGAAGAGATGACATTTGACCTGAATCCTGAATGGCTTTTCATATTCTGAGAGTGAAGCTTTCCAAGCAAAAGGGACTCCAAGTGCACAGGGCCTGAGGAAGAAACAAGCTTGGAGTTTCAAGGACAGACAGGAGGCCAGGGTGGTTGAAGCAGAGGGTCCAGGGAGAGAGGTGGGGGTCAGGAGGCCAGGGGGTCCTCCTGGCCTAGTTCAGAGATCCCTGGAGGCAAGAAATGGTAAGATTAACTGGATACATTTGCCTCTGTCCACCTTACCAGCATCTTTCCAGTATTTTCAACAGAGTTTATTTTTTGGAGCAGTTTTAGTTTTTTAAGCAGACTTTTTTTTTTTTTTTAATGGCAGTTTTTTAGAGCAGGGTTTGGGGAGGAGAGGTGAATAGGTGGAGCACAAAGGATTTTTAGGGCCGAGAAACTACTCTATGATGGTATTTCGATGCATACGTGTGATTACATCTTTGTGCAAATTCATAGAACATGCAACACAAAGAGTGAAGCCTCATGTAAATTATTGTCTTTGGGTGATTATCATGTGTTAATGTGGATTCATCTGTTGTAACAAACGTACCCCTCCGGTGGGGATGTTGATAACAGGGCCGGGGCGGGGCTATACATGTGTGGGGACAGGGGGTATATGGAAAACCTCTACTGTCTTCTCAATTTTGCTGTGACTCTTTCTAGCAATTTAAAGCCAAATGCTTAATATCTTATCTATTTCCTGCCACTGGCAGTGAGTTCTATTTTTGACCTATCACTTAGAGCAGCAGGGATGAAAACATCTCTCAATATGTTATGAGCTAGAGGACATTAACATCTAAAAGAGCACATTTTCCCTTTGAGGGCCATCACCTGTAAAATGCAGGTCAAAAAAGGTGAATGGGAACAGCATGATTAGGGCATGTTCTTAAATACATATTGAAATGTCCACACAGGTTTTTAGAGTAATAAAAAGAGCTAAAGGAGATTGTTCCCTTCTGTTTTCTGATTTTTTATTTTTTGCAGGTTTTTTCTTTCACTCTAAGAAAATGGACATGTGTTTTAAGGAAAGGTATTCCAGAGCCTACCTGTGCTAGAAAATACTAACATCTGTGGAGAGGAAGCTTCCTATATTTAAAACCTTCTTGTGTGTATGTGCATTGCATACACACTGCATAAATAAAACACACACGTGTGTTTACAGTGCTGAGCAAGTCTCCTTCCAGCCCCTGCCCCCCCATCACCCTGGGGCTGTCTCAGGAGGCAACTGCTGTTGCCGGTGACATAGCCTGCAGAGAGATTCTATTTATATAAGCAAATGCCTACTTACAAGAAAGGATAAATAGTAGCACAGTATATGCTGTTTGGGACTTTTCTTCTGTACTTAACATATCTTGGAAATCATTCAGTGGCGAAAGAGTTGCCTCATTCTTTTGCAATTTAAGTTTAATATAAAGAACATTATCGTTAAGAAATTATACGTTTTTATTTATGCCAATTCAACAGCAGAGCTGCAGTTAGATTGATTCTTAGTCTTCTGGGCTTTAACATCAAATAGTTCAAAGTTTAACATTTTTTCTCTCCTCTGGGGCTCTATCTAAAAGTCCCCATTTTAAGCCCCTCCAACCCCCATCTGAGGTTTGCCACCATTGTCTGGTTTAGTCATCTGATCTCATTTGTGATCAATCAAATATAATAAACCCAGATAGTGTGGCTCAGATAGCTCTTAAAGACAAAAGATTAAAAGATGAAATAAAAGTAAATATATAGGACAGAGGGCTGAGGGTTTGCTGAAGGTCTGAGATTTGAGAGAGAGTGTGTGTGTGTGTGTGTGTGTGTGTGTGTGTCTTAATTCCTAATCAGTTACATCAATATTCACCTCGCCTAGATTTGCAGTTGGAGACTAGGCTTGATGCAGTTTTAGCTCATATTATAAGACGACTGCACATTTCTGGGCTGTTCTAAGAAGCCACAGTCCCTTAGATCACGGTGGTTCACGAGGACAGAGCACTCACTCAGATAATTCCCAAATACTGTCTCTTATTCTCTTTTTCTCTCGGGGTAAGTAACACGGACACACTTGCCAAGTATAACTGAGAATGTTAAGGGCAATCCTTGACTCGGCAGCTCGAGCAGGCTGTGTGCTAAAAGCAACTTCGAAACAAGCCCTATAAATAGCCGTTCATTGTCAGCGGGAGTGAAAAGACAAGAGGGAGCATGCGGCGCTGTGATTCAGGCCTAATTAAGGGGCTGTGTCGGCGGCGCAGGGTTATAAGCGAAGAGCGGCTGCAACTGATCATCCAGTCAGCCGGCCACTGCAAGGGTTCAACACCAGCAACCTAGGCGGGACAGATGCTGGCTTTGCCTCCGCTATGGCAAAAGTCATCTTGAGGCACCTCGTAGAGACTCCAGTGCGATATGAGGAGCAGTTTGAAGCTCGAGGTTTGGAAGACTGCAGGCTGGATCACGCTTTATATGCACTGCCCGGGCCAACCACCGTGGACCTGGGGAAGGCCGGGGCGGCCCCGGCTCCCCCCGTGGACTCCGCCGCAGAGATGCCGCCGCAGAGAGGCGAATCCCGCTTCCAGATCCTGCTGGACGTGGTCCAGTTCCTCCCCGAAGATATCATCATTCAGACCTTCGAAGGCTGGCTGCTGATCAAGGCTCAACATGGAACCAGAATGGACGAGCATGGCTTTATCTCGAGAAGCTTCACCCGGCAGTATAAACTGCCCGACGGCATCGAAACCAAAGATTTGTCTGCCATCCTCTGTCACGACGGGATTCTGGTGGTGGAAGTCAAGGATCCAGCTGGGACCCAGTGAAATCCCACCGCTTCCTGTTCATACGGCAGGAGGAAGATTCTAATTCAGCCTGTGGTATCACGAGAATGTTTGAGCCACGTTTGAAGTGATTTTTATGAAGATTAAAAATCTAGGCATGGTTCTGGTATGTTGACGTTGTCTTTGTTATTATTACTCAAAAAGGAAAATTGTTAAATTTGTACCTAGGGCTCAAATTGATGCTATTCTTACATTGGAAGCATTGACAATTTAGGCGATTGATACTAGAGAGGAACTCAGTTATTTCTTTGTTACTCCAGCAGTGCCAGAGAAGCTGCATTTGTAACAACTGATGGCAGAAGAACCACACAAATCCCAGAAATTCTTATTCATTTTATGAAAACTTTTTATATTGAGAAAAAGGGTTGTGATCCCCTACGCTTCATAAGCTTTACTTTTCAGTGTTTTATTACAGTGGAACTTTGTAAACACGGAGTCTAGATGTTAAAATACAGTACTTGGATATTGGGTCTGAAATACATTTATGAGTCACTGTATTTGTTACTGCTTGAAACTTACGTTGGGATTTTCAGATGTAAGTCTTATTTTTCAAAAGTTCCACATACGTATCTCATTTTTTTTCACTAAACTGAATCTTATCTGTAGTGCTTTTTAAAAGCACAGCATATGTTTTGTTACTTATGAAATAATAAGATGTATTAACTCATAAATTAAGTTTAGGAAACCACTTTAAAAGATTAAAAAAATTAAACTATGCTCTTCAAATGTTACTTAAAATTTAAGATTTTGGAAGATGGCAAAATGTACTGCATCTGTTCTCACTGCATAATCCTTAGCTTTAAATAGCCTGGCAGGCAGGGTAAGTTCTGAGGCTCGAGCTTACAGGGGCGGGCGTCTGAGTTTATACAGCACACGGGCTGCTTTGGCCCAGGGAGCAGCTGGGACTGGTGGTTAGGAATATTGCCTTCAACAGCTGGTCTGTGACATTGCAAAGGTTTGCCATCTCATTCTGTACATATTAAATATTTCTTTTGGGAAAGTAACTGCTTCTACCCCATACCCCATGTGAGGCTGAGGACAGCACTATGAATAGAAGAGGAATTTGGGTGTGGAAAACACCAGGGTAGATACTTGACTGCTGACAATACCACTGTGCTCCTCTGTGGCATTTTATTCATAGTTCACAGGCAAGCACGAGAGACAGGAGACAACAGAAAAATAAATTGGACAGTTATACAAATGGTTTTGAAGACAAAGAGAGATTTTTGTTTACAGTATGATTAAATTGAAAGGATTTTGAAGCTAGATGTTTGTATGAGGTCGTGGCCTAAGTATGGATGTTTGTGCCTTCAACTCTAGGCTAACAAATTTCGTTCGACAAAGTGAGTATCACAGACCAATTCTGCTGTATAACAAAGTTAACAGTAATTACTAGGATTATATCTACTAATGTGACTAGAACTGGGATACCATTTGTCCAACTTTAGATTATTCTTTCCCACTGCTGAGCAGAACAGTGTGACAACAAACTAGTGCTTTGAGAAACAAACACAAAACCCCCTCTCATTTGGCCTTGATCTTACTCTAGATGAGGTCTTACTTCTGAGAAATTTCAGAAAGTAAAATTCTTACCATGAGGAGCCACTGATAGAAAATAGTTCCTTTAAAAGTTAAACATTTTAAAGTAATACACAGCCATTTTTTTTTGATTTGGAAAATATACTAAACAGTATAAAAAAATCCATTTATTATTCTTCTACTACCATAATATAGCTACTTTAAAATTCTACTTCAGTCTTCTCTTAAACATAAATACATGTACCAGTTTTTGGAAAACTAGGATTATATTTGCAAGGTGTTTGATATCCTAATCATACTGTTGCCCTCCCTGCCAACCCAGACCCATCCTCTGCCTTTCTCAGCCCTACTCTGAGCCCAAGCTGCTGACCCCTATGGGCCATGTCATTCTGGTTTCCAACTAGGTTCAGCCAACAGGAGGCACTGACTGCAGACCGGAGACTGGAGAGAGGAGACGGGTGGTCAGTGGGGAAGAGAGGTCAGGGCATCTCTTTCCCCAGCTGCCAACCTGCTGCAGACAAGGCTCTGCCAGGACCTGCATCTCCCCAGGACTGGAGCTCTGGAGAGATGGCTGCTCCTCCAGGACTTGCACTTGTACTGGGTGCCTGCATTCTAACGTTGTTTCTTCCTTTTGCCCCTTCAGCACTTGGGGTGGTGATCTTTTCTGCTCTTTCTTGTTCCCAGTGCTTCACTATCCACTGTCAACTCCCTTTACTTTGCCTGCTCTCCCATAAATGATTCCTTCACTAAAGTCCCTTTCAGGTGATAAAAGGAATTTACATATATTGAGGTATGGGGAAATCACTCTGGCTTATACATGAGTTAACTTGAATTTTAACTGCCAGCTAAAACAGCCTGTTTGTGGCCTATCAAACATACACTGTACATTTGCTTTCATTATTAAAGAAAAGGGCACATTGGCTAGGAATAAAGAATGCCCATGTTAGTGGAAGGAACCTAAAGGTCCATCGATGGATGACTGGATAAAGAACATGTGATGTATATATACAATGGAATACTACTTGGTCATAAAAGGAATAAACTAATGCCATTTGCAGCAACATGGATGGACCTAGAGATTATCATACTAAGTGAAGAAAGACAAATATCATATAATACAACTTAGATTTGGAATCCAAAAAATTATACAAATGAACTTATTTACAAAACAGAAACAGACTCACACATAGAAAACAAACTTAAGGTTATCAAAGCAGGGGAGGAGGTGAGGAGGGATAAATTAGGAGTTTGGGATTAGCGGATACAAATTACTATCCATAGAATAAACGAGGTCCTACTGTATAGCACAAGAAACTATATTCAATATCTTGTAATAATCTCTAATGGAAAAGAGTATGAAAAAAATGTATAAAACTGAGTCACTATGCTGTACATCTGAAACTAACACAACACTGTAAATCAACTATACTTCAATTAAAAAATACAAAAATAAAGAATAAAGACCGTCATGTTAAAAATCAGGGCACCCCATTGGCTGGACGTAACAGGTAGGCGGAGGGTGTGGGCGCCCTATAGATAGAGTTCAACAGCTTCCCAGGGCCGAGGGCAGGGTGGGGAAAAGCGGAGAGGAGGACCAGGGAAAACGCCAGCACTCCAGAAAAGTGAGAGCCGTTCTCTCCTAGAAAAGCTTTCCTACAAAATACAGCCTGAGAAAAGGATTAAAGTGCCGACCCTTTATTTGGCAAGTGCAAACCCAGGATGGTACAGGTGATGAAGTAGGGGCATGGAGGCAAGAAAAGATGGGACACAAAGCAATGCGATGTGTGACCATGCTGGTCACTGTTTCACATTGAGCTATAAAGAGACTGCCAACTCTTGGCAGGGATGTTGGCTCAGCACCTGGACCTTCTCCAAAAGATCTTCAGGAAGAAATCAAATCTTAGAGCAGTCCACAGGGATGGCAGGAGAGGGAATATGTATCCCCTGTTCCCTGCAATGTCCTGAATCTCATCAGTCAAGGTTCAGCTCCCAGGGAGTAGACTCCCCTGCATTCTGAGTTAAATCATTCAACCCCTTAGTGGCTACTCAGGAAACCAGACCCCACACCCCACAGTGTGACATTTCATCCATGCTGGGAGCAGAAGGATGACTCAGCAGGGTTTGGGCTCAGTCAGGGAGAGGAGTGTAGGCTCAGGGCTTCTCCACTTGGACTCTAGCCACCTAAGGAGGCTTGGCAAAGGCTCTGGCAAAGGTGGCATCAGCAGGGTGTGGGAGGCAGGCGATCCCGTCAAGAAAAAGAAGGCAGGCGAGAAGGTACATAGGGTTTGTATCCACAACAACCTCAGATCCAGAGTTGCAGGAAGAGGGTGTGAGGCAAATCACAGTCCTAACAGCATCCACTACCAGTGAACCCTACACTGCCTTCCAGTTATGGACTCTAATATCACCTTCTATTCTGATCTAATATTTAGTCTACTTAGGTGCAAAGTCAGTTCTCTTAAATTTCTCCAGGATTTTTCTTTTTCTGAAGATTGTGGACCAGTCCTGGAAGTCCAGAAGTCTTTGAAGGTTGTGAGCCCACTCACTGCCCCGGGTCCAAACTACACTAAGTCCTGAACCTGCCCTTGTCTTATTTCTCACCTACTTGTGATTATCTGAAAACTGCTGTTCATGGACCATAGCACATCCAAAGAGTGATCTTAAAAACACAAATGGCATACAATTTCAAGTTAAAACACCCCAAACCCCTAATAATCATTTTCTCAAGTTTAACAAAAATCTGTTTTTCAATAATGACCACTGTTCTTGTCAGAGGTTCTGAAATAGTTAGTTGGAAAGAAGAATTAAAATGTTGGTTCAGTATGCTGACTTACAGCTTATACATTCTATTTTGAAACTAACCCTGTTTTAGTAATTGAGTTGGCTAGATGTTCTCCACAAAATAACAACAGTATTTTAAATTTGAAAAATAAATGATTCTAAGTAACTATATTTTTCTATATTTCCTCAGCATTATTTTATATGTAAGAGCATGTATGTTTGCATGTATATATTTATAACATCCTATTTATTAATGTTTTCTAACTTCAGGGACAAATACAAAAAATATGTTTTGATAAGAGAAAATGGTCTATATGATAACATTCTTTGTAATTTGTTGAGATTTTCTTCATGACCTGGTATGTAGTAATTTTTCTTAAGCGTACCATGTATACTTGAAAATAATCTATGTGAATATTTTCTATTTGAGAATGTATATGAATAATATGCATATGCACATACATACACACATATGTATGATTGCTATTTTGTTACTCAAATAGTCTTCTCTTTTTAATTCTTTTGTTTATGACTACTAGAAACACATAGATTGACATTTAAAAATCTCTCAATATGAATGGACAATTTAAAATTTAAAAATTCTGGTCTATTTTTCACTTTGGATATGCTCAGATTATGTCATCATGTGATTATAAATTTATAATTTTTCTCAATTGGATTATTATTTAGGCCCCCTTTTTCTCTCCATTTAATGCTTTTAGCCTTAAAATCTGTTTTGCCTGACACTATCACTTTTTTATTTTACTATTTGCATGACATCATTTTTTCTTATATATTCAATGTAGTTTTGTTTTAAGTGTGTTTCTTTTTTTTAATTGAAGTACAGTCAATTATAATGTATCAATAAGTGTGTTTCTTGAAAGAAGTAGCATGTAGCTGGGTTTGAAAAATACAATTTGATGATAGGTCTTTTAATAGATGAATTTAACTCATTTACCTATTGCATTAAATATTTATATATATTTCTTATTTGTATATTTGTGTATGTGTTTCCTTGTGGAAGGCAAGACAGATTGGGGTATTTTTTTCTCTGGCACTTGCTGTTTCGGTTCCAGGTTCTGATTGGGGGTTGTCTCCTTCTGTCTGCAGCTCTGATGAGGCTGCCCTCTCTCCTCTGGCTCCAGCCCATACTGGGCCAGTAGCTCTGTTTCCTTTCCCCTGTTCCTACAGGCTTAAGAGGGTAAGCAAGGAAAGTTCATGGTGATATAGGCCTTCCTCAAAAAGCAATAAAAGTCTCAAATTAACAACCTAACCTACCTAAAAGAATTAGAAAATGAAGAACAAAGCCCAAAGTCAGCAAATAATAAAGAGAGGAAATAAATATAATAGAGATTTTAAAAGACAATAGGAAAAAAAATCAATAAAACCAAGAGGTGGGTTTTTTTTTTTTTGAAAAGATAAACAAAACTGATAAACTTTTAGTGAGGCTCATGAAGAAAAAAGGAGAGAGGACCCAAATAAGCAAAATAAGAAAGGAAAGGAGACATAACAACCAATACTGCAGAGATACCAAAATCATAAAAGAATACGACAAACAGTTAACAGGCCGACAAACTGAACAGCCTAGAAGAAATGGGCAAATTTCTAGAAACATACAGCCTGCAAAAAATGAGTCAAGAAGAAACAGACAATTGGAACAGATTGATCACTAGAAGTAGAATTGAATCTGTAATAAAGACAAAAACTAAAAAACTCCGAGCAAACAAAATGGATGGCTTCATAGGGAAATTCTACTAAACATATAAAGAAGAACTTATACCTATCCTTCACAAACTTCAAAAAAACTGAAGAGGAGGGAACACTCCCAAATTCATTCTAGAAGGCCTTATCTTGATACCAAAATATACAGATGCTACAAAAATAAAAAAAAAATTTTAAAAGAAAGAAAATTATAGGCCAATATCATTGAGGAATATAGATGCAGAAATCCTCAGCAAAATATTAGCAAACCAAATATTTTGGTTTCCAACAATACATAAACAGGATCACACACCATGATCAAGTTGGATTTACTTCAGGGTCACAAGGAAGTTTCAACATATGCAAAAATATTTTACTCATTCGATGAACATGTCCCATCTTTATTCTATTGGGTTATTCCAAAGAAATCTAAATTTCAGGACCAACAATCCCAAGAGGTTATGATCTATAAAATGCAATAAGCACAAATAACTTTTCCCCCCAAAAGCTTAAATTCAGTGCATTGCAAATTATATTCCAATTTGAACTGCAGATGCAACCCAGAATTTCATTTAAGCTCAGAGTTTATTAGTGAGAAAAATCAAATGAGCCGTCTTGGCTAAATGGCAGGCCAGGGAAGCATATCTTCTTTCTTCATTTCCCCAGATGGATCTGACTGGATGGGACAGTCCCTCTGTGAAATGCTACACTGGGGTTGCCAGTCTCTGCAAAGCAGCTGCCAGGCACATACCATTCTCCTGAAGCACCACTCTTCCAATGGGTGGAATTTCCCTGTGCTCTTGTTTCATCTCCCCAAGCCCAGTATTCTCAAATTCTCCAAGCAACGTTCAAAGCCTTGGAGAATTCAATGTGGCTTTAGTTTTCTGTTGCTATCAAATGAGTTACAGTTAATTTCTTGTGGAATTTTTTTTTTAATTTGCTAGGAAATTCTAAATAGGCTCTTATGGTGCTCAGCTCATGAACAAACTTTATCCCTGGGACAAGGAAGAAATAACTGAACCTCTAAGGACTGTGACTTCATGGTGAAAAACAACAATGAGGAAAGTAGACTTTGAAAACAAACATGTGTAGACAGACAGGGGTTTGAATACCAACTCCGCAATTTTCTAGTCTGGGTGTTTTGGTCAGTTTGCTTAACTCCTCTATGCTTCAGCTTCCCCATCTGTAAAATGGGGATGGTTATAGTGCCCACCACTTACAACTGTTTTGAAGATTAAATGAGATAAAGATGTAGGGTGACCAACAGGCTTGGTTTGCCCAGGCTTCTTGGGACACGGGACTTTCAGTGCTCAGACTGAGATATTCTGGGCAGACTAGGATGGCTGGTCACCCTCTATAAGGTCAGGTATAAATACAATGCCTGGTATCTGTAAATGACAACCATTATTTTATGTCTTGTAAATCTCTCTGAGAATATTCCCACAGACACTCTGCCTGGGCTGTGGTTGCTGTAGCGATCTAACCTACTAGCTCTGGGGGATAAGGTCTGTGACTGTGACTGCTTCATTCATCGCTGATCCCTACTGCCTTGCACTTAGTAGGTGTCCAGTGCGTAGTTTTTAAACAAGGAAAAGAGAGTGTTTCTGTGGAGCATGGTGGATGTGAAGCAATGCAAGCAGCTCAGCCCGAGAGTCCAGGTCCTGCGTGAACCAGCCCCTGCCTCCCTCTCCAGCTGTGTCTCCCATGCGCTGCTCCCCTTCTGTCATGATGAGGAGTTAAGGCTTTATCCTGAAAGCAGTGGGGACCCAGAAGGGAGTTTAAGCAGGACTGTGACAGGGTCAGCTTTGTGTTTTGGAAAGATAATGCTGGCTACAGTGTGAAGGATGGATGAGAGGAGGTGATGCTGGGGTCAGGAAGATTATTTAGATTAGCAGACATTGGGGTGGGAGAATGTACAGGAGAATCACCCAGTAACTGTCCAGGGCCCACCCCAGACTATTTGAATCAGAATCTCTGGGGATGGGATCCAGACATCAGTAGTTTTAAATCCCAGGTGATTTTAGTCAGAAATGAAGGTTGAGAATCAGTAGCTTACGATAGTTGCAGAGTGGAAAAGGAGGCACAGATACATGGGCTGTTAACGGTAGAGGAACAACATTACTAAGTAGCAGAGCAGGAGCCATGAAGATAGGAATTAAACCACTCATAATGTTAGAGCAGGCAGATAGCTAGGTATGAGCAGAGAAAGGGGGACACGGGCCAACACGGGCAAAAAACCATACATCTTGTGAACAACAGGGGTCCTTGGGCAGATAAAGAAAAGCAGGAACCTCAGGACTGATAAGAATTCACACATTTTGGAGTAACAAGTGTTCTGGAGGCAAAGAAAGGTGGGAAAAGGCAGGAATTTCCAGCGTCCGAATGTAACCTTTTGCTCATTATGCCCTCATTACAATAAAATTAGCCTTGCAGATTAGAAATACCCATCAAGCACTAATGCCATGACACTTCTGATTCAGCCTAAATAAGGACAAAAATTCCTCCTCCTCTCCGGTAGGTGGAACTGGGATGGAAATCAGGGAATACAACCCCAAACCCCTCCCTCTCAAATGAATATTCTGCCTATTCATTTTTATACCCTATGTAACCAGCTTGTCAAAGACACTCAGGGCAGCTGCTCACCTGAGTCTGCCTGCTCCCTCATTGAGAGCATCTTATCACTTAATAAATCATCACTTTACTTTCTTGACCTCTGTGTCTCATCTCTGAATTCTTTCTGCATTG
Source organism: Camelus bactrianus (assembly GCF_048773025.1). Taxonomy (NCBI): domain Eukaryota; kingdom Metazoa; phylum Chordata; class Mammalia; order Artiodactyla; family Camelidae; genus Camelus; species Camelus bactrianus. The sequence goes on from NC_133541.1 coordinate 36,848,965, forward strand.
AGACAAGAACCTACTCTCTGGTAACAACAGGTTCTGGTTGGAGTAATTGAAGTTGGGAGGTAGGTTCACTCACCTTTCCGATGAGCTTTCAGTACTGAAGCTCCCTCATCCCAGGGCAGTTGATCACCCTATAGGGAAGATGGTGATAACTTTTACAAAGATAGGTAACAAGGATCTGAGTGTGACTGGGACAAAGATGATTACTTTTAAACATGGGTGACAGCTGCTAAGTATTGGTGACTAAGGCTGTCCTAAAGCTCACAGCTGAGGATCAGATGAGCTAAATCGCCACATTCTAAATTCCGCAAATCACAGCTGTTGGGATCATTCATCCTCGACAAGGCTTGCTAAGAGAAACTGGGAAGCAGACCCAGCACCACCTCACACCCTAATATGAGGTTGAAAGGGAGAAGGCCATTCACTCCCCAGAACAAGGGTGGGTGGGTCTGGCTACCTCACACCCTCAAAGCCAAGGGAGGGAGCAGACAAGAGAACTGCTCACAGGTGTGTGGGTCTCTGACGTGCCAGTTCCTGTCTGGACAGTTATGGGGCACTGGGCTCAGTGTCCAGCCCCCCTGCTACCAGGGCAGCAGAAAAGGACACTGGGAAGACATGGTACCATGGGGGACAGCCAAATGGAGCAGGGTCAAGACTGTCCCACTTAACACCCAAGAGGTTTGGAACATGGATCCCACATGTGCCTGAAGACACAGAAGCTGGCTGTGGTGAGTAGATCATATTGGGAAGTTTGGTTTTTTCTGGGGAAGCCACAGCACTGGGCAGAGGAATGGGAGAGACACATGGCTGCCAGCTCAGGGGCTGGGCCTGAAGTTGAGAACAATGTTCTCTCAGGAGGGAGCCTGAACACTTAGAGTTGCTACTTGGGAACAAACCCATTGTCAGACAACGTTGTCAGCCTCCATCACCCACACTGAGCACCAGGACAACAAGCTGGGCCCCCCAAGGGCTGTTGGGATCATTCATCCTCGACAAGGCTTGCTAAGAGAAACTGGGAAGCAGACCCAGCACCACCTCACACCCTAATACGAGGTTGAAAGGGAGAAGGCCATTCACTTCCCAGAACAAGGGTGGGTGGGTCTGGCTGCCTCTCACCCTCAAAGCCGAGGAAGGGAGCTGACAAGAGAACTGCTCACAGGTGTGTGGGTCTCTGACGTGCCAGTCCCTGTCTGGACAGTTAGGGGGCACTGAGCTGTGGCCAGCCCCCGTGCTACCAGGGTCTCCCCCTTCCTTACCCCTCGGTCCTGACCATTACCAGCCAGGGTGTGATGGGAAGACAGGCGAGCGTGGACCAGACCACACCCACACCCTTATTCCTCAACAGGGCTCAGGAGAGGAGGTGGGAGAGGAGGGAGACATTAATTGGAATGAAACTAGAGCTTTGAAACAAACTCACTGAATTTTGGGGATAGGAAGTCATTGTTTTAAAGCTGGAAGTAACCATAGTAATAACTGAGAGGACCCAAAAGTCAGAGCATTGGGCTGAAGTCATGCAGGAAATCTTCTTTCCATGGAGAAGGGGATTTTGACACAGTAGTTACTGCCGGGTGGCGAGCCGCCCTGTGGAGGGGCCCTGGGATGGAGGCTTCTGCCCACAGTGAAGTGGGCCCTCTAGGCCCTTCAGAGGACTGCGGCCCTCGTGGGGGGCTTGACTGTGACCTTGTGGGAAATCCTGAGACAGAACCTGAGGCCCTCCTGCACTCCTGACCCCCAGAAATGTGAGATAGTAAGGGTTTTAAGTTGCTAGCTTTGGGGTTGTTACGTGGACATAGGTAAGGAATAAGAGTTGTGCTAAGTTGGGCCCAGGGGGCCAGGCCCTTACATCTGACTCACCGGCCAGTCACGGGCGCGGGCCGCTCACCGGAGGCACAACTTCAGGTGAGGCCTTTCTCTCCAGCCGCGGCGCCCCGAGGAGGGAGGTCAGCTGAAGGCTGCTTTCCGACAATATTCTCACCAGCTGGGTGATTCAGTCCTTGATTCCTCAGGAGTTATCCGGATCGCTCATCACAGCATTCACCACCACGTGCTGAGTTTGCGGCTTCTCTGGGCCTCCAGAAAGAAGCTTCTGGAATACAAACAATGGCACTGACAAGCTAGGAATCAGAGATTGAGAGTCTCCCCCATGCATTCTATTCTCTCCTCGTTACCACGGCTCTCCTTTTAAATGTTCGGGTTTCATTCTCGACCTCCTCTCCATCTCTGAGTAGAAAGACCAGGGTCCATAAGGCAAGAAAGAGGAGAGAGACAGGGAGAAGGTGGTGGCCGCTGAATGTTATGGTTGGAGTGTCAGGAGAAAACAGATGGCAGACTCAAGAGGAGACACAGCAAACAATTTGAGGAAGGGACTCTTGACAGAATCGTGGTCTGGATGAGGGGCACCGGCAGGGACTATGAGGTACCACTGGCCACCAGGCTAGCAGGGGTGAGGTCAGGGAGGGCGTGCCAGCACTTGGAGAGGGGAGCTTCGTGGTGAGAGCCTCCATCAGGAGCCGAGGGACACAACGATCTGAGGATGCTCAGCAGGACCAAGGGAACGCACTCTGGCTTCACTCTCTTCCTGCCAGCTGGGGTTCTGACAAACCCGCCTGGGGGCCAGATGGCCCAGGATTCCGCTGGTGCCAACCATACAAGTCAGCTCCCTGCAGCCCCCAGGGGCACAACAGAGGAGGGCAGACAGTGGCTCTGCAAGGGCAGAGTTAAAGGTGCTCAGAGACAAGAATTAGATGTGTTCATGACCATCTATCTCTTAGAAGTGATTTAAAATAACTGCAAGTGTTCGGGTTCATTTAAGTTTTAAGGATTCTCTCAGAGAGAGAAACTACCACTCTCTTCCCCCATAGCGTCCCTGCTACCACTGACAGATCTTAGATAAAGAGACCACCGGCCTGCTTCCTGGAGTTTTACTTTCCTAGGAAATCATACTCAGCTCTGTGTCTTGACTGCAGTATTGGACTAGAGTCCGGCAAGATGTTGCCCCTGGAGGTAAACAAGAAAAGGGCAGAGAGAACTTTCTTTTACAGCTGCATGTGAATCTGCAATCATTTCAAAATTAAAAAGAGTTTAAAATGATATTCACTTATTCATATTCCACTTATTCCACTTACAATAATTGATCTTGAAGCTTCAAAAGTGATGTAGAATTCCCCAGGAATTGGTGAGCTGGTTTGTTTTCTCAACTCATCAGAATGAAAAATTCGAGTCACCTGATCGGCTGAGATTTGGTTCTTGCTTCTGTCAAACACAGCTGTTGTTGCCTTGGCTAAGAAAGACTGAATCTCAGGCCCTGGAGAGAGGCCTGAGGCCATGGAATGCCAGTGACCAAAATAGACTATAATTGGGTCTATCTCTCATGCACGCTTGGGTTTGTTTCTTGCACAGAGATTGTGATGGAACAGCTCTGCCCACAGGCTGTGCTCCTGCAAACAGATCTTTAAATTCTCAGATGCTTTATCTGTGAGTCTGTGTGTGTGCTGTTTTTGTTTTTTAGATTGCCAGAGGGGAAGGGGGTTATAAAATAAATAATCCACAGGGATATAATATACAGCAGAAGGAATATGGTCAATAACACCATAATAACTTTGTGTGGAGACAGAGGGTTATTAGACTTCTGGTGATTGTTTTGTAATTTATGCAAATGTCAAATCACTATGTAGTACACCTGAAAGTAACAATATTGTATGTCAACAATTTCTTTTTTTCAGTTCTTTTCATAGTAGCATTAAAAATTTTTTTTTATTGAAGTGTAGTTGATTTATAATGGTAGTTTCAGGTGTACAGCAAAGAATTATATTTTAATAATAAAAAAATTCTTAGATGCTATTGCTCTTTCAGAGGCTCTCAGTTAATGGAATTAACTAGCTTATTTATCTTTAGAATAATGTAGTAACTTAAAAAAACAGAGCTACCTTAACAAGCTCATTTGGGAACAACAGCTGCTCTAAGATTACTCCAAGAAGAGAAAGGGGAATTAAAAACTTGATCCTATTTGAAGACATTCTAGGTTGAAAGTGCCTGATGTCTAACTTGGTTGAAATGAGTGTTTGGAATAAGTATGGATTATATTAAGTGTCCATATACTTTTTCTTTCTTCAGATATTTTAGCTCTATGACGTTACATTTCACAGACTTACTAAGGAAATGGCTTGGCAGCCTAAGATTACAGAACAAAAATGATCACTCTTGGTCCTGTATACAACTTTCCTCCCTGACAGCATGTGTTCTTTATTTCTATCCTTGAAGAGGAAGGTTTAAGTTTTATCTCCGAGTAGGATGTGTTTCATACAGGATGACTCGGGGTGTCTTTTTCTATATAGAATTGGTAAGGTCAGGACTGAAATTTTATTTTCCATCTCCTCATGTGAAAATAATATAAGCACCTTACGAAACAGCACCTAGACAGGGAAATGCATGGGCATGATGATCATTCTAAGCTCATTAAGATCTTTGGGAACAGGTTTAGGTTCAGGACAACATTGGGAATGTTTTTTGTGAACACTGACGGTCTGAAGTGCACGTCTGATCAATTCCGAGGGAGTCGTTATTCAGCATGTGGGATAAACAGCACGCATATCATTGCCAAATGCAGCCATGTTAAAAAATGGGGAGTCATTATAGCACCACTTCACAACAGAAATTGTACTGTCAAGACCCATAGACGCTACAACTAAAAATGGTGCCTTTTCTAGGCCTTTACACTTCTATCTTGATCACCCAAAAGAGAGTAGCTGATGAAGGTCAGCCGGAGGTCAGGTCTAAGGCAGAAACACAATTTCTTTATGGAGTAAACTGTCTTGTTTCATGTGGCTCCTTAAATGATCCCACTAATTACATTCAAGCAAACAGGGTGGGGACAAATTAGATGATGTGGAATTTAAAACAAGGGTCTAGTACATCTAGACAGCTGTTTTGCTAGACTCTGTTTAGTTATAAATTACTTTTAGAGTTGCTGCTATCATTTATCTTTAACTCCTAATAACATACCATCATCCACGTGAACTGCCAAACGTCCTACCACCAGGTGGAAGAAACCCCCTGGGCCTCTTCCTAGCTCAGGAAATCAGTCCATGGCATCATGGAAAGTCTTTTTTATTCAATCCTGATCTGGGTTCACAACCTAAGTTAAGTGGTTGTTGTGCAGTTGTGTGACCTTAGGGACATTATCTGACTTTCCTAAGCTTGGAATTCCTCATCTGTAAAATGAGGGTAATGATACGGGATTCAGAGGTCATGTATGTAAAGCATCTCACACTTTTGTGTTAGGCCCGCAGTGGGCCCCAAATCAATGGTGGTCTCCACCAAATAACGCATACCAGTGGGTTTGACTTGAAATTTATTTCTACTTTAGATGATTTCATGATAATAAATCTGAGGCAGAATGTTAACAGTCTTTTATGTCTCCTCTCTCTGTGAGAAACAGAGGAAACGAAGCAGAGCACTTAGGGCCTGTTTTTCCACAGATAAAAGACTAGATAGTGCCCTCTAGTGGTAAACAGACAAAAGATGTGAAGGATATTTATTTTTTACTTTAGGATTCAGACTGAAATCACACAAACAGGTACAATGTAAAGTCATGGGGTCAAATACAATATTTGGACAGGATTTTCACACCACTTTTTAAAACAATGAAATAAAGGAAAACTTCCTTATCCACTGTAAAACAAATTGCAGTTTAATCGTATGAGCAACAAGAGAATCTGAGCCATAGATTTCTTTTTCAATCAGATGTGACTACTTTGATTCATTTCTGCGCTTGTGACTAAGCATTACCTAAAGAAATGATTTCAGCAGGATGAATTAACAGACTTCTTTCCAAGCTCATGTAGTAGTACATAACTGATTGTTTCACAGGAGTTCTGATAGACTTTGGCAGTTTAGAAAAAAGGAAATGTGTTGTAGAATCTTCTCCAACGATTGTCTCTGAACATTAGTTGTTACAGAACTTCCCTTAACTGGATACTAACGAAGCTGTTTCCGTCCAGCTCCTGAACTCTCACAGTCTCCATTTCTACCAACACCGTTGCCCTTGAAATTCAATTAGGCCAGTATCAGATCGTGGTTAAGAGCATGAACTCTGACGCCAGACTGGGTTTACCACTTACTGACTGTGTGAGCTCTGTGCCTCAGTGTTCTCATCGCGAAAACATCAGTGTTAGTACCAGCTGCTTCACAGGGCTGTTATCAGGACTGATTAGGCTCACATCTGGAAAGTGACTAGACCAGATCCTGGAATTATTACTATCACACAGCTGTTACGCGCCCATCCTTCTCAGTATTACAGAGCAAGCGTCACAAGCTGAAGATGTGGGCCCTGCCCTCAAAGAGTCTGCGGTTGACATGGGAAGATCTTGCTAGAAGGGCAGGCCTTTCCCCACTTCTTGGTTTGCAGGGGGAGGACTTCTCTTGAAACATATCCAAGGCTGTTCCTCTTCCTGTCCTCCCCACAAGAAGCGGAATGACTCAGTTGGAGTGGGGTGACTTTGGGGACAAGCCCATGAGGAAGAGGTGCATTTTCCTAATGCAGGAAAAGGCTGATTTGACCCTCAGTCTATAGTACATCCTCCAGTTTGGCTCAGTCAACAATAAAGGTCATAACTGGACTCTGCCAGTCAACTGTTTGGTCTAGGTCTCCATTTGTTCAGAACTCAGTCTGAGAACTAAAGAGCTATTTATTGAGGGGAACCTTGGAGACCCCAACAGAACATACTGACCCTTAAGAACAATTTAGTGCTACCCTGTGTGGTCTGGACTTAGCATACAAATATGTCCAACAAAGAGAGTTTGATATAGGCTGAAGCAACAGAGAAGAGTCCATGGAAGTGGGACTTAGGCTGGCTCTTAAAGAATGGTATAGAATTTGGCTGGGAGGAGGAGGAAAAAGAATCCTCTTGCAGAGCCATTTTTTCCTTAAACTTGCAGCAATGTGTACTTCGGTGCAACTGGAATGAAATATAAAATGTTGGTTAAAATTAGAAAGTTATTTCCGATTTGATGACTCCTTAGTGCCAAGCTGTGGCAGAGAAATAGGTGACATAGTTCCTTGCTGCCCGATTTTCCAGTCACATGTGACCCAGCTGCCAGCAAAGTGCTAAGTACTTTACACATACTGAGTCACTTACTCCTCACAGAGACTCTATGACTTATATATTATTTCCCCCATTTTACAGCTGAGGATACCAGAGCATAGAGAGTGGTAATTTGTTCAGTATCAGTAAGAGATAGAGCTTGGGTTTGAATGTTGGCAGTCTGACCCCAGACTCCATTCCCTCACATCATTCTGCTTCGTGATTTCTCGGTCCAAGACAGGGGGCTGGGGTGACCCTTCCTTGTAAAGGGGCTCCATAAAGAGACCAGCCTGATCAGAGTGAAGGTTTGAACTTTGGAGGCTGCAACTGGAGGCCGAGAGGTAGGTGTGGCTGGTCAATGGAGGGGTTGAAAAGCCAGGCACAGGAGTTTGTATGAGGAGATACAAAGGGAAGATTAATCCTATCATGTTCCTGCTCAAGAACAATTCTATATTGCTCATCATATTAGTTCCAAAGACGACATCAAGGGTTTCAGTTTGGTAGAATGGACATGACGTGACTATGAGGATACGGCCGAGCAAAAACTGAACTGCTCCACTGTGAACTGGCTGGGCCACTGATGGGCAAGACCTTTGAAATGGGCCCTCATTCATCCCTGCCTTCCAAGTGTCCAACTAGAAGACAAGCAAAGCTGGAAGGGTGAGTTTGAGATTATATATATATAATATATACAAAATATATATATTTAGGAGCTGAAACCCTGAAATGTGAAGCTTGTGTCACTATTACATCAGGTCAGGAAAGGAACACCTGGTTCACATCCTGCTCCTTCTTGTTGCACCCTCCCATGGCACAGGGTACCTTTTAGGTTGGCTAAGGTCCTGGTGGTGCACTTTTGAGAAGTTTGGCCATAAAAAGAAATCAGGAAAGGGTAGCAGAATTTTCAAAGGTCTTTAAAGATAAGAGAACTTAACAAATGCCCAGCTCATGGTATCACATGTGTTTAATCCTTCCTATATAAATGCCGTGATTATGTTATTAAGATATTTGTATCAGTCCACTTTCCACCAGGAAAGCAAAAAACCATCATGACTACTTGAAACAGGGGGATTTAATGCATGAAATGTGTTACGTAGGTGACAGAAAAAGCTGAAAAGGCAAAAAGGGGACAGTGGAGCAACTGAGAAATTAGCAACAGCAGAAAGCCACGTCTTTGCCAAGTCTAGAGGGTCAAAGGGAAGAGGCCAGGTAACTGGAGCTCAGGGGCCAGTTTCCCCTGCAGAACCTGGTTGTGGGGGCCTGTCAGAAAAGCTGGATGATAAAGAGGTGCAGCAGCTGCCAGAGCATCCCCAGAATAAGGGCGGGGAGAGACTCTAGCTTGTCTCTTCCTCCTAGGCTACAATCCTCCTCCAGTGCCCCTGTGGCCAAGTCCAGCTGGACATTCACTGACAGGGGAGCCTGGGAAATGCACCCAGTAGGGATCAGGCCCTAGGACACAGGGCAAAGTAGGGAACTGGCAAGATGGGGCAAACCTGTCCCAGACAGCTGGCCCATTGTGGGGATGGCTCCTTGCTTGTAGAGAGGAGTCAAGGGCCACCTGATAGTGAATGCACTTCTACCAGAAACCAATTAAACTCCTTCTTCAGCCTCATAACTGAAGAATGGAGGTGCCCAGCAGTGGCTCTCGCGTGGCAGCCCACACAGCTTCTTCTACATGGAGGGAGGCCGGCTGAAAGGCAGAGGGTGAAGGGCCAGGTGGAGAAGCCCACAAGCCCCTCCCACCCCTCTAGAAGCTGAGAGAAACCCACTCTGGCCCACGACGATGGGGAGCAGAGAGGGAAGGGACAAGGCTGGGCATGCTGGAGGCAGAGGGTTGGGGTGAGAATAGATGCCCCTCCCTTGTGAGCCAGACGGTTTGTATGTTTCATACACTTTTCTCTTCTGTTTTCTCTCAGTGTTTTGGTAAATCATGAAAGACGTGTGAAACCCCTACACATGGCACTGGTGTTAAGGAGACGGGTGGGGTGGGTGGACTTTTGTCCAGGCTCGTGCCATAGCCATAGAGTGGCAGTGGGTCCCTGAGGCTGGGGGGGAAGGGGGGACCACTGACACGACAGTAGCCCTAGGGGGAATGAAACCCAGAATAGAAGCTCCAGGGAGAGGGAGGCAGATGACTATACAACCCTGACAGTAAGCTCAGTGACTGGGAGTTTCTACAGCTCATAGTCACGGAGCACAGTCGAATGCCATGCACTCTTCTAACACTGCCTGTATCCATTAATTTAACCCTAATAACAACCCTATGAGGTAGGTACAGATTCTAGATGTCAAAATCAAGGCTTAAAGGCTGAGTGACTTGCCCTGGGTAAATTGTGGAGCCAGGACTCGAATCCAGGCAGGCTGTTTCCAGAGCCTGCATGTTAAACCACTACAAAGAAACCTGAGCACCTTGAAAAACAGAAGAGAAGACGTCTGCAGGGAAAGAGAGAAGATTCTGGAAAAGGCAAAATGAGGGAGGGAGATAGAAGAAGAAGATGGGAAGGGCTGGAGAGAAGAGGACAAGTGACTGGTTCTGTGAGAGAGTTTATGCCACATTCAAGGTTATATCAGCCAAGCTCAAACATGTCTGCGGGAGTCACTGCTGTCCAGTCTCTGTCTGATGACTCCAACAGCTGGGTTCCCTGTGGATCTGTTGTTTCTGCTGGTTCTTATTCACTGCCTTGTCTCATCATATTTCTGGCAGTCATTGAGATTTGGGGTTGTATTTGAAAAATAATTTATAGAAATATTTTGAAGCCTAGTCTTGTGTTAGTCATCCACAAAAAAGACTTTTTGTTTCTTCGGGGTGCTGACGATCCCAGACTAGCGTAATTCACATTCAAGGCCTGAGGTTTTCTGAACCACAAGATGACGATCAAACAAGCCTGGTATGAGCTGGTTTATTTCTGATTTACGCTTTCTCCTGTGGTTGTGGGAGAAGCCTTTTTGGGTCTTAGGCCAAAGCAAAGAATTAATTACCATGGGAAAAGAGTTAGAAAAATAATGAGAAAGCAATGAATGGACTGCTATATATTTATCATGAGCTGGTTCCACATTTACTATCAGCCCTCTGCTTTCTTTGCTTCTTTTGGCTCTTGTGAGTCTGGGCTGTGGATGGAGGCAGATGGCATGGTGAACGGTCTGGATGGGGCACCTCATCTCTCAGTTATCCAGTGAGAGAAGCACAGACATGGTTAAGTGGAAATTCGATGCTGAGCTTTTGGAAGACCCCAAACTATCTAACCTTACTCACTATGTTTCAGAGTGCCAAAATTAGTCATGAGGGTGCCATGACCTGGGACATCCTTTCACAGCATGAAGGGACAATGAGGGTTGGGGGAGGAGGTCAGGGGGTCCCTACTTAAGCACCAAAGGGCCAACACCAGTGGACTCCCTGACCTTGATTTTCCTGCCAATGCATCCCTTGGCTGCTAAGGAGGCTCCCAGGAGCTCTTAAGAGCAAACTGAGTGCCAGGACTCAAAACTGGCAGTGGTGGGGAGGGTCGGGATGTGGGATTTGATTTTAGCCTATTTTTAAGCTGATAAGTTAGCCCGTTACTATTCCATGAATGCCGCCAGAAGACATCGGCTTGTGCTTCAGAGAGAAGGGACCGTAATATTCATGGCGCAGCAGGACCACCACCACTTTCACATGGATTCCTCTTGCCACACCCCTCTGGCCAGTCCCCTGGGGGTAACAGAGGGGCCTGAGATGGCCACCTGCACGTACGCTACAGGAAAGGACACTGAGTCTGGGGAATCCACTGTTTTACAGCCAACAGTAGACAGCCTCCCCTTTATGCCATGGGAGACATCATCTCATTCCTCAAGGTTGCCCTCAGCAAACGCAACCCTGAAACACGACTGAGGTAAAGTGGGGCCGGGGCCCCGCTTTCTCACACACCCAGCAAGGATGCAGAGGGATGTTCAGGATTACCTTTCCCAACAGAGATGGTATAGGACGACAACTTAAAATGTGCAGAATCTTAAAAAAGTATTATTTTCTACTTGTATTCTCTAAAACTGGGAGGTCAAAGCCCCAATTGTTAGGGTTCTGCTGCTTATGTGATCCCAGTCTGTCCAGCTAGCAGGGCCTCCTCCACTCTTCTCTCCTGAAGTTTGCAGCCTTGTTTTAACCAGCTGCACTTGTTTTCAGTTATGTTCTTTCACGTGCTCTGCTTATTTTGAAAGCAGCGTGCACAGTGGAACGACTGCTGATCTTGGCATTAAGAAAGCTGGGTTTAGGTCCAAGTTCCACCATTTGCCAAACACAAGAGCAAGATGCCCATCAAGCAATTCAAGGTTGAGGTGAGATAGTACCTTTCCTTTCTGTAGTGCAGGACATCTCAAGATGATCATTTTGAAAGTCAAACTTCTCTTCCTCACAAAACGTGCTCCTCTGCATTCTTTATCTCAGGTAAGGACACCACCTAACCATCCAGATTCTCCTCCTTCCTCATGCCTCTGCCTTGTCAGGTTACCTTCTAAATGGTATTGATATTATCACCCTCTTTTTGCTTTCCTTGCTGACATTGTTCACCTTTCTCACATTCACCTGGAACCATGTAATAGTTCCGGAAGGAGCTTCCAGCCTCAGGCTCACCACCTTCAACAGAGCCAACTTACTCCTGTGGGATCTTTCCACTCCCCTCATTTCACAAGCCTCTTATCCATTCCTGTCTCCTGCAGCCTATTTTTCCCTTCAGTCCTTCTACACCTTGTATTATTATCACTTATTTCTTGTATTTCTCAGCCCCCACCGTGGTGTTTTACATCTTTGAGTCTCTGACGTTCTTCCCACCTGGAATGCCCATCCTCTCTATGACTAAGCCCTACACCTTTAAAACCTCAGGTCAATTGGCAATGACCAATGACGTGATACAAGAAAAGGAAATCAGTAGTATAAAACTGGAAATGATATTGTAATTCAGGAGAACCCAAAAGAATCAACAGAAAAATTACTATAAGCAATAAGAGAATTCAGTAAGGTAGCATGACCAAAATAGTACCCAGAAACGTCCATTGACTGGGGAATGGAATGTTTCAACACATTACAGTACACCCATATAGTGTGATGTCACGGTTCTGTAAAAAAGAATGAGGATGCTTTCTGTAGACTGACATGGAAATATTTCTAAGAGATGTTGTTTATAAAAAGTCCCAGGACAATGGATACAATATGCCACCTTTGTGTAAAGGAAGCAGAGGCATACATATATTTGTGTAAGGAAACTCTTGAATATTAACAAGAAATTATAAAAGTTTTTGCTTTTGGACAGGGATCGGGGAGAGGGTTGGAAGTAGACAGCAGACAGTACAGGGGCAAGACTCCACTGTATACTTTACGTTGTTGAGTTTTGAATCATATGAGTTTATTCAAAAGGCTTAAAACAAAAACAACATAAAAAACAAAGCCTCAGGCAGCCCCTCTGCCTCTCTGTGTCTCCTTCATGTGAGAGGAAGTCCAGAGTGGCAGCTGGAAACAGAGGTGTGGCACCCTGCAGCCCCTGGTTTAACCCCAGGACTCCACTTACCAGCTTTTTGACCCTAAGAAGGTCATGTATTCTCTGAGTCTCCATTTCCTCCTTTATCATTTGGGAATAACAATCCTCAAAACAACCCTTTTAGATGAATATTAAGTATGATGTTTGTCATGTAATTAACACAGTGCTTTATAGAAAATCAGCACCTGGTATTTTTTATATATATACATATTTATACATATATACACACACACACACAGCTGACCCTTGAGTAATGCATGGGCTGGGGTGCTGAAATCCCATGCAGTCAGAAATCCAAGTACTGCTATCTCCGACTCAAAAACAGAGGACTTGATAAGTGATTCACCCAACAGCAGGAAGTTGAGACAGGTGGCTTAGAATCAGAACTCAAACCCTAGTTCTTTTGATTCCAGATGCTGTGATCTCTAATTGAAAACGAAGTTTTCCCCACACTTAATTTCACGTTAATTTAAATATCTGTAAAATGAAAATACAGGTCCTAGATTAACTGAAAATATGTGTATAAATGGGTTCAAACCTGTGTTGTTTAAGAGTCAACTGTATGTATATGTACACACACACACACACACACACACACATACACACAGAGGAACAGGTACATACACTTTCCAGGAGAAGCACAGTTCATGCTACACAGCATCACTTCACAGGGCTCAGACGTTGTTTCTTCAGCCAGGATTCAGGCAGGTAAGATATAATTTGGGACTTTCAAAATGGGTGCTGCAAACTGGAAACCTACGGAGCAAATGTTACCTTTAGAAACATATTACTAGACTCACGTAACATTTTCAAAATGAGGACATTTTATACACAAATCAGAATTTCTGGCTTCTTAGAAAAATCAAGGCATATGGCAACACAGGACCCATATCCCGGCCTGTCCCCAAAGGGAAGGACTGTGTCAGTATCCCCCTGAGGGGAGGCTCTCCCTTGTTTACTGTAGGCCCCCAACTTCCTACCACTCACCACTCTCCAACCCCCCCAACTCATTTACATTTCATATTTAAATAACAGGTCTGCTCTGTACCCACCTCACTAAGATTAACTAAGATCAGCACATAGTTCTAAAACCTAACATGGTTTTGTGAATGGCAGTACTCTCCCGGAATGCTATGCTGATTAAGTTCTCAGGGTGATAAATGCTCCGTCTGCTGTGTACATATTCATTTCTCTTCCAAGTCATTTCCTCGTCTTAGAGACATTCGTTAATGTGTTTTGATAGGTGTCTTGGAGGAGTTGTGAAGATATTGTCAAAACTGATTTTTAGTAAAATTTCACTTAGATTCTGTTTGGCTGTTTATTTTTTTAGGTATGCTTGTTGGTTTACTTCTTTGAATTTTAGATTCTCCTGAAATTGCTGACCTCCAGGAAAAGGTGAATGAATGCAGTTCCAAAAATGGTGATGAGATAAAGGCTTCATTAGAATGACTCAGCAAGCCAGGTGGACATGGCTGCTCCTGGGAGAGCCACCACCGTCAGCCATGAGGGACCCAGGCTTCTCTCGACAGGACGCTTTTTTCTTTTTTCTTTTCCTTTTCTCTTCTTGATTGCCTACATTTTAACTTTAAAAATGACTTTTTTTTTTTTCTCTGAGCTAAAGGATAAAAATGAAAGATTCTTTCTACTTCCATATCCAGGAACTGAAACTCACCATATTTATTCCAAACTTCTCCTTTGATTCTTCTCCCAAAGTTGGCTAATGTCCACTTTGAAATATGCTTATATTTCCTATAGCTACTACATATTTGTTGACTCACAACATGAAATATTTGAGTACCTCCTGTATTCCTACATTATAATAGCCACAAAGAATATAGGTATGAACTAAGGGTAATACCAGTCTGTAAGAATCATCACCTCAAATTCTTAGGATTTTCAGTCTGAAGTCTGTGCAAAGGGGGCAGACTGGTAATGAATCCATAACACAATGGGATAGATGCCACAAAACACTTATGAACAGAATGCCGTGAGAACACAAGGGAAGGAATAAATTATTCTGCCAGGTTTGCAAAGAGAAGCTTCATGGGGGGAAATTAACAGGATTTTGATGTACAGCCAACAGTTTTATCAAGCAGATTAAGAGAGGTGGGTGCTTCAGGCAGAGGAAGGAGCCTGTGTAAAAGCCCTAAGTCTTGACAGGCATATAGCCTGTTGAAGAAACAGTGGGAAAGCTAGTATGGCCAAAGTGGAAAGCAAATAATACCAGGGCATTTGCAACAGTCCATTATAGTAAGAAATGCAGCCTAAACTCAGGTGGTGGTGGAATGGATGGAGAAGGGGGGCTAACTTCAGGATACAGGTGAGAGATGCAGGAGCAGCAGGAGTAAGGGTAACTGAAGCTTCCATCTTGGGAGCATCTCTGTACTCTAACCCAGGAGGGAGAAGATCTGGGGCCAGCCAGCAGGGTTTGGATACTGTGATCCTGTTGAATGACCTCTTTGGCTAAATCCAAATGGATGTTCTTCATCTTTTGCTGATGTGACTTTTTCCCTCTCCTCTTTGAAATTTTTTTTCTCTTTTCTAAGACATCACTCTCCTGAATTTCCTCTTACCTACCCAATCTCTCCTTCTCAGGCATGCAGAAGAAAAGGAGTGTTTGAAGGACGTTATCTGTGGTTGGCCACCATTCCTATCTCTTGTCTATGCTCTCTCACTCTGGTGATTTTACATTTCACAGCTCCTCAATTACCACCTGTGAACCGGTGACTTCCAGCTCTATGTCTGCATCTTCCATCTCTCTCTGGGTTCTAGACTTTTTTGTGCAATTGACTACTGAACATTTCTACCTGGGTGTCCTGTAGGCACCTCAAACTCAATGTCCAAAAACTGCACTCTCATCTTCCCGGGTCAAACCTGCTCGATGTATGCCTCATCTCAGCAAATAACCCCTCCATCCACTTGGTTAGCCAGGCTTTTCTTGATTCTAGCTTCCATGGGACCATTTCAGTGTAATATAGTGAGCGACCCATACCGAGCAGCCATATGTTGGTACAACAAATGAACAAGGTAGTGTGGGTCCTTAGGTTTCTGATTTCTATCAATTCTCTGGAATAAAAGTCATTCTCTAGTCTGAATTAATCAAGCCAAGCACAATTTGCTTCAGAAAGGTGTCCCTAACTACCACCGCACCTCCCTCCATGGTCTGCTAAGTTCCATGATTTCCTGCATATGCCCTAACCATTGCATATAGCATATGGCTTCCATGCCAAGTTCGTTCACCAGCTCCATGAAGGGTGAAGAAGGTATCTTCTTTATATCCTGGTTCTTACTTGTTTAATGGAAGGAAGGAAGAAAGCAAGGAAGGACAAACTGACAGATATTCTGTGGGAGATGTCCAGAAGGTATTTGGAAATGAGTGTGGGGTTTGGAAGAAGTCTATGGCAGAGAGAGATCTGAATTATTCATGGTGATGACGCCACTGGGATGATTGCTTTTGCCCTGGAAGATGTGTGAGGGATAAACTCTTCTACGTCTATAGACGTTCAGATGGAAGGTGATCTTGGGTATAAGGTACTTAAAAGTAATAAGGATGGTGGGGAATGCACAAGAATGTCCCCATCTAAATGGAAAGAGCTAATAATTGCTATGCAGAAGTGCCAGTTCAGTGTAGCCAGATTTTCAGATTTTTTTTTCCAAAAGAAGTAAAAAAATCTCCTACATTTTAAATGCTGGTCAAACTAAACATTAGACCAGATTCAGGCCTTGGCTTGACAATTTGTGACTTCTGGTACAAAATATTGACTTCCAAACTATTAAGTTGTATATATTGACGCTTAGAAGTAAACCAGAGGCCATGATTCAAAAGGGGACAGTAAAAAAGCAATGGGGAAACATGTCTTTAAGAACACACCCATCAATCAATAACTGAGTTCACTTAGGAAACACATGTTTGAGGAAAGTGGAAAATTTATAAAGGGAGCTGGCAGGTAATGATTATTGAATCAGGCCCTTGGTTTGATTTTGGAGTAGGAATGAGCTGTGTGTGAAAGGGGTCCAGTGCTGAAAAATGAGGAATTTGATCAATAGTAGTGTATAAATTTTTAGGTCCTTGTGGTGTATTCTCAGCTATAAATACCACTGCAGAAGTGAATATTGTAGAATCCAAATATGAAAATGTGTCCAAGTCAATGAGCTCTCTACTCATTTCAGGGATGAACTACACAATTTGGGAAATTGATTTTAATTAAAAACTGGCTGTTTTAAATTATATTAAAATTATTTTTACACTTTGAGCATTATAAAATACCACATGAACTTACCACTTCATTAAATCTCATTATAATCACATAAAATGAGTTACTTTTATTCCCATTTTGAAGACTAAGAAACTAATGTTCAGAAAGATTCATTTGTTCATTTATTCATTCAATCATTCGACAAATTTATTTAATATGCTGGGCATACAGTAGTGAAGAAAGCAGACAAAACTTCCTGCTTATACTCCTGGTGAAACCAACTAGGTGCAGAGACATCCTTTTTTTCAGACACAGAGCTGTCCCTGAATCCAGGCCTACTATTAAATCTCAGCTACAAAGCTTCTAGTAAGTGGTCAACACTCTTTAATGATAGCAATTCTGAGGAGCCAGCAGAGGGCAGACCTACGAAGCAGACAATGGAAGTTCCAAGTACAGCTGAGTAGCCATTGTTCCTCTTCCCAGCCACGGGACCTCAGCAGAGAATCCTCTCTGCAGTTGGGTTTCCTGACCTGTGACAGTGGAGATATTTGCTCTGTCTATGGAAGGGCTGCTATGAAGATACAGTAGGAAATAAAATTTTAAAGGATAGAAGTGCTTATGAAATCCTATGTATATATTTGTGTGATGCTTGATACATTAAACAAAGAGCTTTCAAGTAAATCATGAATATACTGTTATTTACAATATTATACAAGTAGCCAAAAACAAATGTAAATCAGCCAGCTGTGTAACCTCCAGCAATCTCAGAAAATGTGGCGTGATGTTCTGGGTGGCTGAGTTAGCTTTAAGGTTGTTGATTTTAAGAGAAGTGTCACTTATCTGTCCTTAGAAACATTTAGTTACAGCCGTCGGCAGAGGCAAACAGACCCAGACTCAGGAAGAGCTACGGAGAAGAGCTGACCTCCAGGGAGATAGGAAGTGGGCATCCTTTCATTCATGCATTGAGCAGATATTTGTGGGTTGCCTGCCATGTCTGTTTTGTTAATTGCTGTATTCTCAGTCCCTGAAACAAACTTGCTGCCCCGAAAAATTGACATCCTAATAGGGAGAGACAATGAATATATAGACGTGTATATATTAGGCAGTAAGTGTATGAAGAAAAGTAGCACTGGATGATGGAAGGGAGATGGGAGAAAAGGAGATGGTATTTGTCAGGATAATTAAAGTCAGCTGCCTCAACAAATGAACCATGCAATCTCACTGGCTTATCCAACAAAGATTTCTTCTTTCACAAAATCCAGATGGGGTCGGGGACTCAGGGATGCGTTCTCCCTCCATCTTACTTCCAGGGTCTCCAAGGCAGGAGGAGAAAGGAGGGATGTGGAAGCCACAATGATTCTGGAATGAAGTGAAGGTGCAGCATGGACGATCTCTGCAGGAAAAGGATTCCAGACAGAGAAAACAGCAGAGACAAAAACCAGAGGCTAGTTCTGGTTTCTGGTCTACCACACAGGAGCTTGGAAGTCAACACTCTATTCTGACAGCAAGTAAAAAGCTGAATAAAGTGGAAAATCAACAACTCTTCTTAGATCTGAAAGAGAGGCAAGGTCACAGGGCAAGCCCCCCAAAGTGTAGAGACTCACAGGAGATTACAGAGAATCACAACTCTCCTGAGTAGAAACCTCTGCCAGAGACAGTGCAGGGTGCGAAAACCTGAACCGCATGTAACTCATGAAAGGCTGGAGGCTCAGTGTGGATGATGCCGAGAGTTAAAAATTCCAGGGAGACCCAGTCATTAGGGGGTCCCACACCTCTGTGAGTTTTACCTATTGCATTTCTCCCAGGTTCTCACAGTGAACATTGGAGAAATATTCTGGCAGGGGAAAAGGAACCATTTTGAAACATGTCAGAGAAGTCTGTTCTTAACAAGGCCTGCCCTCAGGAGAAACTATTTAACCTGAGCCTAACTTGCTTGGACTTGTACAGAGTCCAGCTGACCTGGGGGAAGGGGAATACCCAAGCCCAGCCCCCTCTAGCTGTCCAGTCCCACCTAAGAGAAGCACATGTAAAGTTTACAATCCATGGGACAAGTTCACTTAAAGACTGAGATATAATCGTAGGACTATAAAATGTTTCCCAGCCCCTGCACCTCCCCATACATGACTAAAGGCCTAATTCCAGCAGTTCCTCTTACCCAGTCCATCATAGCTGGAAACTATGATAAGGCACACTAAAAGGCAAAAAACATAGTTGGAAGAGAGAACAAACATCAGAACCACATTCATACATGGCCAGGATGTTGAAATGATCAGATCAGGAATTTAAAACAACTATGATTAATATGCTAAGGGCTCTAAGGGATGAAAGAAACAGCATGCAAGAACAGACGGGCAGCGTATGCAGAAAGGTGGAAATTCTAAGAAAGAACTAAAAGAAATTCTAGAAATCAAAAAGACTAACAGAAATGAAGAGTGCCTTTGATGGACTTACGGTAGCTTGCACATGACTGAGGAAAGAATCTTTGAACTTAAAGATATCTCAGTAGAAAATGCCAAAACTGAAAAGCAAACAGGAAAAAGAAAAAAAAGACTGGGAAAAAAAAAAAAAAAAACCAAACAAAATATTCCAGAATTGTGAGACAACTACAAAGGTATCACATACATTTAATAGGAATATGAAAAGGAAAACAGAGAAGGCAACAGGAGAAATATTTGAAACAGTAATGACTGAACATTTCCTTAAATTAATGTCAGATAACAAACCACAGATCCAGGAAGTTCAGAGGACATCAAGCAGGATGAATGCCAAAAAAACTATACCCAGGAATAACTTTTGAAAAACTACAGAAAATCAGACATAAAGAACAAATTCTGAAAAAAGCCAGAAGAAGAAAATAACTTACCTGTAGGGGAGCAATGATAAGAATTATACCTCACTTCTCAGAAACAAGGCAAGCAAGAAGACAGTGAAGTCAAAATATTTCAAAAAGAGTTGAGAGAAAAAAACACCAACCGAAAATTTTGTACCCTGAAAAATAAAGACTTTCTCAGACAAATAAAAATGGGGAGAATTTGTTGCCACTTGCCTTGCAAGAAATGTTAAATTCTTTAGAGAGAAGAAAAATGACCCAAGTCAGAAATTAAGAAGTATATAAAGAAAGGAAGAGCACTGAAGAAGGAACAAGTGAAGGTAAGATTAAAAGTTTTATTTTTCTTATTTTTAATTGATCTAACAGTTTGTTCAAAATAATAACAGCAGCATTCTCAACAATGTAAGTTCACATATGTATATATATTCATACATACATATATGTGCTTGTGTATGCTGAGATATATATATATATTCACACTTATGTATGCTGATATATGTGAAATGGATGACAGCAATGACACAAGGGACAGGAAGGAGGGAGAAATTAGTGTTATTTTGTTATTATAAGGTACTCACAGTACCTGTGAAACAATATAATGTTATTTGAAAGTAGACTTAACTAATTATAAATGAATATTGCAAACTCTAAGGCAACCACCACAAGACAAGTATAATTAATATGCTAAGAAGTGAGAGAAAGTGGAATCATAAAACAATCAATTAAAACCACAAAAGGCAGAAAAATTGTGGAAGACAAAATTGGAGACAAAGAGCAGGGGCAATAAATAGAAAACAGTAACAAATATGGTTGATACCATAATCCAACTCTATCAATAATCCCTTTGAATGTCAATGGTCTAAACATATCAGTTAAAAGAGATTGTCAGAGTGGATCAAAAAACAAGACCCAACTATATGTTGCCTACAAGAAATTCACTTGAAATATAAAGACATATAGATTAAAAGTTGATAGATGGAGAATGATATACTATGCTTACACTAATCAAAAGAAAGTAGGAGTAGCCATATTAATTTCAAACAGAGCAGATTTCAGAGTAAGGAAAGTTATCAGGGATAAAGAAGGATATTAGAAAGAGAACCCTTGTGCACTGTTGGTGGGATTGCGAATTGGTGCAGCCACTATGGAAAACAGTTCAGAGTGTCCTCAAAAAATTAAAACTAGAACTACCATATGATCCATCAGTTTCACTACTGGAAATATATTCAAAGGTAGGTAATGAAAACACTAACTTGAAAACATATCTGCACCTCCATGTTCACAGCATCACTGTTTATAATTGCCACTACATGGAAACAACCTAAGTGTCCACTGACAGATGCATACTTAAAGAAGCTGTGGTGTATATACATATATTCATTATATATATATATAAAACAGAATATTATTTAGCCATTAAAAATGAGGAAATCCTAACACTTGTGGCAACATGGATGGACCTTGAAGGCATTATGCCAAGTGAAATAAGTCAGAAAGAGAGAGATAAAAATTATATGATCTCACATATGTGGAATCTAAAAACAAAACAAAACAAAAAACCAAAAAACCCAAACTAAAACCCAAACATGGAAAGAGGATCAGATCAGACTTAAAGTTACCAGAGGCAGAGGAGAGGAGATGGGAGAATTGGAGGAAGGTGGTCAAAAGGTACAAACTTCCAGTTATAAGATAAATAAGTACTAGGGATGTAATGTACAATATGATAACTATAGCTAATATTGCTGTATGATATATAGAAAAGTTAATAAGTAAATCCTAAGAATTCCCATAACAAGGAGAAAGTGTTTCCTTTAATCTTGTTTCTTATCTTTTTATTGTATGTATGAGAAGATGGATATTAGCTGAACCTATTACGGTAATCATTTTACAATATATGTAAATCAAACCGTCATGCTGTATGCCTTAAACTTATACAGTGATGTTTATCAATTATTTCTCAATAGAGCTGGGAAAAAAGTTTTAAAAAAGACATTATGTCATGATGAAGGGGTCAATTCTCCAAGAAAACATAATAATCCTTAACATATATGTGTAAATAGCAGGGCATCAAAATACATATGGCAAAAACTGAAAGAACTACAAGGAGAAATAGATGAATTCATTATTATAGCTGGCGATTTCAAGACTTCTCTATTAGAAATGAACAGAAAGTCAATAAGGATGTAGTTGAACTCAACAAAACCATCAATTAACTGTATACTATAGATGTGTATAGACTATATCTAACAATAGAAGAATACACATTTTTCTCCAGCTCACATAAGACAAATCACCAAAATTGACCACATTCTGGATCATAAAGCCACACTTACATATAAAAGAATAGAAATCATAAAATGTCTATTCACATACCATAATGGAACTAAACTAGAAATGAGTACCAGTAAAATAGCTGGGAAAATCTCAAATATGTGGAGATTAAAAAACACACTTCTAAATAAGATATGGACCAATAAAAAAATCTCAAGAGAAATTAAATATTTTGGACGAAATGAAAATGAAAAGACAGCTTATCAAAATGTGGGATGTGGGATGCCATGAAAGCAGTGGTTAAAGTGAAGTTTATAGCAGTGAATGCCTATATTACAAAAAAAGAAAAATCTAAACTCAATTATCTAAGCTTCCATCTTAGGAAACTAGAAACAAGAGCAAATTAAATACAAAGTAAGCAGAAGAAGAGAAATAATAAAAATTAGAGCAGGAATCAGTGAAATTGAAAACAGAAAAGCAACAGAAAAAAGTCAATGAAATCTAAAGCTCATTCTTTGAAAAGATCAATAAAATCAATAAATCAGGCTATGAAAAAAAGAGGACAAATTACTAACATCAGAAATGAAAGAGGGGATATAACCATGGACATTAAAAGGATAATAAAAGTATGCTATGAACAACTCTATACCTACAAAGGTGATATTAAGTGAAGTGGACCAATTCCTTGAAAGGCACAATATGCCAGACTCAACAAGAATAAATAGACAATTTGAATAGGCGTATATCTATTAAAGAAATTGAATCAACAGTGAATAACTTTCCAAAACAAATATCATTAGGCCTGGATGGCTTCACTGGTGAATTCTACCAAGCGTTTAAGGAAGAAATTATACCACTGCCCTACAATCTCTTTCAGAAGATAGAAGCAGAGGGAATATTTCCTAACTAGTCCTGTGAAGCCAGCATTACCCTAATACCAAAACCAGACAAAGACATACCAAGAAAACACCAATATCTTTCATGAAAATAAATACAAAAGTCCTCAACAAAATATTAGCCAATCAAATGCAACAATGCATCATAAAAATCATAAAATTGTACACCACTACCACTTGGGATTACCCAGGTATGCCAGGTTGGTTCAACATTAGAAAATCAATTAGTAATCTGTCACAACAGTCTAAAGAAGAAAAACTATATAATCCTTTCACTCCACTACTTGACATTTACCCAAAGAAGCTGATAACTTATAGCCACAGAAAACCCTGTACAGGGATGTTTATAGCAGCTCTATTCATAACTGGCAAAAGCCGGAAGCAACCAAGATGTCCTTCGGTAGGTGAGTGGATAAACTGTGGCATATCCAGGCAATGAAATATTATTGAGTACTAAAAAGAAATGAGCTATCAAGCTATGAAAATACATGGCAGACACTTAAATTCATATTACTGAATGAGAGAAGCCAACCTGAAAAGGCTACATACAGACTGTATTCTTTCGACTCTATGACATCCTGGAAAAGGCAAAACTATGGAGACAGTAAAGAGATCAGTGTTTGCCAAGGGGCAGGGGGGAGGGAGGGATTAACAGGCAGAGCAGACAAGTTTATGGCAGTGAAATTACTCTGTATGATCATATAATGGTAGATACATGTCATTATACATTTGTCCAAATTCATAGAACGTGCAACACCAAGAGTGAATCCTAACATAAACTATGGACTTTGGGTGATAATGATGTGTCAGTGTAGGTTCATCAGCTGTAACAAATGTACCACTCTGGTGGGGGCTGTTGACAGTGGGGGAGGCTATGCGTGTACGGTGGGAGGAAGTATATGGAAAATCTCTGTACATTCTGCTCAGTTTTGCTATAAACCTAATACTGCTCTAAAAAAACAAAGTCTACTAAAAAAAAAAAAAAAAAAAAAAAACCCAAGGCACAAATGTGCTTGTCTTGTTCCAGAAATAGCAAAGAAACCACTGTGGTTTCTCGCTATTGGAAGAGAGGAATGGAAAGAGAGGCAGAGGCCTGGACACCTAAGGCCTCTCAGACTAAGGGGAGAAGTGAAAATACAGTTGTTTCGAGCCATTTAGTGTTCCCTAATGGCTTGTTTTCACAAAAGCATAGTGAAATAGAAATAGTTGATGGTTATAATGAGGAGTCTGTAAACTGAATTATGAATAATACACTCCATTTTCTAGAGAAATCTTGAAAAAATGTATCACTGTATTTACTTCCCTGAGTGAATAGTTATGTTTCTAATACTTGAACATATTTTCTAGATATCAAAGACTCTTAAGGAGTAGGGTCTTTCCTGCCACTAGGATGCCATAGCACCAGGCACCATGTCTCCATCCTTCATTAAGCCTGAGCACTTGCTTGTGCACTGGTGCTGCTAATAACCTACGACACCCAACAGGTCCTCAGCCACTGCTCTACAGAGCATCCCAACCTGTCTGTAAATGCCTTCCCCTCAAAATCATGGAATTTTCTCAACTGAAATAGATTTTCTGTCTCCCTATTTCAAAGCCTGAAGCATTGCGAGATTCATGCTACTTTAACTCGTGCTAGGTTAACTCTTTAACCTAAAAAGTAACTACCCGATGAACAGTATGAGTAAAACTAAATGTATTTATCTTAAATATTCTAGGTTAGATTTTCAGGAGTTAATAAGTAAAATAAATTATATTCTAGATGTTTCATAAATGTTGACTTCATGTTTCTGACCACATAAATTGGTGACACTGAAATTCAATGACCTCTGTTGCATACTGTGAGAATGGTCTTAAACCAAAATTTTCAGCTAAAAATGGTGTAATTCAGAATTTGCTTACTGAATTGAATTAACGTTCTGCATTAAGGATAAACACTGTGGGAATAATTCTGGTATACTGGGTTGGTGGTTTTGTGCAGGACGCTTAGAATACCACAGCTCTTACAATAATTGTATACTCTTCTGGCTTGTTTCCCAGATTTGCTTGAAAAGGGTCAGAGGACAGGATGAAATTAATGACATGTGAATGCTAACACCCAATTAGAGTTGTCTTCAAAGGAGTAATTAGGCTAGACTTAGTAAGAGGGGATTCTGAGAAGAAAAAGCTTTAGGCATAATATACACCAAAGGAAAAGAAGAAGTGAAACAAGGCAACTCTAGGAGATTGGAGTTGATTAATATTTCAGGAAGTGATTTTTTTTATCATCTTATCTTTAAAATAATATAAATATGGTGAGACAGAGATGAATGGAGAGGGATGGTCACCAATCTCAGACTAGGAGCAAGGGTGTGAACACTGGGACCCTTCCTGGGGCATATACCCTGGGATTGTGATTTTAGGATCCCTACTCCCTTTATGAAGGAGACGGGTTTTGCTTTCCAAAACAACAAAAACAGCACCAACAGCGGCAGTAAACACTTGAACTGTGCTCACCATGTGTATAGTGCCTGCCACCTATTAATCTGTTTCATTTCTCCATCTGTAAATAGGGTTTATATTATTATTACATCTCCACAACAACCCCTAGAGTGCAATAAGCGACTTGCTTAAGGTCATACAGGTAGGTATGATCAGAAGGCAGATTGAACCCGGAAGCCTAGCGCGGAATGCTGAGCCCTCATTCACTGCACTATATGTGTCTTAGGGAGGGGAAGGGACACACACAAAATGCTAGCTCTTTCTGCACTTATCTTAGTGTCAATTCTCCAGTGCCTCCCTTCCCACACCCTGAGCCTCTTAATTTGCCCAACACAGCACCTTCCTTACTTTGCCCTGCCATTCTCTTCCCCTTCGGACCCAAAGGCTCCAGTAGGTAGAAGATGAAAAGCAACTGCTCCGTCAGGTATAGGGCTTTCTTCTTAGCACAATCGCTAATACTCATTGAAAATCCTTGATTAGACGCACGGGTTTAGGAGTATTCACTGAACGCTCAGAGTGGGAACGTTTATCAGGAATGCAAATACTTCCTAGCATACGTTTTTTAACTTAAAAGCGTAAAAAATTCTCAGACAACTCACTTCTGAATAGGAACCTTCACCCGCAGCTCTCACCCCGGCGCCTCATTGCACGGCACTGGCCACGAGGAGGCAGTGGCGGTCATGGAGTCGCACCCAGCGACTGCGCGGGGCTCGGCCATCGCTTGCTCTCGCCTGGCGCGCCGCTCTCGGCCGTGGATTAGCGCAGCTGGGGACGTGGGAAGCCGCGGGCCCCGCCCCCAGCCGGCGGATGCGGCGGCCCAGCGCGGCAGTCGGCGCTGCAAGCGGAGCGGCGAAGAGGGTGCGACCGGCGAGCAGGGGCCCAGGAGTACTCGCCGCCTTCCGGGCTCCCCTCCGCGCTCCAGGGCGCGGGCACCACTGCGGGCCCCTCGGGCGGGCGCCGGGCTCGGGGCTCCAGGAGTCTGGGGCCGCCCGCCGGGGCGCCGGGACCATGGCTCTGCGCGCCCGGGCTCTGTACGACTTCAGATCGGAGAACCCGGGCGAGATCTCTCTGCGGGAGCACGAGGTGCTGAGCCTGTGCAGTGAGCAGGACATCGAGGGCTGGCTCGAGGGGGTCAACAGTCGCGGGGACCGCGGCCTCTTCCCGGCCTCGTACGTTCAGGTGATCCGCGCCCCCGAGCCCGGGCCGGCGGGCGACGGCGGCCCGGGAGCCTCGGGCGCTCCGGCCCGCTACGCCAACGTGCCCCCCGGAGGCTTCGAGCCCCTGCCCGCCGCGCCGCCCGCCTCCTTCAAGCCGCCGCCCGATGCCTTCCAGCCACTGCTGCAGCCGCAGCAGGCGCCGCCGCCGAGCACCTTCCATCCGCCAGGCGCGGGCTTCCCGTACGGCGGGGGCGCCCTGCAGCCGTCGCCGCAGCAGCTCTACGGCGGCGGCTACCAGGCCAGCCAGGGCAGCGACGATGACTGGGACGACGAGTGGGACGACAGCTCCACGGTGGCTGACGAGCCGGGTGCGCTGGGCAGCGGCACGTACCCGGACCTCGACGGCTCGTCGTCTGGGGGCGTCGGCGCGGCGGGCCGCTACCGCCTGTCCACACGCTCCGACCTGTCGCTAGGCTCCCGTGGCGGCTCAGTACCTCCGCAGCACCACCCGTCTGGGGCCAAGAGCTCGGCCACCGTGAGCCGTAACCTCAACCGCTTTTCCACCTTCGTCAAATCGGGCGGAGAGGCCTTCGTGCTCGGCGAGGCATCGGGCTTCGTGAAGGATGGAGACAAGCTGTGCGTGGTGCTGGGGCCCTACGGCCCTGAGTGGCAGGAGAACCCCTACCCTTTCCAGTGCACCATTGACGACCCCACCAAGCAGACCAAGTTCAAGGGCATGAAGAGCTACATTTCCTACAAGCTGGTGCCCACGCACACGCAGGTGCCGGTGCACCGGCGCTATAAACACTTCGACTGGTTGTACGCGCGCCTGGCTGAGAAGTTCCCGGTCATCTCGGTACCCCACCTGCCCGAGAAGCAGGCCACGGGCCGCTTCGAGGAGGACTTCATCTCCAAGCGCAGAAAAGGGCTGATCTGGTGGATGAACCACATGGCCAGCCACCCTGTGCTGGCGCAGTGCGACGTCTTCCAGCACTTCCTAACGTGCCCCAGCAGCACGGACGAGAAGGCCTGGAAACAGGGCAAGAGGAAGGCCGAGAAGGATGAGATGGTTGGCGCCAACTTCTTCCTGACCCTGAGCACGCCCCCAGCTGCCGCCCTTGACCTGCAGGAAGTGGAGAGCAAGATCGACGGCTTCAAGTGCTTCACCAAGAAGATGGACGACAGTGCGCTGCAGCTCAACCACACGGCCAACGAGTTTGCGCGCAAGCAGGTTACGGGCTTCAAGAAGGAATATCAGAAGGTGGGCCAGTCCTTCCGTGGCCTCAGCCAGGCCTTTGAGCTGGACCAACAGGCCTTCTCGGCTGGCCTGAACCAGGCCATCGCCTTCACCGGAGATGCCTATGACGCCATCGGCGAGCTCTTCGCCGAGCAGCCCAGGCAGGACCTGGACCCAGTCATGGACCTTTTAGCACTGTATCAGGGGCACCTGGCCAACTTCCCTGACATCATCCACGTTCAGAAAGGTAAATCCTGTCCTTCAGAGCAGATGGTGTGAAATGTGTTGTTCAGGCGAAAGGGTGACTTTGACGGAAATACCATTGTCTGTTTCAGACTAATATCCTACTGGTTGGGAAGCTAGCAGGGATGTGGATAGTTAGGTGTGCCCCCAGCATCGCTTGGATTGTGGGCAGGTCGCTTCCTCTGTAAAGTATTTCCAGGAAGTGAGTGCTCTTCAGAGCAGGTTCTGAGAGTACTTTTGATGGCAGTGCTGTCATTTTAGAGTTGAAATAGTTAGGTAATGAGCTTCTGGAGTTTGTAATCTTACGTCTAGGGTAGAATTAGAAGGGGACCCAAGCCGTGTTAGGCATCTGAACACTGCAGTGTCACTTAGCCATGGGCTTCTGGAAGCATGGAAATAGTGGGGAAGACTGGATATCTGCAGATAAAGCTAAGTCCAGCTTCCCCCCCCCCCCATACCGTACCTCTCAGTTCTTACAGTGGTAGAGGAATTAGGGTCAGTTCTCTGAGTATTAGCGGGGGCAGCTTAGGAATCTCCTGCACAGGCTTCTTTCTTGCCGTCTTTCTGAAATGAGATAAAAGACTTAATTACAGAAAGTTTTCAGAAATTGAGTTTCTTTCAGCCCAGTCAGTTTGAGTTTGGAGTCTATTGACCGATTGAAATTAATATTATTTAGGAAAATGATGTAAGGAGGCTGCATAGAAACTACAGAATCTGTGTTGTGTCAGAGAGCAGCGTTTGTGGAATCCCAGTGAGTTAGCTGCCCAGCTGTCAGCTTGTTTTAGTAGTAGCGTTACTGTCCCTGACTTTCGTTAAAGCACTGAAATTTGCAGATTGTTTTCTTATAATATAAATTAGAATAGTAACGCCATAGTAACGTTACTTAGTAACCTTCATTCTGATAGAATGCCTCCAGTGAGAGAATGGGCAGGGGCTGGAGTTAGGGAAGTTTCGCAGCCTTGCCTGCGAAAGCTTTCTGTTCAGTGTTGGGGAGGGGGAAGAGGGAGTCACCTAATCTGCCTTGGTCAGGTGGTGGAAACCTGCTTGGGCCATTAGGTCTGGCCTTTGGCAATGGGGTGCTCACTGCCCTTCTAGATGGGAGAGTCCCATTATGAACAGTCCTGATCTTTGACATGTTATTCCTGGTATTGAACTGAAATTGGCCTCTTTTGATTCTCTTTCTGTTCCCTGGAACCACACAAAATAAGTCTCTTCCTCATCAACATGTCAGCCCTTCAGACCTTTGGAGACAGCAGCTCCCTACCCCTCTGCTGCTCTCCTTCCCCTTCCAAGTGTGTGACAGTCTTCTGACTCACCAAAGGGGGCTCCTTCAGACACTCTGAATGTGGCATTGCCCCTGCTAAAACGCTTCACCCCAGACACCTGCAGTACTAGTTTTAGTAGAGAGTGGTAACTGTCTTAGCAGTTTGCATTTTGGAAGTGCAGCGTAAGATTGAATTAGCTATCTGGGCAGCCTTATTGCTGTCAGCCTACATTGAAACTGCATCTATATTCCCTGTGTCCTTTTTTTTTTTTTTTTTTTGCGAAAATTGCTATGAATCCTTGACGTTTTGGCTGGTGCTGGTGGGACTGGCTCTTTGAGCCTTTAATGCAGGACCTTACATTTAAATTTCATTGTGTTACATCAGTGTGGACCCAGGCTGACTGCCTTTTTACATGTTGCTGTGAGCTTTTGCAAATGGTTAGTAAATGGTTGAAAGGGCGGAGCCAGGTACAGACTCCTGCAGACACACACAGGTGACTGGCTATTACAGGGTGGTATCAGTTCATTCACTGGTTTTACTGTCATCAGACCACACATTCAGCTTTGAAATTATTTATTAGAAAAGGTGTGGGATTTGCTTGATGATCTGTTTTGAGTTTACAGCAGTAGTCTCTGTAGCCTATTAAACCATGTACATAGTTCATTTTTTTAACCCTAGAACTCGAATGGCCTCCTATTGGGATTTGAGAAACTTCCCTCATTAAAGCCAATGCTATTTTATGTTGTTTAAACGATACAAGGGCACTTAACATAATCTTTAGGAACTTCAGAAAAAACACCAGTTGATATTCAACGTAGTTTGTTTCTGCTGTAGCCTTGGTGTGTAACGTACAGGGAGCTTGTGTCCCTAGATGACATGTCTTTAGGACGTACTCCTATTTAAAGCTATAGTGTCTAACACATAAGGCATTTGTTTACAACCAGCGTTTATCAAGGATGCTTGTGTTGGCCATTTTTAGGAATACAGGTGAGCTTTAGCCAGGCTAAAGCTTTTTGAGCACGTTCTAGATGTTCAAAACTTATGGTTGTAAAGAGCAGCTCGACCTACCCCCCACCCCCCGCCAAACTATACGGTTGCTGTTGGAATGAATCTTTCTTACTCTGAGCATTTGAGGATTTTGTTTACAGGTTGTTTTTTCCTCCAAAGTCTCAAAGCGTAATCATATCAGAGGCCTTACTGTGACTTGAGAAGAGAACCCCCCCCCCAAAAAAGATAAAAAAGATAGTGAAATTTTAAATTTAAAGCAATTTAAATAGCCTTTTGTTGTGTTTGGTCCGAAGTTTATATTTCACCTTGGAGAACTTTAAGAATTCAAAATGGTTATTTCAACTCTTAAGTTTTCATTGTTTACAGTAAGAGAAATGCAGTTTCACCATGTCTGCATTTTACATGTTCTAAATCGTATATTAAGAGACCCACATTCAGTTGAGACAGAAATGATTAGAAAGTGCTTTTTAATTACTAAAGCAGTTAAGAAGGGGAGTTAATTAGTTTTTTTTTCCCCTCCCTTAATTCCTGGGGAAAAGGACAAAAAACATTAGGCTCCTCTGAGCCTTTTCTTAGCCAGGAGAATGCTGTTACCAGCCAGCTTGCTTAGCGTCTGGCTCTGTGCTGTTGGATGCTGGGTCTGTAAGCCACATGTGACTATTTAAATTTAAATTAGTTAAAATTAAATAAAAGTCTTTTAAAATTTAGTTTCTTTAGTCACACTAGCTTAGCTGTATTTCGTGTGCATTATAGCCAGCAGCTACCATATTTGACAACAGAAGTAGGGAACATTTCCATCACCACTGAAGGTTCTATTGGACAGGGCTGTGTTGGGCTGTTGGCCATAGTTTAGCTGTCAATCTTGTCATCAGTTTCTCCAGCAAACTGATGATCTTTTCACATGCTTTCTGGATAGTTTTCTTTTTTCCCAGTCATCTCACGGCATCCCCTCTTCATATAGGCTTAATGATAAAAACTAGGAGGGGAAATAGGTCCTGCTAGATCCCTCTTTCCCCAACTTACCAGGCGCTCAACCAATGAGTAACACTTCTGTAGTCTGAAGACGTCCATCTGCTTTGCAGTCCCATTCAGTAAATACTACTGGTTTTAGGACGGACATCTGAGGCTGGTGAGGAATCAGCTCCAGAATGAGGGTGAAAACCCAAATGCTCTCATGTGGTTGAGTGGCGTTTTTCTGACTGTACTTAGTACTGGAACCATCGCTTAACTTAATAGTTTCAGTATAAGTACTTTCTGCAAAAGTGAATAGAGCCATGTGTTTCCTTTAACAAAAAGAGAATGCTAGAATTCTGATTTTTTTTTTCATCAACCAATGGAGTTTTAGATAAACAGACCTATTTCAGTTAGTGGAGTTGAGTGAACGAAGAAGGCAGTTTGCTGTAGCCTGAAGTACAGAAGATGGAATTCACAATCTTTTAAAATTTTCTTCCTATTTTACTTTGTCATCACAGGAGTCCCTTAAATTCTTTGTTCATGGGCAGCTCATTGATCCCTGACTAGCCAGCCTGCCCAGATCTGCCAGTGATGATGAGCTTTGTAACCCTGTGGTCTTGATTTTCTTTCCTTGAAATGGCAGTCTTCTATCCTCTCCCTCTTCACGCCTTTATGATGTCGACCTGTGAGTGCGGGGTGGTACATAGAATATATTTCACCATCAGTCACTTAGCATATTCAGCTGTCTGTTTCCATAGATATGATTAATCTGTAATATTTAATAAAGCTTACTCTGGATGCTAGTGAATTGTGGTCGTTTAAAAGCTTTAGGCTTATCTCTCGGGGAATATTGTGAAAGGGAGAGACCGTAACGTTAGATGGTGAGCAATGTTGGTCTCATCTTTGTTTATGAATATGGACTAGATAGCCAGAGGGAGTCACTTAAAGGAAAACTGTATTCCAGAGAAAAGGTAAAATCATGTAAAAGTGATTGGTTGGTAAAATGTAGTCTGAGTGGGTAAAGTGGGGATGCAGAACCAGACAAATGAGCAGGCGATCCTGTTTTGTGTACTTGTAAATTAAACGTGCAGGCTCTCCCTCTCTGTCCTCTGTAAATGTTCCAGATGGATCCTTCTTTTCAACAGAAACAGCGCCTGGACCTCAGAATGGTAAACCAGGAGCGGGTCAGTCAGTCTTGTGGGATAGAGTTTCACCACATGGAGGGTCAGTCTGGTGTCCCCCCGACAGTAATTAAAGATAGCCGAGTCCCGGCAGGGCACACGAGGTAAGGCTGGGCCACTGTGAGCCTGTCCCTCTCTGCTCCCTGTTCTCCTGTGGCTAAAAATAGCCCTGAGAGGGTGGTGCCAGAATACAGAGAAGAGGTCTAATAAGCGGGCTGTTTACAAACTCATCCTTATTTTGAAATCTCTGGGCTAGAAACCGAGGTCATTCATCTTTTTTGCTTTAGGCCCATCTTAATTGGACCCATTTCTCCTCTCCCCTGCTTCCACCCCAACTCCTTTTCAAGGAGACTTCAGTTCTAGCCTTAATCTTTGGTCCCATCTCCCAGTCTGTATTTTCTTAGTGAAAACAAGGTTATCTTTCAGGCTTTTGATGTAGATGACTGAATTCCTTGGTTGAAATGTCAGTGTGACTGGCTGCTGACAGTCTTGGTCATGACCCAGGTGGGGACACTGCTCACGTCACCCTGTCATTGGTTTTCCAGACTTTTTTGATCCATGAAGCCCTCAGTCACACCAGAAAGCCCGGTCTGTTAGGCTAATCACCACAGAACCCACAGGAGGCAGGGACCCGCATTCCCACTCACGGTCTTCTGAGGATTCTTGGACTCAGTTGAACTTCCCTCTTTATTCAGAAGCATCACCTGCATGGGCTCCTGTCTGGTCATCTTTGGGTTTCCAAACACTGTGTGGAATCCAGACAACCGAGAAGTTCTGTTCCCTTACAAACGCAACACTTCCCTTAAACTATGTTCCTTCTCTTCAGGCTGAAGAAAAATCTGCTGTATTGTCTCTCAAGGTATTTTAAAACCAAAGTTCAATACCAGGTTGGATTTAATTTGCCATCTATTTATGATTCTCTCTCACACACACAAATAGCATGGTAATGCTTAGCTCTCTTTAGAGAGACTGTACGCAGAAGACCTGTCCTGTTTGTCATCCCACACCGATAGAGCACAGACTAGACTTATGTCTGCAGTAGGGACAGACAGGACTCAGATCCTCACTGAGTTTTCTGACTAGTGGAGGAGAAGCTGTGTGCCAGGTTGCTGAGAGCCCCCTGGCTGCACAGGGGAGAATGGGCTGGCCTGAGCCTGACAGGGAGCTCAGTTACCTCCAGCCCCATGGGCAATCTCATCGCTGTGGGCCTGGCATCTGGACGACCAGTGCGCTAATGTGAGGGGAGCTTTGGGCAAGCTATTTTAACCTTTCTCAGCCTCAGTTTTCTCATTAACAAAGTGGGAACACTTCCTCGTGAGGTCATCAAGTTATTAAATGTTACGGTTCTTAGTAGCTACTCCCTCAATACTTGATTTTGAAAAGTAAAAAGGTACTTTTAAAATGGGAGGCCTTTCCTTTAAAAGACCATCCCAGTGATCTTGTCATCCCACCTGGTGGCCTAATACTGCCAGAATTGCAGGCAAAGGTATAAAACCCCATGGAGTCATCGGTATAGCAGTGAGTATTGTATTGTAATGTGGCTGTCCTATACTGCACACCTGAAGAAGTGGTAACAGAGGAGTAAGTGTCGGTGTCATTGGAGTCCCCGGTTGTTGCAGTTCACATTAAGGAGTCTCTGTAAATTCTCCTGTCAGCCTCTCCCCTCCTCCACATTGCTTGTGTCCTTGCACAAAGCTCTGCTGTTTTTGAGCTTCAGTTCCCTCATCTGTAAATATGAGGTTCGTGATTTTCTAGGTATCTTTTTATTGGTGGACTTGTTAAAAATAGCATCATTCCTGCACTGAAAATAAAATACCTCTTAAGTATACAGTGAACATTTACATGTTATTTCAGGCTGGTTTCAGTATTGTTCTATCTTCTTATGTGACTACATAATCTGGGAGTGTGAAAATCTTTTATCAGTTGACCTGAAAGAAAATACATGCACTTTTATTTCAGTTCAGCAAACGTGTATCGAGGGCTTGCCCCGCCAGGTGCTGCACATGTACAAGTGATGACTGCCTGGCCTCCTGTCTGGGTGAGAGTGCCCAGAGGTTCCAAAGCCAAGGCTGTGGGGCCACTGGAGCCACTTTCCTGGCTGTAATTAACAGGGCCACCAAAGAGAGAAAGTCTGATGGGCTTTTTTCCCTCCAGCAAACTGAACTTCACTTTGAGTTCTAAATGCTGTCTCCTCTCCAGAAGTAGAAACAGTCTTGAATTGTTGATCTTGTGTTTGTAGCTTGGTTATACTTTAGTATGAGTGAGTTTTAGTCCACATGTCCTTTTACACTTTTTTTAGAACTTTGTATCTCTCACTGTGATTTGACTTTTATGATAAAGAAATTTTGTGTTATTTAGCAGATAAGGAGACAGTGGTTATAGGGAGGAGAGCTAAAATCATTAGATTTATTCATAGGATCCTCTGAAAGATAAACCTGATTTTATTCAACAAGTATGTAAGTACCCGTCATGGATTGGGCACTGTTAAAGATGCTAAGGTTGCATCAGTAGTCAAAAAAGATCACCACCCTTGTGGGGTTTACATTCTAGCATGGTGGAGACGAAATGAAAAACACACAGTAAGTAATTATAATGTATGTTGGCATACGGTATGCTTTAGTGGAAGAAATAAAAGTGGAGCAGGACAAGTGGGCATGGGAGGCAGGGGGCAGAATGAGGTTTGTATTAAAAAGGATGATCATTGAGGCCTCTGAAGTGAGATTTAAGCAGATGCCTGGAGCAGGTGAGGGAGTTAGCCAAACAGGTATCAGGGGGAGAGCTTTTGAAGGCCGAGGATACAGCTAGAGCAAAGGCACTGGGATGGGTACATCAGGACTTGAGTCTAATCATTTTAGATTAACAGGTTCCTGCATTTTGTCTGCATCTCCCCCACCCAGCACAGGCAGACACAGTCAAGCCTCAGATCAAGTTCCCTTCCTTAGATTATCCCACTTGGGGCACTTGGGTCCCGGTCCTTTTCCAAGTCATCATTGCTGAATAGAATGCTAACTGGGGTGCCAGAGATTAATACATTGCTCAGTTAGGGTGTGGGGGTCATGTTTTTATGTTCCTCTAGTATGAAGTTCCACTGTTATGTACATGCAGAGTAAGTGCTTAATGAACGCTTGTTGAATTAATGAAGTGGGCATTCAGTAAGTACTTCTTGGTTGATTTTGAAATAGATTTCTTTGTGATTTATAGAATGTTTTTGTTTTTCTATATTTAAGATGATGGATAACACGGTTTAAAAGTGGGCAGGAAATAAAGATAGGATCTGGATATGTTTTATGGGTATGTTTTCTGGGTCACTAACGTGAGTGGCTTAAAGTCTTAGACATGTGGATCTACGAAGTGACTTTCCAGAATTCATTGGGGAGAGGTGAGGAAGTTTGAAAATGCTTTATTTTTGAAATGTCAGCAAAGTTAATATTATATACCTCATGATTTCACTTTATATAGATTCTGGGTGTTTAAGCTTGTATAGCATACATTTCTTTTCCCCTTTGGTAAGCTTTTGTTATAATAATTTTATTGGGGTCCCTTTTGCTTAACTGAAAGCATATGATTCAGAGAGTGCGATCACCTTGCTGAACAACTTGTATGCACAATGCATTGAGCGTGGGTGTTGAGCAGGAGGTACCTGCCCTCAGGGAAGGTTCGGTTCTGTGAGGGAGGGAGCATGTGTGCACAGACAACTGAAATAGGCGGTGGACCTAATTTAGTCCCTAGATACTAAGAGTGTGTGGGAGTCCAGAGGATGGAGAGTCGTCAGTTGTGTTAGAGGCTGGGGTGGTAGCACTGGTTTCCCCTTTGAAAGATGGTCATATTTTGACTTATGGAGGAATGCGGGTGGAAAGTGCATGGTTGGTCTTGGGACTACTTTAGGATAGGTTTGCTAAGGTGTATAAAAGCTGAGGCGCTGCATGCCCAGGGCTCAAGTCAGCAAGGGAGCCTGACAGGTGAGTTAGCTGTCACCACACAGTGTAACACATACAGTCATGGGCACGTGCTGTGGTGTGAAGTAGGACAGAGGAGGCCTGGTTAACTATGGGGAGTGGGTGGGAGAGTTCAGGAGTGGCTTCTCCCAGTCTCAGCCTAAGCAGAGTTTTGAGAAGCCATTGGAAGTTTGCCTGGTAGGCAGAGTGGGGAAGGGCATTCGGGGCAGATGGAACCATATGTACAGAAATCAGGGACTAACTCCTGGCTGCCTGTTACAGTCAGCCTTGGAGTGGTTGCAGCTGTACAGGGGCCTCAACCTGGATCTGTTGAATCTGAGTGTCAGGGATGTGCGGCCTAGACATTGGTGTTCTTAGAAAACTCCTTGCGTGATTTTAATGTGCTGCTGGAGATGATCACGGAAGATGAAACAGGTATTGATGTGGTCAGGCCTGCCCTTGAGATGGACAGGTCCTGGTGACAGGTGTGAAGGGTGGCTCAGGGTGGGGCATGGTGGGAAGTTCTTGCATTGATTCAGGCAGGACTGGGTGAAATCCTCAACTGAGGCAGTGTCTGTCAGGGTGGGGAGGAGGAGGCAGAAGGGGCTGTTTGCTGACAGGAGTGGGATATGGAACAGGGAGGAGTCTGAAATGACCCGTAGGCTAGAGCCTGTGGAGCTACCAGCAGCGATGCTTGGATATGGGGCCGGGGTCTGCCAACTACAGGCTGCGGGCCAGACCTACCCAGGCGTCTGCTTCTTTATGGCAAAGAATTCTGTTTAATGGTTATATAAGCCTTGATTTTGCCTCCACCTGCAAAGCATTAAATATTTACTATCTGACTCTAAAAGAAAGTGTTTGCTGACCTTTGACTTGGAGGTCAGGCAGGTTAGGGAGCTGGCGCGTGTGCAGTCATAGCTGTTGCTGCCTGCCGTCTGGGAGTGCTGACTGCGTGAGCAGCAACATTCTGGGCAGTCAGTCCGTTGAGTCCATCCCCACTCAGGAGTGGGTGTGACAGCGCAGGGCTGTGAGCCTGGACTACAGCCACACGGGGCTAAGTCCCCACCAGCAGTTTCTCCCAGCCTCGGTTTCCTTGTGCGTAACATGGCCTAACCATTTTAAGTTAAGCAGATGTCTTTAAGCATTCATTATTAGCTATCCTATTAGTTTCCTAGGACTGCTGTAACAAATTACCACAAACTAGGTGGCATAAAAGAAGTAGAAATTCTCTCACCGTTTTGGAGTCTAGAAGTCCAAAATGAAGGACATGTCTGCAAGGCCACGCCCCTTCCAAAGGGTCTAGGGGAGGATCCTTCCACGCCGCTTCCAGCCTCTGATTGTGGCCGGCAGTCCTTGCTGTTCTTGGGCTGTAGATGCATCACACCAGTCTTTGCTCCATCTTCACCTGGTGTTTGCCCTGTATGTCTGTCTCTTTGTCTCCTTTTAAGTATACTAATCACGTTGGATTTAGGGCCCATCCTAATCCAGTGTGACTCACCTAAACTACTTACATGTGCAAAGGCCCTGTTTCCAAAGAAAGTCACAAGTTCCAAGTGCATGTGAATTTGGAGACGGGTGGGCATACTGTTCAACCCACGATAGCTATTAACTCCCCCACTGGGTACCTGTGAACACTGAAGCTTCCGGAAATAAAGTGATTTCCACGCTCACACAGCTAATAAGGAGACCCAGGAATTGAGTTCATTTTTTTTGCCTTGACCTGAGACCAGTACTCTTTCTGCTACAAGAAGTAGTATGTGTGCTGCTAGAAAATTGAGTTTTATTCTACAGTCAGCCAACAGCTGTTAAAGGTTTGAAACTGAAGAGCGACGTCTGAATCATGAGAGTAGCAGACATATTTTGAGGACTTTCTGTGCTCCAGACACAGTGCTTCATGTTTTCTATGCGTTATATCCACGTAAATCTTTTGGGAGATTTTGAGGTAAATTCTCATGATCCTCCCTTTGCAGGTAGGAGGTGAGCCCCAGAAACCTAACTGTGAGCTCTTAGAGGTGTCCCTCACCCCAGGAAGCTGCTCTTGTTGGCTGAGTGCAGATGTGCAGAGGCTGTCAGAGGAGACTGGGCTCGAGGGTGGCTTTGGGAAGAGCAGGTGAACTGGAGACACTTGGCAGGCAGAGGGGTAGACTGGGTGAGGGGTGGCTTTCCCAAGGCATCTAGAGTTCCCTTTGAAGTTTTAAGATTGGATGACAGAAAGTATTGATGCCAGGAATTGAAATAGGCAGGTTAAGACAAGGAGGATTAGAGGGAAAGAGAAGGAATGGGGCTGAAGGGAGTCTTGGAACTCCTATTTTCTGGGCCTTTTATTATCTTTAGTTATATTGAGATTTATGATTTTCACAAAAGCCACCTATTGCTTGTGATAAGACATCTTTAAATACTAATAAATGTCAATGTGTTTTATGAGTTGTACTTCATGTGTATTTTAAAATAATACATTTCTAGGTGCTCTATTGTGTCTTTAGTTGGTTATTTATGACTAGTTCGGGAAGTCAGATGTGGCCAAAGCGAAGACTCATAGCCAGTGGAAACCTGGTCTCTGCCAGTGTGAGGAAGCAGGAAAACCCCAGGGTCAAGAGTGTTCTTAAGTTTGAAACAGCTGATTTAGGAATTGTCCCCAAAGCTTAGTGATCATAAAGTGATGCAAAGTGCTGGTTGTAAAGGTCACAGCCACCAGCACTGAGGAGAGTGATGAGTGCCTTGCTGCTCACCACGTGATGCCACCATAGCCCAGGTAGCAGTTTGTGACACCAGGGTGTACCATTATAATTCTGTTTTTTAAAAGTAACTTGGGGAGGGGGGCATTAATTAGGTTTATTTATTTAATGGAGATACTGGGGACTGACCCCAGGACCTCATGCATGCTAAGCACACACTCTGCCACTGAGCTCTACCCTCCCCCTTTATCATTACAATTCTGAAGTTAAAAACTAGACATCACTTAGGAATAATACTTGAAAGCAGGAAATAGATTATTTGAAAATATTCTTCCAACTGTAGTACTAACTTCAACTTTCAGAAGCGTTCGTGGTAATCAGGAATCCTGGCTTTGGGCATGTAGCTCACGTCTCCTTGGTTTCTCTTCTGAAGGACCACCTCACTCTCTACCTGACCCGCGTAGAGGGGCCTGTGAGATTTATCTTAGCTTGGGCCTCCCTTTATCTTCCCAGAGAAAATAAAAAAAGAAACTAAGATTTTACCTTTGGTTAAAGGTATTTTCCAGAGTTCACGTTTCTCTTAGGTCCAAATATGTTTTGTTGTATGTCAAAGGTCAATGAAATCCAGAGTGCTGGCAGCTTGCAGACATATCTCATGCCACTTTATTTGTACAGACTGATATTCATGCACGTGTGGAAACAAAAGAATTAGGAAGTTAGGAACTGTGAACTGTAGACCTCAGCTGCCAACAGTATTCTCTGAATTTAAACCATTACATGGACTCTATTTTACAACATCAGTTGTTTTTTCAGGTTTTATTGTGTTCATGATTATTAAGGATAGTTTTTCTACCTTATTTTATTATGATTCTGTGGGTATAAAATCTT
Organism: Camelus bactrianus; assembly: GCF_048773025.1. Taxonomy (NCBI): domain Eukaryota; kingdom Metazoa; phylum Chordata; class Mammalia; order Artiodactyla; family Camelidae; genus Camelus; species Camelus bactrianus. Next base: position 36,888,762 of record NC_133541.1, read on the forward strand.
TAAGGAAAAAAATGATAACATGCTTTTCTTTTCCTATCCTCAAATTTTAAAGTCTTTATATTTGCTTGGCCATAGATAAATTAACATTTTCACCATCATATCCAGACTCTTCTGAAATAAAAACACACAAAGTTTACAGAATTCTCTTGAATCTATTACTTTAGTATCTTTATCATGTATTTAATATTAAGTACAAGCTGAAACACAAGAACCTTTATTATATATAAAATTTCCTGGCAATGAACAGCTTGTTTTACCAAATAAACCACAAGAGATACAGTCATGTGGTTTCTTTCTTTATTTTTGCAACAAAGTGAGCTATATGAATATATGTACATAGTGAGTAAAAGTAATCAAATGTATTAAGATGTTGTAAACTCAAGTGAATGCTTTCATTCATACTAAATGTCATTCTGCCCTTACACTTTTGGTGATTGCCAAAAGGAGCTATACGGGTTGCTTAATTAGAATATAATAAGGCTTTTTACCTAGAACAAACTACTTCTTATGCTACCTTCAGGACCAAACCAAGCTTCAAAGCCTGAATTCTTTAAGTGATTAACTTTTTCATTATGAAGCAACCAGGTTTTTTGTTGTTATTGGGTGGTTTAGGGTTGTTTTTTTTTTTTTTTTTTTTTTTTTGCAATTTACTATCCTTGTTCTGACTTTTTCCCTCCTTTGAAAATGACTCAAAAGATCTCTTTGTGAATTGAAAATGAATTTTAAATTAATTATATCTTTGAATTTTGATAGTTCTTGGCTTTAGGGACATTTAATCCCTTCAAAAAGTTGCTTTCACTGAACTTGAGTTCAGTAGTACTGTTTGTGCCATCCAGAGTTGATTAATGCAGTCCCAATCTGGAGCCCACTTAGTATGACTAGATGCCAGAATAGAATTTTGAGGGCCTAGAGGCGGTTTATGTGTTGCTTATCCCTGAGATGAGGCTTCTGGAGGGCTTGGCGTGGTGCACTGTGTCCTGGGGCTGGTACATGGGGCTTGGAGATCTCAGGGTTGAGGCAGCCCCAGTCAGGCAGGTACAGGGAACTGCGTGGGCTGGGAAGTTGGGTGGACCCAGGTTCATGTGCAGCTGACACCTTTAATAAAGTTATGAACCTTGCCTAAGCCTCCTGTCCACCTCTGGAAATGAATTGCTTTTCTTTGGAGGTTAAAGAGAAGAAAACGAGGCATGCAGGATGTAGACCACAGCTTTGCATAGAGCAGGTGCTCACCTGGGACTGTTGCCTGGATGGATGACCATCCTACCTCTCTCTGTTACATGGATGTTGGCCTGTAGTTTTTGAGATGTTTTATTTTTTTAAAAAAAAATCAAAAAGTAAATATTGGAGCAGAGAGGGGAGGGAGGAATCAACAAATGAGTGGTTGGAGACCAAAGGGAGAAAAGAAAGGGGAGGGGAAGGAGTTAGGGGGGTGGTAGCAGGGACCCAGAGGGTGTGGGTACCAGTGATGAGAGGATGAGCGTGAAATAGGCCACGTTGACCAAATTAGCATTTTCTTTCGACATTTTACATGTGCAAGGGAATGAAGAAAAACAGGTCTAGTAGAGTCTTGGGCAACTTCTGTGCAGCTGTCTCTGTGCCATTCAGCCTGTCTCCTGTCTGTCCCTCACACCAGAGCTTTGGTTTTCTGGGGCAGGGCCCTGGGAAGACAGAAGATCTAGTTAATGTTTTTGGCACATTTATGATTTCAAAATTAAATAAAGTGCTTGCTTTTTTTTTTTTTTTTTTTTTTAAGGGAGAAAATGTAGCCTTTGGATCCCTGTTGCTTAGTGACTGGGCCTTTTGTATAACTGGGTCTGAGGAGTGACAGAGAGAGCCTACTGAGAAGAGATTTGGTTGAGGAAAGGAAGGCAAAGTTCAGGTGCAGAAACTGGTGGGTTGGGAGCCTCGGAGCAGCCAGCAAGCACAGGGGCCCTGAGGAGGTGGGAGAGAGGGGCTTAACAAAGGAACCTGAAAGGAGGCCAGACAACTTCTTCAGCTGCATTTAGGGCCCTGCTTGGTGAAAATGCCTGAGGCACTTCCGTGGGGGTGGGGGTGGGGGTGGGGAGTTGTGTGTTCATTTGTTTGTTTTGCCCCCTGCCTCATTTTGTTGGGTTAGAAGTTGCCAAGAAAGTGATTTCTCTCTGTAAATCAGAAGGAAATGATATAGAAGAGTTTAGGGTAATGTGACTGCATTTGCTGGTGTGCTTTAGTTTAGTTCACAGCGGGTTTTTAATGTGTGCTGATTGACTCCATGACACCAGAGCGTCATTGCTGTCATTTTAGAAAAACCAAAATGGAACTGAAATTCTTCCTGAACAGTTTTATTGATGGCAAGCTGTGTAAGTAATGTGATGCTTTCAAAAAGAACGCTGACTTCGTGGATTGTAATTAATCTATAAAATGAGTTTGTTTGAGTTTGAGCCCTTCAAGGTTATAACATTAATGAACCTTGTCATGTGATTGAATTCTTTATGTTTAATTATTTTGTGTTCGTCCCAAACATGCATGATATCATTCCTCTAAAATTGAGTGCATGTGGATTGTGAACTGGGATGCTCCTTCCAGCCTGAGCAGTCTTTTAAAACTCTGCAAGGTGGCTCACTTTGATAAGATACCAAGTAAATGGTGGGAGAGGGGTAGGAGTGAAATTGGGATATGAGTTCTTCTGGGTTTAATGACTGGGAAGGGGGCAAAGTGTCTTTCTTTGGGCCTGGGCAATTGCAGTAACGATAAAAACGAACCTGTTAGGAATTTTGCATGTACAGTCAGCTAAAAATGCCAAAGGAGCCCAGGAGATTTTGTTAAAAACAGGTCCTAAAGCAGAGTTGAAACACTGGTTTAGTTCTCCTTTTACCTCTCCAGACGTGGAAAGAGAAGAACCCTTTTTAACAGAGTGGAGCAGAGGCCCTGCGGGGAATGTGGAGTGGAAAGTGACAGGGCTGGCAGGCAGGTGGGAAGGGTGAGTTCTTTGCCAGGAATTAGCTGTGGGACTTTGGACCAGTCATTTAGCCTCTTGCTAGAGAGACTGAGAGAACTATACCAAAATTTTTTCTAAGGCCCTTATAGCACGTTAAAAAAAAAATCTGGGACCCGCCTCTGCCCTTCTCACCTTGGAATCAGCACCCAGCTTCCCCAGTGGGTACCTTGTCAGGATGGAGTGATGAATGAGAAGGAAGTCTTTGGGGTTCCTCCTCTGCCCTTTGGAATAAAGGTTTAGGGTGATCAGTTCCTGGGTGAACTTCCTATCCTGTGGAGAAATTCTAATAATTTGCCCAACTAATTTAATAATTAGATTGAGTGCTCTGCTGACAGTCCTTCCTAGCCTGTAAGCCTTTTTAGGAGGGGGTGTCTCTGTGTTCCTTTCTGCCTCCCCCACAGAAATCCGACTCAGCCCCGTATCCTGGAGGGGAGCTGGGCTACTTTTGCCCACTTGGGAGCACAGTCATGGATGTAGTGGAAATGTATTGCCCCACTTTCATCAATACTTTTTCCTGTACTTCAGATACACTTTAAGAATTTACTTTCAGCTGCATAACGTGGGGAGACTGCACCATTTCATGGTACCTTCTTGTTATTTTGTCTTGTTATTGGTTATTTTTTAAAATGAAGAATATACTTATTACTCTGTATTGTCAGCCCCTTCTTATTTAATGTCAGAATTTAATACTTGTCTACATTTTCTTTTCATAATAAAATCCTACTCGGCCCGTATGTTAGTCCATATGTCTGTCTGTTAGCCTGAGAAACAATTTCATGGTTATGTGCTTATATTCCCATTTTAAATGTGTTTCTCTCTGATTCCTCCTATTTTTAATTTTCTTTCATTTTAAAACTGTTGCCCTATCCATGAGTATTACAGGGACTTTTGTTTAATCCAGTAGCAATCACTTTTCACCTTGGGCTTTATTGCATAATTTCTTTCTCTTATTCTTTGATTTTCCTTTTCTGTTTTGAAAGAAACAGTAATGTGATGTTTATGAGAGGAGGGAACTGGCAGGGGGGTAGATTTTTAATTAAAGTACTTAAAAAGTACAGATTTTGAAAACCTTTGCCTATTTTTCTATTGGTTGCATGACAAAAATGTGTGTTTGATTTGTTCTTTAGATATGGGACAATGTTTTTTAGCTTTTATTTACACTCCTCCTGGGTTTGTTAAAAAACACAGTACAGCTAAGGGAATATTTAAAAGATGCTACGATGTTTTGTTACAGCTCTGCAGCTGGTTACATTGTACCTCTCCAGTTGCTTCTTAAGCTACAAATTAATTTTTAAAGCTATCCTAGAAGTAGCAAGCCTGTAGCGATCTGACTCTGCCCCTAGTAGTTTTCTTTAACTCTCACTCCTTAGGGGCTCGGCCTGATTGAACATATGGTTATCTCTGCCTTTCTTATGATATTTAACATTTTAAATATGAAAAATTGTGAAGGGTAGAAATACATACAGATTTTTCCCAGTTTGAGACTTGGCAGATCAACTGTGAGAACTCAGCGATTTGTGATAAAACCCAAATTCTAGTTCTAGTAGTAAAACTATTTTACTTACATCTAAGCAATGTCTATAACATTATTTCTATTGGGAAAGTATGTTCCCACTTTGGTCTTGAGAGAACCTAGAGCTTAGTACAGTGGGTAGAGGTGCAGTAGAAGGAAGCTTTAGGGAAAGTAGTTGTTTGTCACTCCCCAGGTGTTTAAACACCTTTGCTGTTTGTTTATTAGATGGATAGCTTGAGCTGTTTAAAGGATGCCACTTTTTTTTTTTTTCTGTTTACTCCCAGACAATAAACCGGTTAATTAACTCCCGTAATTAGCTTACTGAATGACCTGACTTTATCTTTCTCATAAGGAAAACACACTAAACCCTTACTGTTTGTTAAAATATATAGCACAGACTAACCAGAAGGTTGTAAGAGGAATATTTTAAAACAAAACAGTTTTCTTCTTAAAGGAAATAATACTTTTTAGACTTTGAGTGATCGTTTATAAGAGGTAACTTACGTTTGGGGGGACTTGGGGCTGCAGGGCTTCAGGGTTGTCATCCTGAACTTGAACAGCCAGCTGCTGTACTCCTAGGAAAGAACCTGGTTGCTATCTCTTCAGCTCAGGAACTCTTGTGATTTTTCAGAAAGTATATCACTACCAACTTGTTTTATTGTTAATCATCTTTCTTCTGAAGGTGGATCTGGGAGGAAATCAGTTTAGCTACATTTTAATTAAAAGAGGTTGCTGTTAAGTTGGCTCTGAATTCATGGGTGCAGTTTTGTGGAGACAGTCTTCCCTGATTACACCTAGCACCCCCTTCTACCACAGTTTGCACATTTATAGAATGCTGTTTAATACCTCCATATGCTGTTTTGTATAGCTCTTTAATAGTTTCAGGCATGTAAATCTTGTCACCTCAAAAAAGTAATTTGAGTCCCTAAAATAGGAACCGTGTCTCTTTTCAAAAATATATTATGCCCCATCCTATCTTCCTGCTCCTGTAATCCTGATGCATTTTGCGCATGGATTTGAATTGCATTAAGTGTGTGTTGAACCAAAATTCCAAGTGAAATTGACCTCTGGGTGCTTACTCTCCTCAGTGGTTTGTTCTGTCCTTCCTAGTTTGTAAAAACAAAAAATGTTTTTTCTGAGATGTTCATTTGCACCAGAGTAAACAGAGACAAAGCCCATCCTTGTATTCCTAAAGAGATTGTGTGCTACTAATTTGGGGGCAGTTCTTAATTTATTTAATTTTCCAGGAGGATCTAAGTAGAAAGAGAGAGGGAGAGGGAGGTGGGTGGAGAGGGATAGAAAGGGCCCCCTCCCCCTATGTAAGTTTGAGCTTAGATTTTCAAAATACTGAAATATGTGCTACCTTTTCAGTGTTTTGTCTTGTGGCTCCCTAATCACGTTGATAACAAAGATAAGAAAATCAGACATCTTATAAATATTAAAAGCCTTTGCGGGCATAATTAGTGATTTGAATGAGGTTAGTAAGATTCCAGGGGGAAATTTTCAAAACCTGTATAGTTTCTTTTACATACTCACAAGGCTTCTGAATTTCATGTCAAAATAAAAGTCAGGGGCCCTGGAAGGAAGGTGAGGAGGGAGGAGGGCAGTGCAGGAGCCCAGCACTGGTGCAGGGGTGGGGAGGCCCGGGGTCAAGGGGAGGAGAGGGAATAGCTGATCCTCAGTGCCCACCCTTATCCCCAGAACGCTGCTCACTGGAGTCCACCTTCCTTTTTTTGCCCATTCAGGCTCCAGTTTCTTTTCTGAATATTTGGAGTTGGAGCGTTTGCTTTGAAGTTGGTTGCGCACTCAGATCCCATTTCCACCTCTTACTGGGTTACCTACTGACTTTGAGGCTCACAGAGGTTGGGTGGCTTTCTCAGTTTCCTTATTGTAAAATGGCAGTAATGTCAGCTGCAAAGTTGCAGTTGGGTTTGAGTTGGTACATGGAAAGTGCCTCGAGAATATTGTGGCTATTTTGGGCAGCTACTATTTACTGTTTATCTACCCCATCCCCGCCCCCCCATCCTCAGCACAGTGCCTGGCACGTAGCAGGCCCCCGGAGCATTTTCCCTTGTGACACAGTCACATCCTCTTGGAGAAAGCATATTCTACTCCCGTGCAGAATTCCGTGCTGTGGTCCTGTTCCACGTGACCTGGCTGTGTGCTGGTCCTCAGTATGCTTTGTGAGGTGGCTTCCTTGAGAGCTCGGGTGGGGACTTGACCACTTCAGCGTGTGAATCCCCCCGTTCCAGCTCTGTGCTCTACGTCAGGTCCTCCATAAACGTTGTGAAACTGAGATTCTTGCCCCAGAGCCCAATTGTTGGGGCTCTGTGTTACTTAGTAAAATAAACTCATAGTTGGGAGAAAAGTGAGTCTTAAATTCTCCACTCCTTCTATACGCTCAGAAAGCTCAAAGGTGTCAAATGCCAAAGAGTCTTTAGGCCTCAGAGAGATGTAGGCTGTTGTGATACAAGGTGTGAAACCTTCAGACTTACTCATCTTTAAGTTGGTTTTTATAGCTGCACATCTGCAGTTCTATGTAACAGAATGTCATTTCTAAGAATACAGTGACCTCATCTGGGGTCTTACAAGCTGCAAGTTCATTGACATTGGTGGAGCTCGGGGCGAGGTTTCCAAGCTCCTCTTTGCTGGACTCCAGCAACTCAAACAAGCACTACTGGCAGCAGGTCCTCAATCCAGGCCACGGATGCGCGGAGGCGCTGAGCGGGCCGGGCGCCGCGGGCCTGCCCTGGGCGCTCCCACAGCGGGCCCCGGCATCGCGGGGACTTTGCTCTCTTGACTTCCTGTTCTCTGTCAGCCATTTAAAATATATATTTGATAACTTTATGTTCTCAGTCCTCTGTATGGTTTTTTTTTCTGTCTCATATGCTTTCCTGGTCTCTTCAATTTCAGTGTTTGTACATAAATTGTGAGTGATACTTGTACAGATATAATGAACATAAATTTGCTACAAGAAATTACTGTTACCTCTCGCTGAGGGGGAGCGCTCTTTCTCTGTTTAATGTAGACCACAAGCAGGCAAGTTTCAGTGCTTCCGTGTCTTGTGCGCTCTGGGGGAAGTGGTAAGAGGGCCGCACTCCTTCAGGGTGTGAAACAGGGGTCTTCTGTAGCTGTGTTAGCACGAACAGCTTTCTCTGTAGCAGACCCCACATCGCTGCTGTGGAGCCACAGGGAAGCAGGGTGCTTTCTGCTCCAGGGCTCTCCTGCTTGTCACGTAAAGATCTCTTTTAGAATAAAGAAATGAAAATACAGACACGTATATAAGTGTGTGTCTTTAACATTTGTTACTGGTAGGTTTTAATTTCTCAGGTCTTTGAGCTGTGCCCCCCCTTCCCCACAAAAACACACTGTTTAACCTCTAAGCATTTTATTTAATACTAGGTTTACCCTGTATTATTTTGTAAATTTGAAGAAATTTAGAAATAGGTTTCTCCCCTTGTACACTTCATCACTGGCTAAAAGTGAACATTTCCAGAACAAAGCTTCTCAGCGTCCTCACTGCCTTCTAAACAGGCTGCCTTTCCTGTCACCATGTCCTCAGACAGCCAAGCCAGGGGTTCTAGATGTGTTCTCTCTCTTGTCTTTCATCATGGTTTAGTAGAATGGGTGCAGTGTGGAATCAGGAAATCTGAATCCTTGAGCTGACTGTGCTCACGTGATAAGAGCTTTATCATCATTCATTTTTGAGAACCTGTATATGGTCTTTATTTTTACTTCCCCCTAAACATCCTCAGCCTTTTGTGTCTTCACGTGGCTATGCTTCTGGTGGAGGGTCTGCCCTCATGTGGCACCTGCCAGAGTGGCCGTCCCCTTCCCTCCCCCTTGCACACACCCTCTGGTGACATTTCTTGACTAGAAACTCTGGTACCTCTGGCATCATTCCCTGGCCATCATAGGGCCAATTCAAAACTCAGGTCTTTACAGCTGCTAACGAAAAGGAGGCAAATTCTTACTTCAAAGGGCCCTCGTGCTCCAGGTATGGGTCTCCTGACAGAATGTGGAGTCAGAATCAGGCATGTGCACAGTATCCCCTCTTCACTGCCCGCAAGACACAAGCTTGGCCCGCCACAGTGAGGGCGGCCTCCCCCTGTAGATTGGCAGCATCGCCAAGCCCCCTCCACGACACAGCATGAAAACACAAGCTGAGTTGGTGCTAACATGTTTTAGTGTCTAGTTCTGGAGTCTTAGACAGTAATTCTTTAGTGAGACTTTCCCAGGAAGTGGGTTTGTATCCTCTGTGGAGTATTATTTTTATAGATAATTCTCTTAATATGCGTGCATGTAATGGTGTCACATCCTTTTTCTTAAGAATGTTAAAAATGCAGAGTTTCTTGGTTTGTCTTTTTAAGGACAGTTCCTTATTATCTTTTATATATAGTAACTCTAATTGGAAGAGATGAAACATACTGTCGCTCTTTGGTCAATGGCAAAACCTAGTTTTAATAGGGGAAATTGCAGTAATGGAAGTGTTTTTCAGAAACTTTGCCGGATTTCTTCTTTTTAAATACATAATTACAGTCATCCCTTTAAATTCCAGAGGACTTTAAAATAGTTTAGGCAAATATTTATAATGCCCAAGATTCTGCTTACTACATAGCTGTACCACTGGGATACGTATATTTTTTAATTATTATTTTTTTTAAACTACAGGAGCTCTTACCAAAGTAAAGGAGAGTAGGCGACACGTGGAAGAAGGGAAGATGGAGGTCCAAAAGGCTGATGGCATTCAAGATCGCTGTAACACTATTTCTTTTGCCACTTTGGCTGAAATTCACCATTTCCATCAAATTCGAGTAAGAGACTTTAAATCACAGATGCAGCATTTCTTACAACAACAAATAATATTTTTCCAAAAAGTGACGCAGAAGTTGGAGGAGGCTCTTCACAAATATGATAGTGTTTAATGACTGGTTGTTGGATTGTGGACTTTTTTTCAGTTCAAGGATAATTTCTACAGCAGAATAAATACTGCTATCAAAGAGCTATTGCCAACTATCAGCAGTGGTACAAGGATGGTTTTGTGTTCAACTGAAACTCGGCTGAATATATAATTCTGTAGGAAAGAAACAGTTAATATGGTTATATAATAGAAACAGTACCACACATTGTAACTAAATTATACTATGTATGCCTACACTACCATTGTAACTTTTGGAATAATGATTATACTATTTGCCTTATTGCTTTTTGAAGTATGGGTATTTTAGTGCATACTTTGTAGACCTCAAAACCCACGAAGGGTCTCAAAGAAGCTGGCTGGGTAAAAGCCTGCTGTGGATGCCTTTTTACTCTCTTAGATTGGGATTACTGAAATTCAACCTGTTCTCTGTTTACAAACTCCAACTAGAGCAGCTATGCGACTTTGTGCCTTTAGACTCTTGGTTTTTCATTTCTGCACCCTGCCCCCACCCCTGTTTCTTTTATTTTAAAGTAACCACAACTTTTCTAATTGAAAGAGTGAAAGGCCAGTGTACATAATGACAAACTGCCGGGAACCTCCTACTGGCGCTGGGGGCGGGCTGGGAGGATCAGCTGTCATCAGCTTGCCCAGCGAGTTTTGTCTTCTGATACACTCTGGTGAGCGCAGTGGAGGGAGACGCCTGCTCATCTTTGGATATAGTGTCTGTTAGGGAAGAAATGGTGCCACTCTGTTCCCTTAGATGCTACAGTAGCATAGCCTCTTCACTCAGGTGTCGTGGAAACTTGGAGTGGAGATGGAATCGAACATGTCTTATAACCTGGAGAAGGAGTCTAATCAGCTGGGGACATGAGCACAGAATCAGTGACGACACACACTCAATTTTAGTTCTTAGGAGGGTTTTCTTTTCCTTTGTTTTTCTTTTTTTTTTTTTTTAGCTTGAAGATTTTCTTTTAATATTCAGCGTGATTTTTTTTTAATGGATCTACACTGTTAACTGATTGAGACTCCACTGTGATTCACTCGTTTACTTAATCAAAAACTTTTCAGGGATGTCTGTAAAATTCAGTGTTATACGTGATGAAAAGTAGTGTTGGTTGATCTAAGGAGGGACCAGAAATAATTTCTACTATTCCAAATGCTGACAGAAAAAAGTAATTTTTTTTAAAGTATTGGTAAGCCCCCAGGACATTTAACCTTTCAAATTATTTTGAGTATATTCTTTTATTATTATAAGGGAAATACAAATGGCTAATAAATACCAAAAAAGATTCAAAAGCAGCTTAATTTAAAAAGCACAAAGAGGTTCTGGCTTGAAACACCAAAATCTCAACGTTTTTATAGTTGCTGAGCTCAGTAATGTGATTCTTGAGTTTACAGATTTAAAAATTGTCACTGAAAGATTAAAGTATCTACTGTTTTTGATGAAGTCAAACGTATGCTGCCTCAGAAATCCCTGGGTATTGAAATGGTAACATGGAAGTAAAGAGGTCAGTTTGAAATGTTAGTGAGTCACACTGATTAAAAGAAAAGGGTCAATTTGCAGGTAGTCATACAAAGAGAAGGTTATTGAAGTGAATACTCAACAGCACATTTACTCTAAAAAGTAATCTCACATGGGTTGAATTTTTAAGATCAGAGTATCATAATTTTGATCAAAATTTTATACCTTAGGTAACTTAGAGCCAGATTTAACATCATGTGGCTTTGTCTCTACTACCGACATGTGGAACTGTAACCAAATACGTTGTTCTCTAAAAAGTAACTTTCTCCTGTTGATTGCAAAATGCAGTTCTATAAACAAAACCCATCTATATAAATGTTAATTTTATTACAGAAGTTTGGAGATTATACTTATAGCATTTAATTTAAGTTTGAGTCTATTGGACAAATAAGCAGTATGCTTGTCAAATGATTTGAAAATCAGTTTTATTTGCCTTCTTTTTTGATGGTGGTTTGACTTTTTTTTTTTTTCCTTTTAAGGAGAATCACTAAACTTGTGCGATGGTAGCATGGAAATTATCTGAGGTGTCTTGTATGATTGTGCTTTGGCCAGGGTGGACATAGCTTAAATTATAAAAACTAAAGATGAAAGAACAAGAAAGTATAAGTTCATGCTGCCTATTTAGAAGGAAACTTTCATTTTTCATAACTATATAACATTATAATGCCACTGATTCATAAGGGGTTTAAATTAATTCTGTGGGGTAGGACACCAGAATTATTAGTGTTCATTTTCATCTAAGATCTTTATTTCTCTAACGTTCTTGGTCCTATTGAAACATTTCAGTATACAAACATACTGCAATGTTAATACCCAAGAGAAAAGCCATCATAATGTGTATGCTGGTCATTATGATCAGAGTGGTACAATTTTTTAAAATAAACTATCATGCCCTTTATGCCATTATGTCTTTATTTCTGTAGTTTATAATTCTGATATATGGTGTATTTAGAACAGGAGGGCGTCCTCTGGAGCCCGGTTTTAGTATTTTAGTGACAAAGTCGTTTATGTGCTGCAGCTATAATGCAGTGAGACTGGTTCTCCAGCCATACTTGGGAACCCCTTTGCTCTTCTAGGCTGTTGTATCTGAAGGAACACTTTAAACCCAGGAAAAGGGAACACATTTGAAAGTGAAACAGAGAGTCAGTGCTTGTTGGCTTTAGTAGAGTTGTAACTGGGATTTTCTTGGGCTTTAGCGATCCAGTTGTCTTACATTTATTCATAAGAATACAGCAGATTCTTAAATACTGATTTTTAATTGTCTGGAATTTTGCTGCTGTTCTCACCATTAAGGACTTGAAAAATGTTTTAGTCTCTCAAGTCAAGCATGTAAAGTTTATGTATAAACCTTTAAATGTCATTCTTTACTAAGTTCATTGCTACAGCCATTTTTTCCGTTTATGCCTTCATTTCCTCAGAATCAAATACTGTGTATGATTCTTTTAAATCCACAAGCATTATCCAGTTTTCTCATTTCCAACCTTATCTTTGGCTAACAGAATAAGTAAAACAGGGTACTATTTATTTATAGACTAAAAATGTTGAATATTGTTTCATTTCCTTCAAAATGTTATGATTAGTGCAGATCAGCCATGTTTATCTTTTAAAAAATTAACAAAGGTTGCTATATTTCTCAACTTCAATGGAATATTATAATTATTTATTCTCCAGTAGTCAAGGAGGCATTTATTTACTGTGAAAGACTTAAACAGAAAAATAGAAGCGTGTGTTGACTGTCTTAAGCTCCCATCTGCAGTTGCTGTATAAATTGTTCACAAAACTCTGTAGTAAGTTTTGATTTAAAACCATAAACCATTTGGGTGGTCCCACTGAGTACCTGCTTCTGTTACTAACTTCAGTAACTATTAAGCATATAGCAGTAAATTGTGAGTGAGATGTTTTGAAATAATAGATACCATGAGTCCAGCACCTGACACATAGTAGGTACTTTAAATAAAGTACTTCACACACTGTCTCTGTTGGGGACCGTCACTGTTGGTTGCCAGAAACAGGCCAGCTCAAACTAGCCTAATTTGAAATGGAAAGGGTCATGGATGGGTACAGGGACTGGTGACTCCCACACGTGGCCAAAAGTCCCATCTAGAAGTAAGCTTGCCCTCTATGTGGGGCTTTGTAATCTGTCAATTTCTCTTCTTTATGGGTCCATTTTATTTATTTTTCTTCCTATGGCTTGGCTTTTTCAGCATCTTCTAATACATCTAAAACAACCAAGCCATCTTGTAGTCACAGATTTCCTTGGGCCAGTGGTGGACACCTGACCAAACTGGACAAATCAGCTGTGGCCTGGACAGGGTGGCGGTGAGGGTGCTGAGAGGAGAGGTTCTCTTAAAGGGTGTGTGAGGGTAGAAAGGAAACCACAGGAACTAATGTCAAGTTAAATGTTTAATTTCACTTGGTCAGGGTCAGAGTTACCCTTGACAAGCTCCCCTTGGTCACATGTAGAAGCAAGAGAATTCCTCACGCAGTAAGCTCTGGTGAGTTTGAGAAGTGGTGAGTAGACTTCTGGGCAGAGTACAGAAGGGTGCTATGCTAGGGCACTGGGGGCGGGGACCTGGAAAGACCCAGCTGAGGATCTGCCTTTGCCCCAGGCCTCTGAGCTGATGGGCTGTGAATCTGGGATTGGGTGACGGCTAAAGCCTTTCTAGGGATGACGAGTTCTTCCTACTTGGCCCTGATTCTGAGGATGTCCCAATCCCATCATGCTGGTGACTGAGATGGAACTTCTAAAAGTGGCTTGTTTTATTAGACAGTTCAGCTTCCTTGGGTGAACTTGTACCCAAAGTCCATGAAGTTGTCTTAAAAGGGTTTAGAAACACACAAGATGTATGTTATACCTGGAAATGATTCCTAAGTTTGAAGTGGCCACATGCACCAGATTTTATTTTTCTAGTGCTTTAAATTTTCAGTCACTCCAGGAAATGGCTCTCAGGGCTTAATAGCTGCTGAGTTGTAGGACTTCTCTGGGAGCATAGTGGGGAAGCTGACCCAGCACATCAGTGAGAAAGGCACCGCATTGGAGCCAGGGGTCACACCCTAGCTTCTTTACTCTGAGTGACCTCAGGCAACTCACCAGCCCATCTGTGAGCCTACTGAGATTTTATTGAATTATTGAGAATATTAGATTAACCAGTATGTATAGTCCTTAACCATTTGGCAGTATTCCCTTCTAAATAACAACCATAGGAAGTGATACAAATTCCAGAAGTAGGTACTTAGTAAAAGATAGCAATGTTCCCAAACATTGTGTGACCTTGAGCTGGTCACTCAAGCTCTCTGAGCCAGTTTTCTATCTGTAATGGGAAATATTGCGAGAACTGAATGACACAGGAAAAGCCCTGAGCCCAATGCATGGCAAGAGTGAGAACGATAAAGATCATCTGTGATTATGTGAGAAGGCATGAGATGAAGAGTTTAAATAATAAGAACTTCGGATCAGCTGTAAACAATCCACACTGCTGTCAGCCATGGCTGTCTCACCTTGCACCTTCCTTTACCAGCTCCTCCATCCAACCTGGCCTCTGGTCCAAACTCCCCTCCAGATTTCCAGAACCCTTGCATAGCATCCTTGCATATTCTGCCTAAAAGCCTAATTCTCTGCTTCTCAGACTCACCAAACTCCTGCTGGGTGGGTAGGGGCTTAGCTCTCCAGAGCCCTGTGCCATAAGGCTCCCTACTTGGTCTTGAAGTGCTAAATACCAGTATGTTTGGGAGGCTGTCCTCTAGTTCAAACCAGAATATCTGAAGAAGACAGCTCAGAATTCTGTTTTTGTTCACCAAATTAATCATGATTTTATTGACATCTGCTGTTTTCACACCTTATAAAAAATATGTACTTGAGGCCTAGGACAAAGAGAGGCAGCACACAGCCCTGATCTCATGCCATGCAACACATTTCTAAATGACAATCACTGCCTTCACTCTGGGAAGCTGAATTTAATGCCTCTGAATGGCTTTGTGAGCAACCATGTTCTGAATCAAATAAAACATCGGTATAGACCAAGTTTGATTAGACAACACGGTGGTTCTGCTTTTGTTAAACCTAACAGTTTTAGAAAATGCAAAGTTTTAGGTTTTGATTCAAATGGTTCCCTTAGGGAGAAAAATCTTTTTTAAAAAATTGGAGTATAGTTTAGGATTTAGTAAATTAGATTCAGCTTAAAACCTTTGATGTTTTAATCTATGTGTTGGTGTTCAGCGTCTGTAGTTTTGATCACTTTTTAATGCCCTGGCCTCAGTTTGTGAACTTGTTTTGAACCAGCTGGAGTAGTGAGGTGCCAGTTGCATGTTCAGTACAAGGCTGCAGCTGTGTGAAACCAAGTCCATGAGCTGTGTCCTTTATCTGAACCAAAATACCTATGGGGAAAGCAAAACCTATAATTCTGGGGGGAAAAAGATGGGGGGAGGTTCTGAACAAATGGTGCTTTTTAATGGCTCCTATTCTAGAATCCATGGGAGGAAATTTTGACTTTTTAGGTACCCATCGTGACAGGCAATCCCATGATAAATTACACAGTTATCTGAAGGATTAAAAACCATAGGTGTCAGTCTGAAAAAAAAAAAAACAACTTCACACACCAATACAGAATTCTCCCACTGCCAAAAATTACATGACAAAAAGAAAAGGGCAGAACAATATTTTATATGCTACCCTTTGAGTAAAAGAGAACATAATTATATTTGCTTATATATGCCTAGATTATTTCTGAAAGTAGAGGCAAACAATAGGTAACAAGGTAACATTGTTTGCTTTGGAGTCTCGGAACTGGGTGGCTGTGGGGTAGGGTTGGGAAGGAGATTTTTATTTTATGCCTTTTTATATCTTTGAATCATTGAAGAATGTATTTTCTATTTTAAAAATAAAAATAGTGAAAGATAAATGTTAAAATTGACAAAGGGACTAGTCAAAAAAAAAAAAAAAAAAAAGTAAAAAGGAGGTTGGAGCAATAGCTCTGTGCCAAACCCTCTGAGACCTGGAAACAGATTGTCCAAGCATAGGAGGAACAATCTCATGCAGACAATGGACTCACAATGGTGACCAAATCAGTCGTCATCATGTTATTCCATGCTGAAATCCAGCAGCATTAGGAAGTGTACTGTTACAAGACCGTGTAAAGTGTACTGTACAGAGAGGTGTGACCAAACCATAGTCTGTTGCTCTCTGGTACAGGTTATTCTTTTGTCTTCCTCCTTGCCCTGTGAAGTCTTCCAGCAATGCTCTAACCCCTGTGTCTGGCCCCTTCTCTGCACTCCTGTCACTTTTGTGATGACATTTAGCAACTAAGCACCCATAGATCCTGAGCTGATTTTGATTTCTTTTTCCTACCACTTACACATCGAGTGTGTATTCTGCTCTAGGTATGGTACTATTACCTACCATTACATACATTATTTTATCTAAGGAACTCACTTACAAAACCACTTGACAGACAAAGAAACGGGCCTCTTGACATTCCGTGATGGTCACAACAGCCAGAAAGCGGCAGAGCTGAGATCTGAACCCACGTCATCTGACTCCAGGGTCACCTGACCCCATAGCTCTCATTACTAATCACTTTACAACCTACTTGAGGACAGAGGCACATGCCCTTGAGCTGAAGAGGAGGTGGTGGGATAGTCCGCCTGAGGACCAGCACTGTCTCTGTCCTCATCTCCCCAAGACCCGGCAGCGTGAGAGGCGTGGGGCGTAAATGCAGGAGAACTGTGCCTCGAGAACAGAGGACCTCTGTGACTCACCAGAGTTGCGAATCCCACTAAATTGCATTTCATGAAAGAAAATGGCAAAATGCTAGCCCTCTGCGTTTGCACCACCAGCACAAGTGACTGGCCTTCTCGGGAGGGCTGTTCTCCACAAAGACCTGTGTCCTGGTTCCAGGAGAACAGAGGCATTGGCCGTAGGAGGAGATTGGTGTGGCCAGCTGAAGTGCCCGCCTTATTCCAGCTGCGGGCCTGCTTCTGTGCAGCCGGCTCCATTCAGAGCCATGCCCAGACCCAGGACCACAGGTTACACCCTACCCAGCCCTCTGTGATCGGCTGTCATTTGACTATCAAATCCGTATGTGCCAGTTTGCTGCTGTGTGTTCTTCCTAAACACAACTGGCAGTTTGAAAGGTACAAGCTGAGCTCCAAGAATCAGGAGGAAAACTGGCCTCTGAGCAAGTGGCCAAGGGGTGTCACAGGTCAAGACCAGGAACTTACCACCAACAGAGCCATTTAGAGACTGAAGCGTCAAATGAGATGAAAAGTCATATATTGTCACTCTGATTCTTTCACTCCTTCAATACGAAAACTTTGAATGGAACCAGACTACAAGCCTTCTGACTAGCACATCCTTTCCTGCTTTACCCTGTGGGAAACCAAATCATCATTAAAAAGTTGCTGTGAAAAAGGGAATTACCCCAACATCAACACATTTGAGTCACTTACCTTCGAAAGCTGGATGAAGCCATTGGCACAGTAGAGATATCCTGGACCCTGATTCACTTGTTCAACAAGTATTTACTGAATGCGTGTTTTCCAGGCATTGTTTTAGGCACTGGGAATACAGCAGTGAACAAGACCAACCAAGACCGCAGCCCTCACAGATGGACACACTAGTGTGGGAGACATAATAACTAAAAGTACTTGTGAAATAGATGATATTTAGAGGATGGAAGTGGCATATAGAAGAATACACTGGGATAGGTTGGGGAGTATGAGCAGTGAGAGGTGGGAGAATTTGTTCCTTTAAATAAGGTGGTTGGGACAGGCCTCCCAGCCTGGTGTAAAGACCTGAAGGACCTGAGAGTGAGCCACGTGGACACTCAGGGGAAGAACATTACAGAACATGGACAGCAAGTGCAAAGGCCCCAAGGCAGGAGCACACCTAGCAGGTTTGGAGCACAGCAGGGAGGCAGTGTGGGATGGGGGTGGGGAGTTAGGGGGTAGGGGTAGTGGTGGTGCGGGGCTAAGTAGGAGGAGAGGAAGCCTAGAGGTAGGAGATCCAGGTCGCAGAAGGCCACATATAGGCTGTTGTGAGGACTTTGGCTTTTACTTTGAGTAAGATGGGTGCCGTTGGAGGGTTTGAGTGGAAAAGAGCACGATCTGCCTTATGTTGTGACTGGGTGACTTTAGCCCCTCGTTGAGCGTGGCAAGGCAGAAGCAGAGAGACCAGTTAGGAGGCTTTGTGATAATCCAGACATGATGGGGGCCCACACTAGGATGGAGGCAGTGGAGGCTGAGGACAGTTGGGTCGAGTCCCTTGACCAGGGCCCTTGTCCCCAGTGTGGAACTTAGCAAGCACAGGATCAATGCCTTCCTTGTTTCCTAAGCCTCCATGGCTGATGACCATCCTTTCTGATTGATAAATTCTTACTTAACAACTTAACAATCTATCTTGCTGATTCAAGAGCCATTCATTCTCCTTAGCACGACTCTTCTATTAAGTATTGATTTTGTAACTCAACTCTCAGAGAATACTCTTTCTTATTTTAAGTTCCTAGGGGCCACTCCATCACTGCCCCCAGGTACAAGAGCTGACGAGAGGTCTGACACAGAAAATTGACTTCCATGGTTCTGGGTGCACACGCCTGTATTTCAGCAGTAGATGGGCCACCCTGGTCATGGCCTGAGGGTCTTGTCTCGCACTCGGCGAGGCGGTGTCTGCCTGGTTGCCACGGTGCTACCTCTGACTCATGCTGGTATCTGCAACGTAGAGGTTGAAGCCCGGAGGTTGTTGCCTCTCTGTCTACCCTGGGGACCTCCTGCACTGCCTGGTCAGGATGCTGCTAGTGATATTTGCAAACTGAATTGACAAACTTTAACAGACTGTTCGTGATTCCCTTGGATTCCTTCCCTCTCCCTAATGTGTAAACACTTGATGCACTGCTCTCCATGACTGGGCCTCCACTGTGCTTTGTGCTCTGCCTGCTGGCGGCCCAGGGGGCTCCTGCAGTACCACGTCTGTCCTTGCTGAGCCTTTTTATTGAAATTGCCTTGCTCCCATTTATTCATCTGTTTTTTGTTATTGTTGTTGTTTTTTAAACCATTCCCTGTCTTTTAATAAATATCTGCAAATGAGTTGATAAAACTTTAAAGGATTCCTCTCTCAGTCTCTCCTACTTTCAGTTATGGGATGTTTTGACAGTGGCTTTACATTAGGATCACTTAGGGAACTCTAAAAAGTATTAAGATGCCTGGATCCCACTCTTGGCCAACTGAATCAGAATCTAGAGAGTGGGGCATAGGCTTCAGTATGTTTTAAAACTCCCCAGATGATTCTGATATACAACTTGGCTTTTTCCTTCTAGTCAGTATAAACAGGGCCTGGCACCAGAAGGCTGTTGTGGCTTCTCATTCACCAAGGCACTCAAAGGTTCCCTGTACACGAGATCTTACAGAGAGTAAGAACCAAGGAAGGCATTGAAAGAAGACAACGTTCCTTATATAAATTCAAATCTCTGTTCCATTCGCAGAACACATGGCCTGTCATGAATGATGAATTAATACAGTTTTAGTCTGTAATCCATTTTGAATGGCACAGTTTTATGTATTGTATTTTGTATGTATTAAAAGCAATGGTCTGTTAAATATGAATGATTAAAATATACCACAAAGTGTTTTTTCTTCTTTGATACATCAGGGTTTTTAAAGAACCAGAAGTGGTTCCAGCCTGCCTTGGGGCCCAGGGGCTTTGACCTGGAGGGAAGAATACAGGGCAGGGACTCCCAGGAGCCTGGGTCTTCCTTTTCTAGCCCTGAGACTCCAGGCAGGGCCCTTAATCCTCTTGGGAAAGGAAGGTTTTAGGATTCTATTATGAAAGTGGGGAAACTAAGGTTCAGAGAGTATAAAAAAATCTCATTATGTAAAAGTCCTTGTGTAGGGTTTTAAAGTTTACTGTCTTCCCAAATGCCACCCCACCCACACATCCACACTGGACATCGTGTCAGCTAGCCTTTTGTAAGCTGTTTCCTCCGCTGGGACGGCCTTCCAAGTCTTTTTTGTCTGGCTGAATCCCACTCCTCCTTTGGGATTGGGTTCAGGCACTTCCTCCTGGTGGCTGTCCCCGTCTTGCCTTCCCACCCAGGCTCGGTGAGGTGTCCCTCCCTGTGCTCACGCCTCCCTCTCGAGGTACCCACGCCTTCCTCTGCTTTGCCACGTCTTGCACTTTGTATCATTCTCTTGCTTCTTCTCCCTTCTCTAGTCAGTCAGCTTTCTTTATATTTTCTAGTGTTTATTTATTTGTTTATTTATTTTTTCTCTTTTTTCCCCTATATTTTCCAGTGTTTAACACGGTACTTAGCATATTTATAGGTTTATCATAAGAAGGAAATAAGACTGGGTGGCTCAAAAGTACCACAGCCTCGGTGTTGTGTTATACTTGCTATGCATTTACAATTTATTAACTGGAATCTCTTTACTATATTTTCCCTCTCTTCTATTTTAAATTGATCGCCAAGCCCTCACCAAAACCAGACAGGTTACCTCTGGCAGTTCTCCCTTTGGCAAAAGCCTGAAGCCTCTGACATCCATGGTTATGATGCAATATTTTGTCAGGCTTTTATTGATGGGTGCTTAGGTTGCTCTCAATTTTCTTGCCACAAATGATGCTGCAGTGAGCAACCTTAGTCATTGTACTAGTTTCCTATTGTTGCTGTAACAAATTATCACAAACTTGGTGGCTTTAAGCAACACAAGTTTTATAACTGAATCACTTTGCTGTACACCTGAAACCAACACATTGTAAATCAACTACACTTCAATAAAAATAAATTAATTTAAAAAAAGCTACACCTAGTTATCTGCTGAATGTTTACCAGTTTTTTAGATTGCATGGATTAGTCTGGGATCACTTAAGCTTGAAACTCACCCGGTGTGCTCCCTGTCAGCAAAGCAAAAGCTTCCTAACGGCCACTGTGCAGACGTGCCAAGGGCGTCCTATTCGAGTGAGCTGCCTGGGAAGGCTGTCTTCCGTGTGGAGCAGGATGCAAGCTTTCTGTGCCTCCAGTGGGACTGAAGAGCTTATGGAAGGAAATTTTACAATTCACAGTCCAAACTCACCGAGTGTGTGATGTGATAATTTGGGGGAATTAAAAGATATTCATGGGAAGGCCTTCAGTAATTTTTGAGTGCAGCTATTTTTCTTATTAAATAAATTATATGTGTGTGCTTAAAAAAAAAACCCACAAATTTATTACCTTACAGTTCTGGAGGTCAGAAATCCAAAATAGATTTCATTGAGCTAAAATTAAGGGGTAAGCAGGGCTGCATTCTTCTTTGGAGACTAGGGGAGAATCGTTTTTCTTGCCTTTTCCAGATTCTAAAGCCTGCTGCTTTCCTTAGCCCCTGGCTCCCTTCCACCTTCAAAGCCCAGCAAATGTTGATTGAGTCTTTCTCACACCAGCATTGAATCTCTCCTACGCTGACTTTTCTGCCTCCCTCATCCACCTTTAAATGACCTTCAGGATTTCACTGGGCTTACCTGGTAGCATCCAGGAGCATCTTATATTAAGGTCAGCTGATTAGTAACCTTTAATTCTATCTGTAACATTTTACCTTCTGCCACAAACATGACATTCACAGGCACTCAGGTTCTGGTTATTAAATTGTAGGCATCTTTGGGTGACCATTATTTAGCTTACCACAGCCACATATATCTTTGAACATTTGTATGATTGTCATTGTGGAATATATAACTAGAAATGAACTTACAGGTTGGGGGGCAGGAGGAGAGAATGCACAAAAAAGTTTAACTGCCCTCTTAAAGGTTTAGATTTCCCCCAGCACGGTATGTGAGCCCCTGTTTCCCACAGCCTAATCAGTCCTGAATATTTTAATGTTTTAAATCTTTGCCAATCATACTGTTAATAATTAATTAGTACTCCAGAATTTGAAAACTGAGCAAATCTGACATGTGCATTGACATTAAGAAGCTGATGGGACACAAAAGAAGTGTATGTGATCCAGAAGTTGATTGAGTTTGCATTTCAAAAGACTAATGCATTGTTTTTCATCTGCGTCATCTTTGAAACTGTGTTTTGCTTAGGTTAATATTTAAATAATTTTGCATTCTCTAAGTACTATCAGTCAATGAGCAAAGGTGTGTCACAGAATCAATGGGAAGAGAAATACCCTATGATGAACATTTTCTTGCTAGCAATTCTTAAAACAGGATATTAATCCATTGAGTTATTAATTTACTAATTAGTCCATTAGTGCTTAATATACTCTTAATGCATGTCAGGCACCACCTGACCTTCAAGAAGTTACAAAGCAGTAAAAAGGATAAGACACAAGTACCAGTATGTGGCAGGTGATTTGATGCTAACATTATAACAGATGACCTTTATTTTGGAAAAACGTCATGTTTTTACCTAAGCAGTTAGATATTTAGGCAATATAGCAATATAACGTGCAGATGCCAAAACTTCTGTCTGAGTGTAAAAATTTGTTGTCTCAAAAAATAATCTAAAAAATTGGTTATCTAAATAAGCCAGTCCAAAAAAGACAAATTCCACTTAAAGGAGGTACCTACGGTAATCAGACTCATACAGATGGAAAGTAGAATGATATTTGCCAGGGCTGGGGAGAGGAGGAAATGGGACTTACTGTTTAATGGGTATAGAATTTCAATTTTGCTCAATGAAAAGAATTCTGGAAATCAGCTGCACAACAATGGGAACATACTGAATACTACTAAACTGTACACTTAAAAATGATTGAGATGGTAAGTTTTTTGTTATGTGTATTTTATCACAATTTTTAAAAAATCTTAAAAAATTAATTGATTATCTACTGAGCAGTCATAGAAGGAAGTTACTGTAGACATTTATTGAGTGACAACTGTGTTGGGCACTTTCATTTATCATCTCATTTAATCCTCCCAATGACCCTCTGTGGCAGGTATTAATTGATCTATTTTGTAGGTGAAAAGACTAAGTAACTTGCCCAGAGTCACACGCACTGGGATTTGAGCTTGATTTGTCTTTCTCCTGTGTCCTCATCCCTGATAATTAAAGGTGCATGAGTGAGATGAAAGTGATTCACCCATCCCCAATATTCTCTAACGTAGATGTGCCCATATTAAAAATGACAAAAGGATGCAATCACTTAACTGGAATATAAAATTCCTAGAAACGTTCATGGCTTCCTCAGCTAAGATTTATCTTCACTAAATAATTAAGATTTTAATTCCTTCTCTCCTTTCTCAGTTTTTCTTTCTTTTAATATTCGAGTAACATCTACATCATGGTCATAAAGAGCAGCACAATCTATGCTGAGGTAACATAATTAAAGGTGCCCCTCTCGATATTGTTCTTTCATTCAGAGAGGGCTGGGAAAGATCTGTAAGGGACAAAGGGCTTGCCCTGCCCGTTCCTCCTCTGACGTGGGCCCTGGATGACATCACATAAAAAGTCATTTCCTGCTTGGTTCTTATCTCTAATGCTGACTAAATTATTAGCCTTACTTCCTTTACTTGTGTGTAATGGAATTTAGGAATAAAAGTAAAATCACTGCCTGCTGGAGTTTATACTTAGGCCCCTTAAAGTTCATGTACTTGGATGCTTTTTTTGTCTCTGGAGACCATGAGGTTGTTTGATGTAGAAAAAGAACAAGTCATAAAATATGCCAAGCTGATACTCAATGAGAGACATGGATTACCCACTACTCATGCTCTGGTGAATGTCTTTCTGACTCACAAACTTGCTGAAGATTGGGGAGGAGTAAAACCGAACTCCTACAGGCATGGAGATTTTAAAATTAATTAAAAAGGATGACCGTTGTTATAAACAATATCATCCCACATGGATCTTTGAAGGTGTCCTATGCAATGTGAGGCAATGAAAAGAGCGCTGGACTTTTATTCTCGTTTGGCAAGAGAATCTGGAGCTGCCTAACCCAAAGAGAGGCTGTGGCACCAAGTGACAGATCTCTACGTGAAAGCATTAACTGTCAAGCATTTCCTTCAGGGCCCCTGTCCCAAAAGGGAGGTAGTGGCACCAAATCTGTGTTCTTCGTTGGGAGACTAGGCTACATACTGAGTAGCCATTACAAAGGGGCTGGCCTCTGAAAAATTTACGCTTAATTAGTTATAAAGGTCCATATTTCAATGGCTCTATGATCAAGTCAAACTAGTAAATCAAGCTTCACTGAAAACCAGTTGTCTCCTTTACCCCTTTTTATTATCAGAAAGTTTCCCTTTGTCCCCCCAAACTTATTCATTCATCATTAAATGCTAAAATAGGGTGCTTTTTTATGCAACAAATAGAGGGTGGCATTTGTTGGACAGAATTAATGGCCTTGAGAATAAAAATACTCAGGATCTTCTGACTCTTGACTTCTATATAGAGCTTACGTATTCTTATTATTCCTTTTATCAACAGGAAGCAGATATACAAAGGACAGAACCTGATATACAGCAACAAGTTTTAAAATTTGTGTGTTTTTTCATCAGACCATATTATTTTGAGAGGGTTAGCATCCAGCTTGGATTTTTCTGATATGAGGTTTTTGTTTTTCTGATGATAAAATTAACACATAAGTAATACTTGATACATATAAGAAAGTAGTATAAAAACAATTGCTCCCAGGTATTGAGCAGTTTTCCTTTTCAGCTGGAACTCCCTGACCAGTGCTTGGCCTCCATGAGCTCATTTGGTCCTGACAGCCCTGTAGGGCAGGCATCCCTTTATTGGCAAAGGTGCTCAGGTACCAAGAGTGAGCTAACTGGCCGAAGGGATTTAAATCCAGATCATCTAACTCCAGAGCCTGTGTTCTTAATGATAATAGAGTCTTCTCTATTAAACACTTTTAACAAGTCAGTGCTTGTTTCTGGTCTAAAAATATTATAAAGGCAGAGAAATTTAGCAATGGGTTTAAATATTGTTTATACTGTATGAGTAGGATGTGGTGGTTATGAGAAACAGAGCATTAAGAAAAGGGACCATCTCCTCTCCACTGCCTTCTGGATGCACTATTGCAGGCTAGGACTCCATCTGATTCTCCCTCTTTGTGACCCAGATGGAGGTAGCTCTAACCCTGGCAGGGCTCGTTTGACCTCTCAGGAGGCCCCTTTTGAGAGCCCACCCCACTCCTACAGTTTTCTCCATAATTTAGTATGGATCTGATTCTTCCTATGTCCCTTTCTGTTTGAAACAGCTTGAATAATTTCTCTTTTCTGCAGCTGAACCCTGTATGGATATGTCATATCTATTATATGAGTATATAATTTTTATAACTGAAACCAGATACAGGTTTATAAACTGCTTTTTTCAACTTAATGTTTTCTCATAAATGTTTAACAAATTTTACAATTGTTATATGATATTCCTTCATATAAAAGTAGCATCATTTTTTCTATTCCTTTATTAATGAATATTTAGATTCTTTTCAGATTTTTACTCTTATAAAGGAGTGCTGTTTTGACATAGTGTATTAGTTTTCTGTTGCTGCTGTAACAGATTACTACAGACTTGATGGCTTAAAACAACACACACTTCTTACCTTGCAGTTTGGGAGGCCAGAAGTCTGAAATGAGTCTCACTGGGCTGAAATCAAGGTTTTGGCAGAACTGCATTCCTTTTGGAGGTTCTGGGGGAAGATCTATTTCCTTGCCTTTTCCAGCTTCTTAAGATGACCCACATTCCTTGGCTCATGGCCCCTTCCATCTTCAAAGCCAGCAATGGCTGGTTGAATCCTTCTCACAATGCACCACTCTGACACTGATTCTCCTGTCCTCCTCTTTCACTTGTAAGACCCTAGTGATTACACTGGGTCTACCTAGATAATCCAGGATAATCTCTCCATCTCAAAGCCATCTGATTTGCAACCTCAGTTCCATGTGCAAACTGACTCCCCCCCTGCCATGTAACAGAATATATTCATAGGTTCCAGGGATTTAGGATGTGGGGGTCCATTTGAGAGAATCATGATTCTGCCAACCACATGCAGTAATTCTGCTTTGAGGAGTCCATCCTGCAGAAAGAGTCAGAGATGCAGATAAAAGAACTTTTTAAAGCTTCTGCCATGTCAAATATAATAGTACCAATTTATATCCCATTTACAAAGTTTAAGAATTCTCACCTCATTCTTACCATACCATTGCTAGTGTGAAATACTACTGTTTCTCAATATCTTTCTGACATAGGAGATTAATAATACAATACTTGCTTGAGATAGAAAATTCAAAGAGTACGAAAGAGTACGTAGTGGAAAATAAGTCTCCTGTTTACCTGTATTCTCCCAGCTCCCCCATCTCCTCCTCTTACCACTGATGCCAGTTTTTTATACACCATTGTAGAGATATTCTGCACATATGTAAGCACACATATAGATGTGTCCCTCCTTTTCCCACAAATCATAGTATACTATGCACATTCCTCTAATCTCTTTATAGGTTTTTGAAATAGGATTGGTGTGGGTAAATAAATATACTATCTTTGATCTTGAAGTTCTATATGTCTTAAAATAGCCACAATTAAGATTTATTTTGTGTTAGTGAATGATGGACCACATAGAGAACTTTTCATCTTTTACTTACAAGCATGAATGCATTAGGATTCTATTTTTTATAGGTACAAAGGCATATTGAAAGAAATTCAATCTCAGAAGAGACATATGTGATTCCATCACTAGATTTTAGTGTGTTTACACTGTGAAAATGGATAGTGTGTTCTGTAATAAGAAAACAGTAGCTGTTTCTAGCTGAGGGTAATTTATATTGTAGAAGAATAAAATGAAAAACAAAGCAGATTTCACAACTATGAGTTCATATTTTCATAAAGAGTTATAGTGTCATCCAATAATCCAGTAATCACTTTCTGAGGCTCTCTGTAAAATTCCCCAACTGTGTTTTGGAAGGTAATAGTTGTAATGGAAAAAAAAGTCTACTATCAAAAAAATTCAAAATAGCTTCCTTATATTCAAATAATACAGTTATAAAACAGAGAAAAAACATATCATTCACAAAAGCAGCAAAAATTGAATTATAGGATTAAACATTAAACATAAAAATAAGCTATGACATTTTATGAAAATATTAAATAGGGTGGATAAATGGAGAGATATACTTTTTTTAAAAAGACTGTATTAAAATAATACAACATTCCCTTGATCTCTACATTTAATACAAACTAAACTCCAATAAATTTTTTAAGGAAACTATCAAAATGATGCTAAATTTTACCTAGTAATTTCAGTGTGCTATTCTAGAGAAGAAGAGTACAAAAGGAATTTAACTTTTGCCTTTCAGATGTGGAGCCATATTATAAAGTTACAGTAATTAAAATAGTATGATACTGAGGCAGAACTAAACAAATCAGTGAAACAATATGAAGTCTAGAAATGGATTTCAATTTACCCAGACATGTAGTAGATGCAAAAGAAGGTCCTCAAATCATTGTAGAAAAGATATCACATCTGTAAAGAAATTGGGGCCAATTTTCTTCCTGTTTGAAAAGAGAACAAATTAGTTACTACAACAAAATTATAAATCCTATGTATCAGATTAATTTACAAAATATAAGCCATAAAAATTTAAGAGGAAAATTTCCTGGAGTGCTTTTATAACCTTGAGGAAAAGAGATAAAGGAAGGGCCTTTCTAAGCACAAAATAAAAGAACTCAGGAAAAGTTTGAATATCTTTAATGTCTAAAAATTAATAATTTATGTATGGCAAGGTGACTATAAGCAAATTTGATAAACAAATAAAAAACTTAGAAAAAGTCTTTACAAAACATTATTGAAAATAACCATTTATATTTATTTATAAATGACTCATACTTTAATAATAAAATGACAACTCACTCAAAAAGAAAACTGGGCAAAGAATATACATGACAGTTCTACAGAAGAACTAGGAAAGAAGAGTAAAAATGATAAAAGATGCTTATTCTTAATAAAGATTAAAGAAATACCTACTAAAATAATGAATTGTTTAAAAAATAATGAATTTCTAACCTGTCAGATTTGTCAAAATTAAAAAAGATTGGTGATAGTGTGAAGATATAAACAAAGTCATACATTGTTTATGGGAATATAATCGACAGCATACTTTTGGAGGGCAATTTCCAAATACCAATACACATTTAAATTTATATACTCACTTGCAAATATGCATGTGTATTTCTGTAGGTTAACTTGCTAAAAATGGAATTACAGGAACAAAGATATTTATAAACGATGCTTATTTTAACATTGTTTCTCATTTCAAAGCATGTAATGATTAAAATGATGGTACATACAAAAATTGTAATACTAGAAAATAATTTCAAAGAAAGGCATATTAGTTATTTTCATGTTTACAAACATGTAATGCCATGACATTACAGTTATCCCTTGGTATCTTCAGGGGCTTGGCTCTAGGACCCCTATGGATACCAAAATTCGTGGATGCTCATGTCCCTTATATAAAATAGTATATGCAGTCAGCCCTCCATATCGGTGGGTGTCACATCTGTGGATTCAACCAACCACGGGTCACCAACTGTATTTTGTAACCTACTTTTTGAAAAGCATATAAAATTTTATATATCTGTTTAAAAGGGGACTGGAAGGTCATATTCCAAACTGATAACAGAAGAGACATGAACTGGCCAGCAGTGGAATGGAGTGGGAAAGTCGGGGATGGGGTAGGGTGAGGGTTGGATTTCTACTTTTAACTTTATACAGTTTAATTCTATTTCAGATTTTACTCATCAAATGAGCCATACTTTCATTATAAAATGTAAACAATGAACATGCTATATTTTGGGGGGGAAAAAAAGCCGCTGATCTTCTCTCAGTCATACCCAGAGAAGCAGAAGGGTACCTGCTGCTCCAGAAAAACCTGGTGGACTGTCTCTGGACCATGTGGCTTTCCTTGCTCAGGTAAATTTATTACAGCCATGGCCTGACCTTTAGCCTGTGACTCAGAAACCTGGCTGAGGTCAGCCCCTGGAGAGCCTGGACACAGTCTTATTAACCAAACTTAAGGGTTCCAGTGCCTACCATTGGAGCAATGAGAAATAACAGCCACATGGGCTGTTCCATCCTCAGATTCTCTTCTAGCAAGCAAGTCTTCAAAAAGTCGAGGTAAGAGCACAGAGTTCAGAATCCAACATACCTGCCTGAGTTCAGATCCCAAAGCTGTCACTTGTACTGTGGTATAGATTGAACAAGTTGTTGAACCTCTCTGAGTCTCTGTTTCCTCACCAATAAAGGTAGGAAACTTGCAATATCTCATCAGATGTTGTCTGGAGAAAATGAGTTGGTGAACCTAGAGCAGCTTGGACAGAGCATCCAGATCATTTCAGCTTTGACTTTGGCTAGTGTGGACAAAGTGGATGTAGCAGGCTGGATGCAGTAAACACGGGGCCTCATTCCTGAAGTTTGTTTTTCATCCTGAAAGAGATATATTACAGAGATATAAAGAACATGGAAGTGTATTCTTTCTTCAGGTAGTGGTCTGGAGTTGGTTGGTGGGCTTCTCTGCTCCACAAGGTCACGCAAGTATCCAAGACTCTGAGGGGGAGGGTACAGCTCAGCAGTAGAGAGCATGCTTAGCATGCACAAGGTCCTACATTCAACCCCCAGTACCTCCACTAGAAACAAAATAAAGTAAAAAATTAATTAAAACATACATAAAGAAATCTAATTACCTCCCCTCTAAAACAAGACTCCAAGACTCCTTCTGCCTCTGTCATGGATGTTGTCTTCACCTGGAGGTTGAAGTTAGGTCCCAAGCCCATAGGAAGGAGTGGGGGAGTTGTGTGCAATGTTTTAAAGGGTCTGCTGGAAGTGGGACACTTTCTCTCACCTTCCATTGAGGATGTAGGCATATTGCCACACCTCACTGCAAAGGCCTGTGAACAGATGTGTTGTCCCAGGCCCCCAGCTGGGGATTCATTACTGTGGAGGAAGGGAAGAACCTGTGTTGATGGATAGCTAGCTGCCTCCACCACAACTGGTCTTGCCAACAGCACTAGAAATATCCCAATTCTCTTAGCTGCTCCTCATCTCCACTTCAGGGAAGAACTTGCCTTTGGGTCTTAGGGCCAGAAACCATTGAAGTTCTTTGGCTGACTCTCATCTTTCCTGTCAGGACTTTCATGGACTTAGCCAAATTTTGCTTCTAGTTCTCTCCTTTTCTAGGGTTTGACAAAAATACTCTGTCTCACCCCCATACTCTTTCTTTAGATTTATCAAACTTGTGCTAGTACAAATTTCCCAGTACAGCTCAGCTGGCTTGGGAACAAAGGTGAGTTAGCCTTTAAGCAGAGGCATGGATTTTAGTGTGTGTATGTGAGCATGGTGGGGCGAGTGGATGGTGTGCTGTGGCCCTCAGGAATTGTGTGTGAGGACAAAGGTCACTGGGAAATGAATTAGAGTGAGCTCTTTCTGCCCTGGGAGAGGTTGGGGAGGGGTGGAAGGTGAAGGATGCTGTCCAAGCTGTATATACAGTGAAGACCAATCAGAGGGGGACCCAAAACAGAGAGAGGGTTTCGTATACACTTTAAAGTAGGCAGGTTTGGGGCCTTCCCCAGCCCTAAACTGCCTTGTCTGGGAGTTGAAGATGTTTCATTTTGTCCTTCCAAAAACATCAGGGCAATGTGATGGGAAGAACAAAAGGAAGGAGCTGGAAGGATTTGCCTTGGTCTCCACTGAATGTCTTACTCTCTTTACAGAAACCAGAGCCACTTAAGTAGTTCACTCTAAACCACCAGAGTATCTGCTAACAGGCAAGTGATACAGACAAGATCACAAATTTAGCAGAAATAGCTACCAGCTGTAAATGGAGTGATGGCTCCCCAGAAGACTCAGCAAGTCTCTCATGTTGGCTCAGCAGCTCAGAGCACCTCGCACCCACTTCTTGCCTGGTTTCTTAGGGCTCCCTCCACCTCTGTGGAGGCCAGTGGTGCCAACTGTGCCTGGGATCCCTGTGTGGAATGTTCTGTGGAAGTGGGAAGTTGCTCCTGGAAGGGAACGATGGTCCTTGGGTCTGGGAACATCTCCTGTGTGTAATGAGTGCCTTCTTCCCTGATGTACTATTTGCTTTTAAAGTTTCCTTAGAAACCATGCATGTAATACTTAACTCACCCTTGGCTCCATCCTGACACATTTTTTGTGGAAGTCACAAGGACTGTTCTTTTCAATTGTGGCCTTTTGCTTCTCGCACTTTCCCTTGGTCTCTAAAGTGTGACCATTCAAGAAGTCCAAGGCTTCATTTGTCATGCCAAGATTTGTGTTTGTGCTCTCGGCAGGATGCATTGTTAACCTTTGAATACTATGTCTTTGAAGGAAAAGGATGTGCTCCAGTGACACACTTTATGGTAGAAACTTTGTTCGCATGGTAGAAATAACACCAGCAGTACACAGGTCTGGGTCTGTGGTACAGGCGGGCATCCCAATGCCAAGCCGTGGAGATGCATAAACTGTCCCTTTCCCTGTAGGGGAAGGCGGCCATATCACTGGGCCTCCCTCTTCTAGGCCTTCAATGGACCCTCCCACTTCTCTTGTTGTTCTTCCACCTCTCTCCTCCCCAAACTGCTGCACAACCACTTCCCTCCCCATTCCCAAAGGAGAGGGAGCTCTGGGCCCGGCGCCTGGAGGGCAGTGCCCGAGAGAGTGCCTGACCTCTTTTTCAGTCCCTGCTTACTTCCATATGACCAAGCCCTGAAGAGACTAGACTCAGCCCTGTGAGTCCCAGGGGTCTTAACTAAAACAAACTTTGGTTGCAAAATAATTTGTGTGTTGATTATGGTTACAGTACAGAGTACAGAGAAGCCTCAAGCATTAGGAGTCCTTCATGACTTGTGGCTGGAAACACAACCACCATACCATCTTCCTAAATGAAAAAGTTCTTTGTTTCCTGATTGTTTAAGTAATATGAACTCATCACAGAGAATTCAGAAAATACAGAAAGGTATAAAGAAGGGGGTAAACCCCACTGCCACAACCAAATAATCTCTGTTAACAGTTTGGGGTCAAACCTTTTAGGCTTTTCCTGTACATGCATATACATTCTAATTTTTTTTTTTTAAATGTGACTGTAATATTCATGGCATTTTGTAAACCATATGATCTATTGCCACACAAAACTAACCTAAAACTTGGAGGCATAAAAAGTGACTGTTTTATTATAGCTCATGAATTCTCTGGGTAGAGTTTAGACAGGACACAGCTGGGGTGGCCATGATGTCTGGGGTCTTAGCTGGGAAAACTCAAATGGCTGAAGATAATGGAACATCTGGGGTCTGGAAATACTTGGCGGCTTCATTCTTCACTCACAGAACTAGCTCCTGGGTCGGATTCAGTAGGATTCTAAGTTTTGTTGGGCTTATGGACTAGAGTAGCTGCATGTGATTTTTCCATGTGGGTTGAGCCTCCTCACAACATGGAAGCCTCAGGGGAGTTGGGTCTAATGACTAATCTACTGACTGATGTCCTGATTAGAAGAGGGAAATGTGGACATCGGCACACAGCCACAGAGGGAGTATGCTGTATGAAGGGGGAGGCAAAGACTGGCGTGATGTATCTGTAAGACAAGGAATACCAAGGATTACCAGCAACCACCAGATGATGGGAAGAGCAAAGAGGAAGGACCCTCTCCTAGAACCTTCAGAGAGAACGTGTTCTTGCCGACACCTAGATTTTGGATTTCTGTCCTCTAAAAGTATAAGAGAATAAATGTCTGTTGTTTTAAGCCACCAAAGTTTACGATAAGTACTTTGTTACAGCAGCCCTAAGAAAAAAACAGTTCCTCATAGCTACATGGATCTGCATCGTCATTTCATAGTTGCACAGTAACCATGGCATGCTTACTCAGCATTTATTTAATCAATCTTAAATAGGTCTAAGAAATTTAGTTCAATAATTAGCATGAGTGTGCATGCTATACAATTAAATGGCTGACTCACCTCTCTCATAGACTTTGTTTCCTCCACGGGGCCTAGCATTCAATAAGTATCAGTTAACTTGCTGTCACAAAGAGAGTATCAGAAAATACAAAGTTTGATCACCTACAAGCAAGTTCTGTCACTTCTGGAAACTTGCTTGGTGAGGTGACAGTAGGGAGGAACAGGTGAAAACTTCAGTCTAACAGAGCACGCCTATAAAACATCAAATATTTTAAGGTGAAAGTGATTGTAGTACAAAAAGGTGAAAACCCATTCCTCTTTACAGATGTGATACTTCCAGTTCCCCAGCCATAAAGGGAGTTTTAAACATCTAAGCCTCTTTGCCAAGTGTTAAGAAATGATTCAGAAATGTAATCCAGGCAGACGACTACAGAAACGCACCCCGTGCATTCTAGACCTTTTCTGCTGCTTCTTTATGACTTCTCGGTTGAATGAGGCCTCCTGTGTTTTCCTTCTTAAGTTCAATCCTCTGTTTGTTTCTTGGCCCCATTTGTCACTTCCTCTATGCAGAAGGGCGGGCATGGGGCAAACCTGGAAAGAAACCAGGTTGCCCCTCCCCGTCCCTCCTGGTGCCAAGTCAGAGCAGCAGGCAAAGTGCTTAGCTCTTTAAGTTACGAGGCTGCAAGCCGTTCCAAGCAACTCTTTTCTTTTCTTCTATAGATCACAAGTCTTCCCAAAAAGTGCCTGTAGGAGAAAAATAAAGCCTGTTTGAATTCTAAGATGTTTGTCGGTGCTTTTGCCATTTTCAAAGGACCTTTAGATGTTTCGTGAATGCGTATTGACATATCACCCCCGCCTCTCCCCTACCCCAAATGCTCTAGCAACTGGCAGGAGAAAATTTCAGAGGAGATGAATTCTGGAAAGTGCAAATTGAAGCCAGCTCAGGGGAGACAGAGAAAAAATCCTCAGTCTAGGGCTTTGCTTTTGGTAGGGCCTCATTTTTATGGAGAAGAAAATTGGAGCCCAGAGAGATTAAGCAACTTGTGCACAGTCACACAGCTGGTTTACGGCAGAGCTAGGCTTTGTATTTAAGTCTCTGTTGCTCTTTCAGCTACATTAAGCTGAACACAGTAACTCAGGAGAAGGGATACAAGAGACTAAAGCAGATGTAGGGATGGAGTGGGATCCAGTAAGAGCTGAGAGCTTGGCCTTCCTGAAGGCATGTGAAAAACTGAGACAGGGTGGCTGAAGTTCTGGAAAGGTTGGGAAGAAGGGGGAGGCATTACACAGAGTCATTTCCTCCCATCCACTTCTGGATTGTGTGTGGAGGAACCAAGGAAGTGGCTACAAGGTCACATGTGGTTGCTGGAACTCCCATGAATTTTGAGAGCCCACAGTGTGAAGAAGCAAACTAGATCAGATCCAAGCCTGAAAAAGCAAGAATGCCACAGACTTGCAAGTTAGATTGCAAGTTATTACACAAAACCTCCTGTTTGCTCCCAGGTTGGCTGGGCCCCACCTCCTTCCCATCTGTAATTGTAGCTCCTCAGGAGGGGCTGGGTCCCTGGGTGTGGAAAATCAATATGCTATTTCTGGAGGTCAGGTGAGCTCCATGCCTCCCAACTCTTCAACCTAAGCCCATTAATCAAGTCTGATGACTTAATTTACTGTTGAACCAAACACATCCGTAGCAAAGTGATACATCACAAACATCTCCACTTCCCAAATGCCAGGGGAGTTAGCCCAGAGAAAAAAGGAGACGTAAGCCTTTCTCTAAACAAAGACATTCTCCCTTTGTAAAATTAGAGACAAGCGATAGGATCTGAGTGTGTACTCACTGGCTTCTGTCCTGGAGATGCCAATCATTTGCTCCCTGCCCCCAAGCCCTGCATCAGAGGCCCCAGAGCCCCAGCCACCCTGCCTCCAATGCAGCAGCTGGTCAGCCCTTCATAAAGGCCATCCCAGTTTCCAGCTGTGTGTGTACTTGGGCATAGGAAGCCATGGGCAGTGAGCTGAAGGCTGTGTAGACAAAGGAGCTGCAGCTGGATTTTGGATTGATCTCTGGAGAAACCAGAATGAATCAGATATATAGCTACAGTGAGGGCTCCCACTGCCCTAGGGAAAGAGATGGCGATGGAGAGAACAGGTGACCTGCTTCCAGATCTTCCCTGCTGTCTACATGGGGCCCGCTGTATTTCCTGCTCTGGTCCTGCAAGATGTCCCTGAATCCTTAGAATACTTTCCTCTTCATTTCCATGAGCTTGAGAAGGTTCTATCTCCTGCAACCAAATGATTTTCTTTATTAAGATATCGACTGTGTGCAATGCCAAATGCTGGCAAGAGAGGCAAGAATGATTAACATAAGGTAGGTAATTGATCCCTTTGAAACAGTCTCCTTCATAAGTATACCCACACTTATCTGCTGTCCTATTTCACTTACTATATTATTTAAGCAGTTATTTGTTTACTAACTATTCAAAGTTTGTTAACCTTTCCTCTCTATAACTAGACTGAAAAGGGCCTGATGTTCGACAAAGGAGGCAAGAATATACAATGGAGAAAAGACATCTTCTTCAGCAAGTGGTATTGGAAAAGTTGGACAGCTGCATGTAAATCAATGAAGTCAGAACACTCCCTCATGCCATACACAAAAATAAACTCAAAATGGCTTAAAGACTTAAACATGCAAGACAAGACACTATAAACCTCCTAGAAGAAAACATAGGCAAAACATTATCTGACATAAATCTTAGCAATGTTCTCCTAGAGTAGTCTACTGAGGCAATAGAAATAAAAGCAAAAATAAACAAATGGGACCTAATTAAACTTAGAAGCTTTTGCATAGCAAAGGAAACTATAAAGAAAACAAAAAGACAACCTACAGAATGGGAGAAAATATATACAAAGGATGCTACTGACAAGGGCTTAATTTCCAGAATATACAAACAGCTCATACAATTCAATGACAAAAACCCAAACAACCCAAACCAAAAATGCGCAGAAGACCCAAACAAGCATTTCTCCAATGAAGACACACAAATGGCCAATAGGCACATGAAAAAATGCTTAGTATCACTAATTATCAGAGAAACAGAAATCAAAACTGTTATGAGGTATCACCTCACACCAGTTAGAATGGTCATAATTCAGAAGTCCACAAATAATAAATACTGGAGAGGGTGTGGAGAAAATGGAACACTCCTACACTGTAAGTGGGAATGTAGTTTGGTGTAGCCATTATAGAAAGCAGTATGGAGATTCCTTAAAAAACTAAAAATAGACTTACTGTATGATCCAGCAATCCCACTCCTGGGCATACATCTGGAGGGAACTCTAATGTGACAAGATAGATGCACCCCAATGTTCATAGCAGCACTATATACAACAGTCAAGACATGGAAGCAACCTAAATTTCCATCAACAGATGACTGGATAAAGAAGTTGTGGTACATTTATATAATGGAATAGTACTCAGCCATTAAAAAGAATAAAATAATGCCATTTGCAGTTATAAGGATGGACCTGGAGACTGTCATACTAAGTGAAGTAAGCCAGAAAGAGAAAGAAAAATACCCTATGATGTCACTTGTATATGGAATCTAAAAAAAAAAAAAAAAAGACAGACATAGAAATTAAACCTATAGTTGCCATATTGCAGCAAAGTGTGTTACAACTCAGTGTTACAGCTCAGTTGTGACAGCAACCTGGATCCAAGTCCAAGCAGCACTTGGAGGGTTAGAGAACTCAGGTTTATTATGCCAGAGGGCCCAGAGGAGTTAACACTCCAAGCTCTGGACCCCATCTTTAGGTTTACACAGGCTTTTATAGGCTACCAGTCTAGACCTTGCAACATTTTGTAACATCATACGCAAATAAGATATAACAAAGGTGACTAATTAGGAACAAACTTTGTAGAAATGGACCAATCAGGAGTGAGAGAAATGGACCAATCAGGAGTAGGGAAATGGACAAATCCAGAGTTAGCTCAGGGAGCCAATAGAATCTTAGGGATAAGTTCCGCTTTCCTAGAAGTAAGCCTTTTCAGAGTTTAAAAAGCGAGATAATGCTGCAGGGCCAGGGAACCAAATGGTGCTGGCAGGAGGGTAGTGGCCCTGCCTGGGGGTCCTGCCCTCTTTTTCATGGGGCTTCCCACCTCAACCAGAGGGGAAAGGTAGGGGTGGAGGGATAAATTGGGAGTTTGGAATTTGCAGATACTAACTACTATATATAAAATAGATAAACAACAAGGACTTACTGTATAGCACATGGAACTATATCCAGTATCTTGTAATAGCCTATAATGAAAAAGAATATGAAAAGGAATATATATATATACACATATACACACATATATATATATGTATGTGTATATATGTGTCTGTGTGTATATATATACACATATATGTAACTGAATCACTATGCTGTACACCAGAAATTAACATAACATTGTAAACAGACTATACTTCAAAAAAAATGGCCTGATGTAAAAAACCATGTCATATATATATACTTTGCACCCCTTAACAGTGTCTGGGAGAGTATCACACATATTTTGGCCAGTAAGTATATTAATTTTTTTTTTTGCTTAAATAGCAAAGAAAGTGATTATAGAATCAGGAGCCAATTCAGTTATTTTAATAAAACAAATTTCACTTATTCCCTCTCTCTATCCTTTTATCAGTCACTTGTTCACTTAATCCATCTGGTTTGAGTGGCTTGGAGTTGGAGAGATTGGGAAAAGCTAAAACAATTCAATCTTCCTGCAATTCCCCAAGTGTAAGGTGATATAAGGGTCTAGTTAATAGACATGCAGAGGAAAATACACATGTTTTAGGAGTAAAATCAACAGCACTTAGAGACTAGAAGGACTGTGGATTGGAAAGGGAAATTAATCAAAGATGGGGTAGAATGTTAGGATGTTTCCAAGAGGGCTCACTGGCAAAGTCCTGAAGATGGAGGTGTGTGTGTGGCTGGCCTTAGGAGTGTTGCAAGGTACATTTTCTTCCCTTTCAAGAATTTTTTTCCTTGAAAAACAAAGAAACAGTAGTTTCAAAATATAGGAGTTGAACAAAAGAAATATATTGTCCTTAAGAATAAAATGTTTTAGCATTTGACAGGTGGACCCAACAGTCATCTGTCAATAATGCATTTGTTTGTCCACATACAGACATATTTAATTATTTAAGGAGTTCATACAGCCTGGCTCAGGTTACACCAGCTGGAATACACACACACACACACACACACACACACACACACACACACACACAGATCCAAGGTAGGCATTTGCCTGATAAGGGTTATAAAACTGGTCAATAAAATAAAATGCATTTACAGAGAAGCTCTGCAAAGACCAGCTTTACTATCCTCTGTCATTTTCCCCTTATTAAGTTTGGATTTACATCTGTATTTTATATACACTTTTGCAGGACTGCCACATTTAGCAGGTCTCAAAAGGTTTGTTTTGATGGTTCTTATTTTAAAAGTCTGAAATTCATGGATTGAGTAAGAAATGGGCTAATTGGCTCTCAGTGGGACTGCACTCGCTCTGTTGCTCTCTCATTTTTTGTTAGGAGCTTACTTC
Organism: Camelus bactrianus; assembly: GCF_048773025.1. NCBI lineage: Eukaryota > Metazoa > Chordata > Mammalia > Artiodactyla > Camelidae > Camelus > Camelus bactrianus. The sequence goes on from NC_133541.1 coordinate 36,927,109, forward strand.
TACAATTTATGATTCACGTTCATGATTTTAAAGCTCCTAAGAGCCAAGCAATTGTAGCTCTGAATTATTTTATTCATTTGACAGATAGGTAAAAAACACGCCTTCTCTTTGACTAAAGACTGGGAATAGATTTTTTAAAGTGCACTAAGATTTCAAGTCAATTTATGTGTTATTTCCGAGTCTCCTTGCAAGTGTAGATTTGTCTATGAATTACAAGTGCAGAAAGAGAAAAAAAAGACCACTTTCTTCACTTTTTCCCAAAATATCAAGTGAGCACATCCTAAGTGCCAACCTGTCTAAGACAACGGTTGAGAAGAGTGAGACACAACCTCTGACCACAAGAACTCAGAGGCAGGGTGTTCTGACAAGGTAGAAGAGTGAGATGTTTCTTGGGGACATTCAAAAACCAATTTCCTATGACACAGTGGGAGAGAGCTTAGGACTTTCAACCTTTGTTCTGGGGGAAACTTTGCTCAAAAGTGAGCACTGACTGTCCTAAGTGGTGTGAAGCTGGGGCCAGGGGTTCCTCAGGAAAGGGCTGTGCAGGGGGCTTAGTGGAGGAAGTGGGACTCAAAAAGGATGCTGAGGAAGCAATGGAGCTAGAAAAGCAGAGAGAAAGGGTAAAGTCCTATCAAAAAAAGCTGACCCCTAGTCCCAAGGAGGCAGAGGGTCATTTAAAGGGCACTGTGGTGTACTTTGTCATTTAAAGGGCACTGTGGTGAATTCCGTTGCCTGGAGTTCTCGTCTATATCCTCTCTGTGTCAAGGCATACCATGAACAAACCCTGAAGAGAGCTGTGTACCAAGTTATATTTGGGAAGACTAATGTGATTTCACTCTGTGGGGAAGAATAGGGCAGGGACTAGTTAGGAGCAATAGTCTAGGAAAAGAATAAGTGTTTTAGGAATTTGGCTGGAGTTGCTTTTTCACTCTGGGATTACAGACTCCAGAACACCACCAAGCTGAAAGGGAGATTGAAGGAATATGACCCGGACCAGGTTCACTTGGGAGTACATGAGGACGAACGACTTGTTTGCTTCTTCCTGGGCTCTCCTCTGCACTGTGGCCTTACCCACCCTGCTCCCAGGGCTCCCTTCTCCCTCCCTTGTACCGGTGGGTAAGGGGAGCTTCCTGCTTACAATCAGTCAGCAATCAACAAGGATCCTCAGTCTGGTAAAGTCTAGCAAGACTGTGGGGAGCCAGCCATTTGGGCATCTCTTGTCCAGATGGAACCTCCCCTAAAACATTTTCTCTATCAAAGTCTGCCATGTGAATGGTAGTGATTTTATTTAACCCAATCAGTTCAGTTACTGTTGCACTGTAGCAAAACATCCAATTGTCAATGCCAGTTCAGATCTAAAGATGTAGAGCATGCTGTATTAGGGGACAAATCCAGAGACACCACCACCATCACCGCCAGTTGGCACTTACTCACCAGATTGAGCTCAGGGCCCCTGCCAAGGCGGTGGCACTTCTGGCTCTTCGCAGAGCATCGTTCTGGGATCTGAGAGTCAAGAAAGCCAACATGTTGTTCAGGTTGCCTATGAGAGTTTGCCTCTGGCCCTGGCCCAGGCCTGGGCATAGGGCCTCCTTAGAAATGGGAAGTAGAGGGCTTTGTGGAGTAAAACTCAGGTCATGGCTAAAACTCTGCTTTCAAAGTTTTGAAGACTTCTGTCTTCTTAAAAATTAGGAAACAAAATAGGCCCCTGGAACTAGGCATCTTAATCTTATACTCTTTATTATATCAAAAAAAAAAAAAACAAAAAAAAAACAAACAAAACCTCTCAAATGGCAGCTGTTGCCTGTGTCTTAAATTATTTGTGACTAGGTCAGAACAGTCACTCTTAGGAAATCACAAGACATCCCATGAGCATTGACTATAAAAATTCATGACACAAAGTTAGATGGTTTCAGTGGTAACATGTTTTTTTTAAATTTTGTGTTTATATCACTTGTTCTAAATGTAGAATCTATTTAGAAATTTTCAAAAAAGAAAAGCAAAACACAGCTTACTATCAGTGGCTTTAAAAGAAATAAACCAACTATATGATTTGGTTGTGGGGGAGAGGATTAGTAAGTTTATTCCCCTTCCAAATCTTATCTGTCCTTGAGAGTTTGGTTCAAATCCCTCTTTATAAAGCCTTCCCTGAGTCAGAACAGCCCATATTCACCTCTTTCTTCTCTGAACTGCTATAAAAATTATAGTCAGTAACATACAATTTAATCCTTCATTGTAAACTGCCTTGTATCATTCACCATTACCCGTGCTGTTCCTGTTTCCCCAACCAGATGGCAAGGTATTTTAGAAAGCATGGATCCTGTTAGACATGTTACTGCCTAAAAGCTGAGCATACTCCTGACAGCATTGTAGGTATTTGGTTAGTACTTATTGAAAGAAAACACTGAGCATCTAGTGGGGCTCATTTCAGGAGCCAGGTCTGGTTCTGAGTCTTCCCTTTCTTGTAGGGGAGGCTCAGGCTTAGCATGATCCAGGGCTGGTCACGCAGAGAAGTTGTGTCATGATGATGTCAGTCACTCCTTGTTGACAGCCCTGAGTGGCAGGGGGACATACTGATTAAGAACAGCCAGAAAACCTGGTTTCAGATCTAATTTTTCCCACTTATTAGCCATGTGGCATTGGACAAGTTACTCTACTAAACTGTACTTTCCTTCTATATAAAATGGAAATAAAAATAGTACCACCTCCTAGCATTTTTTTTCAGCAATAAAATAAGTTGTATTGAACCATATGTCCCACTTCTCCATTTGGGTATGTAAGAAATGTAATTCCACCCATTGCCTCGGAAAATGCCATTTGAGGACCCGCATGTCCAGATTAGGAAAGTCCAGAATCCTATTCCTTCCCTGTGGACCAGCCTGGAGACCCAGAAGTGCCTACTTGATCTCAAAGGACCATCCTGGATCTTCTCACCTTTCTGGGGTTCCCAGCTCCCACATGCCCTCAGCTGTACCCATGTAACCACCAAAGCCTGATGCTGGTAACCCACTGCAGCACGGGCGATCCAGGACAGCCCCTTCACAGCTGTTGTCAGTCCTGCAAGGGCTTCTCAGCCAGAAGAGAGGCTACTTCTGGGTTCCTGATGTTACAGCTTTTTAACAGAACTTTCCCTCAGTGCTGGGGTGTACTCTGGGTCAAGGGGAATAATCAATCCATAAATAAGCCCCAATGGCTTATGGAGCCAAGAGAGGAGGATATCTCACCTATAAGTTTTATCTGGTCCGCGGTAAAAAAGCCATGATTTCAAAGTTTCAATCAGCTCTTCGCGTAGCTGGAGGGTGGCCACTGGTGTTTATGGACTTGATGTTTGGAGAGATTAATAATGGGCCAGCTATCTATGCATTGAGGGCCTGTGGGAGATGGTTTGGGATACAGAAATGTCATGAACAACAAGAAGAAGCTGTCGTTAGCCCACTTAATTGCGTGACACGGCACTTATAAAAAACGTTTCTTTCTCTTCTTTAGAATTGGGAGGTTTGTGTGTGTGTTCCAATAGTTAACCACCAGAAGAATGAGGAGGCCCAGTTTTGCTTCATGTGGGTGGGTGGTCTTGGAAGGCCACCAAACCCCAAGTACTAAGACCCATCCTGGGGTGAGCTGTGGAAATGCCTTCGTGTTACTCGACTCTGCATTTCCTATCCAGGCTGGGGGGGCTGGCACATTTCTTTGACTATGTACCTGATGCCTTTGCCATTTACTCATGGATAAAATGAAGAAGGTCAAAAAGTAATGTAATGATCTACATGTCCTGATGAACTTCCAGCTCTCTGCTTGGGAGGGCTGAGTGGGGAAACTGCCACACAGGATTGGGCAGCAGGAGAGCTCAAAGGTTGTGCATCCTTTTGTGCTGAGTGGGTGGGGTGGGATGGGAGCCACAGAGGCCTGGTCCCACCCTCTTGGTCTTCTGTCACACTGGCCTCTGTGACCCTGAATAAAGGGACACGGGACTTCCCTGAGTTAGATGGCAACTGTGAGTGAATTGCTGGGCCTGGCTTGTGAGAGATTGGTAGGAGAGAGTCCCAAGAGTGAGGGACAAATTGTTTGGTAAGGGTGCGACTGTAGCAGGAGCATAAACAAAGGTCCCACTACCTAGGACTCTGCAAGTGGCTTAGTGTCAGGTTGTAAGTTCTTCTACATTGTAATGTCCTCTAGACACCCCTAAACCCTTCACTGATAACTACAGTCTGGTCAGATGATGCTGTGGAGAAAGCCAAGGTGGGACAGAGCCTGTGATAGGAGCAGTGACATGATGCATGAACAGACATATATGTATAGATGCAAATATAGCAGAGGAAGGGACCCTTGTTGGGGAAAAAGGAAAGTACTCTGTAAGGTTAACGGCAAACTATTTTGACTCTTCCAAAACAGCCCCCTTCTCTAGGGAGGAAGCCCACTACGCCCAACTCCAGGTGGCAGGGTTGAAGTCTTGCCCCTCCCGACAGGTTTTCCCCTTGGGTATCCAAATGTTGGTGGAACAGCCAACCCATTAATCCAGCCAACTATTACTCTCATAGTGAATTATTTAAATATAAGAATCCATTGCCTTTCTCTGTCATCAAGCTTTGGTCCAGGCTATGGTAGTCCAATCAGTATCTTTTAGTAACTTTGAGTCTCAAAAAAAGAAGGACATTGTTGGTTCTTATGTTAAAATTGGTATGTAAACAAGTGTTAGGGAAGCAATTAATAACACATAAATAATAAGTCTGAAGAAACCAAAGATGTAATCTATTACTGTCTTCCCCTGGAACAGAAAGTAACTCTTACCAGAACAAGACTGTGCTCCAAATGTGAATTAATGTTTTACCTCTGTAGACTGAAGACTGTTGGTAACTCCTAAAAGGCAAGAAAATAAAGCAATAAAACTCTTACTGTGCTGTCTCTATATGGTACCTACCATGTATACCTGCACACCGTGTGCCCCTTCTGTTGGGCTGCCAGTGTTCCAATCCCTTTTATTGTGCCCTTCATTGCCCCCAGAGCCTCCTGCTCTCCTTCAGTCCACTTAGCAATTACTATTACTGTTGATGATATTACCAGTTATTGAGAAAGAAGCAATACAGCTCCATGCTCTCCATTCATGTGGTCGGAGCCAGAGGCTGCAGGTTACCCCCTATATCCATTCCCTGTTCTTGTGACACTAATAAAGCACCCCCATTGTTATCTGGGAACCTAGGGGACAATTTGAATGTCCCTGCCTCCCTTTGCAGTTAAGCATGGCCACGTGACTTCATTCAGGCCAATGGCTTGAGAAAAAACATGATGAGTCCATCCACCAGGTTGTGCCCTTAAAGTGAAGGTGTATCTGCCCCCTCCCCCATCACCCCCCCTGGCTTTGCCCCTTCTCCTTTCCATGTAGAGGTCCCTCTTGGACCAGGTGCAAGAAAGCAATCGGCTAGAGATACAAAGAAGCAAAATCCAGGGTACCTGGGCTTCTGACACCAGCACCCAGTGTCATAAGTTCCCACACTTGTTTCATAGCACACTGTCTTAGAAATTTCTTCAGTGTCCCTAGGCCAAAAGAAATGCCTAAAAATTCTATTTATTAAGTAGTTGTATGCAAACAATTTAATTCATATACTGAGGTCCTAACAACTTAGATGCCAACTGAAAAACTAAAACAAATAACTTGAAAGAAAAAGTACTCTCATTTCATTCTTAAATAACCACCATCACTTACTAGCAAGATGTGTGCATCTGTTGGACCATATGACTTCCCAGATCTTGGGATCAGATTGGACGCCGGTACTGTCTTTTACTTATATTTTATCAGAGGAAATGATTACCACAATCTGGGCAGCTTGAAATAACAGTTCTTACAGTTCTGAAGGCCAGAAGTTGGAAATAAGGAGAAAGCAGGGTTGCACTCCCTGCAGAGGCTCTAGGGGAGATTCTGTTCCTCGCCTCTCCTGGCATCTGGTGGTTTCCTGGACTTGCAGGTGTATCACTCTGATTTCTGCCTCCGTGGTCACATTTCCTTCTCCTCTTCTCTGTGCCTTGTCTCTCCTCCATGTGTCTTTTATCAGGACACCTGCCATTGGACTGGGGGCCCACCGTTGGTTGAAATTCAGATATAGACTGAGCTGTCTGTCAACTTTATGCCAGTGAAATATTTACTACTGTCTTACATATGTTGGCAGCAGCTGGTACTAAAATCATGGACAGTTTAATAACAAATCTCATGAGGCATCTCTGAAGAAAGAGCAAAGAGAACTGGCCAATGGACCAGGCAGCAAGGGACAGTCAGGCTGGCCTCACTTGCATGGGAGCTGGAACTGTCATCTCAGGTTGAGGGCGGGTAGCGAGTTGGGGGAGAGGAGCCCATCTCTGGTATAGAGACTTGTCCTCAGTCTAAGGAAGGCTTGTCCTCAGCAGTATGTATTCCACCCAGCTTTGGTCTGGACCTACAATTGTGCAAAGCAACCGGAGTCTCTGGATGTGGGGAGAAGAGATGAGACACAAGCAGACAGCCTCCAGAAAACTGAAGGAGAGGAGGGTAGGAATCTGTGACTTTGCATCGATCCAGGGGAGAGCAGTTACTCATGGCCATGTTCTATTTTTTTTTTTCTTACTTAACTGAATGTTATCAACTTTGGTTTTGATTTTAGAAAGCAGGTTAGATCCTTGAATTCTCTCGAAGTATTTTTTGCTCCTCTTCACCTACCTGCCCCCTCAACCAGGATGTGAGTCAGAGAGATTAAGTTGAGAAGGTGACATTTCCCAATGTGGTGCTTCTACCAGTGGACGCCTTCTTCCATTTCCTCCCTCCCAAAGCTCTTCTAGGCTGCTGGACTGGCCTTGTGGTCAGAGTAGGTGGCAACCACCAGCTGGAAAGATCCCTGACCTCCAAAGTCCCTGGGCGGTGCCAACAGCACTGCTATTAGAGAAGGTCATTCCAGAATCCTGGTGTTCCCTTTTTAAAATGCAAATGCCTGTGAAAAAGAGGATAAAGTCATTTACCCAGTACAAGACTTCTCTTAGGATGTAGTCCTACTTTACAAAGGAATTGTGTAACAATATGAATGAGGTTATCAGAGGCTTCTCTGCCTGAGGGCCAGTGTGCCATCTCTCTCTCCTCCACTTTCTACCAAAAAGACTCCTCAGGAATAAATAGAGCATTCCTGATGGAGGTAAAGGGACCTGGGAGACGCTGAAAGCAAAAAGCAAACAAAAGGCCTTCACTCTGGGACTTTACTCAGGGCTGGCTTGTTTGGCTAATTTTGTTGTTGTTTGCCCTCTTTAGGACGATGAGCAGGAAAGAGCTCTTCCCCCAACAGTGAGAGACAGGTAATTAGTAACAAATATTAACTAGTATATATAAAATAAACACCAAGTTTCTTCTGTATGGCACAGGGAACTATATTTAATATACTGTAGTCACCTATAATGAAAAAAAAATGAAAATAAATATATGTATGACTAAAACATTATGCTGTACACCAGAAATTGACACAGCATTGTAAACTGACTGTACTTCAATAAAAAAAGAAGAAGAAAAAGAAGTCAAGTTCACATTCACTGCTAGCTCTGTCTGAAAGAGAATTAATAAAATGGCCACGTTTAGGCTAACAGATTTCTTCCTTTTATGTTTGCCCTTAAAATGGTCAACTGACTTGTCTGACTGGTTGCTACTCACAGCTCCAGGCCCATTGTTAAAATAAAGCTATTAATTGTACTGTTTCTGCTTTATTCCAGTAATCAAAAGTAATAATCACACTTGGTTTCTGAGTTGTTCTCCAGGGAGAAGGTCATAGAACTGTAACCTTACAAAATGGCCTGAATTACCAAGAAGACCATGCCTTGGATGCTTACAAGATAAAGAGATCGAAGAAGTGACAACCGGTAGCCTCTATAGAATTAGTCCGGGAGGCATCAGGACACCACTCTTAAGTCTTATGACAGGAAAATGATTCTGTTGATTGTTATCGATGATTTATTGTTTGAGCTCTGGCTATGTCATCACCCTACCCCATCCCCAAGGTGAGTTTGCAGTTTTGAAGGCACTAGCCTGCTGTGAGTCCTCTTTGCCTGGCAAAGTAATAGAGTTGTTTCTTTTCTTCTCTGCTCTAAGACCTGGTCTCTGACTTTCAATCTGGCCCACCAGGGACAGGGGCTGATCTTCTGGCAACACATCCAATGGCAGTGAGACTGTAGGAGGCTGTAGGAGAGTGTTCTAGCTCAGGAGCCAGATACCCTGAACTCTGAGAACTTCCACAGCCACCAACTGCCTGTTCTATGGCCTTAGCAGGCCACAGTCTACTTTCTATGTCTCAGGTGTATATGTCAATGGGACAGAGAACACCTACTCTATCCTCTGTAGATTTTTGTAGGCCTGCAACCATTACCGCGACGAGCTTACAGTAGGAATGGCTGTGCCCCTTCCTGCCCCATTCCTACAGTGGTTCCCCAGGTGCTATGTGCTTGGAAATGAGTGAGTAGCTGGGACTGGTGCCAGGAAAGGGCCGTAGATCAGACTCAGGTGAGTAGGTCAAAAAGGGATGAACTATGGCAACTTCCTATTATCCATCCATCGTGTGTGTGTGTGTGTGTGTGTGTGTGTGTGTGTGTGTGTGTGTGTGTCTATCAATGCATTCATTTGACACATATGAATTGGGTACCCAGGGTATGCCAGGCACTCTGAGACCTTTTGTATCTCTCCTCTGGGCCTGAGTATTTGCTGGACTCTAGCAGTGAGAGAGCATGAGGGCAGTCTTTGTTTTTACTTATTCCTTTGGGACATCCAGGCAGGCATTTCTGTTCTTATCCTAAGACCAGAACCTACACGTGGCCTGGGGGCAGGGAGCAGCCCGGCCTGACAGGAGAACTCTGACTATCCTTTCTGTCCTGTTCTATTAGAGAGGCTTTGCTCCAGGACAGCTAGTAACCAGTAACTGGCAGTAGCACCAGAAAGGGGAGGTGTAATTTGGGGCTGGCAGGGGAGGGGAGATGGCAGATGAAGTTCACTTGGCATCATCCTCCCACCTGGTCTCCACCTCTGCCTTCTGCTTCTCTTGACCTTGACCTTCTTGCTCACTCTGCAGGCTTCCTCCTCACTGACCTGTCAGCTGAGACGTGGTCCACTTCCCTCTTCCCCCATTTCTCATCTGCTCCAGCATAAGGTAGTAATGACACATGACTGGGAAAAAAATTTCAAAGTATTTTTTAATGAAAAAAGAGCATATCGCATTTGTCAAAACTCATAGAATGTACATCGGGAGTGAATCCTAATGTAAACTATGGACTTTGGTTGATAATAATGTGTCCGAGTTGGTTCATCGATTGTACCAAATATGCCACATTGATGAGAGATGTTGAGGGTAGGGAAGTATATATGTGTGGGTGGGGAGGGCTATGTGCAAACTTTCTGTGATTTCTGCTTAATTCTGCTGTGAACCTGAAATGGCTCTAAAAAATAGTCTATTAATTTAAAAAAAGAAAAAGATCATATTGACAAGTAGGGATTTGGAGACAGATTTGGGGTGTGGTTTTAAGGCACTGCTGGAGTTTTATATAACTCCCTATTCTGTTTCACTGTTAGCTAAATTTCTGAAACTAGCATTTCCTTTTGAGAGACAGTAATCTCACTCACCCTCCTCACAACCAAGAGTCAGAAAAAGCTCCCAGAGTGAGCAAAGCCCCCGAAAAATCATGGACCCACTAGAATGGCCATCGCCCAAGGCAGAGCCTTGGCAGTGGTAAAGCCCTAAGAGTAAGGCTGCCTGTCTGGGGATCACCAGGCAGCAGACAGCAAAGGCAGGACCCGGGGGAAGGCCGGTGGCTCGGATACAGAGGGCAGGAGAGAGCTGGGAGGGTTGGTGGGGCCACTGGGAGAAAGGTTGTAGTCTGGCAGAGTTTTGGAGCCTGTTTTTGAGATTCCAGGAAGTTTTTCTCGTTCTCCTCTGTCTCCAACGCTGCTGGTTGAAATAGAGTGTTCCTGACAGTAAAGGAGGCTGGCAGGATCTGGGGAGAAAATCCATGGAAATGGTTCCAGGTGCCAGTTGGGCATTTTTACTTGGATTTTCCCATCCCCATTTAGCACCCCATTATTATACATAAAATGCAATATGTAATGTGTATGTAATTTATTGTCTGTAATGGAGTGGTAAAATACATTGTTTACCTGTATATGGCATGTATAATGAGAATTACCAGGCTCAGAACTACTTGAAAATCATTAAAAATTTTAATCCAAAGAATGTTACTTGAAATTTTAAGAAGTCTTGGGATATCAGAACTTGTATTTTATCTGAACCGAGGACTCAACCAGCATGCCTCAATTCTCAGAGGCAAATGATGTAATTTAACAGATTTTTCAGCTGTTTGTGCTTCCTTGAGTCCTGGCTCTGGAATATGTTAGAATCCAGTAATCAAAGGGAAAAGGATAAGAGAAAAACCCAGTCAGAGATGCCCAGGAGGCGACTGGTGTGTGGGCCTCATTTGGTCTTTTCTTTGCTCCCTGGAAAGTCAAAGAAAAGCCCTCCATTCTTACTAATCCATAATCATCAGGCCGAATCTACAGAACTCAAGTGGGAAAAACTACAAGCAAGAATGGGAATTTATTTCAACTCTACAAGCATTTAATGGGTGCCTTCAATGTGTTAAGTGCTGGAGTTACACAGATGAATAAGACCTAGCCCTGCCCTCAAGGAGTTTGCAACAGATTTAGGGAGAATAGAGCAGAGAAGAGAAAGAACACTAACAATTGCTGAAGACCTAATTCATTCATTCACCTAACAAAAACTTCTAAGTGTCCATTGTGCACCAGATATTATTTTAGGTGCTGGGGATGCAGGAGGGAAAAGCCAGATGCGGGACCCCTGCTCTTAATGGAGGTTTCATTCCAGTGGAGCAGACAAACATGCATTTTAAAAACGCCATGCTTACAGTATGGTGGCTTCTCAAAAAGTTAAACATAAAATTACCACATGATCCAGCGATTCCACTTCTAGGTCTCCACCCCAAAGAATGAAAGTAGAGATTAAAACAGATATTTGTGTACCTGTTTTCATAGCAGCATTATTCACAATAGCAAAAAGGTGGAAACAACACAGTGTCTTTTGATGCATGAGTGGATAAACCAAATGTAGTATAGATGTACAATGACATATAATTCAGTCTTAAAAAGAAATGTTCTTACACAGGCTACAACATGGATGAACCTTGAAAACACTATGCTAAGTGAAATGAGCCAGACACAAAAGGACAAATGTTATATAATTTCACTTTATATGAGATACCTAGAATATGAAAATTCATAGAGACAGAATGTGTAATAGAGGTTACCAGGGGCTGGAGGGAGGGATAATGGAGAGTTATTGTTTAATGAGTAGAGAGATTCAGTTTGGGAAGATAAAAAGTCCTGGAAATGGATAGTGGGGATTCTTGTGCAATGCTGTGAATGTGCTTAATGCCACTGAATTGTGTACTTAAAAATGGTTGAAATGGTAAATTTTATATTGTCTATTTTACCACAATAAATAAACTAACAAAGAAACAAAAAATGTCATGCTGATAAGAAGGGCAAGAGATGACTGGGTATGGACGTTAGTCTGGGTGGTCACAGATGGCCTTCCTGAGGAGTTGCCATCCCAGCTAAGATCTGAGCATCAAGAATAAGCACAAAGTGGACAATCAGAGGGAAAAGCATACCTAGGAGATGGAAGCAACCATCGTGTTTCTAAGCTCTTAGGCATGTATGCACATTCTCCCTTAGAGTTACTTATGCACTTAAGTGGGAAGATAACGACTGAAATAGAGGCAGGTTTAAGAATACAGAGAAGAAGGAAATACATTCTGACTCAGAAAATTTGAGATGGATTTATGGAGGTAGTATTTTACTTGGGACTTAAGCCATAGGTAGAGAGAAATTCATGGGGAGAAAGGCTAAAAAAATGTCCTACATGGAAGGAGGAGTATGAGCAAAGACTCAAAGTTGGAGTTTAGATATTTTTTTTTAAAAGAAAGATTTAATTTGAAGGCTGTAGAAAAATGTAGAGCTATGCTTTTCACAATGGAGTGCTAGGGACCAGGGATGTATGTATGAGCCATGGAGCAACTGTCATCCCGGAGGTCAATTTTGCTCAAACTACTTAGCTTTTCACACAATTTTAACTAAAATTTTAAAGTTGAAAATTACACTATGTCACAATAAACAGTTGTATTATGGAATATAATGGAGTATTTATATACATTTTACAGGTATTTCAGCTTTCAGATGACTGCCTGGCTGCATACTAGACTGTTGTCCATATGTACATATATATCTACTTTCCTCTATGATTAGGGAACATTTCACTGAAAAAGTTTGAGAATGACTGAATTGTAAATGGTATCCTTACATAGACAGTTATCAATTAATTCATGAAACTTTCCCACATGACACAGTGCCATGGTCCCTCTTCCTTCTCCTGTCCCTGGACACTGGCTGTAACAAAGGCTGCCTTTGTTGCAGTTTTCACCAGGGCCTGCACTGACTCTGGGGAAGGTGATGGAAGCAATCTGTCATCATTTTGCCCTGTCAGTGACATTCCACACAGCAGTGTTATGCGGGCCCCTAGCCACCAGTTTCCCTACCCCAGGGCTCCTAATCCAGGCTATAGTCAGAGAACTTTGCTCTTCCCCCTCATCATCTCACCCCACAGCAAAACTCCCATTATGGGGTGAACAATCCTGGTTTTGCCAAGTGGCTAGTTAGTGGGGTAAGCTGCCTGTAGTGTGGCAATGGTTATAATGATGGGTGCCTGGGATGGGGTTTACCCTGATGCCTTCAAGGGCAGGCGGTTAATGGTGTGTGATGTAGGGGCTGTGCCACAATTGGGCGGCTTGGGAGGGCCAATGGTAAATTGAGGATCAGCAGAAAACCTGCCTATAAGAATTTAAATTTGATTTAAAGTGCTAGTGATTGCAGCTTGCAGCTCTGGATTAAAGTGTCAGTCTCTTTAAAGAGAGCAAGAAAGTGGCTGTTTAAAATCCTGCTCAGAATCAGATCAGTAAGAGAAAAGGACATAGCTCTGTTTCATTAACCCGAGTTTGTTTTTCTGAGAGGAGGGGCTGTATGAGAGGAGAATGTGTATGGAGGAACTTCCTGGTAGGGACTTCACTGAGAATCCTGTTAGGGCTAATGAGGTTTCCTTTGAAAAAGGTGCTTCTCCTGCAAGAAAAGTTGCCAAGGGCATTTAGGTTAAACCTTGTTCTAACTCAGGCAGTGAAAGGCAGCCCTGCCAGCCCACTGGCCATCATGATTCTCAAAGTTTAGAGCTGTTACACGTATGAATAGACACAAAACAGGAAGGAAAAAGCTTTAGAGCTGGTATATGTGATTTTCTTGTTGCGTCTGGGACTAGAAACAGAAAATAGTCCTTGTTGTTTTTTCTGGAAACAAGAGAGCCTAACCCTGATAAGACCAACTGACAGATAAGAGAGATTTATGGAATTTAGCTGGGTAAGTAGCCTCAGGGCTAAACTTCCAGATTTTTAAGGATTTAGAATAAGATTTATGGCACAAGGTCAGTGAATGGTAATCTCTAGCTATAGAGAGATAAAATACTACTTGTATAACATAGATCTTATTCTTTCTAAGAATTCATAAACAAGGAAAAATAATGATAAAGATTTAAAAGACACAGACACTAAAAATAAAATTAGTTGAGCATTTCCCCTCTACCAGGCACTGTTGTGACCTTTATAACAATCCTTAGAAGGAAGTAATTATCCCCGTTTTACAGATGAGGACACTCGGGTCAGAGAGGTAAAGAAATTTGTCCAAGTCACCCTTTCATCCAACCAGTAAATGACTCTAGGGACCATGGCCTTTCTACTCGGATTTTTATGGGAAAAAAACCCCAGTGTGGATGGAGTGGATATTCAGGGCTCTGGGATTTTAGTCAGAAAGGCTTGGGAAGAAGCCTGGCCCAGGTTGGATCTATGTCGGTCTCACAGTATGATGATCCATGTTCTGACCCAAAGTTGGAGTAGGGAAGAGATTGCTGTCTCACTTCTGATTGCCTACCTGGTAAAGAGCAAGCCGTGGAGCAGGAACTTGAAGGTTCTTTGTTGTCTATTTCCTGGCTAGTTCTAGTCCATCTCCCCCATCATCATCATGTGCTCATCAGTCTACCCTCCCCTAGGGAGGTGTGTAGCTTCTCCAGACTCCATGCTGGGCCCTCACTGTTTCCCTTTGCTGGGTGTACCCCGAGTCTGCTTAACTGACACATTCCTACTCATTTAAATAAACTCAGTTTGGGACATCTCCTCTGTGAGCATATTCTGGTCCTTACCCCTTCATTTCCCATCTGCCAGAGAGAATTAGTCACTCCCTTGTCTCTGTCCTCAGAGCCTGGTTTCATACTTTTGCCAGAGGCATTATTGCCTTGTACCACAATGTGTGTGGGAGACTCATGCCATCTTAAGAGAGCTGTTATTTATTTTTAAATACTTCTGAATATACAGTGCTATTTTATGTGTATATCACCTAGTTTAGGCTCTAACCAAAAGTTTCTGGGCTCTAATCAAGAATGCATAATCGGAGGCAAAGAACTTCTGTTATTCACATCTCCATCAATATGAGTACTTTGCCAATTAGCATAGTTTGTGTCAGAACTTTTTTTTTTGTTGGTGAAACTGATTAACATGATGAAAGTCAGAAGTGAGATCTCCTTGGTAAATATAAAGATATTCAAAAGAAGTGCATTAGACCCTCTACTCTTGCACGAATAGGATATATATGTTCAGCTAGAATTATAACCAGTATCCTTAGGATGATGCCTGAGGTAAGCCTTTACTTGGCCTTGGGTCTAGCCATGAACTCAAGGATTCTGGTTGCCCCATTCTGACTATGCTGGGGACAGAATCCTACCTCTGGAATCCTGGCAATTGTTTTGAGAGAACCTTGCATGCAAGGTTATATACTCTCCTTTTTAATAAGTGTCTGTAGGTGCAGCCGAATTTGGCCGGTGGCTTACTTTGATCATAACTGAGTAACCCAGTTGTAGAGGAGAGTAGCTGACATTACTGATTCCTGTGGCTCCCATTTAAGCATCAGTAATCTTGCTCAGGTCAGTTTGCAAGATCTGCTGATTCTAGTGTGAGTTTCTCAAGGGCAGAAACTTACTAATCTACATAAATACTGTGAAATCTTGGAAAGTGAAAGTCATCTGGGAGATGAAGTTTAGATGCTAAAATACGAGCATTTCAGGGAAAAATGGCAGAACATAATGGAACTGAGAAAATGCAGGACCCATGATTGAAGGGGAGCTCTCTCCCCATTGTCTGGTCCTGAACTGCAGACCCAGTGACTGAGGACCCAAGCAGCCTCTAAGGACACACCTTACAAACTCACAACTAAGACCCATAAAGACCATAATCTCTGAACTAAGCAAATAAATTACTGGGGTACTCTTGAAGCAGGGCTACCTGCTCAGAATCACCTGGGATGCTTGTTGCAAATGCAAATTCCTCATCACATTTGAGACCTCCTGAATCGGCACTTGTCCCTATGGGATCCAGGTGTCTCAGTTTTTAACAGGTTTTTCAGAGGTTCTTATCTATTTAATAAAGATGAACTTAGCAACTATTAAAGGGAAATAAAGAAGCACTACTGCATTAAAGAGTCACACTGATTGTAAAAATGCATCTCAATTTGGAAATATTAAAATGTGGGTGAAATATACATCTTAGAATAAAGGCAAAATAGTATCGTATCTTCCTAGATAATAGATCTATATTTTTAACCAGGCCCTCACTGCCTAACGGAAGATGAGATAAATGTGAGGTTTCTTTTTCTATCCAGGAGCAAGCCAAAGGGAGATGTTTGGGGGCTGGGAAGTCTCTCCAGGGCCCCTCAAATTACATTAATCTGTTTTATCTTTGAGTTGCAGACTCCTTTTGCCCTGAACCCCATGTTGTTAGACAAGAAGAAGCTCTCTTCATTTTGAGATTTAAATATTGAGGCATAGAATCAGAGTAAACAACCCTGCCAAAGCCCCCTTCTAAGAAAGTCAGTGGTGAGGCAAAACACACAAGCAGTGTTCTGACTCTTGATGAAGCCACAAGGCCTCTCCTCCCCATAGGCTCTAGCACAGAGCCTTTCAACAGATGAATTCTTGACCTAAAAATTTCTCTTTTTTTCCTTTAAAATTCATAAAGGCACAACAGACAGAGTAGAGCACTGAGTGCAAATAAATCTGTCCACCAACAGTTCTGACATCTCCTGCTTAGTTCCTCAGGGAAATCACAAGGGAAAATATCACAAGGGAAAATACAGTATTCTTTAGAAAATATTTCTTTGAAAAGCAGGGGAGGAATGATGTACTTCGCCTTCACAGGCAAAACTTTTCGAAATTTCCAGTGTTTTAATTCTCCTGGTCAGTCAGTGGCATCTGTTGAGGATGTCCTCTGTGCTGAGAACTGAAATAGACTGTGGGAACGGTCAGATGAGGGTGCCAAAGAAGTAGAAAAATATGTTTCAGCCTCAAGAAACAGAAGTTCTAAATTGGGAGCTTGGGATTTGTAGATATTAACTACCGTGTATAAAATAGATAAACGCCAAGTTTCTTCTGTATAGTACAGGGAACTATATTCAATACCTTGTAATGGCCTATAATGAAAAAAGAATATGAAAAGAAATATATATGTATATGTGTGTGTATAATTTATTTATAAATATATATATATTTTATAAATGAATCACTATGCTGTGCACCCACCAGAAATTAACACAACATAAAAGGAAGGAAAGAAAGGAAGAAACGAAGTTCTAGCTCAGGAGATGGAAACAGCCCACAACTGAGATGCTTCCATCTCTGAGTGAAATTCTGGAAAGCATTTGTTCATACCTATGTTTATTAACCTGTCAGCAGCCGTGCCCCACAGTTGGGTGAAGTGAGCCATGGAAGAAACGTTGGAGGTGAGGTCTGAGTCAAGGGCTAGGGAGGATCACAGTGGGAACAGCATTCCAGGCTAAGTATTACAGACCCAGGTGAAGGCACACGGCGGGAAGAGTAAGCAGGTCAAAGGGCAGCAGGTCAAAGGGCAGCAGGCAGCAGCAGAATCCCAGGTGGCGTGGATCACGCTCTTGGGGATCACTGAGACCTAGTGCCTTCCTTCCCATCTTGTGCCACTCACCGGTTGGGTCATATTGGATAGATCACATTCCAGAGCCTGTCTCCTTGATTATAAAAATGGGATAATTAGATCTGCCTCATAGGGTTGCTTTCAGAATGAAAATAATGTGCAATGCCTGGTAGACGGTAGACGTTAAATAAATGGGCAATCTGCCTTCGGAGTAGAGAATTATTAAACGTGAAGCTGGTGAAATGAGAGAAGGAGCTGAGGTCACTGGCAAAAGGAAGGGGAACCCCAAGAACCCCAAATGTTTAAACTTTGTCATACTTTTCAGATATTGAGCTCTGAAAAATCTTTGAAAAAACAAAAACATGACATGTTGTTGACCACAACACAGGTAGATATCCTGAGCAGTCAAAATCATGGACAAAGACAGGTTTCAACTAATAAGCTGACCCTAATACTGTGGCCACAGACTCAAAGCTGTAAGTATAATTAGAAAGCAAAGATGAAAAAGACCCCTAAAGTCAATAAAAATACCTACATTATTATTTAAGCAGGTGATTTCTAATGACAGACAGCACATTAAGAAAAAAAAATCTCATCTGACTTGGACTTTATGTGTTAGGGCCCAGTGTACTTTGGATACTATCTGTGATCCTTTTTTCAGGTGGAGGGGAAAAGAAGGCTTTGTCTTTCAGCTTCCCACCTCTGTTTTGTAGAGAGCTCTATCAGTCTGAGAAGCAGATGTCACATTCAAATTCGGATGATTTGGAAAGGGTTTATTTTAGAGTGACTGTTTGCAGAAATGTGGGCATAGAAGAAGCGGAAGAGATAGTGCAGTGGCCCAGGGCTGCGACCAGAAGAACTGTTTCCAACCCTGGGCCTGAGGCTTTGAGGGGAGAAGAGAGTCATGTAGGAGCAAACTGCTTTGAGAGAAGATACAATCTTCGATTGAGGGACACAATCAGCCAGCGATGGCCTTGCAGGAAAAGAGCCAGGGGTAAAAATATTGAAGGGTAGCAGAATATGCCTCCTTGGCATAAGGATTATTTTGAGCTGATTATTTTGAGAAACAGCAGACACAGAAGAAATAGAAGTTACCCTTTTGTAAGAAACATTTTTATTTATAAAGGAACTCTCCATTGTAAGGGTGTCTCTATTAGGAAGAGAAGGATGACTCTGATGCGCAAGAGAACGTTATCAATGGAGAAGGTACTTGTTTAAATCTGTATAACAAACCGTACCGTTTACCTTCCTTTTCCAGGTAACCCCCTAGAACTGGCCTCCTCTCACACCTTTCTTTCTTTTGTCTTTAGCTGAAGTTTGAGCTAGAGTTTAAAGCCACCTCGGAGAGTTACTCCTTTTTCACAAGGTATCTCACCCATATACATGATGTACACAAGTTAATAAACTTGTTTGTTTCTTCTCTTTTTAATCTATCTTTTATTATAGGGGTCTTGGCTAAGAACTCAGAAGGTTGGAGAAAGTCAAAGCCTCAAATATGAACTTTGGGGGAGTGGGACACAATTCAATCCATAACAGCTGGCCACAGGGTTTTATACCAGTAAACTCTTTAGATGGTTTTTATGAACATGTAGGTAACTGGAATAGCTCACAGGACGTTCAGAACCTCTCATTTTTAATTTGATAGCTCATCACGTTATTCCAAACACCTTTTTCTGGTGTTGGATGTCCACTTCTACCCCTCTGACCACAGGGCCCTTGAGATACAGAGACTCTGACCTGAGTCATTGATTTCTAGTGAATTTCATTGTAATCTAGAGCTTCATTCAATCCTGTGAGTAACTTTCTATTCTTATACAGTGGCATGGGTCAACAAGTTTCCTTTTTACTGAATTTAATTTGAGTTGGGTTTCTGCCATTTGTGTCCCCAACTTCTGACTAGTCCTGACTAGGGACAGAGGGCATTTATTTGTGAGAATTTTGTTCCAGTTACCCAGGGGCAGGAAAAAATGAGATATGTCAATTGAGATTTGAGGCTAGTTTTCTAAAACAGCAACCAGCCTATCCTTATCCCTAGCAGATGTGTTCACCCCTTGAGAGATCAACATAGCTGGGGAGGGACACAGGGCCTCTGTTTAGTGACCACTGCAGCCAGTCATGATGCTTCTCAACAATGACCTTTAGAAAGATGTCATATGCAATAACACTGCTCACATTTGGCATTCACAGGATCACTCCAGCATCAGAGAAGGGTTAATCCTAGATCCCGCAGGCTGCTTGTTTCCCCGCTCTGCTTTTCCTGATGAGATGGGTGGGTTGCAGCCAGGAGGCTTTGGAGACAATAGTGGCTTCATCAACCCTCTAATAAAACGTCTTGAATTTGTTGCCTCAGAGGCTGCAGACAGCTACTGTGCTAAATTATTCACACTGACTTTTACTGGGTACCCTCCTCCCATTTCAATTACTTGGGATTTTTATAGAAAATTGGCTGTGGGAATTTGACCATTCCAACTGCCTGGTAGTAATCTGGTCTGAATAGTAAACTCAGCATGGATCGATTCTGGGACAAACCAGCGCATTCGCAAAAGAATTTGTGAGGAGCTGCCCTCTGCTGCAGAGCAAGCTAGGAATCTGTTTATACAAAATGATGCTATTTATTTGTGAGAATTTTGTGCTATTTACACAGTAGCAGGAAAAATTAGAAATGTCACTCTTCATCAAGATTTGAGGTCGGTTTTCTAAAATAGCAACCAGCCTTTTCATAAATGCTTTGACCACTGTCTAGTGGAGCTATGAAAATGCTTTTGAGATGCTTTTGAGAATCTGTATTATAATATAAAGAAATTTTGGTGTCCATGCACGAGCCATACACATAGTGGCTAAAAGCTTGGCTGGGTGCTTACTCTATGCCAGGTACTGTGCTCTGTTTATATTCATTAGCTAATTTAATCCTGTAATAATACAATGGGTAACAGCTGTGTGATCTCCATTTTGTAAATTAGGAAACTGAGGCTCTGAGAGATTGATAGGGTGAATTTAACATAGCTTCTTTTTAAAAAAATTTTTTTAAAATTATTTTTTATTTTTATTTTTTAGAAGTAATTAGGTTTATTTATTTATTTATTTTTAATGGAGATACTGGGGATTGAATCCAGAACCTTATGCATGCTAAGCAGGAACTCTACCACTGAGCTATACCCCCACCCCTGCCAATTTAATGTAGCTTCTAAGTGATGGTTTAATTTCAGAGTCTGATTCTTCATTCTTCTTAAAGCCAAAATGCTTTAAAGTTAGGTCACTTTTGAAGCAGAGAAAAATAAGTATTAAATTCTTTAATTCATTTGCTTACATGCCATAGTCAATACTAATTGTTTCTTGAATTTACTTTCATTAAGACAAATACAAGAAAATTATTTTGGAACCCCCAAACACATTGTGGTATGTTTCACATGTGGGCTCAGTCTTACTTAACTCACATCTACAGTGTTTACCTCCTGGTGTGAGAACTTGGGATGTCTAAACTTGAGGGCCTAAACTATATATCTTAGGTTTTCAGACAAGTCTGGATGGCCGTTAGGGTGGCAAGACTCACCTTTTAGGGTAGAGAGGGTCCTCTACACAAACTTGGCTCAAGGATGGGAGGCCAGCATCAGGAGAGAGCTCAATTACAACTTTTGGGATTTGCTCTTTTTCCTGGGCCAGAATCCTAGGGAGATGAAGTAGTAAAACTAAAAAAGACAGTAGCCTTTTCACTTGTATCTATAGGAGCTTGAAAGCAGAAGACACTGCTGCACTTCAGTGAGGGGACTGCTGGAGCATGTGACACGGGAGATGTTGGAATAAGGCAGGTGGGGTCTGTCCTAGATCTGACTCTCAGAGGCAGCAGTCTCCAAAACAGAAGAGAAGGAACCAGCAGGTTACATGCTGCAGCTACAGGAACTTGCAGAAGGGAACGGTACTTTCTATTCAAAGTGTTCAAAGTATTCAAATAGTCAAGTCATCTCCACTCCCACACTCACTTAATACATCCAGGAACTCCTCGGCTACTTGGGAGAATTTTAAGGGAGCTAGATGCCTCAAAAATGTGAGTGGGTCAGGGTTACAGAAATACTATCCTGTTGCCATTAGTGAAATTCTGATGGTCTTGGGAAATACAGATCAATGCAAATTAAGAAAATAAAACTTAAAAAAAATATTTTGAAGCTTTTTTTTTTTTTGAGAAATATGCAAAGACAGACAAGTAAGACTCTTTCTTAATTTGGCCTTGGATGGAAACCTTGGCTCTTCAAAGATCTCATTTGATACAGCTTTCTTCTTCTCCACGACTTGACTAAAGTTAGGTCATAGGAACAGAACAGGAAGTTTTTTACCTTAACTATGAATAGACAGATCTTTAGAAGTGTGCTCAGTTCATTACAAAGAAACGTGGTTAGTGAGGATCTCAATGTTAATGGAAGGATCACAGATATCCAATAGCTCATTGAGCAGCTATTAATCTGAAAACACACATAAACTAAGTCCATCAGCATCATGCTCAGCATTTTACTAGATCAAACTATCTAAAAATAAATTGATCATGCCCTATTCTATCAATCAAATACCACATTCTGTAGAAGCTACATAAAAAATGCACTTCAAATGGTCCTAAGTAATGGTACTCTTGACGTTGAGTTCTCCCAGTATTCAAGTCACTTCCTGAGCTCTCACCACTGTGTGACTTTTCATCATGTACAATTCAAAGAGACTTGGGCTCCAGTGGGTTATCATTAGCAGGTCACTGTCTTCTTAGTACTTTATTTAACTTTCATTCTTATTGTGATCAAATGCTGGAGAGGGGTTTTATTTTTCCAAATGTATTTACCATGAGCCAGACACGGTAAATCAGGACATGGAAGTAAGAAAACAGGAATTCTGTCCTGTATATTGTGTGTTCTGGAGCACCTGAGGCAATTCAGAGTCTTACAAGTACCTTATTTTAGTGCTTCCAGGACACTTTGGAAGAAAAATTCTAATCAAGATCTCAATGTTAAAATTTCAAAATGGAACTACAAATTTATGATACTGTGGCAAAAGATTCATCGATATTTCAGCTTCTTAGGCTGTTTAATTTTCCTGTTTAATGGGAAGAGAACATAAACTGTCTTTGTCAACAAGGAGACTTTAGGGCTTATGTAGTAATGGAAACTAAAAATTCAGAGCAGAGAGATCTAAACCAATAGAAAAGTTCCACTTAAACTTGGTCTCCAGCAGTTTCCATCTCTAAGGTGAATAAA
Organism: Camelus bactrianus; assembly: GCF_048773025.1. Taxonomy (NCBI): domain Eukaryota; kingdom Metazoa; phylum Chordata; class Mammalia; order Artiodactyla; family Camelidae; genus Camelus; species Camelus bactrianus. Next base: position 36,949,425 of record NC_133541.1, read on the forward strand.
GGAAAAAACAACTGTCAACACTGAGCTCCCCTTACTGCCCCCAGGACATGTGGTTTTACAAAGCCTCTGGTAAACTAGGTCATTACAAATTGATTATTGATACTCATATGAAAGTCTGCCAATTTTCCCCCTATGGCTAGAAGGGTTAGAAGAGTGCTTTCTTTTTATATTTTGAAACTTATATGTTCAGTGAAAACAGCCTAAATTGGATGTTATAATGAGTAGTGTTTTTGAGCACCAGAATTCGTTTGAGCTATGTCTCACCCAATCTCAGGCCATGGTGTTTGGTGAAAAGCTCCCTATCTTGTATTCCTGGGGGTGTTATGTGTGTGTGTTAGTTATCTATTGCTGTATAACAAACAACCTAACTTAATGGCTTAAAACAACCAACAATATCTGGTAGCTTCTATGGGTCAGGAATTTGAGTGTAGCCTTTCTGTCTGTCTTGCCCTTAAGATTTCTCATGAAACTGCTATAAGGTGTTAGTTAGTGTTGAAATCATCTTAAGGCTCAGCTGAGGGGAGATCTCCTAAGCTCACCCACATGGCAGTTGGCAGGTGTTGAGTTCTTGCTGTCCTTGGACAGAGCCATCAATTTCTTGCCACGTAGCTCTCTTCATAGGGCAGTTCACAGTATGGCAGGATGAGTGAGGCAGAAGTCGCAGTCTTTCTGTAGCATAATCTCGGAAGTGATAACATCACTTTTGCTGAATTCTATTCATTAGAAGTGAGTCCAGCCTACACTCAAGAAGGGGAGAATACATGAGGTCAGGAAAACCAGGAGACAGGAACCAGTGGAGGCCATCTTAGAGGCCGTCTACCACAGGCTGTGCTGACAAGCCTGGGAAATTATCTGGAGTGTTCCATTTCTCTGGCTGCAGTGATTGGCTCATGGATGGATACCTGATCCAAGTCAGGTCAATGAGACTTAACGTTGGAATTTTGGCCAGAGCTCTTGGAAAAGAGACATTCTCTCTCCACTGGAGTTTGTAGGGTATCAGCCTGGACCTTCAGTGGCTGGCTCTGTCACTGTCTAGGGAAAGCATCTTGAAAATAAGGCCAACATAGAGAAAAATATAACCCAAAGAAGAAAGTAAAATATTACTGGTGTCATTATTTGAATACCTTGATCCACATATACTTAAGGGCAATTCTATCCCTAAATTTTCTGTTATATGTCCCAATAAAAAGCTTCTCTTTTTTGCTTAAGCCACTTTGAACTGGGCTTTTGTCATTTGTTGCTAAAGCTACTGATAGACAGATACACTGTAAAAATATATTATATTCAAAAAAATCTTTGTCTGTTCAAAAAGAATCAGCAAGATCTTAGCGTTGGCCAGTGATGGTACACCAAATCACTTCTTATTTGTAGTAAACTATTTGCTCAGTACCTTAATTTACTGGACCTGGACAAATGAGAGAATTTCAACTCACTTGTCCTAAGTCCTTGTCATCACAGCAGCAGGTAGAGTTGTTCTCTGTTGACTTTCAGGTGCTAGCTGGCTCCTTGTGTCTGACTGAACTTTGAGAAGTAGTGCTACTCTAAATCAGTGTTTCTCAGTCAGGGGTGTTTGGCAATGTCTGGAGACATTTTTGGTTGTTATAGCTAAGGGAGGGAGATGTGCTACTGTCATCTAATGAGAAGAGGTCAAGGATGCTGCTAAACTTTTGACAACGTACAGGACTACCACCTCCCCACCCACAAAAAGAATTATCTCACCCCAAATCTCCATAGAGTTGAGGTTGAGAAAGCCTGTCGTAAACCATCTGTGGGTAACTTAGCAAATTACAGTGAAAGATTGCGTTAGCTTGTTCCTGGTTAAATAATAATACAGGAAGGTTCAAGCTTGAAGATGTCAGAGCGTACTGACTTGGAGGGGAGTTGTCTTAACCCTGCCTCCCATGGTAGACCCTAAAGCTTGGAAAGTGACATGACAGAGAAAGGGTTCTTAACGTTTTTTCAAAACTATTTTAAAATGAATTCCTCAGGCATATATTTGCATCCTCCGTTCTGTTCTCATAGAAAGATTTCCATTTCAGGATGATCTGGGATGCCGAGTAAGGAAAGAAAATGACGTAGGATTTCTGGTGGGATCTGGTGCCACATCATGCTTACAGACACAAATCCACAATGAGATCCAAATTTTAAAGATTAAGGGCTTTTTCTTCTAGCTGGAAAATGGGGCAATTAGTATTTAATCTAAGACATTAGGATTGAATGGAAAAATCAGGAATAAAAACATTCCTACTTTTTGTACTAGCAGGAAATTTATTTTTTGTATGATCAGATGGTGTTTAGCTTCTCTGCTTCCATCCCTTCCTAGGGATGTGTTTTGAGCCCCATCCAGTATTGCCACGAATAGAGACTTGTTCTCTCATTTGCTTTTTCATTGATTCAGTAAATGCTTGCATATTCCCCAAAGTGCTTAGCACATAGTGAGTATTCAATACCCTTTACACCGTGCTTTGTTCTAAGAGAGCCTCCAGTTGCCAATAATATGTTCTCCTGTGCCCTCCTGAAGGATAGGGGCTGTAGGAGGAGTAAGGGCTATTATCCAAGGTTTCAGGGCTGCCTGGCACAGTGGAGGTCAGTTGTATTAAACAAGAGGGGACCAGTGGGGCTAGAATTCAGCCCATGCACCCCTTCCTAAACTGTATACCTGACCCAGAGCTATGTTCACCAAAGACACTGACCATTAGCCAAGCCATGCTCCCTGTGGACTACATTCCTCCAGAAGGGATGCCTCTGCCTTCAGCAGAGGTTAGTGGAGGTTCTGGTGTGCACTCTTTCCAGGCACCCAGAAGAGTACAGGTTTCCATGCCTCTCTCCATGGAACTTGGAGTCCACTGGAAAATTCCATCACCTACAGAGGCAAAAATGAATTTTAGAAAACTGTAGTAATTCAAAGCAAAACAAACAACCTATTTTCCTGAGGGTATTTGAATTTGGCTTCTGACAAAAATAAGCCCATTTCAATGACATCATACAGCCATGTTTATCTTTTCCTGCCATCTCCATTTAGAGCGAGCTCAGTTCTTGTCTCTGGCCAAAACGAACAGCTGGACCCCTTTTGCAACATTAAGAAGCCACTCTTTTATTTAGTGCTGAGAAATCTCTTTAAAGGAATGTTTCACAGAACTGTGCTCAGTGCCCTGCTTTTCTGTAGGGAAACAAATCCAGGATGGTTTTAAGGGTAATCAATTATCACAGAGTCAAAGTTCATATCATTAAACCAGGTTATTGTGTCAGTGGATGTTTCACTTAGTATGTATTTAAAAGGGCTGACCAACTCCTTTTTCACTTCAATCTCTGCCAATAAATAAATGTTAAATATTATAGTCCACATGACTGAGTCTATTTTCCTCTACACAAGGCTGTTATTAATGTAACTTTTATTGAGCACCTACTGTATGTAAGCCTCAATTTTTGGATGCTATGGTGAATGTATAGGTGAAAGAGACACTCTTTCTCCTCTCTGGAAGATATTGGGAAGCTATCACCCCATATAAAATATCTGAATAAGCCATGTGATAATCACCACTTGCTGAAGGAGCCTTTAGAAGTCAGAGGAGGGAATCTGAGAGGAGAGAGATTTGAACTGGGCTTAAAATGATGTGCAGGACTTTTCTGAGTAGATGTGGCAGCAGCAGAGTTGCACATGATTGATTATGCTGTACAAGCTCTTGGGGGAGCAGCCACTTTCACCACAGCTATTCATTATCAGTGAATACCATGGTCCGCGAGTTTCAGCTCCCACTGCAAAACCCAAACCAGTGCAGATGGCATTGTACATTGACCCTCTTTAACAGAGAAGACAAAATCCTTATCTTTACCTCCACTCCGATTATACAGAAAGGGATCCCAAGAAGGCTGGCATGTCCTTGCTCTGGCCAGCAGTCCAGTCTCTGAAAAGTTTGAGGGGCTCATGGCAGTCTTGGGAAGATGCTAGTCATTGGTCCAATGAGCATCTGATCCTGGGAGTACATTTCCCTTGTACGATCCTGCATTCAATCTCACTCCCCTTCTACCTCCTAGGCCATGTTTCTCTTAGCTCAGCTTCCCAGAGATGTGCAGAGGCCAGGGTAATGGATCCAGACAAAACATGTCCTTGGCAGAGATGCCAAGATAAAGCCCTGAAGAACAAAGGAAGTCTAGCAGATAACTGGCTTGTTCTGAAGGAACCCAGAAGGTTATGATTGCAGTGACTTGTTGACACCAGCGGGGGATGGAAATTGGGCCTTGCAAACTGAATCCCAGCTTGTCTGTGTATCTTGGTGGCCTGGATGCAGTCAAATCTGGCATGCATGCAGGTTGAGTGAAGGCTGGGCGCAGGATGCTGTGGGGCTCCTTCTCAGTGGTGTGGCCTTTCCCAGGAACCCAGCCAAACCAAGAAGAAGGGGGCTGAGCCACACAGGGAGCTGTGTGCTCTGACCACCAGAGGGGCTGCTTCAGGCCAGGGAGGGATAAGGAGATTTGTCCTGGTTTCTTTGAAAAGAAAATACACAAGTTCATTCTATTTAGCCAAGCCTCAGGCAGATAAGAAGTATCCCTTCCAATTCAGGGCAGTGTCTTTCTGATACTAGAACCACTTGGTTTGCTAGCTAAAGAGGCTAAAAACCTCAGGCTTCCTGAACTTGAATCTGAGAATGGAACCTGGCAAATTTGCAAAGTTTAACACACGCCCCACATGAGTCCTCTGCCATGATCAGTAAAATCCTGCATCTAGCTACAAATAGGACTGGGAAGCTTGTGTTTTGTATACCAAGCAGGCGTGGTGGTTTCCAGAAGAACTAAATCAAATTCAAGACATTCACTCACTTCCCCAAACATATTTAGATCCTGAAGCTGAGACACTGCGATGATTTAGAACTAAATAGTTCACTGACTGCAGTGGTACCACACCTACCTCAGCTAGATGCCTAACAAAATATTGCAAGACAATTTACACATTGGAGCCTCCATTTTTGCATTTTCAAAAGGCTAGAGTTGGCTGGTTGAACGGAGTTGGAACCAAGAGTTCATCTGGTTTTGTCTGGGTTGAACACAGGACCCTGACAAAGGAAATGGGCTCCAGTAACCAGTGACCAGCATCTGCTTTTATTCTGCTGAGGTTTAGTGGTTGAGAACCTAGGGTTTGATGCAAGACCTTCCTGTTTGTTTGAAACCAAGCTCTGACACTCATTGGCCATATGACTTTTGGCAAGTTACTTAACATCTCAATTTTCCCATATAAAAGGGAGTGTGATAATAAGATATCCCTCATAGGTATTACAAGCATGTAAAGCACTTAGAATCGTGCTGCCTGGTGGAACACTCAATAAATGTTGACTGTTATGCATTTTATGGATGAATCTTTGGAAGACCGTCCAGCTTAATCACTGAGAGCTCCCCTGGGGCTCAAACATACACTTTACTGTGTATGCTGGGAGAGTAAACTATGTTCTTTTACAGTCAATGAATATTTACTAAGGCTCTAACTGTACAAAGGTAGAGAGAAAAGGCATGTATTTTATCTTCATGCAGCTATTAGTCTTGTTGGAGGATACTCATTTTATTGTTGGTTTACTTGTTTGGAATTGTACAAAGCATTATGAACAAGAGAAGCATCTGTTAGTCCTTGGAATCCTTTCTTCTTTGTTTTCATGGCAGAATCCTATTTTGATCCTGACAACAGTCCTGCGCAAATCAGGCAGTATTTAGGAAGGCACTTTTCAATATTCAATGGCTTGAGGGGTTCTCAGGAGGCCCTTGGAAGCCAGTGGGGGTGGGGGGGTAAAATGAATGTAAGGGTTTCCCTGTCCCTCTTCCAAATACACATACACACATTTCCTCGGATCAGAATATTGTTCTAATGGATCTGAACTTCCTCAGGAGGCTGTCATTAAATCAAGATTCTGCTGGGTGTAGAGGGTGGTATGGAGGAAGAAATTCAGCATTTGGCTCTTTCCTGTAAGTTAGAACTTCTGAGAGGATGGCCTTGGCATAGCTCTGAGGCTTAGGAAGGGGAGGCAGAGCCTCAGGGCTCTTTCTCATGGAGGTATTTGTTTCCCTTTGTTTGTTTCTTTTAATAACTTGGAGCCCGTAAACAGTTTAGTCCATGGTCCCAGAGGATAAAACCATTTCTGAGCACCTACCTCACATAGAAACTTCACTCAGAATTACACACATAAAACCCACAAACATTGGGATGAAAGGAGGGAATCAAACTTCAGATTAAGGTAAAATGCGCTACAAATCTGAAAGATAAACAATACACTCTAACCCATTTTATAAATACACTCCATTTAGAAATATTAAAAAATTATTGACCTTTTCATTTATAAAATAAGCATTTTTATAATAATTAATGCTTATCACTGTATTAGTTTCAGTGCAGTGAAAATTTACTAATTGAATTTACTTAAAAATTTAAAATTTTTGCTACATATAGGATCACAAACTACTGAGCTTTAAATTTTGCAGTTTTAAAGCAGCCAGAAAATAATTTCTCAGTGATGAATTTCTGAATTTTGTGTTCAGAACATCTTTTCCTTCCTCACTGATAGTTATAAACACATTTTGTGTTTTTGAGAGTCTGAAAAACACTTGTGTTAATCTGGCCTATTTGGTGGAGAGTATTTCCAAAGATGGGTTTATCATAATCAGAAGCCTTAATTATTGTTATTAACATAACGGATAAGACTTTTAAATCCATTATCTCAGAAGCTTTGGCACTGGAATCTAAAATAGACCCTATAAGCCTGCAGAGGGCCCTTCATTTAAACAAGACACAGATGCCTCTGTGGTGTGAATAAATGAGATCTTCAGGCCTGAGAACAAGGGTCCCTGCTCCTTTCTGAACGTTCACCCGGCCCTGGGGGGCTCTAACGCTTCCAGATCCTCTACCACTTCCCTGTCCCCATGCTGGCCCCCACCTCTCCAGCCCAATAAGGACAAGAACTGGCCTTTTGTTTTTCCTCTTGTTTTTCAATAGATTTAATTTTGAAAATGCTGGCATCTGTTCAATATGAAAAGGGAAAATTTAAGAAAATAAACACAGAAAATAAAAACAATACAAAAGCTGCCAAGTTTCTAAAGCACCTGCTTCAGTTCCCAAGCTTCCCTGTAAAATCAGTGCTGGATCTTCGGCCCCGACGCGGAGGAGTGGCACCCCATCCCGACACATTTCCTGGTATTCTTTTCTTGCTATTTGCCTTGTTTTGTGTTATTGAAGCGACCTTTCCACAGTGGTCTTAGAAGGTCATCAACTGCAACATCTATTTCAGGAATGGAAAATACCCGCTATTGATTGTTGCGGGTGGCATACGCAGTGGATGCTGTGGCGCTCCGCCGGGATCTCTTTGCTGAAAGAGGCTTTATTCGGCGAGTTGGCGGCTGATGATCTGCGCCTGGCGAGCTCCTTTGGGTATTACCCTGGCAGAGAAGAGCCACCTTGCCCGAAGCCTCGCCTCCACCCAGCAAGCCTGCGTCCAATGAGTGTTGAGTCTTAAGTGTTTCGGGGTGTAAGGCCCAGGCCCCTTGCCTCTACGCAGGCAACCTCACTCCAGGGCTCCTCAGGGATCCTCCGAGGCCTCGGCCATGACAGTATCACGGTTCCGCTTCTCCTTTGCCCAATGCTGCTTCCTCACCCCTTAGAGATGGGTTTCCAAGAGCTCTTCACAATAAGCCTCGTGCATGCAGATTTCAGGGTTTCGGTGTCTGTTTCCCAGAGAACTGATCCATGGCAGACAGGGCTGACTTCAGTGGCCTAAAGACCACAGCCTCCTGCTCAGAAGGGCCTCGCATTGGGTTTGATGCTCCACTGTCGTCATCCTGAAACTCGCAATAACTTTTGAACTTTGAGCCCCCACATTTTCATTTTGCACCAGGCCTTACAAATTATGTAGCCTGTTCCAATGACTCAAGGGAAAAAATGTACCTGGAGCGTCATGTTGAGAGGGAATCTGCAGTGTCCCCAAGCTCTGTGGGAATGAATGCTGGTTGATGGGCCAGGCTGTGTCACAGTAGATGCCGGGAGAGGTGAGGGCAATGTGGGCACTAACTGCTTCCTGTCCCAAATTTACTGAGCAAATGCTGGCTTAGGAGAGCGGCTCAGCTGGGTGTTTCAATCCTCTGGGACCTCTCACTTATTTCTTTTCTCTGGTCTAAGTGAGACCTGGTTTTAGTCTTTCTAGGTCCTGCAGCTTTTGATGATGGCTGTGCCAAGGGCACACTCTGCTCTCCAGCCTTTTCCACCAGCAGGCACACTCACACGTGGGCCTGAACTAGAATGTGGGTTTTGAAGTCTACCCATTTCACCTTCACACTTTCACAATGTAACAATACCTCACCTGTTAAAGAACTGGGTGCTTGACATCTTACAAGGTCTTCTTGGTGCAGTGATTTTGACTCCGGGACATTTTGGCATGGGGAACAAATCAACGCTGGTTGATGGGCCAGGCTGTGTCATGGCAGATGCCGGGAGAGGTGAGGGCAATGTGGGCACTAATTGCTTTCTGTACCTAATTTTCTGTCCCTAATAAACTTTCAGTGAAAAAAATTCTGAGTAATGTGTGTGACAGAAACATCACCTCCTCTCTCACTTTCTCTTCTGGTAGCACTTTTACAAAACTACCAAATAAACATGTACATCTTTCATACCTCAAGACCCACACCTTTCCTTATCTCTATCTACTCTGCTTCTTGTCCCAAACCTGCCTCCTTTCCCAATCAAAATTCCTACTCTTAGGGTTGCATCAAAAATAAAGACAGAAAAAATAAAACAATCAGTTTATTATTACTAAGTGTTCATCTAAACAGACAATGCACCCAATTTTAAACTGGCAATAATGGCATATACATAGATATAGATATAGATACAGATAGATATAGATATATTGAGATATATATTGATATATGTAATATACATGTATATCAATCACTTGAGAATACCTGACACATATAATAAACGTGTATAATATATTTGTATATATTATATATAATATATAATATATTTCAAATATTAACCACTTAATCCTTGCAACATATTGAGGCACAAAGAGGTTAAATAATTTGCCCAATATTACTCTGTAATGCAAGTGGATGGGGCTAGGGTTCACCAGGCAGACTGTGCTTTTAACCACTGTGTTATCTGCACATGTGTCCTCAAGTCAAATGATGAGGACCTCACCAAATTTATTATTTTTTACTTTAAATATAGAGTTTAAGATGGATTAATGAAAGGCAGTGTCCAAATATACAATTTGATCAAAGCTACTCATTGACAGATGCAAATGGAATTCATTGTGGGGCAGTTGACATGTGGCAACTAATAAATGAACTCTGTCCAATCTGGAAAACACTAAGAATATGAGCAGAACATCTGTGGAGAAGAAACACCATAGATGTGCTTAAAGGTGTGAGGACTGAGAGAAGAATTTTGAGACTTTTGAGCCTGGAAACAGAATACAATGGCAGAACTACCTTCAAATATCTGAGAGGAATCTCTCATAATTTTCTTGTCAATTGATCATGAATAAAGTGTTGATATCAGAATTCACGTTAATCAAATGTCACTTGGGTTCATAAGAATAGCTCTTCAGATACTTTATTGAAAGAGGATTCCTAACAAATACAAATTTTGCTGGTTGATATGAGGAATGGGGTGGGGTGGGGTGAGGTGGACGAGGTTCAAGGATAAGGAGTGGAGAAAGGGTAGATGAAAACTATAGTACAAACAGCACATACTAGCCAAGAGGTTTCAACAAAAATGATAAATGAGGAGATATGAAGGGGTGGAGTGAGAGTCAAGATCAGGCAGTTGACATTTCCTGGTAATCTTTTTAAAAAAGTAAAGCTGTGTTAAAACAGCCTTTTGGAAGTACCCTCCTTTGGCTCTGGCCCTCTAACATACAGAATTACTAGGGTAATGTGTAAAGTGCCTACCATGGTCCCTGGCCCTCTGGAGGGTCTCCATGTTCTGTATAACTTTTGACAGGCTTCTCTTCTACCGGTCCCTGCTGAGCCAGCCCAAGTCAGAGGCTAGAGGGCTGTTCTCACTGGTCTGCTGCTTTATCTTCATCCAGCAGGAAACCCTGGACTGCTCTCCAATTTCTGTTAAGACTTCACCCAGTTTTCAAACTGATGGATTGGAGAGGCAGAGTATGTTTCCCTCTATTGCACAATCTCTGACAAAACTGGCTTTATGATTCTTACACCTACTGTGATTGCCTATTTTGGAATTCAATACCTATTTGTATTCTAATTCTACATGGAGCTTTCTTGAAGAATGGCTGCATGTTGACTTTAATGACTTAAAAGTATCCTGCCAGAGGTACTTTCTGAAAAGTTTATGGTTTTTTTGTAAGAACTTGGTCATTTTTTTTCCTGGCCCATTGGTATACAAAGGTCAAAAAAAAAAAAAAAAAAAAAGCTTTGGAATTGGAGTCAGATGATGTGAATTTGTGCTATTTTTCTGACATACCTGTAAGTTTTATAAACTTAGAGAACAACTCCTGGAGCCTCAGCTGTCATGTCTAAAAATGGATATTACTCCTCATATTTAATGAAACATGGGACAGCTGAATAGGATTTTGTGAAATTTTAAAAGTTTGGTGAAGAATTCTCCTTTTAGGAGGAAATCTGTATCTACAAGACTGACTCTTGGGGAAAAATTGTTGATCAGTGACTGGCACTGATAGCTAATATTTATTATGCACTTACTGATGTTTTGTTTTGTTTTATTTTATTTTGTTACTAACTGATGTTTTAGATGTATTACCTGATTTCAGTCCCCTAACATTCTTGCAGAGTAGGTATTTTTATTGCCCGCCTTTATAGATCAGGAAAACAGAGCACAGAGAGAGTCAGCAACTTGCCTAAGGTCACCCAGGAAGAATGTTAGAAGCTGGGATTTGAAACCTGGCCACATTCCTCTAGGACCTGACTTTGTAACCATGAATCCCTTGAAGGCTGGAAGTAGGGACCCTCCCCTCCCCAGGACCAGCTACGAGAGCAGTAAATCTGTCAAGACATAATGTCTGTCTTTTAAATATATTTTTACCTTTTTTAACACCTTTATTGTGGTATAATTTCTATACAATAAACTACACATATTTCAGATATACACTTTGATGTATTTTGATAGATATATACACCTATGAAACCACCACTCCCCAAGAGGTGCAATTTTTGAATTCCCAGTTTATCCTTTCCCACCCCTTTTACCCCCTTACCATAAGTTTATTCTCTATGTGAGTCTGTTTCTGTTTTGTAGATAAGTTCATTTCTGTCCTTTTTTTTTAAGATCCCACATATAAGTCATATCATATGGTATTCTTCTTTCTCTTTCTGGCTTACCTCTCTTAGAATAACAATCTCTAGGTCCATCCATGTTGCTGCAAATGGCATTATTTTATCCCTTTTATGGCTGAGTAGTATTCCATTGTTTAAATATACCACATCTTCTTTATCCATTTATCTGTCAATGGACATTTAGGTTGTTTCCATGTCTTTCATGGCTATTGTAAATAGTGCTGCCATGAACATTGGGATGCACGTGTCTTCAAATTATATTTTTCTCTGGATATATGCCTAGGAGTGGGATTGCTAGATCATATAGTAAGTTTATTTTTAGTTTTTTAAGGAACCTCCATACTGTCCTTCATAGTGGCTGCACCAATTTTCACTCCCATCAACAGTGTAGGAAGGTTTCTTTTTCTTCACACCTTCTCCAACATTTATCGTTTGTAGGCTTTTTAATAATGGCCATTCTGACTGGTGTGAGGTGATATTTCATTGTAGTTTTGATTTGCATTTTTCTAACAATTAGTGATGTTGAGCATCTTTTCATGTGCTTGTTGGCTGTCTGGATGTCTTCTTTGGAGAGATGTCTATGTAGGTCTTCTGCTCATTTTTTGATTCAGTTGTTTGTTTTTTGATATTAAGCTGTATGAGCTGTTTATATATTTTGGAAATTAGTCTCTTGTCAGTCACATCACTTGCAAATATTTTCTCCCATTCTGTATGTTGTCTTTTCATTTTGTTAATGGTATCCTTAGCTGCACAAAACCTTTTAAGTTTAATTAGGTCCCATTTGTTTATTTTTCCTTTTATTTTCATTATTCTAGGAGCTGGTTCAATACCTTTTATTTATTTTAATATGGTTCATTTAGACAGTATTTATCTCAATAGAGGGGAATATAAATGTAGAGAAAAATAATGTCTACATTTTGTAAAACCTAATTGGAAATGAAAATTTAAAAGTCCTGCCATGAATTTCCTAACTTGGTCCTCTTGAAGCTGACAGTGAAACTTTGCTCTCAGAAGTCTTGATGGATTGGCCGCTGGGGGCTTTCTTAACTGGGGAAATAAAACTTTTAAATCAGGAATCTGGGGAGATGAGCATTTTAAATGCAGGTTTATCATGTTAAAAAAATTCAGAAGAGCTAACACATTAAAATCTGTATATATATTTATAATTTATGTAAAATGGCAATCCTTATCTTGTGGCTGATCATAATAGCTGATATATCATAGGTGTTCAATAAATACCTTTTAAATGAGCAGATGGATGAATGTGGCAAAGCCAATGTCAATACCAGCACTTGCCAAAATAACAGTATCTAATGTCTATTGATGACTTATGTGTCAGGTATAGCTTAAACATATAGCACACCTTCTCTCATTTAAATCCTTAAGCAACACTAGGAAGTAAGGACTATTTTAAACTTTTATTTTGCAGATAAGAATACAGGGACCAGGGATATTTAGTAACTTATTCAAAGTAAAGTTGTATACCCAAGATTCAAACTTGCACCCTATGGGTCCAGGTCTATCCTGGAATCCACAAGGATGTGCACTCTCCGAGAAACAAATCTCATCTGGGTCTGATTAAGCTCTGCTTAGTCACTCCCAGAAGAGAAGTGGTCTGCAGGCTTTCTGGAGGGGCCTCTTGGAGTTTAGTGATGAGGCTGACCAAGAAGGTTATGTGAGGACAAAATGATGTTGGGTAATGAGTGAGGATGGGCTATGGGCCAGGCTGTGGACTAAGGGAGCTGTCACTTCCTGTGGCTGAGGAGGTGCTGCTCCTTCAGCAGAGTTCTGCAGGGAATCTAATGAGAAATACGTTTTTAAAAGTGAATGAAATACAGTAACTATGGGCCTCAGGTTTCAGTACCTAAATTCAATATGTTGTCCAACATGTACCCTGGTAAAATGAGCAAGGGTCAGAGAAGCCCAACCTCAAACACCTTTTTAAATTATAAGGCCCACGCCTTGGGAGAAGAAGGATCACCACTGTCAGTGGATATAGGGTCTCCTACCTTAGGTACTGGCCCTCTAGGAGGTCCTGGATTGCCCAGAACAGTCCTGACAAGGCAAAAAGTAACTCCCAGCAGGGGATCATCTGGATGGACTTTAAAAAAGATTCATAAAGTCTCCCAGCTTCTCCCTGTCATAATGACAGAAAGGAACTGTGGTGGCAACCCAGGAGAAGGTTCTCCTAAAGCCCTCCAGGATGGTGTGGGGTTGGGTTGCATAATAAAACCTCAAAATCTGTCCATTAAAATCAGGTTGATTAAAAAAAAATCAGGTGAAAATAAAAAGCAGTTCCTGAGCTCAGTGTGCACTCACCTCTCTGCTTCTTGTCATGAGACTTCATCTAAGGATACAGTACCACCTTGCTCCTCACCAGTGTCACGCCAGAGCAGTGCAGGTGGGTCCTTCCACAGGAGTGGCTAAACACTGTCCAGTTTGGCTCAGAATTCCTGTTATATCTTAACATATTATTATAAATAATAATATATTAATATTATGTATTACAATATATTGTATATCAAAGCATTATATATATATATATATATATATATATATATATATATATAAAATATACGTATATATAAACATACACTACTCGAATCCAATGGCTATAAAAGAGACCAGAGCTTTCAATAGTATTATAAAAAGCAGAACTTTTTTTTTTTCCTGAATGAAATCATGCCTGGAACCTCAGCACAGAAAGTGAAGGGGTGCTCTCTAGTTTCCTGGGTAGGTGGAATGGGGGGTAGTTGGTGGGGTGATGGGTGGGGCTGGAATTGGGGCCATCCCAGAGGGGTCATCCCTGAAGAGACACCAGGGAATTAAAGTTCTCTGAGGGATGATCCACCCTTTGTTTTGGGGTCCTGCCTTGTATCCCTAGACTTAGTCCAGGGCCTGACCTGTTCAGCATTTGTTGAATGAAGTGAGGAAGAAGAAGGGAACAGGGGTGGTCACATCTGCATTCTCTGATAACTGGGCAAGGACTTCAGGGTGGGGATGAAGAACGGCTTTAAGTTTTGGAGAAGCCATTGGGCAGGCAATAAAACCTGTGTTTCTATGAACCGTTTGTTATTCTTCCTTCTGTTGCTAATGACTGATACTAATGTTTATTAATAGGCTAGTCATGTGTGCATGTATTTACATCTGAGTCTCAAGTCTTTTTTTTTTTTTTTTAAAGAACCAGCTATTTGGATCCTCCATCATCCCAAATGCCTCTTGGAACTCCTTCCAGGAGTCCCTGTAGGGCAGAATGTAAGGTTTTGTATTCACTGCACCCAATTCACTGCACCCTCTGAATGGCTCTGATGAACTTCCTCACAAGACCCTATGAGACATTTTAAAAGTAAAATGCCTGTAGGAAGTTTCTGAGAAATAAATGTGGGCTTTTTTAAAATTAGTGTTGTCTTCAGAAATGAATGTTTCATTTGATGATATCTAACATCATCCTGGAAGAGGGTGATGAGATTTGCAGTGATTCTAGATGTTCAGAGTTGGTTTCACTATTTTCTGAAGGAGAATTGAATTAGATGACTGCAAGTAATAGCATGCCAAGATTTAGCAATGGGTTTGCAGAATCCTTTAGTTACGTGTAAACATTTTCTGGTCCTAAAGTCTTCATCTTACTGCCAAAGGTGGAGTGGTGATTTAGTTGGGAAACATCGTATTTATCTGGGAAACATCAATAGCATTTTTTCTCACCTACCAAGTCATAAAAAGGATTTCATGCTTCAAGAACCAGGCATTTTCTGCTCTTATTTGCTGTTGTATTCTAGGCATCTAGAACAATGTCTTGTAAGTGGTATACACACAGTAACTAATTTATGAGTGTATGAAGCATGCTTCTCTGCAAGTCCGTTGTGAAATTCAGGCACATGAGGCCAAAAGGAACCAGGTATCAACTTCTTTGACTTCTCAGACTTTAAACATTTTTTTCTCATCTGTGGATTTATTCCTTTACTAGGGTCCACCCAATTACTCCACATTTTTTGAGATGAATGGGATAGAAAAACCAACTTCTAGATCCAACCCAATAGAAAAAAAAAACAAATAGAAATTTGTAGAAATGTTAATTCCCTGATAGTATAGAATAGAGGGTCCCAACATGTCCAAGTATAAGGATGTCTATTTGATATTAAAAGTTTTTGCACATTGTCATCTAATGGTTGTATTTTTAGTATCCAGTGATCGCTTTTTTCCATAATATGTTTCCTCAATTAAAAATTCAGTCACATTTAAAAATAAATTTGCATTTTATTAATCAAAACCACATCTATAGAACTTGAAAAATAGTTATATATATATAAACACTGATTTATAACAATGCTTGACACACATATAGATTCATGGACTACTCTATTCCTTCCCCCCTGGTCCCAAATCCTATGGTGGAACTAATATAGATAGATCATATTGTATTTGTAAAGAAAAACTACTTTTGGTTAATTTACATAAATTATTTTAAGGAATGAAGTCCTAGTAGTACTAGTAGTAATAGATGAACACACTATAGCTATTCACCATCCTGAGACTAAAATTTTGAAGGGGTAAATTCCTTGAGATAGGAGAAGGGAAGGAAAACAAATGAGTCTTTCTCTTGCCTGTTTCTGACTTTAGCACTTTCCTGTCTTCCACATCATGATTCAGGACACAGGGCAGACATCTTGGAGAGCACCCCACCTGTGTTCTCTATTGTTGTCTGTGAGCCACCAACAGGTACCATTATTTTATTCATTCAAGAAGCCACCCTTTCAGGAATGTATATTGCTTCTTGGCCCCTGCCTGGTCCCTAGAAGTCCTGGGCAAAGAGCCAGGAAAAGAATGTGATTGCTCAGACGAAAATCAATGGGCTGGGATTTCTTCACCTTGGGTGACTCCAGTCTACTCAAGGAATGAACTGAATTGTCTCTGAGCAGGGAAAATAGTACATCCCCTTTGGATTCACTCCCTTATTTATAAGCCATAACTTCAGGAACAACAAGCTGGAGGACCTGCCAGCATCCTTGAGCCAGCATCTCAGCTGATGTCACAGTTAACAGTCTGAAGTAGGGGCATGGGAGGGAGGGTGAGTAGTCTTGTAGGACTGAGCCCTTAGCCTATGAAATCAGATGATATCTCCAGGTAGATAGTATCAGAACTGAGTTAAATTGTAGGACACCCAGCTGGTGCTGCAGCTGGTGGGAAAAAAACCCTCACACATCTGGTGTCAGAATTGTTGTGACTATGGTAGTAGTGTAACAGTAAAGGAGAAACACAAGGAAGGAGAAGTGAGTTTCTCCTACACAGTGAAGGTTATTAAGCAGGACTATTCCTGAAAAATCTGGTAGAGGAGCTGACCTGGCCATGCACTCTTTTGTCCTTGGTGCTTCCTCTTCTCTCTTGGCTATAGCATTAACATGGTGGCCAGAGCGGCAGCTGCCATTCTGGGACAAGAGGAGTACTGAGGTTGTAAAACTTACGTAGGCTAGTAAAGCACATAGAACAAACTTGGGCCCTTAATATCATGGCAGAACCTCTACAGCAGCCCAAACTACTCATCACTGGACTTAACTTTCAGGAGAGAACAGTAAATTCCATCTGGCTCAACTCACTGTTATCTTGTGGACTAAGAACTTTGATATTACCTGGGAGCTGGTTAGAGAGGTAGAATCTCAGGCCCTTCCCTGGTCCAACTCAATTGGAACGTGCATTTAACAAGATCCCCACATGCTTTGCATGCACACTTGCACACTGAGGTTGGAGAAATGCTGATCTAGATGTAGTTGGTATATGTAGCCCAGTCTCTCTGTTTATAAGAGATACAAGAATAATGCATCCCACTTGCCAGTACTAAAACATAATAAGAATCACACAATCATAGGGTAGAACAACTACAGGGACCTGAGTTCTTTGTATACAAAGAAAGGTAGCTTCCATGCAAATTAGTTAATTAATGTTCCAACCACCACACTTGGCACCAGGGATATCCTGGCTCTCAAGTTCATAATATAACAAGGGAGACATGTAAGCATTGCATTACAGTAACTGTTTACATGCAACAAGAGAGAGATGCTCAGATGTTTGGGGAAAACAGATGAGGAATCTAAGCCTTACCTCCTGGGCTATGGAGCAGGTTTAAGAAAACTTCTTGCAAGAGGTATCACCCAAGTAATTATGGATTATCTTGCTTCTTCTTCTAGCTTCAGGGATGCAGAGGCCATCCATTGTGGGCTTAGTCAGCCTAACAGCCTCCCAGAGGAAGAGTTGATGCTTAGAAAACACAGATTTCAGCACTAATGTCATCACCTTATGCCATCTTTAGTTTCTCAGTTTATAATGTGGACTTCTTGGCTCCATTTTACAGTTGAGGACAATGTAGATGCTGAATAGTGAGTGTATTTCAAAAGACTCGGTGTAGGTGACCAATTAAGTCTATATGAGGATTTAGCATTCATTGAACTCTAATATCTTCTCAATTTTGTCGACATTGGGTTTCAAATTCCATCATTGATTAGCTATTTCTATTTATCTGTCTTCTCTGAACAATCTGAAGTTGGAAATCCTTTTGATAGATGTTTAGAACGTATCTTCCTCTTCTCTTTATATTTCTATTTGATATTCTTCAGTTCATTAGATTATTAAAAATGAAATCACATTTTTGGATATTTGTGGTTTGGCTGGCTAGCTGGGAAACTGTTTTCTGGCATTCATTAATGCTTTTTTTCTTTCCATTTAAAGAACATTTACTGGATTTGGTACTTGAAAAAAGAAAATGCCAAATTAAGAAATGGGAGGGAGAATAAATGCCCTGTGCATGCAAAAACCCAGAATGATTTTCTTCTCCCAATTTTTATGAATTTGACAGTATTGAGAATGGGAACATTGTTTCTAACAAAATCCAAATTTTTATTTCTCTCTCTAATTAATATGGCTTTAATTATTTCTTCTTCTTCTCCTTCTTTGTCTTCTTCTTTCCTACTGCTTTTCTGAAATGGCTTTCTAGATTCTGATCTTCTTCTTCCTTAAAATAGACCAAAATAGCCTTGGTGGTGAATACTATCATGGAAGTGAAACAGACAAGGACTCAGCTTGCCTCATGCTCGTGGTGTGTCTACTTCTCTATAGACAGTGCCTGGGTCCACAGCTGACTGTTTCCCACTCCCCTAAGTTAACTACAACAAGGGGAAGACAACGAGAGCCTTGAAATCTTTTTGTATTCTCCTCTCTTCCGAAGAACTCACAAGTTCGCAAGTATTCAACCAGTGCTAACTAGAGGGTGTTGCCAAGCATAACAGACTATACACAAATGAACAAGGCCTCCCTCATATTGCAATCCCAGCAGAAAATGATGCAGCAAAAGCAATCCCCAACCCTTGGTTGCCTGCCACACAAGTACTTGCTTCAAGCTCTGTATTCAGCCAGTTCTAGGATGCTGCCACCTTTTCCTGTGTTCAATACTTGGTTTACAGCCACAGTCCTCTCCACCCAGAATGTGTTATTTGGCTTTAACAAATGCAAGAGGAAGTGCCCTTCCCTGCACAGAAATCCAAACACAGGGTGAAACCACAGCTTGTTTTCAACAGGCCTCCCGTTGTGAGCCCTCCCAGCTGTACTGCCTTTCTGAAGTGATTTGGGGACTGGTGGTTTAAAGCAGTGGCCTCTGCCTCTTCCTGAGGATGCCTCTAACAAGGATCTTGAGATCATTAGTCATGATCTGAAGATTTACCAGTATGGCTCACTGAACCAGGTCATGCTTTGTCAGATGTGAAATTCTGATATTCTAACACATGGTTTGTTTGCAAATTGTGCTTAAATAATATATAACAATATAGTGCTCTGGAGTAGTGCTTTATTTATGGCTTCATTTACTCAATAATTTTTAAAAATATTTCTTGGACAGTGATTTATTTGTTCAGCATATTTTTTTTGGAAGGGGAGATAATTAGGTTTATTTATTTCTTTATTTTCAGAGGAGGTACTGGGGATTGAACCCAGGACCTTGAGCATGCTAAGCATGTGCTCTACCACTTGAGCTATACCCTTCCTCCCTCAGTAATTGTTTATTAAGTGACTAATACATGTCAGGTTCTGTGCTAGGTGCAGCAGTTACAAGGCAGAAAAGAGATAGCATTGCCCTGTGTGGGCTATGGATTCAAATCTGTCTCATCTCCGTTAAGTTGGCTGTATGAATAGATTATAGTGGGGATGCAAAAGGAGTGGTAGATTGAACTTAGGCAGGAGAATTGCAGCCAGCATGTAAGATACCTTTTTGTAAATTGGAGCCTCATCCTCTGGGCTCATTTGGTTCCCACACTAGAACATGGGATTTGGTGAGTAGAATGTGGGCTGGATTTATCCCACACTCACCTCTGTGGCAGGTCCTGATCAGGACAGCTTTCTTTAAGGCATGGTGCTTGAACTCAGTCCTCAAAGATATAGAGGTGTCCACTGAGAGGACAGGTATAAACAGAGCATGCTAGAAGGAGGGGACCATGGAGCAAAGAGATATGACACCACCTGGCACATTCTGGAAACTACAAGCAGTTGAACTTGGAGGAAAGGGGCATAAAGGGAAGGAGAGGTGGGCAGAGGCCTGGTTATAATCAACCCTGTGTTCCAAAGAAGCAAACTTTTCATTCTGAAGATTATGGGGCAACATTGAGGAAGTTCCCAGAAATGAGTGAGATGATCTTATCACTCATCTTCATGGCAGCATTGAAGTGGGTATCAGGGGTTGAAAACAGGGATAGAAAGAAGACCAAGAAATAATCCAGGTGATTATTTGAGTGAGTTTGAACTTTGAATGGGCAACAAGGATGGAGAGGTGAGAATAGATTTGAGAGAAGAGAAGGTGGTAGAACCTGCAGAACTTGGGGTCTGGTTGGATTCTAGAAGATTAACGAGATTTGGGTGTCAAAGATGAATGGCTCCCAGGTATCTTACTTGGGAGCCTGGATGGTTGCTGGTACTGTTCAGCTAAAAAGGATGCAGGAGGAGGAGGAGCTTAATGGAGTGCTCTTAGAGGAAGATCACTGGGTGCTGTCTTACTAATGGCTACTGTCTGTTTATGGCACTGTTCTAGCAACAATGATGGGCGTGGCAGGCAAAGTGCAGAGAAGCTTATCAGTCCTCACTTCATGTCATAGATGACTAAGGAGCTTTTAACTAGATCAAATCCAGAACTTAAGCTGCCTACCCTAACATCACACAGAGAAAAATATTCTTCCAAAACTATGGCTCCATTGGCTCTGACCCTGTCTAAGATGCCAGTGTTTGCCATTGTTCAAAGGGGCCATGGGGTAGGCCATTAGGTTAGCCTAATATAATGCATCCCCCTGAAAGGAAAGCCCCTGAAGCACGTGATTCGACACGTCAATACCATTGACTTGCCCTACAAAATGGGAAGACCACATTCCTTAGCTCTAATAAAATATGCTACTCTTCAGCTGCAAGGTGTGCATACACTCATGTAGTAAAAAAGTGGCCAGGGCTGGAGTTCATATACTTTATATTTCTTCTTCTAAGTTCTCAATTTAATGGGGGTATACATTTTTGAACTTTTTTCTTATGGAGGATTCCAAACATGTATGAAAGTAGAAGGGATAATATAATATATCCATCCATGTGTCCATCACCCAGTTTCAACAGTTACTGAGTTATAACCAATCTTGTTTCCTCTGTACCCTGCCAATATTCCTCCTTGTCCCTCGGATTATGGGCTATTTGAAAGCAAATCTACTGAAGATATATAGGTATAATATATATTTAGTGCATAAAATATTACATAGTATATAATATAAAATATATATAAATATATTTTTATATAGACTTTTTATTTTGGAAGTTTTAAATCTAAAGACTTAAGATTTCTTTAAAATATAAATACCGAATTTGCCCTATTACTAACATTTCACACTAGTAAGTTACATTTGTGACAGTTAATGAACCAACACTGATACATTAACTATAATGTCCATGCGTTAGTCAAATTTCCTCAGTTTTCCCCTAATGCCCCTT
This sequence comes from Camelus bactrianus, assembly GCF_048773025.1. Lineage (NCBI taxonomy): Eukaryota > Metazoa > Chordata > Mammalia > Artiodactyla > Camelidae > Camelus > Camelus bactrianus. The sequence goes on from NC_133541.1 coordinate 36,970,713, forward strand.
TTCTGTTCCATGAGCCTATTGGAGGTATATTTTACTCTGCATTTAAAAATCATTGTGGCAGAGGCAGGTGGGAGAGTATAGCTCAGTGGTAGAGCACATGCTTAGCATGCACAAGGTCCTGGGTTCAATTCCCAGTATCTCCATTAAAAAAGAAAAATTGAAAAAAAAAACCTTTGTGGACTTAGGGATGTAACGCTCCATTTCATCCATTATGTGTAAGTTTTTCAGGTCTAAGAAGACTGCGTCACATCAAGTGTGTAATTCATCCCTTTCTCTGTCCCTTCTCCCTCTCTCTCATTCCCTAATGGGAAACGGATGTCAAGCACACAGGCCCACAACAGCTTAGGAGCACTGGTACCTTCGCTATCCTAGGAGCACTTTGGGCACACACCACTGAGGAATTGATGCTGGGACAAATCACTGAACAGAGTTTAGGACAATGGGGAAGCAGAGAATTCAGGAAAACACAATGTACCTTTAAAAATACATTTGTGAATTCACCACATGAACTAAATGAAATGGAACTAAAGGCTCCCGAGCTGTTTGGGTCAATGTCCACATTGGCTGTTCACAGTGTGGGAGGTTCTGAGAGTCGGAGGCCCCGCGGAAGCCTGGGGAGGGGCTGCTGGTTGTTCACCCTTCCTGACCTCAGGGCCACCTGGACAAGCCATTTGCTCTCTGCTGGCATCACAGGAAATCAGTTGTCTTTGGAGGTGCTTGGCTTGAATCAGTGGTGTGTGTGTGGTGCCACGTTTCTGATGCAATGCCTGCTTCCAGCCAGCCTGTCGAACAAATCTAAGTGCCTCAGGGCTGGCTGGGGGCCAGAATGGCGTCACTGCCCATTAATAGAAGTTGATGGAGCTCAGAAAAATGCTTTAGGTCTGGCAACAACCCAACTCCTCCTACACTGTGTCTGCCTCCAGGCAAATATATGGAAAAATCAATTTAGGGATGCTTATTTTCACCAGTTCGTGCTATTTTAAGCATTGATTTGCCTAGTTACTGTTGGATTTTTAAAAAATGTTCTGTGACACATCTTGTTTTTACCCAATTTATATATTCTTTTACAGGCTCTGCTTCTTTCCAAAAAGAGATTCGAGGATTTGAAATGCTTTATTACAAAGGACATTTATTATTAGCTTATAAGCTTCCTCTGCTTTTCCTTGATGATGTTCTTATGTAAATATAGTTGATGAAGTAAGAGCTTATTTATTTATCAAACATATGGATTAGCATTATGGATACATTCAGAGTGTACAGAGACATCATGTAACAAGATAACACAAATTATAAATAGGTGAGAAAGAAAAAAGGAAACACAAGTTAATAACTTGAAACATAGCCAGAAAGTAGGGCTAAATAAATTGATAGCGTAAAGTCCTCCAAATGGGTCACGTATTAGTTGATAAGCCTCAGAAAAAATGAAGAAAGAGAAAACATGACCATTTGGGTAAACCATAGTGACAATAATCTAAAAAGAAGACACACAACTTTTTCTGATATCCGTGTCAGAAAGAAAACACTCTGTAATAACTGTCTTCAATAATACATATTAGAGACTATTATGGGCTGAATTGTAGGCCCCTCAAGTTCATATGTTGAAGTCCTAACACCCAAGTGCCTCAAAATGTGGTTGTATTTGGAGGTGGGGTCTTTCAAGAGGAAATTATGTTAAAAAGAGATCATTAGGGTGGGCCCTAACTCAGTATAACTGGTGTCCTTATAAGAAGAGAAAATCAGAGGGAAAAACATGTGAAGACAAAAAGAGAGAGGCTTCAGAAGGAACCAACCCTCCTGACACCTTGGTGTTGGACTTCTGGCCTCCAGAACCATGAGGAAATAAATTTTTCTTGTTTAAGCTGCCCAGTCTGTAGCACTTGATCACGGCAGTCCTGGCAAACTAATACAGAGCCACAGTGAGGTGTTTCCTAAGGGCTATCTCTAACGGCATCCCTCCGTGCAGGCTGATTACGTCACCCTAAGGTACACAGACTGCTCCTTTCCCACCTCGCACCTGAATTCACATGACTATTGTGAGAACTTTGATGTTCTTACGTAACCTTGCCAACCTGGCCACAGTCTAGAGGCAGGCACCTGACCCCAGCTAGACCAGTCAGAGCCCTTTCCTGGAATTTTTCCACCTGGAACTGAGAGATCTTGACATTAGTGCTCTCTGGTGGCAGGAGCTATAAGATGGAAGCCTTGTTAGCTGTCAGGGGCCATATTTTCTCCCAGGAAGGAGATGCCAGGCAGAAAGAGCATTATTCCAATTTCTAGTTTATTCTATTATTCAATAAATATTTATAGAATGTTACTATGTTCCAGGTGCTGGTCCAGTCATTCCTGAAGTTCATTAGCATCCCTGCTTTCTAGCAACTTAGTTTTTGCTACCCTTTTATTGATTTCATCACCAATAAAACCCCGTTTTTGCCCAAGCCAGAGCAAGTGGATTTCTGCCACTCACAACCAAAGTAATAGATTAGAATTCCCCATATTCTCCTTTCCCTCCATTCACACTGAATTTCTGGTAGCCTTCTTGAACAAGTCCCCTTGTCTCAGGATAACAAGAGTCAGTAAAAAGATAATCATGTTTCTCAACATAAAAAATAAGCGAAGTTCAAATATTAACTATGCTAGTTTCCTTGCTTTGCCTGTAAAAATCTATCTTTTTTTCCCCAGATATCTGAGCTACTTGGATACCTCCTTTCTCCTTCAGATTTGAGGGGGTGGTTACAGAGGCTTTTATTCACAACCAGGGGCATGTGTCAAAGAGTCAGAAGTATCTAACCTCTTTTATAACCTCTTCTAAGGCATAAATGAGTGGTAGTAAAAACATTCAATCATGATATGTATTAATGAAATTTCTTCCATCTAGTAAATCACTCTCATTTCTTTAGTATTACCATTAAATAGCAAGCAAGTGCATTATCTGTTCCAGTTCATGTGGAATTTATCTTTTTTTTTTAATTTAAGAATAGTTGATTTATAATATTGTATTAGTTTCAGTTCTATAGTAAAATGGTACAGTTATACATATATCTATTTCAGATTCTTTTCCATTATAGGTTATTACAAGATATTAAATATAGTTCCCTGTGTTATACAGTAAATCCTTGTTGTTCATCTATCTTACATATAGAGGTTTGTATCTGTTAATCCAAACTCCTAATTTACCCCTTCCACCATTTTCCCTTTTGGTAACCATAAGTTTGTTTTCTGTCTGTGAGCCTGTTTCTGTTTAGTAAACAAATTTATTTGTATAAATTTTTAGAGCCCACATATGTGATATTATATAATATTTGTCTTTGATTTACTTCACTCAGTATGATGATAAACTCTAGGTCCAACCATGTTACTTCAATATTTCATTCTTTTTTATGGCTGAATAGTATTGCATTGTGTATATATATATATATATATGACATCTTCTTTATCCATTCATCTGTTAATGAACACTTAGTTTTCTTCCATGTCTTCGCTATTGTAAATAATGCTGCTTTGAACATTGGGGTGCATGTATCTTTTCAAATTATAGTTTTCATCTTTTCTGGATATATGCCCAGGAGTGGGGTTGCTGGATCATATGGTAAGTTTATTTTTACTTTTTCAAGGATCCTCCATACTGTTCTTCATAGTGGCTGCACCAATTTACATTCCCACCAGCAATGTAGAAAGGTTGCCTTTTTTCCATACCCTTTCCAGTATTTATTTATAGATTTTTTAACCGGTGTGAAGTGATAACCTCATTGCAGATTTGATTTGCATTTCTCTAATAATTAGTGACGTTGAGCATCTTTTCGTGTACCTGTTGGCCATCTGTACATCTTCTTTGGAGATAAGTCTGTTTAGACTTTCTGCCCATTTTTTGATTTGGAATTGTTTGTTTTTTGATATTGAGTTGTATAAGCTGTTTGCATATTTTGGAAATCAACCCTTGTTGATCTCATCATTTGCAAGTATTTTCTCCCATTCTGTAGCTGTCTTTTCATTTTGTTGATAGTTCACTTTGCAGAAGCTTTTAAGTTTGATTTGGTCCCATTTGGTTATTTTTGCTTTTATTTCTTTTGCCTTCAGAGACTAATCTAAGAAAATACTACATACCTTTTAGGAAAGATCACACAAATTTTTGTGAACTTGTTTATTTTCTCATTTCTTAACTTTTGTCTTTTCCCAAGACATAGGGGAAAAAAATCATTAACTGTATGATGAAGTTTTGAGTCCTAAACAGGAAATGGGCACTCAATCAAGGATTTTTAAAAACATACTCAATACTTTAATAGATGTTTTCTATTCTGACAAGTGACACCAAACCCAAAAACCTAATACTTAGAAAAAAATTGGATCTTCTGCTTTCATTTGGAAATGTCCTATAATCTCTATTTTTTGTTGTGGAAACACATGATCTTTAGCAACTTGAGTTTAAGAGACAAGCACTACTACTTGGTAGGTGGGAGGATGCTGCCAAGTAGGTCATTAAGCTCCAGAGCCTCGGGTTTTTCCTCTGTAGAATGGGAATTAAAATTCCTACTTTGCAATATAGTTGTGATGTCAATGATATGTAAATGACTGTCACAAGTGTCTGGTATATTGTGGGCATTCAATTACCACTCAATTCACTATATAATTGCTTATCTCTAATTTTCAACGGCCTTGTAGGCTTACTGTCTATCCTTTCTTTTATGATTTTTTAAAATCATTTGATGCATACAATTGCTGGGCTTATGGTGACACAGAACTGCTACTATGGCATTTTTGGCTTTCATAAAGAAGCATAGGTGAGAAAAAGGCAGAAAAGAAATACTAATTCTATATCAAATCATTTATTTATTCATAGAATTTATTCATAGCAAGTAACCAGTATAAATAGTTCATACAACTAGAACAGCATGAGGTTTTCAAACCAAATTATGTATGTCAATGCCTTTCAGCTAAAGATCAGCAGGAACACATCTGTTGGGTTTATTACTTGTTGCAGGGAAGCAAACTGTGCACAGTAAGAGGGGATTAGAAAGGACTTGCAGGCTATGGGCTAATGTTAGGTGACATGGGGATGGGGAAAGGATACAGGGATCATGCCTAGATTGAATGCTGTCAGGAAGAGGAGCAAAGCTTTGACTGGGTATCTTAATAAATCCAATCTAGGAAGAGGGAAGGCTAAAGTTATAATTGGTAAAGAAGCAGCAGTTACTCAGATGAGCAAGAATAGGGGGATGTTTGGTCATTTTTGTGATTTGGAAAATGTTCATAGTTTGTCTGAGTTCAAACATGATACAGAGCAGTCTTTATGTCTTGATCCATTACAGTCAACAGAGGGGTCTTGTCTGAAGCTGACGTCCTGAGAAATTGTTTACATTCAGTTGGAGAACACATGGCCTATCTGTAAACACCGGGGTGCTTCCTAACAACTGTGAAATGTAGCTGTAAGTGTCAAGCCAGTTTCCTTATGTCAAGCTGCTTTTCTCATTCTTATATATTAACATAGTCTGTAACAGAATTTAGGTGCAGTTAACAGGCACCGCTCTATTTTATGAGAATGAGATTTGATACAGAGAATTAGGTGCTTACAAAATTGCTGAAATATGATTGAAATAATAGCTCTGGGTTGGAATCCAGAAACAACTCCAGAAACCACCCCATTGAACTGGTCCTCCTGGGGAGCTGTTAACCACTTAATTTCCTACCTTCTTGATTGTGGCCATCGTCACTGAAGTTGTTCACTCCAAGAATATGTTAGCTTATGTACTCTTTGGAGATCAGGAAGCCACCGCTGCAACACTTAGCCTTGAAGCCATGACCCATCTGATAGGTACATTCTAACTTATCTGAGCCCTGCATTTTGGCTCTTACCATCCTGGTGACCAGAGCACGGGAACCTCAGCTACCTCGGCCACGGGACATTGTAACTCTTCTGCAGTAATCTTTACCAACAGAAACAGCACAAGTTGCAAACAGCCCATTCCCTCTATCACTTCCAGTTTCCAGATCTCAAGTCAGCAATCTGGTTGCCTGGCTCAAATCACTTCTAGAACTCTAGCTGCAAGGGAATTGGGTTAGTGTTTAGGTGTTCCAGCCTCTGCAGTAGGAAGGCATATTGGAAGGAGGTTGGAATGGATGTTGATTTCCAGGCGAGGTTATTCATCACAAGCCTTAACAGTAAAGCGCCCTAGCTATAACCCTGATTCAGTCATTTATTTGCTATGTGAAGTTAGAAAAGTATCATCACCTTTCTGGGTTTCAGTCTCTATGACCAAGTTAGACTGGTTGATATCCAGGATTTTTTCTGATTCTAGAATTCTGTGACTCTGTTATTAATTTAAAAAAAAAGTTTTCTTAAATATATACACTTTGAAAAGTATTTTCTGTGCTTTTTTAAACATAGATTTCCTTCCCCCATTAATACTTGTAGTAGATTAACAAGTCCTCCAAGATGATTGGTGGCCTCAAGTGATTTTCACCTCCCAGTATTCTTATCCTTCCATATTGAATAGTGCTGACTGGGATATTGAGATATTGTGAACATAATAGTGTGGGACCCAGGGTTAGGTCATAAAAAAATTGCAGGTTCTACCTTTGCTTTCTCTTAGATGATTTACTCTGGGTGAAGCCAACTGTCATATCATGAGGACATTTAAGAAGCACTGTAAGAAGGTTCAGGTGGTTAGGAGGCCTTCTGACTATAGCCAGCTTCAATCTGCCAGCCAAGTGAGTAGCTCCCTTGAAGGTGAATGTCCCAGACCCAGTCAAGCCTTCAGAAAGTAACTCTGGCTGATATCTTCACTGCAACCTTATGCAAAACTTTGAGCCAGAACTACCCTTCTAAGCCACTCTCAAATGCCTCACTCACAGAAACTGTGTGAGACAATAAGTATTTAATGCCATTTGAAGCCACTAAGTTCTGGAGTAAACTGTTATGCAGCAACAGAAAACTAATCTATTTCCCATTCAGTATGCAAAATAGCATAAGAATTACTGAATTTATTTCTTAATTTCCAACATCTAATTTCATTTGCTTATTCTTTCCTGACATAAAGATAGTAGCCTGTGAGATTATATCTCTAGGACATATTAGAAACGATTAAGAAGTGTGTATATCAGAATTAAAACTAAGTAGTTATTTTCCAAGATTTTACAAAATGTAGTAATGGGTAGACAGGAAAAGACCTTATTGTTAATATATTAAATAGCAAATATTTTCTCAGGCAAAATGCCAGGCATTTGAAACTTATCATGGGCTAATACAGTCTTTGAAAATAAAGCTAATGAATAGTTAAAACAACACTTTCACAGATCTGCAAAATGACTTTTAGTTTATAAAGGAACTACACTGTTTCTATAGGTTAATAAACACTATAATATGTTCATGAAAAATCAAAGTTGCCTGTTATTGAATTATTTTTGGTTTCATCTAAAAGGTAAAGAAATTAATCTAATTTCTTCCTGTTTATGATGGCTTAAAGTTTCATTGAACAAAGAATCTTCCAACAAAATTTACTTTATATTTTTTTCACCAAGTTTAATTTTAAATAAGTGTCTTTTCTGGATCCTGTACCCATTTCTGATAAGAACATAATTTCTTACTTAGAGCAGCAATCTTCCACTTATTATTAAAAGTAGGAGTACATGAGTTTTGGAGAATATATCAACTAGAAGTCTGAGTTGCAAGTGCCACAAAACTTGTATAAGTCAGCTTAGATAAAAAGAGGAATATACCGGACAGTCACGGCAGTCTTCTGGAATTCGGGTCACAGCGAGGTCCCCACAGAGCTGGAGCCTGCGGCACCAATGGAGCCAGCGCTGGAAAGCCGCCAGCGCTCCCTCCCAGCCTTGTCTCTGCTTCTCTGGGTGCCAGCTTTGTCTTGTGGCAGACTGGCTCTCTCTTTGTTGTGAAAAACACAGTTGTTGGCAGTTACCAAGTTTTGTATTTTTCAGCTTCCGTCACTGGAGACTTGCTCCCTGGTCTGAAATGCAAGTTCCTGGTGAACTCCAGTCAGAACTGGGGTCACGTTGTTCAACATGGCTGCTCTCGCAGTAAATGGGGAGGGAGGGAGGTTTCCCAGAACAACAGTGAGCTGGAAAGACAACACAGTGTGTCTCGTGTTTCAGGTTCCTGGAGCTGTTGTAATAAAGCACCACAAACTAGGTGGCTTGAATATCAGAAATTTATTGTCTCACAGTTCTGGAGGCTAGAAGTCTGAGATCATGGTGTTGGCAGAATTGATTCCTTCTGAGGGCTCTGAGAGGGAATCTGTTTCAGGTCTCTTTCCAACTTCCGATATTTTGCTGACAATCTTTGGCATTCTTTGGCTTGTAGAATCATCACTCTAATCTTGACTTTATCTCCCTGTGTGTATTCTGTGTCCAAATTTCTCCTTTTAATAAGGACACCAATCATACTGGATTAGGGGCCACCCTAATGGTATGATCTCATCTTAACTAATTCCATCTGCAATGACCCTTTCCCCAAACAAGGTCACATTCTGAGGTATTGGGGGCTAGGACTTCAACATGTAATTTTTTGGTGGGGGAGGGAGCATTATTTAACCCATAACACTCCATATAGGGCAGCACATCATGTACAGGGTACCAGAGACCAAAGAATGGAAGCAAGAAGTGAGGACACAGAGAAGTAAACCCAGAATTATGAAACCCTTCAGATTTCATCTTCCAAGAGAGAAAAGTAAGGAACAAATCTGCACTCAGAGAAGACAGTGGAGAATGTTTTAGTGGTGATGAGGTAAAGTTAGGGATATAGATTAATATGGAATACCTCATGGCTATAGTAACTCATTGACTTGCATGCACAGTCCCATTTTCTTTCTCAGGCTCACCCTCCCTTCAGACTTTCAGTTGCCAAGGGTCGGGGGTACTATGGGGTGTCAATGGAAACAAGCAGAACCAAGAGCCCAGCTTTTTCTGCTGTGCTGTGAACCTGAACAGGATTGGACAATAGAGTTTGGAAAGAGGAAGAAAGTCAGGTGCAGTGCCTCCCTTTCCCCTCCTGCCTCCATGCGGGTGCAGCGAGGGGCCTGCAGTCTGGACTTGAAGGGTGGCAGTGAACGTTTGCCCCATTTCCTGCCTGGGTCTCCCAAGAGCTGAAGCCCTGCAGATGCCCCTGTCCATTGAACACTTGGAGGGCAGCAGAGGTAAAAGCAAGCATCCTCTGGGACTCAGAATGGCAGAGGAGGCATCAAGATGCCCTGTAGCCACCCATCTCCTTGCACTACCCATCCCAAGAGGAGAGAGAAGTCTCCACAGCAGAGCATGAGTGGGTGCAGACCAGCCACAATGTCATAAGGGCCCCATAGAGCTTGGGACTGAACCCAGCAGAAGAGGGACAGAGTTTTTCATTGACTACATTTTTAATCAGAAGAGGCAGATTTAGCTTCAGCTAAACTGAGCTAAATCCAGTAATGGAAATTACCATAAATCAACAGGATTAAAGTTTCCACTGTCAAAGCAGGAAATCCAAATTAGAGACATGATTGATTACGAAGTTCAACAACAAATGTTGTATGTAAAAATTAAATCTTATTATGTTTTCATTATTCAGCACTTACTATGGGCCATAGACACGTTAATTTGCACAGCAAATCAGTGGGTCTTACTATTATTTATTCCCATATTACAGATAAAAAGACTAAGGTTTAGTGAAGTTGAGAAATTTGAACTGAAAGCCAAGTGTGGGTGAATTGTATGGTATGTGAACTATTATCTCACTAAAGCTGTTACAAAATAAAATGAAACAACTCTGCTCAATAATAAAGCCTTCATACCATATTTCATAGGAAATATCTTGCTTAGGTGGGGCTGTTGATGGTAGCAAGAAAAATGTGCTGTTCTAGTTTGCATTTTTCTTGTTTAGGAGGGTATAACATATTCCCAAGACAGAGATTTATTAATTTGGTTATAAGAACTTCCAAGGCCAGGGCCTGACAAAATAAAGTGGATGTAAGTCCTTCCTTCCTGTATTCTAGTGACATGTCTTTCATGAAGAGTCACATTGTCTCCTCAGAACACAAAGACCAGATCAAAGCCTGCTTTGTTTATGGGGGAAAGGGGTAAAGTTCACCATCTTTTTGGACATTATTTAGATCCATCACTTTTCAAAATCATGTTTTATGTGATTTTGATGAAATCTTAATTTAATCCCTTATTTGAAGCCACCAGTACCTCTTTGAAGAGGGAGACATCGAATATACTAGGAATTCATTCTGTTTTCATATGCCACTAAAAGCAAAATAAATTATCATCTTATAAGATTTATGAAAGAAATATTCATATTTTTTTCCTAAGTCTTTTGTAAATTCACAAGCATGGTGACCCATTTGTTTCATAATTTATGGTAATTAATTCAAGTTGGATCTCATTTTATAACATATTCTCTTAGAGAAATTACTTGACCTGGGCTGTCAAAATGGATATTTGTTGAAATGACAAATTTGAAAGCCTGTGAGAGTTTTGTTCACAAGCCATAAGAGGAATGAAGGCGACATTTCAAAGTCCTTTAATTATCTCAGATGATGTGATAAGGAAAATAATATACTAACAGCCAAAGCAAAGTCATGCATTGGGATGAAGTCAGTTACATATACAATGTATTTCTTTCTCTTGAAAACCACGATCTGGACACATTTCAGTAACTTTATTCTTCAGACACAAGCAGTGAACCACAGAGAAATCATGAGGTCTGTGATTCTGCAGGGGGCACTTTCAAAATGCTGATTCGCTGCCATGGAAGGTCGCCCAAGGTACTGAGCAAAGTGAAAAGTGCAAGTTGTCCAACAATGTATACAGTGTAGACCATTCACAAGGGAAAACAGATAAGATATGGTATATTATGATTGGATACAATACTATACTTTGTTATAAACATAGAAAGACAATTCTGAGAAGACCTCAAAGGAACAGTTAATAGTTGATGCCTTTGGGAAGAATAATCGGGAAGGATGGTGTCTTTTACATATAATGGTTAAGAAGATTTTGTGGTAAAGATATTAGGAATATTAAAATTAATAAGTAAAGAAAATAAAAATAAAACAAAAATAGTGAGTTTCCACTTCATAAAGAATTGCAGGCCATGATGCTGGGTTTGTCCCTTGGAAGTGGACCCTAGCAGCCCACCACTTACTTGCTGACCCACCAGCAGTTTGTTAACTGCTCTGGGTCTGAAAGTCGTCATGTGCTGGCTGACCCCTATTGAGGTATCATACACTGAGCCACCAGGAGATGACAGCACATTGTATCCCCTCTGTCTGTATCTGTCGATCTTTCTGAAGTAGTAATAACAGCACATATAAAAGACTAAGAGGATGATGGTGACGGCTATTGTTAGAATGTGACTCACAGCATTCTAGTAGATATTTAAGTTCACTAAAACTGAAAAAAATTCACAGAAAACAACGATTTTTGATTCGAAAGAAAGAACACTTCAGTCTTCAGTGTTGTGATAACTAACCAACAACAAAAGTTGGATAAGTTACGTTTTGACCGTCTCCTGAACCCACCATCCTGCCGATCTGGAATACTGAAAACATGTATTCTGGGAGACTTGTAGAATGCGGTTTCATTTATTTTACTTCACTGTTTAAACTGTATGTTTTTATTTTTTAAAAAACTGCATATTCATGTGAGAAGAGAGACACCTATTTTCTAGACATTCTAAACTTTCTCTTAGATGTCCCTTCATCCTTGATATTCTACTTCCCTCCAGCTATAGATTTTATCTGCTGGGAGAGAATAATAAATGATAGTATATTGAAAAAAATCAATGCTGATGGCTTCCAACATCAAATCAAAAGATGAGCATTTCCAGTAAAAGGTTTCAAAGGTATTAATAATAACACTTGATTTTATGTTTTTAAAAATAGAATATAAAATTTTGAAAAATTTGGCAAAGTGTCAGGGTTAGGCTGCAAAGTGGATATATCTACAAGCAAGTAAATATCTGTCGATTGTATCTCCTTGTTAGGATGCTTTGCTCTGCTCTGTCTGATTTTTCAGATGTGACAGGTCCCCAAGACAAACCTCGTTTCCAAAGTACCAGAGAAAACTGGACTCTGGAGATGTGGCCTCATTTCTATATTTTTGTCTCTTAAAAATGCTATGTTTACTCTCACCTCAGGGCCCTCCCGCTTGCTCTGCTGGGAATGCTCCTTCCTAAGACATGCATGTTGGCAGCCTTTGTTTCACCATTTAGGTCTGTAATATGCTGAATGATGGACCCCAGTGAAGCCCACATCCTAATCCTCAGAACTTGTGAATATATTAATTTACATAGTATCAGGTTTGCAGATGTGATTAAGGATTTTGGGATAAGAAGATTATTCTGGATTATTTCAGTGGGTCCAAGGAATCACAAGGGTTCTTATAAGTGTAAGAAGGATACAGGAGAGTGAGTGTCAGAATGAGAGATTTGAAGATGCTATTCTGCTGGCTCTGAAGTTAGAGGACAAGAGCCACAGTTAAGAAATCCAGGCAGCTTCTAAAAGCTGGGAAAGCAAGGAAACTAGAGGCTTCAGAGGGAATGCAGTCCTGCTGACAACTTGGTTTTAGCCCAGTTAGACCTGTGTGGGACTTCTGACCTCCAGAATCATGAGATAATAAATTTATGTTGTTTTAAGTCACTAAGTTTCTGATAATTTGTTACAGAGCAATAGGAAACTAATACAAGGTCTTAACTCAAATGTCACCTCTAGGAGGGAACTTCCTCAAACCCTAACTAATTAGTCACTCTTCACCATATTATCTATCCTCTTTTTAGCCTCTTCATTGTATTTATAGGTACATGAAAATATTTTAGATAATAAGCACATTAAAAATATATTTTCCCTCCTATTAGCATATGAACTCTTTAGGGACAGCACTTGCTCACCGTTTAGCCCCAAAAGCTGGATGAACATCTGGTCCAACATAGGTGCTTATGAAAATGCATAATGCTCCTTCATTTTCGTCATTCTTTGTCCTCCTCTTCTTTTGTAGAATGTACCTGTGGGAAGACCAAAAAAAACTTATTTTCATTTTAGACATTTGTGTTGATGGCAAAACAAACCACTTGGAGCCATTTCTAAACGCTAAATGGGAGTGAGAGGCCTCCTGATCCCCCCTTCTCTCCTGCTTTCTTTTCTTCCCAACATTGGGAGTGAGTCAGGCCAAGCAAGTTATTCCAGAATTCCATCAGATTGTTTAAGCCAAGAAGGAGGCTGAAATTTTAAGATTCAGATCTCTGGTAAATTTCCTAAAGGATATAACTTGGGCCTGAGCTTGATGTACTTCCTGATATGATATTATCATTTATTTGTGACTTATTGCAAGCCCTCCGTGGGCATGAACAGCCCAAGAGGTTGGTGGGTGGGGTGAGTGAGGCATTGTTAGATGCCTGCACTGGCCCACGGTGTCCTGCTTTCCTTGGCCACTGTGGACTTGTCCAGCCATCTTTACCCACTCTCCTCCATGCAGTTTATGTTCTTAAGCCCCCTAGAATCCTTGCTGCTCCCTGGAAATACTGTACTTTCATGCTCTGTGATTTCTTCATGTTGTGTCGGAGTCTGGAAGGTCTGTCTCCTCGTTCACATGGCAAACTCGTGGTCTCCCTTCAGAGACAGATCTCTTCTATTCCCCGCCACTTCTCCCCTGGGTAACACTTATAAGAGCAGTATATATTCATTATTGACTGTCTTGTGCAGGAACACTGTCTTGTGCACTCTGGAACCTCTAATGCTTAGCACAGGGACTGACACAGTCATTTGCTGGAGGGACGAATCACTATGCTGTATTAGACTGGACCAGGGCCATTCATCATTCATCCCTGTATCTCAGAAAAGTGAGTAGCCCAGAGTACACTAAATAACTTGAGTTAAATGGAAGGGGTGGTAGGAACTGTTAGTCTCAGCTTGTAAGATTTTTAGTTTGGCACTTAACTATCTAAAACATTTCTCAGCTTTACAGATAGCTGTGGCCAAATGACTAAGTTCTGGTCAATGAAATGTGAGCAGAAGTGTCATGTGGCAGCTTCTAGGAACCTTCATCAAGAGAATTACATATGCCCTTTGACTCTTCTTTGGGTCCCACCTCCCATTCTCTTGTCTAGTACATGGGTGCCTCAAGTCATGCAGTGTCAGAAACTCAGTGTGGTCTCCTGGGGCTAGTAATGGTAGGATACTGTTAATATCCCTGGCCTGGGACAAAAGAAATAAGTGATCATTGGCATCTGGAAGAAGAGGGTTGAGGGTCATTCACCAGGAGCCATATTAGGAAGAGAATCAGTCAACCTGCTGGGAGATAGCTAAGGGAATAAATATCTGACCTCACTTTCCTCCATCTTCAAGTCAATGTTTCTGATAAACTGAATGAACTAGAAATTTTAAGGCAAGGGAACCCACTGTTGCGGGGACCTCCAAGGGCACAGAAGGTGGAGAAGGGTGGAGGGAGGATGTGGCTGGGTAAACAGGATATTCAGCACACTTGGGTAGACCTGTTTTCTCATTTTAAAAATAAGGGAATATGATTGAAAAAAATCTCTACTGTTCTTTCTGGTTGTTATATTCAGAGTAGATTTTCTGCATTAATTGGTTTCACTTTCTCAGACCTTCATGCTAAGGCTACAGGCCGAATGCAGTCAGGCACTTCAGAGTATCAGATAGTACAGACCAGCGTTCCAATTCCAAACCGTATTAGCTGGTAACTAATATGTCAAATTTAAAAGTCCAAAAACAGATCCAAACACATATAAACAATTGATTTTATGACAAAAGTAGCATAGCAGATCAGGGGCAAAAGGATAGTCTTTGTAATAAATAATGCTGGATCAGTTGTATACCTTTATGAAAAAAGTAAATTTTAACCTGTACTTTGTACATAATTCCAAATGGACTGTTGACCTAAATGTAAAATAAAACAACCAAAAAAAAAGAAACTTCTAAAGAAAACAGAGGAGAGTATCTTCATGATGTTGCTGTAGAACAAAAGTATGGATAAAAGATTTGAAAAGCACTTTCCAAAAGAAGCATATACAAATAGTCCATAAACATAAGAGAAGGGTTCAGCTTCATCAGTTATTAGCAGAATGACTAACACAACAAAGTTATGCAATGACAATTTCACAGTTCTCATTACATGCTGACAATAATAAGTGTTAGTAAGGATGTGGGGCAACTGGAACTCTTCCATACCACTAGTGAGTATGGAAATTGGTACAGCCACTTTGTAAAACTGTTTTCTAGTATCTACTAAAGTTGATCATACACAAAACCTATGACCCAGGATAACTAAGCATATCCACAAAAGAAATGCATGCCTATGTTCATTTAAGACATATATATTCAGGAATATTCATAGCAGCATTATCTTTAAGAGCCAACAACTTAAAACAACCCAACTGGAAATCAACAGTAGAATGGATACATGACTTGTGGTATATTTATATAGTGAAATACTAGTCCAGAGCAATAAAAGTGAAAAATTATGACATGGGACAACAAGGCTGAATCTTATGAAAAGTACACAGAAAAGTATACACTGAACGATTACATTTAGGCAGACACTTAAAAAGGGCAAAGCAGCAATCAGTGGTGTCAGAAAGCAGGGTTATGCTTAGGCCTTTTGGAGAGATACAGGAACTGGGTGGGGCCTGAGGGCAACTGATGGAGGCTGGTAAATTTTTGTTTCCTGATTTTGGTCTTGGTTCTGTGGGTGTGTTCACCTATGAAAGCTCTTTGAGCTGGACAATAATTTTGTTTGTTTCTATAAACAGAGACTTACTGACACCAAGTAAGTGTTATCATTTAATATGGCTTTTTTTTTCTTCTTTTAAATAAAAGCCAGGGCAGGAACCCAAACAGCAGCCCTTTGCTATTCAACACTAACATAAAGATTAGGACAAGAGCATGTCTGTATTGCCATTGAGGAATTAATGGAAGTGAATTATTTCAAACAGGGTTTCTTTGAACAAGTGCTCATAACCAGAAAGGTTTCCCAAGTCATTTGTAATACCAAATTTCACTGGAGTCTGGAGCCTTGGGTATTGTGTTAGGAATCATATGCAATGAGATCACTTTCTTTTGCCCACATTTCTATCTGATAAAGAAAATAAATCTACTTGACAGAACAAAGAGTTGCCTCAAATGAAAATATGTTGAGAAAAGGGCAGCATTATTCTCAACTCTGAGTATCTCAGAGAAAAATGATATGAGGTTTAAAAGAAAGAGTTCTCTGTCCTGAAAAAGATTAAATTTTTACCTACTCTCTCAGCAATTAATACATTTATTAAGTAAATTCACATATTTCCAATTATTTTAGGTGGCTTAAAGGAAAGACACATCAACATAGCCTAATGATAAAAATAACAATACCCAAGACACCCAAAACAAGAGCCATGTTGAAGGCGAGGAGTGGGAGGTAGTTTTACCATAAAATCTATTTACACCAAAGTTACTCCAATTCTGTACCACATTTCACTCTTACTGTCCAAGTGGCCAAGATATAAGAGAAATATAATAAATTAGTTTTCCATTAAAAAAAAAGAAAGAAAAGGAAAGAAGGAAGTGTGCTAGACCAACATGATGGACAAGCATTCCCAGCATATTTAGAGAAAGCAATTAGGAGGATTGTTTACATAAGGTTTTTAAACGTTATAATAAAAATTGTCATTATAGTGAGTTTTATAGTATATATGAAAACATTCTTAATTATCTCTGGCAAAAAAAGCTGAACCAACATTAAATCATGTTTTCTTGAAGACACAGTATAACAGATGTGCTTCTGATGATTTATCTTGGCACTGAAGTGATTGTGTGCATCTAGTGGGGAATGATGGATTTGTGTAATCCACTTGCCTTGGCCACACCACTCGAGGGCAAAGGTAGAGTAACCCTGCCCCTAGGCGACGCTATAGAATCCCCCAAGTTGTTCATGGGCGTCCCAGGGATGGGCATGTGTGCTCTCCTACATGGCCCTCTCAGCTACCATGTGACCCCTGCACTCGGCTTTCCTCCCCCACAGCTCCCTGTGGTGATGTTTGTGTTGGGGCATGATGTATCTGTTTCCACTGAATACACCAATGTCACTGAGTTGTGATAGGAGTTGTGATAGCCATGCTTCTGAGATGAGTCTATTTCCTTGAACCAAGCTGTGTACCAGACTTGATTTCTCTAGGAAAAGCCTTTTCCAGGAAGGAGGCAGGGATCATCTGCTGGGAATACTCAGGTACATGTGAATCCAGGGAGAACACAATTTGAACTAAAGCAGAGGCTCCAGCAGTAACAGCATGTCCCTAATACCATTCCTCCCAAATGTTTATGTCTGCTGCTTAGATCTTGTCTAAAGCCAGGCTCTTCCAGAAAGTGCACATTCCTTTCCTGATCTTGCATCATCTGGAGAGACGCAGCTCAATTTAAATAACAATAGTCACAGTTGCTTAATGCCTGCTTCACACTGGCACTTTGAGGCATTAGTTCTGCTTTTCACAGTCACTCTGCAAGGGAAGTGCTGTTATACAAATTTTAACAACGAAGAGATTATTGCTGGATCATATGGTAGTTCTATTTTTAACTTTTTGGGGGACTCGCGATACTGTTTTCCATAGTAGCTGCACAAATTTTACATTCTTACCAATACTGCACAAGGGTTCCCTTCTCTCCAAATCCTGGCCAACACTAGTTATTTGTTATTTTTTAATAATAGCCATTCTGATAGGTGTGAGGTGATATCTCATTGTAGTTTTGATTGCATTTCCCTGATGACTAAAGATGTGAAGCATCTTTTAATGTGTCTGTTTGCCATCTGCATGTCTTCTTTGGAAAAACATCTATTCCAGATCCTCTGCCCATTTTTTAATTGGGTGGTTTGCTTTTTTGATGTTGAGTTGTGTGATTTCTTTGCAACTGCACATCTGAGTATTTATCTGAAGAAAACAAAAACTAATTAGAAAAGATAAATGCACTCTTATGTTCATTCAGCATTATTTACAATAGTCAAGATAAGAAAGCAACCTAAGTGTCCATCAATAGATGAATAGATAAAGAAGATATAGTGTATAGATATATATGATGGGATATTACTCAGCCATCAGAAAGAATGAAATCTTGCCATTTGTCAACATGGATGAACCCAGAGGGTATTAGGCTAAGTGAAATAAGTCAGACAGAAAAAGACAAATACTGTATGATTTCACTTATACATGGAATCTGAAAAATAAAACAAATGAACAAACATAACAGAATAGAAATTGAGTCATAGATACAGAGAACAAATAGATGGTTGCCAGAGGGGAAAGCTTAGAGGAAGGAGAGAAATAGGTGAGGAAAATTAAGAGGTACAAACTTCCAGTTGTGAAATAAATAAGTTATGGGTATGAAATGTACAGTGTGGGGAATATAGTCAATAATTATGTAATATTTTTATATGGCAACAGATGGTAACTAGATTTATCATTTTGAAATTTACAGAAATAAAAAATCACTATGTTGTGTAACAGGAACTGATGTAGTATTGTAGGTCAATTACACTTTAAAACCAAACAAACAAATAAAACTCATAGAAAAAGAGATCAGATTTGTGGTTACAAGAGGTAGGGGGTTGGGAAAGGAGGAATTGGATGAAGGCAGTCAAAAGGTACAAACTTCCAGTTATAAGATAAGTAGGTATTAGGGGCATAATGTATAACATGATAAAAATAATTAACTGCTATATATTATACATGAAAGTTGTTAAGAAAGTAAATCCTGAGCTCTCATTGCAAGGAAAAATATTTTTTCTATTTCCTTAATTTTGTATTTGGATGAGATGCTGGATATTCACTAAACTTATTGTGGTAATCATTTCATGAGGTATGTAAGTCAAGTCATTATGTTGTACACCTTAACCTCATACAGTGCTGTATGTCAATTATATCTCAATAAAACTGTAAGAAAATTAAAGAAATTAAAGATTTTTCACACCAAAATTAAAAATAAATAAATAAAGATGAAGAGGTTAAGTAATGAGGTTAAGTGACTTGCCCATGGCCACAGTTAGTAAGTTGCAGAGCTACGTCTCAAGCCCCGATTTGTGGGAATCAAGCCTAGTCTTGTCCTAATGAAAACAGTTCTATATCATAGGGTTTAGATCTTGGAATCAGAACCTTCTTATGAACAGCTCTCTTAAGACATAAGTAATTTCATCTTCTTCTCTGAGAATTTAAAAGAAAGATAAGCACTCCCAAACACTCAGCCTCTTGAGTTCTGGCTTGAAGTCTATTCCTGGCCTTCTTGCCTTTGGACATCAATTTCATGCCTTCATCATTTTCTAAGTGAAGGCAGCTTCCAGGTCTAATATACTGTAAGTGTATTCTAGGGTTAATCAATTCAAATTCCTTCCTTTTGCACAGTTCATCATTATAGAGAACCCTGGGCCTATTCAGGCTGAGGAGGACCCCTCTACAGTGCTCCCACGTGTCAGGTTAGCACTCCTGCCAAAGTCATTTCCCTGAAATTCACATTTCTTGGTACCTCTCTCTCCCCTGCCTCCACTCCCAGTTCCATTTAAGAATTCCTGTGCAGCTCACACCTGCCTCTGGGGTGGAGTATGTGACCATCTCCTGATCACATGACTGATTAACTCAGGCCAGGAGTGCCGCCCTTGAACTAGATTGAGTCCCAGGACTCTACATGAGTGCTGAGGCAAATAAACTAGCTCTTCTTTTTTGGCTGGATTTGAAAAAGGAAGTATGTAGCACTGGGATTTGCTTATGGCCATCTTGGGACTGTGAGGGGACCCAGCCTTAGAGTATAGCCAATAGCCCAGAAGACGGCAGAGAAATGGAAAAGAAACCCAATGACTGAGCTGCTGAGAAGGAGTTTGTCAGAAGCAAATCCTCCCCTGGAGGTTTCAATCATGTGAGCCAAAGAGATTTCCTTCTTTGTTTGGGCCTGAATGAGCCAGATTTTCCATTGCTTGTGATACAAGCATCTTAAATATACATTGTGTACTGATGAGTCAAGTTTTTTTAATGTCTCTCTAGATTGTGAGCTTCTTGGATCCTAAGAGAAGAGTGGTTGAATGAATAAGCAGGCAAAAGAAATGAGGAGAGACCATTTGCTCAAATGAGAGCTTGTTTAAGGCCACTGCCATTTCACTAGCTATTTCTTTCTCTTCTTGATGCGTGGACATTTACCAATTCCTAAAAAATCATCAGTACTGATATCCATGGTCAGAAACAGGGATCACCTTGGTGGTAAGCAGCCCAACTGCATCAGAAATTATTAAATCTTTGCAAAGTAAGGAATAACTCAAAGAGAATCCTCAGGATGAAACTGTATCTCTTATCACACAATAAACAGGAGCTTTGACTCATCCATTTTTGACTCAGGGTCTTGGCAACAAAGCACTTGGGAAATGGATGCCTGCAGGAGCCCTCTGCAGGGATGCTGCCAGTTGACTCCCAGCTCAGAGGGATTGGGATTTGGAGACCTCGACAACTTCCTGCTCCACAAATAAAATCACAGGATTGAGGTGGTGAAGGTGGTTAAGTAGATGTGGGCCTTTCATTCTTTACTTGGTGGCTCTAATGAATCGCTGATACTTTTATGTGCATTTATATACACACCACCCCACACACCCAGTCAAGGCAACAGTTTCTGTTGCATCTCAAAACAAAAAAAATGAAGTTGTCACTGAAACCCCAGGGGGGAAAAAAAACATGTGCAGGGATTGATTTCTTGCTGGTTCCCCTGATTTTGCTTGCCCCGGGCTTTTGCGTCCTCCCTCTTCACACATTCCTCCCCACTTTCACTCCCCCTTCCAACCCCCACCACCCACCCCCACACACATAGAGGAACAGCTTTTCTCAGTGGGAAATCTTGGTTAGGAGGAAATGCCCTGGTTTTGGCCTCTTGGTTTCACAGCATCAAAGGTCAGGGGCAACGAGTACTGAGGAAGAAGCATTGCGTGCATAACTCTGAGTTAGCAAATCGGAACTAAGGGCTTTCAGACAGCAGTGAGGAGGAAATAATGGGTGACAGAAAGTATTGCTCAAGAATCAGATTCAGATTCTAGGCCTGGCTCTGCACCATTTTTGAGACTCTTGGCAAGTCCTTATGCATCTATGGACCTTGATTTCCTCAATAGCAGCACAGGGAGGTTCTGGATAATAAGGCAGTGTCTGCTACCACCTGGATACACCCCACTGGCTACAAGGAAAAGGACGAAAGCCATTTTTCCACTTCCTCCAGGGTTTGTCCCACGGATACCAATAGCTGCCAGGGAATTTGTCTCCTGAATCCCTTCTCTCATCCCCACAGATGTCCAACAGCCTCCTCCTCCTCACCCAGATTCCCATTTACAAATGGCTTATGCCTCCTGCCACTCCTGTCTCACTTAGGAATAGACAAAAGGAATTATTCACTTGGTGTGTGCTATGGTCTGAATGTTTGTACCCCACCCCAAATTCATATGTTGAAATCCTAACTTCCAAAGATGATGGTACTAGGAGGTGGGGGTCTTTGAGAAGCGCTTAGGTCATGAAGATGGAGATTTTATGAGTGGGGTTAGTGCCTTATAAAAGAGGCTCCAGAGAGAGCCGTAACCCCTTCCACTATGTGAAGATAAGAGAAATCTGCAACCCAGAAGACAGCCCTCACCCGACCATGCTGGTGTCCTGATCCCAGACCACCAGTCTCAAGGACTGTAAGAAATACACTTCTGTTGTTTATAAACTCCCCAGTCTGTGGTATTTTGTTATAGCAGCCCAAATAGACAAGGCAGATGCCCAAATTGTGAGAATCGCAACTGAAAGATAACCTGAAGGGGTGTCACAAATAACTACAAACCTGTAAAAGAGGACCATCCATCCAGCATTCTATCAACAACCATTTATTCATTCACTCATTCTCTTGCTCAACAAATATTTATGTTGAATTCATTCACTCAATTAACATACATCACACCGTCAAGATTCAGGGGTTCAAGAGTAAATAAGGTGTGGATATTCCTTTCTTGTTTTTTAGTTTTGTGGGAGATACAGATTAACAAGTAGCCCTAAAAACACTAGAATTAAATTGCTTTTGATAGAAGCCATGGAGTGCTATGGTACTAGACTTTCCAAAGGAAATGATATATAAGGATGAGCAGCAGGAGTTAGCAGAGGAAGAGGGGATGGGGGAGAGAGTGTTGCAGGGAGGAACAGCCTGTATGAAGGCCTAAAGGTGGGAGAGGGTACAGTGGATTGCAAGAGAGATTGCATGAGGATGGGGGTGTGAATGGGGAGAAGCTTGAACCCTGTGGTAGTAACAAGGCACCTCTGTAGATTATTGAGCAAGAGCGTGGCATGATAATAATGCTTTAGGAAAACAATTAGTCTGTTTCCTACATTCAGCGTGCATCAGAGGTGACAGAAACCAGATGCAGGGAGAGGAATAAGAGGATATTGGCAATAATGAAGACAAGGACCAGAGTGCTGTCCATGAAAACAGAGAATAAAGAACTGGAAGCCAGACTGTCTCTCAGATGAGCCTATGCTGCACCAGGAGAGCTGGAAACAAACTCTGCTAAACAATAAATGAGCTTAGGAATCACCGTCTATTAGGTGGAATCTGCTCTATATTCACCTGGACTTATATATCATCCTGTGTCCAAAGATCCCTAGGGTTTCCCAGATGTGCTTTAGAGACTCCATTAAACCGGAATGGGTCTGTGTTGCTCTATTTTGGACAAATGGAGGCTTTAATACCACTACTCTGCTTTTACACAGTGTATATGTTTTGTCCAAAGCCAGTGTATATGTTTTGGTACTTATTACTTTTGGATATGTGTGTGTGTCCAGACCACCTTTCTCTTGTGGAAGTTTCTTAGCAGCATCCCATCCAAGCCCCCACTAGAGACATGATCACTCTTTCTGATATTCTGTTTTTCTGTTGTTCTGTCCTCCCTACCTAATTCTAGACCCACTTCAATAAAGAAAACCCTTCCTTAGTTTCCCTCCCCATTGTAACTTTCTTGAAGCTGTTCCCTGGAGAGTGGAAAAAATTATTATTGTTATCAATGGTAATCATAATAAAGCTTGAAAAGTGACTGATGAGTTTTTAGTTCAGTCAAACCTCTTGAAGAGAAACAGAAAACAAAAACAGTACTTTTCCTTGTCTAGAATGATCATCTGTCAAAGGAAATATCAGAAGTTTTGCACTTTATGGGAGGAAGGGGACAGACAGGAGGGAGGCAGAGGATGTTCAGGCACAGTGCCTGACTCAGAGAAGGTGTTCCATAAACGCTGGGTTCATAGATTCTTCCAATCATTCTACAACACAAACTATGATCTCTAGGAGGAGTATTTTATTTGCTTCTTGAGCTGTCTCTTGGCAATGCCAACAAAGCCACCATACAAATGATGTCTGGTGTCTATCAACTGGCTTTCATATTTACTGAGCTACCTAAGTTCTGTACAATGAGCAAGAATCAAAGGCTCTCAGACCTGGAAGGGGTCTTTAAAGATGACCCAAAATCACCTGCCCAAGAAGATCCCTCCAAGTGCTGTTCATGTGTGTCTGGAGGGGGTCTAGCCCCTCTGTCTTTGGACAACTCTGCTAGAAAGCTCTTCCTGATATTGAGCTGAAATTAATCACCCCATAGCTTCTCTCTATTGCTCCAAGAAGTCCAGCATGGGTAGGGGACTGGGAGGCAGAATTATTCTAACTCTTCTCCTGGTTGGCAATCCTTTGAATATTGGAAGACAGAGACCAAGTTCTCTGAGTCTTCTCTTCTCCAGGGCCCATCTCCAAGTCTTTCAACCTTTCTGTATGATAGATTTTTCAGATCCAAAATTATCCTGGTCCTTCTCTCACTAAGAATCTTCCCTTTCCTGCTCTTAAAAATATGCTGCCTAGAACAGAAATACTTCTGTATTGCCTAACCCTCTATAGCTTTATCTAAATAAGTAATAAAAATGTTTGAATGGTTATGGTAGAGAACCAAGCCCTGCTATCATTAGAAAACTTCTTTTAGGTTGATTCTAATCTATTAATAACCAGCATTATTTAAGTTCATCCAACCTGTAAATAATTCACCAAATTTCATTTTACCTTGTGAATAATTTTCCCTCTTGAACCAAGTAATATCATGAAAATTTTGTCAAGTGACTTGGACAAGTCCAGAATCTCCAAGGCTGCTGTGTTTTCTTTCTCCATCCATCCATGAAACTGTCACAGTAGAAAATGTGTTCTCTGTGAACTCCTGCAGGCTCCTAGTGACCACAGCTCTTTCACTTATTTGTTTATAACTCACCTTAATGACCCACTTGGGAATCTCACTGAGGAATAGAATTTTTTATTTTCTAAAAGAATCTTACTTAGATAACTAAAGTAATGCTAGAAATTGAAGCAGATAAATCCCCACATCTCAGTGGTTTAACCCAGCAGCATATATTCCTCACTAATGTGAAGTCTGCAAGGGGCATTCCTGATTAGCAGGTGGTCTTATCTCCAAGCAGTAATTCAAGGCTCTTGGTTTCTTCTTTCTTGTAGTTCCATAATTTTTCTTACTGTTATGCCCATACAAAGGATAATGTAGGATTAGATAAAAAAGATTTCAGTAGAAATAATGAGGAGAATTTCAGACTGACAGGGAAGAAAAGAAAAAACATAAGCAGGAATGCAAAAAAGTAAAGAGTATATGGTACACTTAAACTAGGGTATATGGGGAAGGCTTCTAGACAGGAGCCGTGCCTTCAGTTGAGGGTGAGACCAACTTATGTCAATGACACAAGAGGGAGCCGGGAAGTATACCCTGACCCCTAGCCCCTGGCCTCACTCTCCTCCTGCAGGGCTCCACACTGTCCAAACAGAATCATTAGCCAAAGGGCAGGGGAGTTCACTGATGCTTTCCCTACAGACTGACACAAAACTGGGGAAGAAAGTAGAAGGTGGCTATGCAGAAGCAAACAAAAGACAGCAGCACAAGAATCACTAACCATTTTTGAGGTGACAGTAGCATAAATCTGACTTGTGCTTACAGAGATTAATTTGGTGGCAATGGAAACAGGGACTGGAGAGTGGAGATATTCCTGGTGGCAGGAAGACTGTTAGGGAGGTGAGGGCCAGGACAGGGAAAGGGTAGGATGAGAGAAAAGGACTACATACTGGAATCAGTGAAAGGCTAGATATGAGAGGTAAGAAAAGAGTTGAAGGCAACTCTAAGACCATGGTTTTAAAAGGAAGATGACAGGTTCATCTAGGGACATGTTGAGTATAAACTGCCTTGGGACATCCATATGGAGATGTCCTGAGTCAGCCCAGCCCCACAGGAGATGATTTTGTCATCTGGCTCTGCTGCTTTCTGGAAAGCTCTCATAAATGCAGAGATAGTCGGGACTGGCCCAAAATAAAATCATAGATGCCTATTTAAATCATCTTTCTCTTAACAAAAATCTCTGGGGAGAAAAAGATATTTTATTTGAATTCCATATCTTTAAGGATAATTTATTTCATGCTATATTTACACTGGTTTCCAACAGAGGCATGCTATAGATTTCAAGGCAGCATTTGCTACCTGAAATTTAAATTAAACTTAAAAGTGCATGTTGGAGTATCTCCCAGAAGGATGGCATTGAATCAGAGCTTGTAAAAGTTAGCATTATTCTCAAATGCATGTTTTAAAACACAGATTGTCTCTGAATTCATTGCTTAAAAACATAAAAATCAATATAACAGTTCACAGGCTCGGACTCATGCTTGCCAAATATTTGTCTAATATTAAGGTCACTCAAATACCATAACAAATCCAATATTTGAACTTATCCTTGACAGAATGTTGAAAGCAATTTTTAAGAAATGTGAAATATAATTCTAAATTGAACCTAAGTAAACAAACCCAGAATTTAATGTGGGTGGCCTTAATCTATGTGTAGACCCACAATTCCATTCATCTTTTAATCTCTTTAAACACAACTGTCTATAATAATTATATTTCTAAAGAGATTTAGTTGATTTTAGGTTGAACCATTTTAAGTAAAAATATATAGCCATTTTAATAGTTTTCACATTTACAAATTGAAGTAGTCACTCTTTTATTAAGGCAGCTATAATACCAATGACAAAAGATCAGAAAAACACTTCAAAAATAAAATGACCTAAAATCGCAGATAAGATTCAGGATAAAGTAGGCATGTGGTATTTAATCATGCATATGATATCTCACATGTCTAACTGGTGTTATGAACATTTACTCTGACATTTTCAGTAAGTGAGTCACATTTCAAGGATGGTTGAATTTTCAGGGTCCTTGGTAAATTGGAAATTGTCCATTTCTTCCGAAAAGAAGTTTCTCTAAAAATAAGGAAGTATGAGATATTTCAGGGCCTTACTTATTGCTGCCTTAATTATCAGTTAGGCTGTTGGGCCCTCCACTAACTGGAACATTGCCGATGACAATGACATGGGTGGGGAATAATCACTGGTAAACTCTTAAAGACTTCCACCTGAAAGACATACCTATCACTTCCATTTATGTCCATGAATAGGATTACCTATATGGCTATGTTTAACATCAGGAGGGTAGGGAACAGTAATCCTACTCATGCCAGAGAAAGACAATTGGAAATATTGATGAAAAGCACCAGTGTCTACTGTATCAGCCTTTGTTCAAATTTTGTTTTTAGTTTCAAAAACGAGTTGCCTGATCAAGTGCAATTGGAGAGAACTGAACTTGGTATCTAGGGGTTCCTGGATTTCAAGGACAAAAACAGTATTGGAATCAACATGAATTTGATCATCTTGACAAAAATTGGCCTGTCCTGAAATCTGCCTGACAAGGATAGTTGCAGAGATGGTAGGAACAAAGCCCCAGTGAGCAATGGTTTGTGGCCATTAGACAAGTCAGAGTGAGAAAATACTCCTTTTGAAAGAGTGATCTGCCTTCTGATCTCTCTTCCCCCGAAAGCTGCTCATTCTTGAACAGCTCTAATATTTTTACTTTGGGAACGCCTCATATATTTGTTGCTTAGGGAACTACTTCCTGCCAAATGGTTTTAATTTTCTTTTTAACTCCTCATTTCTTAGTATCATCTGTATTTAGTTGAGAATGGTTTGGGAGGACATTAATCTGAACCATTTTAGTTTCTTATTTTCCAATTCATTACTTTTTATTTTGGATCAACTGACTTTTACCCTTTTATTTTTACATTTTATTCCTCTTAAGTGGCTCACAATGTTGATTCTTCAGATTTTTGAAGAATGTAATAATTTGGCATTGATTATGTTGTCCCAAATTGGACCTAAACAGACCCAAGCACACACTGATTTCCCTCTCACTCTATTTTTTTATTTGTTTAAATCTTTTCTGAAACTAGGTAGAGTACAACTGAAGGGTGTTTTTGGTTTGTTCATTTATCTTTCGGGTTTTTTTTTTAATTTAAAACAGGCAATCTCTATTATGGAATAGTTTCTTCCAAATTTTGAACAATCAAGGAATTCCTTTAAACTGTTCTATAATCAGGAAGCATCAGAGCTTGGAATGAATTTAAGCCCTAGTTTGCTTTGAAGATAGACAGGATGGAAGCTCAATCAGGCAAAGAGAAAGAGCTGGCTTCTGGACAGAGTCTAAGCCAAATCTTTATGGAAGGTCCCATCTATGAATGGGTTCTGGAATTGATGTGTTTGCTGGCTCTTAGCAATTTCTGGAGGGGAAAAGAGGGAAAAGAAGGAACTAGCTAAGTCCTATTCTCACAGAGCTTGTCTGTCATTCCCTCTTCCTAAGGACAAATTATTTAACGAGTCAGCATTCCTTTCACCCAATGAGAACAATTATAAATAAAAACTCACATGCCAATCACCCACAGTTTGAGTTTTATAAAGCAAATTAAAGTCTCATTTAAAAAAATTAATACACTGTATTTTTTAGAGCAGTTTTAAGTGCACAGCAAATTGAGCAGAAAGCACAGAGCTCCCATGTGCCCCCATCCCCATGCACAGCCTCCCTCACCATTCACATCCCACACCACAGTAGTGCATTTGTTTATTCCTTCTATGATGCTCTTCCTTTCTTTATGTAGATCTGAGTTTCTGACCTATTATTTTCCTCTCTCTGAAGAACTTCTTCTAACATTTCTTGCAAGTAAGCTCCACTGGCAAAAAATTCCCTCAATTTTTATTTGAGAAAGTCTTTGTTTCTCCTTCACTTTTGAGAAGGATAATTTTGCAAGGAACAGAAATCTACAATGGTGGTGTTCTTCTTGCAACATTTTAAATATTTCACTCCATTCTCTTGCATATATGATTTCTGAAAAGTCAGATGTAATTCTTATTTTTGCTCTTCTATAGGCAAGGTGTTATTTGCCTCTGGATTCTTTCGAGATTTTTTTCTTTGTCTTTGATTTTCTGATGTTTGACTATGATGTGCCTGGGCATAGGTTTTTAAGTATTTATCTTTTAGTACTTAGTATTTTTTAACATTATTTATGTATTTATTTTACAATATTATATTTACTAACTGAAGTATAGTTGATGTACAATATTGTATGTTACAGGTATGCAATATAGTGATTCACAATTTTTAAAGGTTATACTCCATTTATAGTTATTACAAAATATTGGCTATATTCCCCATGTTGTACAATACAACCTTGTAGCTTATTTTATACCTGATAGTTTGTACCTCTTAATCCTCTACCTCCATCTTGCCCCTCCGCCTTCCCTCTCCCCACTGGTAACCACTAGTTCCTTCTCTACATCTGTGAGTCTGTTTCTTTTGTTATATTCACTAGTTTGTTGTATTTTTTGATTCCACATGTAAGTGATATCTTACAGTATTTGTCTTTCTCTAACATTTCATTTAGAATAATGCCCTCTAAGTCCACCCATGCTGTACACCAGAAACTAACACAACATTTTAAATCAACTGTACTTCAATTAAAAAGCAAGCAAACAAACATACATATTTTAAATGGGTTGCATGTTTGTTTGTTTATATAGTTATTTTTAGTATTTACTTAGTACTTAGTATTTACTTAGTATTTATCCTGAGCTGTGTTCTCTGAGCTTCCTGGGTCTGTGTGCTGGTATATAACATTAATTTGGGGGTAATTTCTCAGTTATTATTGCTTCAAATATTTCTTTTCCTTTTTCCCTTCCTTTATTCCTTCCTTCATTCCTTCCTTCTCTGTCTTTCTGCTATTTGCATTATGCCTGTGTTACACCTTTTATGGTTGTTCCATGGTTCTTGGATATTCTGTTCTGTTGGGTTTTGTTTTTGTTTTTGTTTCAGTCTTCTTCCCCCCTCTTTGTTTCTCAGAGCCCACATTCTGAAATCCTATGTCTCAACTGCCCACTGATTTCCCTTGATCCCCATTCCTCGGGCACAGCACTCACATATGCACTCATGGGGCTCTGTGGTAAGGATAATTCAGCCACTGCCTGGGTGGGGAGTAGGTGTTTGTGTGACTTTGGGTGATCAACCTCCCCTCTGCTGCCTCAGTCTGGAATACAGCTTGGGAAGCCAGAGTTGTTCAGAGAATGAGCTCCATTTTTGTGTGAGTCTAGGCTCCTTTTGTCAATATTTTCATAAACATAGGTTGATTACTTAACTTCTTTTGCTTCAGTTTCCTCAACTGTAAAATGGGCATGATGATAATAGGAAGTACATGTAAAGTACACAACAAAGTATGCTAGTCCTTTATTCCTTGCTGATAATGGCCACATTTATTGAGGCCTGCTGTGTGCCAGGTGCTGTTTGGAGTGCAGGTTTTGGTAGGCAGAATAAGAAAGGGTGATGTGTGGTGAGGGTGAGGGGTGCTAAGGACATGACGTAGGAGAAAAAGAAGGAGCACCAAAAAAGGAGTTAGAGTTGCAGAATGGCAAGAGCTGAAGTTCAGTTCAAAACAAACTTCATCTCTTTTCTGTTTCCAAGTTTCCTAGACCAAGTCCTGACTGATCATCCAGAATCTCTAAACACCAAGAATGTGGTTGAGGGAGGGGGAACCAATATCCCATTTCTCCCCACCTCTCCCCTGAAGGAATCCAGGGCTTCATTTTGGATCCATTATAATAACCCATTCCTCATACTGTCTTCCTGGCAGGGGCTCCGTAACCCCACTTACTTGAAAAAATGAAGCCAGCTCAGATTCGAAGTTCTGAGTGTTTTTTGCCATGTTCCAGCTGAGTCGTCCAGGTCAGCACAAGGTTGTCCTAGTCCAGGATGTGGAAGATGGCATTTTAACTGCAGCGGAGACTTCACAAACCCAGAAAATGCCAGAGGAAGGACTGGGAGAGCAGTCGAGGGCAGTCATGTGAAGAGCAGCCCGCCTTGGCATCTGTTCAGGGCTTCCCAATCAGCCAGGGACAAACACAGGAGAAGCTCAGTGACCCTCTAAGGGTCGCACAGCTCAAAAGAAAATGGTGGGGTTTCCTGAGGCACTCTTTTGAATTTGTTTGTTGTTTGTTTTCTAATGACATGTTGACTAGCTCCTGTTATTTGAACTGTTACAGTTTTCCAGCCTTGATCAGATTACAATTGTGTAAGAAAAAACACATAAGAATATTTTTATGATCTCAAGGTAGAAAAGGATTTCTTCAATAAGACATGAAAGAATCAACCGCAAAGGAAAATATTATTTATAGTGGGGTTTTTTAAAATATAAATAAAAAAATTTTTAATGCAGTCAAATTTATCAGAGTGAAAATACCAGCCACTGACTGGGAGAAGAAAACTGACCCTCATAATGACCAAAGGAAAAATATCCAGCACATAAGAAGCATTCCTACATCAATAGAAAAAGAAGCCAATAAATATTCAATAGAAAAATGTGCTAAGGATATAAACCAGCAACACACATAAGAGGAACCCAGAATAGTAAATAAATATGAGCAATGCACCATCTTACTAGTAAGTAAGAAAATGCAAATTAAAACAACTGTGAGATCTCAGTTCTCCAGAATATCTCTAATACTTGGGGGTGTTAGACTTTTTTTTTTTTGTCAGTCTGATGAGTATGAAATGGTAATTCTTATTACTAAGAGAATCTGGAGAATAATTTGATAACATATCAAGATGAAGATGTGTCTGCTGTTAGACTCATCAATTTTATTCCATGTGTCTACCTCTCAGAGACTTTTACACATATACAAAGATATACAGATAAGAAAGTTCATTTGTGGCATGTTTATCATTGTGAAAAACTGGAAATAACATAAATACCCATCAACAGAAGAGCATATAAGCAAGTTGTAGTATATTCACACAATGGAAGATTCTATAGTAGCTAAAATTAATGAAATAAAGCTACAAATATCTACAGGTATAAATCTCTTAAAAACACATTGATGAGAAAAGTAACTTGCAGATGGATAGCATACAGCTTATATCATTTCTATAAAGATTTTACATAAGCAAAACCATACTAAATATATATATATATTTTTACTAAATATTGTTAATGGATGCATATATATGTGGTAAAAAACATTTCTTGTGAAAAATAAACAGGAGGGGTAGGGGTATAGTTCAGTAGTAAAGTGTGTGCTTAGTATGTGCAAGATCCTGGGTTCAATCCCCAGTGCCTCCATTAAAAACATCAAAAAAAAATTTTTATTAAAAAATAAATAGAAAATTGAAGATGGTGTTGGCTCCTACGAGGAGAAAAGAAGGGAAATGTGATTGGGAGAGATACAGAGGAAGCTTAAACTATATCTGAAATGTTTTTTTTTTTTTTCTAAATGTTTTGCCACATTTTATTAAACCTCTTTTTAAAAAAGCAAACTGTATGGTGGGTACATAAGTGTAATGTACTTCCCTCTACTTTGAAATATTTCATAGTAATAAAAGAGAAAGAAATATCTCCAGTGACAATGTGTAGATTATTTTGGAGTAAGTCTGGGGATAAGGAGACCAATTAACCTGGTTAAGAAGCAGTGGCAACAAGATAAGTAAGTGTTATGAAGGGCTCACACTATAGCAAAGGAGTGGGGATGGAGAGGAAGACATTTCAGGGGGAACTGACAGATCTTGGGACATGTGAGAAATTAGAGAAAAGGAAGAATCAAAGACAATCTAAGAGATTTACAATTTGAAAGGTGAGGTGGCTGATACTGTCGGGAATACAGGAGAAGGATAAGCTCGGGTTGGCAGAATTGGCAGGTTGGGTTTGAGGAGTCCATGTGTCATTCAGGCACAGCAATCTGGTAGAAATGTAGGCTTAGCCCCGGAAAGGGTGTCAGTTGGGTCTCAGCCTCATATCTTATTTGTGCCCAGGCACTCATGAACCCACACATACACATGACTCTTCCTACTCTTATGGTTTAATGGTCATATCAGCTTCGTCCTCTTTGGCATTACTGGTTTGACTCTCCATTCTGGTGTCACATATTTTGACTGCTCTTTCTCTCTCCATCCCCTGATTCTTGCTATCTCCCACTGCCAAATCCAGAGGGCAAGGGAGCTTGGTTGCTGCAGCCTGTAAGAATCAGCCTCCTAGGGATCAGAGCAAGACAGAAAAGGATGGAGAATCGATCCTTGGTGGATGTGAGAAGATACCAATGGAAAATAGCCAGGATAGCCATGTTTGGTCCAAGAGTGAGAACATAACCCAATAAGAGGATGCTGTGCAATGACTAGCTCAGCCCAGATGCGTCACAGGCCAGGGAAAGAGGGTTTGTTACTAGAGGCAGGAAATTAGGAAGCTTGTTGGGCCTTGAAAATCTACTACAAAACCCAACTCAACAGTCGACTACAATCATGTGTGCAGGTACAGTAGGAAAACCATGGAAGTGCTTACTCTAAAAGAGGATGTAGTAAGGAGAGGAGATGGACCAAGCCAAGGATGGACCCAACTAAAGTTCTAACATTCAGGGAAGAACTCCCAGAAGAAGAAATGCCCACAAATTGAGAACAAGCAGCCAGAGTGGTAGGAGGAACACAGAGTGTGGTCTCGTTAAAGCTGAGGGAAAGAGACTTTCAGGGAGAAGATGGTCAAGAGTGTAAAATGCCAAACCAGTAACACCAATGGGAGAGTATAAATGGGAAAGGAGAAGGCAAGGAGGAAAAACTAGTTACAGCTTTGGGACATGACAAAATGCCCTGAAAGGGCCCACTGAAAGGAAAGGAAGAAAAGAACATTGGGACAATGATGAAATGATAATAACATGGATGGTCGGGAAAGAACAGAAAAAGTCAACTCAGTACATCCTGACCCTAAAACAGCTTTGAGGGGAGTAGGATCTGCATTACGTCAGATAATTACAGTCATTTTAAAACAGAAATGGATTCTTATATTATCTTCTTTCAGTTGCATCTTTACATGGACCATTTAGATTCCAGAGCCTCCCATAACTTTCTCCATCTTCAAATTATAGCCCATAAACCTATCTTTCCAGCAGAAAGAAAGAGGTGAGGAGAATAGCCATCCAGTGGCAGAATGAGGCACGGAAGACAAGGGTGGCGACAGAGCACAGCTTGGGCCACACGAGGCCCAGATCACAGTCCCAGTTCTGCACTGGACTCGTTGCTAAACAAGAGGCCACTTGCCCATGTCCATAGGCCTACTTTGGGGTTGGAGTGGGTTCTCCCTAGTGCTGCTTTCAGCTTTGACTGCCTATGGCTCTGATCCTCGAGGGCAAGAAGGAAAACCCCCAAGGGTTCTGTGAAAGCAGCATCCCTCAGTCAGCAAGGGTGCTCCCTGGCAGACAGGTCTAGCGAAGACCCCTGAAGCATCTCATTCGAGTGCTCACAGGTGTGCTGTCCAACCAGAGTCTCTGGGAGGTGCTCTTCTCAAAACCCAGAGCAGACTCTAGGGCCCTTCACCAGCTTCTCTTTCCACTGGCCGACCTGGGGCAAAGGTGTCAGCTCTGCTGGGCAGGAGAGAGCCTTAGCAGGCAAGGAGCTGGCTCAGTGCCTAGAGCATTCGCTCAGAAAACAGGCAGGGCGTGGGCTTGCACAGGGTGGAAAGTCTGAGGCTGGGTGGTTGCGCTAGGAGCCAGAGCACTTTGGGAGAAGCTGCCAAAATCATTCAGACAAGCACTTGGGGGAATTTCAATTGTCCCTAAAGTACCTTTTAATTTAAAAACAATCAGGAGGCAGGTCAGAGGGTTTTCCATCACTTGGCAGTGAATGGCAAAGCCTGGTCTTGGAGAGCTGGCACTGTGTTGTTGCAGTCTCCAATTAGGTGTGAGAAATGGTTGCTGCTGCCTGCCAACTGGGGAGGAGCCAGGCAGCTCATCATCCCTTGTCTCATAAACACAAGGGGCTCCAGCACCAAGCCCAGAAAGACCAATGACACCATTCATCTCGCAAAACTTTCCAAACACTGGAGGAAGCTCACAGTTTCTGCATCAAATCTTTTCACCCAAGGGCCTGAGATGACACCACTCAGAGATTTCTGCAAGTAGAGATGCTGGTGACATAGCCAATATAAGTGGGAGGATGGTACTGAGCAACTTCCATCAGTCTTTCCAGGCAGGAGGGCTCCATGTCTGTGCAAGATGAGGGGTGAGGAGAGCTTTAGATGGAGACTCGGGACAGAACAGTGTGGCCACTTTCTGGAGGAGGCTCCAAGGTATGGGCTCTGGGTTAGGTTGTCTGGGTTCCCAGCTGGATGACCACAGGCAACTGCTTAACCTGAATGAAGCCTTGGTGTCTCTGGTTATAAAATGGGGTGATGGTAGTGCTGAATTCATAGGGTGGTGGTGAAAATAAATGAGACAACAGACTCAAGCATTGGATACAGTGCATGGAATATAGAAAGGGTTAGAAAAGGTAGAGTCAAAGAGAATTACACAAATAATAAGCTAACAGACTACATACTCTCCCACTGTTCTCAAAGGCTTGATTTAAGGACTGCCAGTTGGACAGCACTTTGGGTTGAGCCCAAGAAAGGCTTTTCAAAATGTCAGATGTTATCAGCAGTCCGTTTTATAGATGAAGAAATTGAGGCTTCATAGAGTAGTGGTTTGCTTGTGTTCACACAACCAGCTTGTAAAATAGTCAGAATTTGAATCTGAAACTTTTCATTCTAAATCCATCAGGGCATCATAACACACAATAAGCCATTAGAAAAAAATACGTCGAACATCTTTAAAGCAAAAGTATACAAGGTATAGATGTTAGAAGAATAGAAAGAAAAAAATCTGTAAATGCCTGTGTTCCCTGATTCAGAATTTCCCTTAATAGTGAGATACTCTGGGTTACATGGCCTGAGCAGCGCTGCAGACCTATCTGACCAGGAAGAAATCTTCTTCTGATTCCCCTAGAAGGCCCGCATCCGGAGCAAAGGGGCCATTTGATGAAGGCACCACTGACTTTGCAATTACTTTCTATACAATATTTTCTTTATTTTCCCCTTGAGGTGGTAACCCAAGAGTCACAAAATATCTTTATTATTATTGTTGTTTTTCTTAAGAAATCACTCCCACAGAAATACAGAAGATTTTTCACGAGGCACAAAGTCCTTGAAAGAAATACTCAGAAAACCACAGTACCCTAAAAAAGACTTCCAAACATTCCAGACTTAACAAAATCTGTGCTAAGAATTGACTCCTCAAGGAGGAGGCTCTAGGCAGACGACACTGTAGTGATTTCTTTATATCTTGTTGATAGAGGCATGACCTGTACTCCTCAAAGTTCCTCCTTCCTACCCACTAACATTACCTTTCCTCTTAGCTCTGTTAATCACCCTCTTGTATGGAATTCATTAATTTACGTGCTCGCCCCATCTGAAAGGAGGGCCAGTTTTTTTCCACTTTTGTGCCATACAGAGCTCAGCACTAACGGTATTACAAAACTAACTGTATTGGAAAAGGAAGAGAGTATTCTTTTGTATTCTAGAATACAAGTTAAATGGTATTTAATTTTCTTTTACCTACGTGACCCAGAAGTTACTTAGTGGGTCCCTGTCTTTTGGAGTTGGAAACCAAATTAATTTGACCCCATTCTCCCAAATCCAGAGCTGTCAGAAGCCTAGGAATCTCATGAATTCCTGGGAGCCCAGTTTCCCATGAGGTCTTCCTTCTCTGCCTATAAAACCACCACCCCTTCTCTGAGTTCTACCAAAAAGAAATATGAACAGATAAGTCTTTATGGATGGTTCTGGAGCAGAAATGGAGTCTCACGACACAGCAAGGCACAGAAATTCATATGAAGGGCAGCCCCCAGCATCTCTTCAATGGCCTGTGAGGCCGGGCGACTGGGCTGTTGGACCTGGCCCTCATCTCTCTCCACTGTGCTCTGTGCTCTTGCCTCTTCCTCCTTGCATTTTCTCCCCTTTGTCTTCCCCCCTCATCTCCAAAGCAAAAAGCAAATTTCTCTTTGGTCCAATGCAGGCCAGTTTTACTTAATTCTGTGAAGTTCTATGGCCAAGAAACACCCAGACCCTCAGGCTCCTGAAAACATTCCAAACAGCAGGTATCTAGATAAAAATTTCTTTCATCGCATAAGGATCTCAAGCAGTTTATAAATACTGCCTGATTGAAAGTCTTCTCAACCTTATCCTACATAATGAGAAAGTGAATGTTTTGATACTTTGAGGCAAAGTCAAAATAGAACTAATGTTCAGCTCCTCAGCCGGGTTCTCAAGGTGAATTTCAGGAAAGCCTTGCTGACTTTCGAACATTCAGATCAGAATGTCCCCTCAGACACATGCTCCCAGGGCTGGAGAAGTTCCTTTTCACTTCTCATCTCCTCCTTCTCTTATTGTCTTTACCTCTCATGGAGGACAAGCCCAACCACCAGGTGACCTAGGCCCAGGGGCCAGGGGCGCGCCTCACCAGTTCTGCGGCTGGGCTCGCTCTCCGGCTCCAGCCACCCTGCCTCCTGCAGCTGCCGGCCGGGACCAGACCCGCTGATATGGGCGGGCCGAGCGCGGAGGGCAGTCTCCCGGCCCTGGAGGTGGCAGTGAGGACCAGGCCCCAGAGAGCGGGCAACATGGGGACAGGACGGCCAAGACCCCGCACTACAGGCCCACCGACCACGGCCTCTCCGCCTGAACTTGAGGGGACGGTGTCACTATTACTAATCTGCCTTCCTGGGTGGTTACTTCTTCCTTTGATTGGCAGCTTGGGGCAAGTCTCTCCAGAACTCTGGGTTCCAAGGAACCAATATGCAGCGTAACTTGCGGAATGCCGTGGAATGTTATCGCGGGATGCCCGCAGTTCCCTGTGGGTTGTCCTTACCACAAGCCTTTAGTCTCCTAGGTCCCTTTTCTCTTTTAACCCCATCCCTCCCCAGACCAATACATGCATCTGAAGGTAAATAAATCTGTCAAGAGAGCTCATAATCCTCAACATCTTCGTTTCATTGAAACCAGTAAAACAACAGTTAAACTTCCCCAGTGCTCTGCTACTGCCACCCTTAAACGGAAAAACACCCCAGCTCTGTTGGTTTTTAATATGATTTTACTTGTTAAAAATAGATGTTTTAGATGTCCCTATATTCGCTATCTTGTAATAACCTATAATGATAAAGAATATGTATATATGTATAACTGAATCACTATGCTGTACACCAGAAACTAACACAACACTGTAAATCAACTATACTTCAATAAAAATAAATACACAGATAAATATCCCCAAAAAGATGTTCCTAAATCTAGTATGCATTATGAAAATAAAACTCATTTGTAAAACTAACAAAGGATCTAAAGCTGCGAGGCTGCATCTCCATGGATCTGGAGGGGACAAGCGCAAAAGGTGTCAGTATTAAACTGGCTGCCACGGCTTGATGATACTAACCTCCTAATGCTATGGTCCTGATGAAAGCCTTTCCGTTGTAAAATGATAAATTCTGAGGATGCGACCTACAGCATGGTGACCAGAGTTGATAAAACTGTATTGTACAATTAACATTTGCTAAAAGAGTAGAACTTAAATATTCTTACCAAAAGAGAAAAAAAAGTTAAACGTGTGAGGTGACCATTGTGTTAGTTCAAGGAGGGGGAATCCTTCCACAATGTAAATGTGTATCAAATTATCACGTACGCGTAAATATCCTCAATTATACCTCAATAAAGCTGGGGGGAAAGGGCTATGGATGTGTATTTTCCTCAGATAATAATTTAATCAGATTCTAATTTCAGTGATTTGAAGGATAGAGTGGGTGAAGGAATGAAACTTTTGTTACTGACCTTTTCCAGTCAGTCTCCCACAAGGGTCCTTCTGCCCAGTGTCCTTCCAGTCCATAGAACAAACCGAGATCGGTTCAGAAGCAAAGGAAGGTTTTATTCTTCGACGGAAGAATGCAGAGGCGCACGCTCGGCTCTAGAGTACGCCGTCTCCCGGCAGACCGGCTGTTGGCGGCTGCCCCGCAGGGTTCTCCTCAGCGGCAAGGGGGCGGCGCTTGCGCGAGTGGTGCGCAGGCGCGGGTTTCTCACAGCACTGCAGACTGAAGCGCCCCAGCCTCCGTGCGCTCGGCGCTCCCCGCCATCTTGTGCTGAGGGGCCGTTCACAGTACTTCTCCACATGAGCAAGCTGAGGTGTCCGGCAAAGCTGTTCTGCACCAAAGTGATACGTGCAAGGCCTCTGCACACGGCCCCCTACAGGCAAGTGAAACTAGACTAAGCACAAAAGAAGACCTATATTCATCTTTTGTGGGCTTTTTCTGGTGACACTTTGCGTCTACCAACCTCCGTTGTAAGACCTTAGTCACTTACTGATTTTAATTAAAGCAACCTGATCGAACAGTGGTTTTCCCAGGGATCTTCAGAGACACCTCTCTTCACAAGATGACTGATAGTTATCTTAGAAATAATCCTACAATTCCCACTCAGTTACAGATACTACTGGCATTGGAGTGGCCCATTCTCAGGAAGAGAAAAAAACCTGGATTCTTAAGAAAACTAAAAATCCAAGACTTTGACTCTATTGAGCGTCCTCAGCTATGATTAGGAACAGGTACTAGTTTTCGTCTCTAAGAATCAGGACTCTGCTATTCCCCTGAAGTTGTTTGTTGAATATGAGAAGAACTGGGGGATGGATTTGGAAGGACATGTACTAAAATCTTGATGGTCCTTGCAGAGTGATTTACAAGAAATTTTCTGAAAGGTTGTCCAAATTAGCAGAAAGAACAACAGAGATTTCCTATTACTTAAATAAAAGTTCTTACAATCAGAGCACCTCTGAAAAAGAAACTTTTGTACCCCAATAAGGTCCAGACAATCAAATCAGTGAAGGCTCGAGTCATAAACTGGTCCCCTGTAGCAAACTTGAACACAGACCACTGTGTAGGCTGTTTCTGAATGTGTGCTCTTGGGATTGTCACCAGCAGAAGAAAAGAGAAGAAATCAGGATTGGGCACCAGAAGTTGAACTTCAATGCTGGATATCTCAGTGGAAGACACAGTCAATCCTATAGGGAGTTCTGAAGATGGAATCATATTCAGAGGTCCCCATGTTGGGGAGAGGAGGGAAAATACTTTTTACCTCTTGATTAGTCATTGGAGATGGACTACCCAGGAACAGGAAGGAGGTAAGGCTGTGTGTTTGTGTATATTTGTAAGTCTTTCTTTGCCTGAGGCCATCCCTTTGGGGAGGACAGCCAAAGACAGTTTGTCTGCCCTTCCTGTAGGAATAAGTCTTTCATTCCTATAAGAGCGTTGCACCATCTACCATATTAAATGACGTGGAAGTGAAGGAGTTGCAGTAGAAGAATTGTGCTTTTCTCACCTTTGAGGGAAATACAAAAGGAAGAATACACTCAAGAGTTGTGTAAGCTTTCCTCTCTCACACTAGGCAAGGTATTTCTTCACAAGGAACACTCTATTGCCTATTCAGCACTGCTAGTGGATATTCTTGGTTTATGTGACCTGTAATCAAAAAAGTATAGTTTCATCCAAATCTGCATTCTTGAAAAAGGAGGGTGGGTGGGATCGATAACCTGTTCCTAAAGTACAGCCTTATGACCCAAAGTGAGGTGAGGAGGCACTCATCTTTCAAAGGTAGTGTCCAGCCACTTTTACTTTATCCAGGCTTATAAGTGGAGACATTCATGTAAATTTCTCAATCTGTGCTGGTACAGCTCTGCTGGAATATGTTTGGAGGTGTTTGAATGCATTTTGTTTGTTTCTTTGTTTTTACAAAAATTTGGTAGTTGGTTTTGGCCTTTTTATAGCTTTTTATTCTTTGGAGATCTATGTTTATTTTTTCTAAACATAGGAAGCCACAGATATTTTATAGTGTGTATTTTATAATTCTAATTTTAAAGTCTTTGTGATCTGGTTCTATTTTCTGTTATTCTGCTTGTTTTTGCTTATGTTGTCTGGGTTATGCATATGCAACTGATCATATTTGACCATGTGCTGGTGACTGTAATTAAAAAATAATTTAGCAGTGATTGATGTCATAGATGATGGGACTTTTCCTCTGGAGAATATTTTTATCTGTTACTGGGGCTTTACCAGTAAGGGCCCTGCTTAGTCCATGTTCAAGGCCTGTGGTTCTTTGGACCATCTAGGTGAGCCAGACCTGGGTTGCAAATTCACACAAGGGCTGGTTTGCCCTTCATTTGCTTGAAAGTACAGGCCTTTGGATCCAAGTTTAATATATACTAGGAGAAAGTGGAACTTCCCCACCTTTCGTGCGCCCCAGGCTTTAACGTCTTCCTTTTTTGCTTTGTGAAGCCACCAAAATAGCATCTCAGCTTTGCATTTGTCTTCAGGTTTGACAATTGGCTTCATGTGCTCAGTTTACCTACCTAGGATTTGCTGTCTAGATTTTTGCAAATTAAGTCCCTTATTTTTTAGCTTTTTGATTTCATAAGAAAAAAAAGTAAAAAATTAATTTCACCTAGTTTGTTTTTTTTTTAAGTTCTTACTGGAAGGGAGGAAACTTTTAGTGCTTTTATCTGTGGCCAAACCCTGTGGCATTGTCTATGAGAATTCAAGGGAGATCAAGAGACATCTTATTCAGTGTCTCAAACTAACAAGCTTATTTTGTCGGTTGAAGTTGCGTCAAACAGAGTCATATATTAGCGCTTCATGGTTCTAAAAAACTTAAATAAAATCAGAAACTCTCATTATGCATGGATCTGATTTTCCATCTAGAACATAACTATGTAAATATAAGATTTCATATTAAATTATCATAATTTTGCTAGAACTAACAGGATGTGATCCCCAGACTTTTAAAAATAAAGCTATAGAAATACCTGCATCATCAATGTCATTTTCATTTTTAAGTTCTTCACAATTTACTTGAAGTGGGATGAGCTTTTGAGAGGTTATTTGGGGATGAGAAAAGACAGGCGAAGTCAAGTATTTTTTTTTCAACACAGGAGAGGCAGTTATTTTCAGTGATATGAAGAAAATTCAGGTCTCCCCTATAATTAGAAAGCTAGCACATAGTAATTACATGAGAAAAGCCTTTCACAGATAACAATGGAATCTGAACCATCCAGTTTAGGATAATTTTCCTTATTTAAAAAGTGCCAAACACAATTAATGTTGAATAATTTTCAAAAGAACTGTGAACTTTCATCTCTCCCATTCAAGATGACTTCAGTCTGGAGACATGAGTTCCTTATTTCAGGAGCTAGTTCCCCTCAAAAGAACCTTTATGACATAAATGAAATCTGAAACTCTTGAAGTGCTAGATTTATTTCCATGAGGTCGATTTAAACCAAAAAGATTTCATTCTCTCAAAGAAATTACTCCATCTCCCTTGCAATGCTGTGGTTTATAGTACAGTTATTATTAGCTTTGACCACAATTATGCCACTGTGACAGCCTCCCCACCTGCCCAGACCAAGAGTGATCTCCTTGTCTCTGGAATGCTGGTTGCACTAACCCTTCATACCACTCAGCTGGCACTTAGCATTGCTTAATGTTGCTTAGCCTTTTATGTGCATGGCTATCTCCTCAAGGAGACTGAACCCTTGAAGGACAGGGACCCTGCTACGTGATTCCTTGTTATAGGTCCCTGAAACTCCCAGTCCCAGTGCCTTCTACACAAGATGCTCAATACATATTTGCTGATGGTAATGATGATTCTTATTTGGCTTGGATGAGAAATGTGTCATAGTTATTACATTTCCTAAGTTCCTAGCACATTGTCTGGCCCAAAATAGGTACTCAAGAAAAGTTTACTGAATGAAGGGATAAATCATTAGATGAAAATCTGGTTAGAAACAAGCACAGAGAATGGAGAACATCATAATCAGATTATTTTTCAAGCCTCCTTTTTAAAAACGCAAAAGTAATCACACTTTCTTCTTTTAATTGACCATGAAAGGATAGACAGAATATGATAACCACTTTAACCAAGTATCATTAAGCCCCATACCCCCTTTCTTTGCCTCAGGATAGAGACTATAAATGTCAAGTGGCCTGACTGCATTAGCACTGAATTGCTCCTTTGTAAGAGTATTATTTTCCTAGTTAGACGTATTATTCTCTAAGATTCTTTCTAGTTCAGAGTCATTGCATTTTTGTAAGGAATATAGATTTTGGAGTTTGGTAATCTGGGTGTCAGAGTCTAGCTTCACTTTTCACAAGTTGCATTGAACTTAAGCAAATCATGTAATCTGCTGATATCCCCACCCCTGCCCAATTACTCCTGTGTAGATTGGGACTTATAATTCCTGACCTGTTTCTCACAGTGTAACCATGAGACTCATTGAGGAAATGCATATGAAAATACTCAGTACTATTCAGGTATTAGAGATTAATTGATAGTTAAGGAAGATAAATATCTTCCCGAGAGACTCTAGAGATCAGATGGTTAGGCATTTTCTGAAGGGTGTTTCACACAGAACACTATTTTCATAAATGGTAATAAGCCATGACATGACCACGTCATTTCAAACAAGTATGGGAAATTCTATGATAAACAAAAGTAAGCGATTATTTTATTCCAGGACTTATCAGAGTCATTAACATGGTCATGCACTTTGTGAATTTCTGAGAATTTCCCAATCTTAATGGACAGGGTGTCTTACAGGATTAGGATTCCATGGAGTACGACTTGGGAAGCACTGACCTAGTTGATTGCCCAGACCCAGTCTCACAGTACTGTAAGTCAGTGCTAGTCCAAGTACCCAAATACCAGTCTGAGAAGTGTTTGTTCCCTATCTGTGATGAGAAAAAGAGCTTATGAGAGAATATAAATCAACACATGCTTCCTTCATCAGGGAGGTCTTGCTACCGGGAAAAAAAAAATGTCAGTCAGCTAAGCATAGCTGATTTATTTCAGTGCAAGTTCCTTATCAGTTTGCATACCAGCAGTGGTTCCACACTCCTTGGAGTAGCATTGCTCTAAGTAACTGGATAGGGATGTGACTTTAGCGGAAAGGCAGAATCTAAAGAAGAAAAGCCTTTGTCATACTTTGCACTGGGTAGCAGATGTGAAGTCTGGTAGCAGTCTAATTCATGAAGCCCCAGGCTCTCAGAGGTTAGTAGAAGACCGTGTTACCCCTTTGGTCCTTAAGCAAATTGGCAGATTGGGCAATGTCTACTCCACTTTCTTATCTAAAACTGATGTCACATTAACTGGTTCCAACCCTTAGTAAGCACACTGGGGAGGTGACCATCTCTGCTAGGATCCTTTCCAGAGTGAAGCTGAGCTACCTGAGGTGTTTGAAGAGCAGATGAATTAGCTTCCCATTGGCCCTGTTTAAACACTGAGAAAACTTTCTTTTCTCTGAACAACCTTCCAGGTAGGGTCTCCATGGGAAACAAGGGACATGTCAAAGGGGGAAAATTGAGGAGAGTTTACTGAAGGGATGACTTACAAAACATGTACTGGGTTAAAAGAAAACAGCAAGGAATGGTGAAGCACCCCCACAGTTAGCAATAGCAGAGAGCACTTACCACCCTAGGTCAGGGGCAGGTACAGTTACTGGCCCTGGAAGACAGCACTGTAGCTATGAAGTAGGGCTGTCTGCCCCACAGGAGCTTGGCCTCAGCTGGAGGAGCACAGGGTCTCCCTCCCAGAGGAGTCAGAGGAATAATGC
The DNA here is from genome assembly GCF_048773025.1 of Camelus bactrianus. NCBI lineage: Eukaryota > Metazoa > Chordata > Mammalia > Artiodactyla > Camelidae > Camelus > Camelus bactrianus. The sequence goes on from NC_133541.1 coordinate 37,014,596, forward strand.
CTCAACCCTACTTTCCTCTCTTCCTCCAGTCTCTGCCAGGGCATCACATTGGCTCTCTAACTAGAAGCCAGAGAACTAAAGGAGCTTATTGATATGGTCCATAAACGTCCAGTAACAGAGCAGGGTGGATAGTGGATCTCGACTCCCCTCCCGCCATGTGTTCCTCCCAGGCTCTCAGTTTATGAGCAGTCCATAAAACACATGGATCAGCATGGAGAAGGATGGAGAGTGCATCTAGAGGGGGAAATGAAGGATATCTAGCAGTGTTATTCTCTACTGAGCTCAGAAAACTAGTGAATTGTAATAGCCAAGTCTCTTGGTCTCTGCTGGCCTCTCTTACCAAACCTTTTGACAGCGAGGCATTTTTCTCCTTTTCAGTGTTATTACAGTACCAGGGTACCAACTTGCCTTTGGACTAATCTTCCCCTTTTCCATAATTCAATTCCCAAGGCAAAAATAGAGTAGGCATGTTTGCCACCGTCAACCTCATAAATCCACACACTAAAAACTATGTTAATCGACATCGGTATTTTAATTGTAAGGCCTCACTTACTTGATTTTTCTCTTATTTTTAGAGATAAGGTTGATTTAATATTGTTTTCATGTACTCAGACTCCCCCTTAAACACATGTCCCTGGTATAAAGCTTCTAATCTTGACATGCCAACTCCCTAAAAGCCCTTTGCCCTTGGGATTATCATATTATTACTATTGAGGACACGTGGATACTAAGTGTTCCCATTAAATGTCATTTTAGGAGTGGGGCTGTGAGTTCAGGCCATTTGAGCAATGAAACACCTGGACACTGTGTGGAGAGCAAGGCTAAGTAATTGCTCTTTGTTCATAACCCATTAGAGCACTTGTCACGGTTGGTGTGATGCTTGATTGGCTGTCTGACTGGGAGTTCCTTGGAAACAGATACTCTGTATTACCTCTCTATTTTACCTCTATTTCCTCCTATGGCTACCAAATGAATGTATTCTGACTTCCTAACAAACTGGCCAAATATCCCAATGAGTGTTTTTCTTTTAACAGGGTCACCTTTGGAGGCAATGTAACAGTTCCAACAATGTTGTCATTGCTAAAAGATCTTTGTGGCAACCTTTACTGGGCGGTCTTGATGGCAGGAAATATTTGTCTTTTGAGGATAGATTTTTAGGTTTATTTTATTATTTTCTTTGATGGTTACCAAGTCTTGTGAAAGAGTCATGCAGCTGAGACCAGTTTGAGTCAAAAAAGAGTTAGGTTTATAACAGTTAGATTGATTTGCTTTGTGGCTGAGATATCATTTCAGGCTTGGCTGCAGAGGACAGAATCTAGCTAATTCAAGCAAGAAGTAATTCAGCACAATGTGTAAAATGGAAGTTAGAGAACAAACTTCAGGTTGTGCCTTTAAAGAATGACTCCCCAAACCCTCCTACACAGTTGGTGGGAATGTAAATTGGTACAGCTACTGTGGAAAACAGTGTGGAGATTCCTTAATAAACAAAAAATAGAGTTACCATATGCAATCCCACTCCTAGGCATATCTCTGGAGAAAACTCTAACTCAAAAAGATACACGCACCCCAATATTCACAGCAGCACTATTTACAATAGCAAAGATGTGGAAGCAACCTAAATATCCACTGACAGATGATTGGATAAAGAAGATGTAGTATGTATATATATATATATATATATATATATATATATATATATATATATATATATATATATATATATATATACACACACACACACACAATGAAATACTAGTCAGCAATAAAAAAGAATGAAAATTTGCCATTTGCAACAGCATGGGTGGACTTAGAGGTTATCATACTAAGTGAAGTTAAGTCAGACAGAGAAAGTCAGATATCATAGGATATCACTTATATGTGAAATCTAAAAAAAAAATAATACAAATGAATTTATTTACAAAACAGAAATAGACTCTTAGACATAGAAAACAAATCTATGGTTACCAAAGGGGAAAGGAGGGGGGAAGATAAATTAGAAGTTTGGGATTAGCAGATACAAACTACTATACATAAAATAGATAAACAACAAGGTCCTACTGTGCTATACACAGCCTATAATAAAAACCTATAATAAAAAAGAATATGACAAAGAATATACATATATGTATAACTGAATCACTATGCTGTACACTAGAAACTAATAAAACATTGTAAATAAACTGTACTTCAATTTAAAAAGAAAAAAAAGAATGACTCCCAATGCTGTACCCCAGAACAAGGCTTCCGAAGGAGCATCTGTCTACCATTAAGAATGGGAAAATGCTGGCTCCCAAACCACACCACCACTGCTGCCAGTGATACCCTTGAGGAGCCTTTCTGATCAGGAAGCTGCCCCTACCGTGGCAGGTGCCAGGATTCTGCCACACCTGCTATTATCAGTACCAGCAACTTGGGTGCTCCATGCCTTTGGCACCAAAATTCCATCTTTGCCTTTTGCAGAGGCAGAAAAACCAAATGCCTTTATGACCCAGCTTGCCAACAGGAAGGCCAGAAGTGAGGCCTCCACCAGACTCCTGCCATTGTATCTTTTGTGTGTGTACCTCAGGCTGAACCTAAACTGGAATGGGAGAACGCTAGATTTACAGAGCCTGCAGTACACCAAGATTCTAGAACAGAGCTCCTCAGAGTGTGGGCCTCCAACAGCCTGTATCAGAATCTCTTGGAGAATTTGTTAAAGTGCAGATTCCCTGTCCCCATGCCAGCTCTCTGAGGTTAAGGCCCAGGAATCTGCATTGTAAGTACACCTCTCTGTTTTTACATTTGTCACCAAAGTTTCAAAGTGTGGCTCATCATCCACTAATGGATGGTGAAATCAGTTTACTGGGCTGATTAGCATTTTTTTTAAAAAAGAAATAGAGTATAATAAAATAGAAGCTATCTGAATGTATCACATGTAGTAAAGGTAAAGTGTTATTTCATAAAACTTCTGTTTTAGTTAGGTAGGTATAGATACGAACTGGATCACAAGGATGAGCGTATTTCTTGTCATGCCACATAATCAACAAACTCTGAAAAACTCTTCTCCAGAAGGAGGTGGAACAGCTGTTGGGTGCTAACTCTTCCAGTCACCACTGCCAGTAAACAAACTGCAGGAAGTTTGAGAGATAAGTTTCAAAAATGTTCTGTGCAACCACAGATTGTTATTATATGTTTTTAGTCTTTCAAGGGGCCACTGTGAAGAGTACAATTAGAGAAGAAATGGCCATGTATTAAACATCTACTGTAGGCCAGACAGTCTGCCCAAGTAAGTTCTGTGTTTTCTTGGGTGAGCCTCATAACCACCAGGTCACAGATAGGAAACGTGGCTCAGAAGTTCAGTAACTTCCCCAGAGTCCCCTAGGTGGGACATGATGGGGCTAAGTGTAGAGGACATAGTAGTCACAGACACAGTTCCTGACCCTCTGGAGTGGGAAAGAGACACTCTGCTAGAACACTATCGATATTTATTGGAAGAAAGAAATGAGCTCTTCTTGAGAAATGGGGTGTCTGGTTTCTTACTAGTGAAGGGACACCATCTTTATTCCCGCATCTGTTCTGACCAAGTATTTCTCTTCTGTTGTTCTTAAGATTGTTTCATAGCAATTTTAATTATTTCAGATTATCAAAGTGATATAATTTATTAGAAAGAAAACTTGGAAAATAAGAAAAAAAGTGTAAGGAGGAATATAAAAATCTTAATAATCCCACTCTTAAAGCTAAGTATTTCCACACACAAATTTAGACACATAAACACAGGTTGGGACTATACTTTTATATTAATATATGCATATATATCTATATATGGTATCCTAATTTTATTTAATGACATTTACATGTACAACTAAATACTCATGAAAAACATATGTTTTAAACAATTTCCCAGAATTCAATTTAACAAATATGTTGCTATTCATTTAAAAGAAGTCCTGCTTTTAGACACTTAGGTTAATTTGAATTTTCAACTATTAAATAGTGCTGGGGTCAAAATTCTTAATCATGAATCTTGGTGTGACCTTTGATCTTCTTAATACTAAATTGCTAGACGTAGAATCACTGGTCCTGAGTTAAGAAACTTTAATGCCAGTTTCCCCTCAGAAAAGATGTTTGTGTCATCAGCAGATGTGAAGCTGCCTCTTCCCCAAAAGCAGGGTCACTGAAATCCTGCAATCATGACAATTTGGGGTTGGTTCTCTACAGCAGGTTCCCGGGAGTCATTTCATTACCCTCATGATGTGACCTTTGCATTTTACACGATTAGTTTTTTGGGGCCCACTTATGGCATTATAATGGGATTTTACTATAGCAAGATACTTTTAATCTAAGCCAATCAAATAGGGGAAAATGGGCAAGTTGTTTCATTTGTTTATCTTTGAATACTAGTGAGGCTGAGCTTTCTTTCACAGATATTTTGGCTAATGTCTATCCTTTCCCAAATTGCTTACATTCTCCTTTGCTCATTTTTTTTTCCTATCAGAGTATTCATAGTTTTCTTATGATTTTTTAGGGGGAAGAGAAAGGAATGGCTACTTTATTCAGAAAGCCAGCAGACCAAGAAGATGGTAGACTAGTGTCCCAAAGAAATATCTTACGATTTTTAATAATTCTTTTAACACTAAAGGCTAATGTTATGTAAGCATTTGTGTGCTAAGATACTTTTAGGAGCTTTACAATGTTTTTGCTTTTAATCCTCACACCAAACCTGTGAGGTAAATATTATTATGTATTTTGCAAATGTGAAAATTAAGGCTTGGAGAGATAAAGTGACTTGTTTACGGTCACACAGTTAGAGAGGAGCAGATCTGGAATCTAATCTCAGGGCATCCAATTCCCAAATATCATTAGTTTACCACATTAATCATGTTGCTAACATTACCCCTAGTTCAATACCTTTTCATTTGTTTGGGTTGGTTTGGGATGGGAAAAAATACTGGTTAAGAATTCATTTAATAAAGGAGTTTCTGGATCCATTTTGTGCTTTTCTGGAAAGGGAAGTACATTTCTAACAAATAGAAGTGCTTTCTGTGGAAAGTCCATCAGGGTCTAATGCTTGGAAAATTAGAGCTGGCGCCCGGACCAGGTAGTGAGGGTTACCTGGCTGACAGCAGCATACTCTCCCCTTTGGAGCCAACCTGAACCTCTAGAGGCGTGGGCATCCCTAGTCACAGGATTAAGAAAGTGTACCATTCTCCAATTGCTAGTGAGTATTCTATGTCCAATAACCTCTGACCCCTACATGCATGCCCACAGGTAGAATTGCTCTCTCTGAAGGAGTTATGGGGAAGAGTTCAACTAAGATGTGCAGTGTTATAGCCTACTTCTATTTCTCCTCTATTTTCCCTTTCTCTCTCTCTTCCTTTCTCCCACACACATTTATTGAACATCTTTTATGTGCCAGGCAGTGGATAAACAGTGGTAAATAGAACAGACATCTTCCCTGCCTTCATGGAGCTTTCCTGTCATCTGTGCTTCTGTAGCAGCCACCATTTGTCCCTTCCCCATGTTCCCTCACCCTGACCAGTGAAGCACACGTCTGTCCAATTTCTAGCACCTGCATTTCTTTGCCTGAGGGTTCTCTGTGGTCTACAGAGCTTACTTTGTCACCTATATGGCAAGTTGGAAGTGTTGGGGAATTAATACCCCCTCACCGTCCCCCAGCATTCTTCAATTAATGGCTAGAAAACCTAATTACTCCAGCTTCCTTAACCCTGTGGGGAGATAACTCCAAGGTGCAGGTTATACACTGGATCCCAGAATTCCCCAACAGGATTCAGCTCTAGTTACCTACTAGTGGCAACTTGTTTAATAATAAACTCTTCATTTGTTCTTTTTCCTTCCCTGTCTTATTTCCCCATTCTCTTACCAAAGTTTCTGGGATTAACCTCAAAATAAACTACCTGAAATTGAGTTTTATCTGGCTTGGAGAGAACTCTTCCTGAATAGCCTTGCACTTGCTTATGTCTGCATAAGAGGTTGCACAGAATGGTGGGGAAAGCACAGATTTTGCAGCAGACAGACCTGGGTTTGAATCTTGGCTCTGCTGTAGACTGACCTGTGACCTTGGATATATTTACAGAAGGGGGAGACTGGTCTTTAGGAGGCTGATGTTGACAATGGCACACAGTTGGCCCTCAAGTTGAATTTTGTCTTTCCAAATACTAGTATCTTTATTCAAGCTATTCGCTCTGGCTGGAATGTTCTTTCCCCACCATCTTTGCCTGTGGAAACCTTGCATTTACCTCTAAGTACACCTCAGCCACTAGGTTCTCTGAATATGTAAGAAAAAATGAGGTCTTTTGCTCCTTAATTCCTGTAGTGCGTGTTACTAGGAGCACTTAGCTAACCTGCTTTGTAATGCTTTGTCCCCATCTTTCCTCCCTTACTCATTGTAAACTGACAGTGAGCAGAAGCCACATCTGGATCTAGGACAAGGCATCTGGTAGAACTTCCCTTAGCCCTCTGGTTGGTGGAGCCATGATGACCAGATTACATGCTGGGAAACAAACCCTAGATCCCATGACACAGATTATGATACCAATATAACTTTGTTTTCATTCCTGATTATAAACACCCTGTGTCAGTCCATTTGGACTGCTGTAACAAAAATACCATAAACTAGGTGGTTTATAAACCACAAACATTCATTACTCACAGTTCTGGAAGCTGAGAAATCCAAGATCAATGTGCTGGCAGATGTGGTGTCTGGTGAGAGCTGGCTTCCTAGATGGCTGGTTGGTTGGTTGGTTTTGGTTTTGTTTTTGTTTTTGCTGTAACCTCACATGGCAGAAGGGGCAAGGGAGCTCTCAGGCTTCTTTTGTAAGGGCACTAATCCTATTTATGAGGGGTCTGCCCTCATGACCTAATTACCTCCCAATGGCTTCACCTCCTAATACCATCACTTTGGGGGTTAAAGTTTCAACATGTTGAATTTGGGGGGATACAAACATTCAGACCATAGCACCCTGACTATAAACAGTAAAGGAAAAGAAAAATAGATTGGCATTTTCTTTCTCAGGATCTTGGGATCTGGGGTAATAGGGAGTCAATCATAGGGCAGTTTCTGCCAGTGAGCTGTTCCCTCTACTCAGACAAAGTCCTTTGTGTTCTTCCCCCTGCCCCCTTCCTTGTGGGACCCTCCTGGAAGGTGAATGTCCTGAATGCTTTATTCATGGCCATGGCGCCTCTTTGAGGAGGCTTCTCGGAGAAACAAAGGGCTCATGGTGGGTTGCTGCTGCTGCCCAGAATTTGTTGGGGAAGCTTCCGTAGGATCCCCCAGACCCCCTGTGGGTGACCACCCCTTTGATGCCACCTGCCTACCAGCCATATCGGCAGAGAGGGGCCAGAACACAATGCAAGATCACATTGCATCTACTTTTTGTTTTTGTTGTTGTTTAGTATTTATTTTATGGAAGTTGTACATGCATGTAATATTAAATAGTCTACGGGATTTATTACCAAAACCAAGAGTCCTTTTCCATGCCTAGCCCATTCTAGCTCCCCAGTAGCAACCACATGCAACAATTTTAACACTTTCTTTTCATATTTACCTTTGTATCTCTGTACATGCTTATATTTTTACTTCTCCATTCTCTGTAAAGACTAAACTGAAAAAAAAAAAATCAAGATTTAACTTTTTTTTTCACAGCACCACCACACCTCCCAGAAGCTCACTTCCTAGCCTCTTTTTCTCTTAAAATAGTTATATCTAATGTTGAATATATCAATAATTAGTGTCTACACAATTACAGCTATGTGAATACTGTTGTTCCTCACTGAACCAGATTGTAGACTCTTATTTTTCCTGTCTTGCACATTTATTTTTTGTTTTCCTAGAAGTTAGTGATCGTTTTATCATTTGCTTAGCTTTATATATAATCATTAATTTAGCTCCAGATATTCCCCCAATAGTTTAAATGTTCTCAGTATTTTCAAATATATTAGATATCTTATCAATTTCAACTTCTTGAAGACATATTTCCCAGGTAGAACATTCTGGCATGTTCTGTGCTGACCTGGTTGCTCTCTTACCCCTAGTACATAATTGTTACCTTGAGAATCTCTCTTCACCATAAGCCCAGAAATTCCTTCTGCTGCTCTCTTTTGAGACTTTACAAATTTGAAAATATTTTTATTCTGCCTTTACACTAAATTGACAGTTTGGTTGAACAAGAGATCTCTCACAATTTTAAAGGGAATTTCTATTGTCTTTTAACTTCCACTGAGGATATTTAGAGATATAAAGCAATTATAATAGTTGATGCTTTATGTGAGAACGGTTTTGTTCTTCTGGAAACTGATGAGCTTTTTTTGTTGTTGTTTTCCCCCCCAGTGTTCTGAAATTTAAGAATGATGTGGTTTGGTATGTGGATCTGCTTTTGGTCACTGAACTTTGTATTCAGTGGACCTTTCAATTTATAAACTCATGTCCAAATTTACTGTAATTTTTATTTATTCTTAATTTTTTTCCCTCAATTTTTTTCCATTCTCTTTCATAACTCTTAATATTGAGCTTCTGGATGGATTCTTTAGTTTTCTTATCTTTCTTTCCTGTTTTCCTCTTCTAATGAATTTCACATTTCTACCATCACAGTTTTAACTCCCCCAAACTATTTCTTATTCTATGAGTATCCCATTTCTATAGCATCCTCTTCTTGTTTTATGGCTATAATAACTTTTCTTTTTACTCAGAGGATATTAAAGTTAGAAATCTTCTTGACTTTTTATAGTTTCCATTTTTTTCCAAGTTGCCTTTGTATTTTCCTATTTGTTCTTTGTCAAGAACTGTGAAGATTCGAAGATTTTACCCCACTTGCAAGCTAGCAAGTCAGCCTGCCACAGTAGCATGGGTGCTGTCAGAATTCATGACACTCCTGGGTCAGACACAAAGGACATTATTACTCATAGAAATACCACAGCCAAGGTGTCAGCATTTGCATCAGTTTCCTGAGCATAATTACTCACAGAGCAATACAAAGAAGCCTGGGTGATGCCTGCACATAGTAGGTTGTGTTTAGGAGAGGAACCTCAAGCTTGGGGAACGCTAATCTTTTATAAAGCACAGTAAATCTTTCTGATTTTTGCTCCAGTATAAGATGCTATATTGGGCAGCAAACAAACCTGCTCTTTGCCTCAGAGGGAGACACTGTATCTTTCAAGGCTATTTGCCATATAAATATCTTTGAAAAGATAGCCTGGAGCAAAAGCACAGTGCCTCTGCTTCAAAAACATGCAAAAATGTGAGAGACTCATAGAAAATTATCTCCCAACATTATTTGTTCTCAGTTTTTCATATTGAACAGTTTCCTCAAGTGTCTATTGATCCTTGGCTAAGTGCTTATATTTAAGGACTGCCTTAATGATGTAAGCTTAGCTGTCTGAGTTTTGAAAGCCCAGTGGAAGAAAGAAGGCTGTGGGGACAGTGCAATAGGAAAGCAAGTTTCAACATATAGGATTTAAGCTTCTAGCTAAGCCTCATTTTTTGGTATAATTTCTTTGCTTTCAACTATGCCTAGTGTCCCTCAGTCCAGAGGCCCTTTGTTTTATGCTCTGTAAGCTGCACTGTTCCATACAGTAGCCACTAGGCTATTATTGAGCATGTAAAATGTGGGTAGTCCAAGTTGAGGTGACCTGTAAGTGTAAAATACTCATCAATTTCAAAGACTTAGTAAAAAAAAAGTGTAATATATCTCATTAATAATTTTTATACTGATGATGTGCTAAAATAATAATATTTTGACTACATTGGGTTAAATAAAATATATTATTAAAATTATGTTTATATTTTTTATTTTATTTTAAAAGAAAGAGGCAAATAGAAAATTCTTAAGTTCATGAACTTCTTTAGCACTTTTTGGTGATATCTAGCTCTTTTGGTGACACATACCTCTTCTAATCAGAGGAAGTCAATTTTCAGATATATTTAAGTCTTTCCCTACAATTATCCAGCAAGTCCTTGTTCTGTCATAGCATTTTTCTCTTTGACCACCCGTATGAAATGTTCTTTGATTTTAGGGACGCTGGTGATTTGATAGAGCTCACACAGATAATCTAGGTAATTTCTCACCAAGAGGTCTATAACCTTAACCACACGAACTCTATTTTCCAGGTAAGGTAGCATATTCACAGGTTCTGGGGATTAGGGCATGGATGTCTTTACGGGCCATTATTCTGTCTACCACACTAGCATTGTGTCCATTCCACAAATGATGAAACTGAGGCACAGAGATATTAAACTCCACATTAAGTTTGTGCAACTAATACGTATTAGAGCTGTTTTGAACCCTAGCTGTTTAGAACCCAAGCCTGTGCTACATCAAGGCCTGGATGACTGGGAGTTAAGAACGAATCAGGAAAATAAAAAGAAGTTAAAAAGTGGCAGAGGCAAAAGTCACCTTTTGGCAGAGGCCTTAAGTATATAAACTACATTCCTGTTGAAGGCTTATCTCTATTATTTTTAAAGACTTAGATAACGAGAACAGAAAAAACATTCTTTTGTTGTTGTTAAGTGGCTTAACTCACGTAGGACCAGTTCATGATGACAAGCATATGGGCTCCAGGAAAACTGATCAGCTGTGGGTCTGTTTGAAATTGGTAAAAAATTCCAGACCTCATTGAACTGGGGATAGAATGATCATGTCACTTTCCTGACTCATCAATTTGATGAAGCCTTTGTTTCAGAGCTGGGAAGAAACTAAGGAAGGATATTTTGGATGTGATGGAAAGAAAACTGGACTGGGAGTCTGGACCTCTGGGTTCTCAACCTGCCATTGACCAGTTGTGTTATCACGAGCAAGCAGCTCCCTTCCACCTCCCTGAAGCCCAGCTTTCCATATGAAAATAAATATATGTTTATACATTTTAAAACTTTTCATTATGAACATTTTTAATCACATGTAGCAATAGGATAGTATGATAAGCACTCATACATTCACCAACCATGTTTAATAGTTGGTAACATTTTTTTCTGTATTTGTTTAACTATATATGTGTATACAGGTGTTTGTGTGTATGTGTGTATATATATATATATATATATATATATATATTTAATTTAAAAAATTGTTTTTACTGAACCACTTAAAAGTAAGTTACAAATGTCATGACATTTCACCCCTAAATATTTTAGCATTCATCACCTAAGATTGAGGACATAACCCAACATAACCATAGTATCATTACCATACCTATGGAAATTAATAATCCTTTTAAGATTATCTAATATCCAATTCATATTCAGATTTTCCCATTGTCCCTGAAATGTTCTTATAGATAATTTTTTAAAACCAGGATTAAACCAAAGTTCATGTTAGTAGGTCTCCTTTGATTTACAACGGGCTTTATGAGTATTATTATTTTCCTGACATACACATTCTAATCACTAACAGTGCTTCACTCTAATAATGATTCTAAATGAGGAAGGACAAGGCCACACTTAGATTATGCAGGGGGCTGTCTTCAGGAGTAGGGGAAAACTGAGATTGGGGCTGCCTAGGACCCAGTCTGGGCTTGGGGCAACTCACCAGAAGCACCACTGGTGCAGGCCAGTCCCAGGTTCCAGAAAGGGACTTAACAAATTTGAGGAGGAAGACACTTCAAAACAAGATACCCTGTGAAGTGTGAGGGCTGGGACAGGGGGTAGAGTAGAACATGTTTTTATATATTAATAAGGAAGCATGTGTGTTATTTTATCACAATTTTGATAATTGAATTTCAGTATAATTGGTGTCCTTTACAATCCAATGTGTGAATTTTAATTTTTTACATTTAAAAGTATTCTTCTGAGAGGGGATCCATACGCTTCACCAGACAGCCCAATACCCCAAAAAGTTTAAAGATCCTGGATTTGGGAGTTTAGCTTCTCTCTGCTGATATGCAGAGGAACTGAAAACACTTCCTACAGGCACAAGTAAGTTCTGCATAGCCAAGATGGCAGGATCTTTCAGGTGCCTGGCAAGCTGTCTACCATAAGGACACGGGATGTGCATGGTTGGCCAGGCTGGCCTGCTAAAGCCCTAATTGGCCTGAGGGAGGAGCAGCTTCTGCAGCAAGCCTGGACTCCTCCAGCACCAGGCACTCCTCCTGCCCACAGTTTTCATCAAACACTGCCCTTCTCTTTTCATCTAGTCTCAGAACTGGCTTTTAATTGGCTGCCAAGTCTGAAGCATGCAGAGCACAGCAGAATGCAATCACTGTGCTGACAGCCCTGTGAGAGTCAGCACAAAGCGCCCATGCACTGGGGGGCAGGAGGCCAGGCTCAGCAGAGGCAGCCAGAGGAGTGAGCTGAATGTGGAGCTCCTGTTGGAAGACCACTGCCTCTCCTCTGGATCCTCAAGAGTCCTGCCTGGAGGAGAATGGCCCCAGGGCAGCCTGTGAGCCTTTCGTTGAGTGGTACGAGGCTCCAGGACCTCCATTTCCAAGATAAGAGCTTGTCCCTGCTCTTAGAGGTCCTAGGTAACAAAGCTAGAAGAAAGCTAGAGAATGGTGGCGACCCTCTGGTCTCAGTCTCATTTTAGTGCTGTGGACATGAGACCAAGAAAGGTGAAATGTCTTCTCAGAATCACGAGATTCATCTACCAAGAGGCAGGTCAAAATTTTGGTGACTTGACAGCTATAGTTCTAAGACCTGGCAGGGAGCTGGACACATAAAAATGTGTTGAAGGGACAAGTGAGCACAACCCAATCTGGGTGTTCTTTCTATCCCATCAAACCTTTATACACCCTCACTCAAGAGAATGGAAAAAACAGTGGGTCTGGGTGAACTTCTTCATTTTAATTTTCTCTTTACCAAAACAAATGGCAAATCATCCTCTTATCTCTCTTCCTTCTCTCTTCATTCCAAAATCTAAAACACGCCCACGATTTGGCAAGCTCCTAGGTCACAAGGGTGTGTTTTGTTGTATGTTTGATAATCCTAGGGTCATCATTGCTTCAGCTTTAAAACAAAGCTGTGCTTTAGGCTGATATAACACACCTGGCCTGGGGTCAGCAGAAAGGAAGTGGGAGGGATAGTGCTAGGAACTCTCTGTGACCCTGGATGAGGTGGGAGGGAGGGAGGAGGAAGACCCCTGCACAGAGGTCAGCGTTGAGTCTAAGGGTGTCTGAGGAGACCTGGGCTGTCGGCTCACGCCTGTGTCTCCGCTGCCTACAGCCGCCATACATGCAGCACACATATTAGGTGGTCGGTAGAGTTTTTTTTGGCTTGTTAACTGACCGACAGATGAGTGAAAGCACCTATAAACTAAGCCTTGGTGGCCTGCACAGCCTCCTCTGTCTTCTCTCTGCAGGTGAGATGAACACCAAGAGCTAAGGTCCTAACTGGTCCATGCCAGGGCTAGATCTCAAATGTGCCTTCCTGGGCTTCCAGTAATGAGAGATAGGAGCCCAGGTTGGGTTCTGGATTGCACATGTGTATGCACCTTGCCAGTATGTACCTCTCTAGTCATCTAACAGGAGCTGGTGCACATCCATCAAGGGCTGACAGCCAAAGCTGAAGGAATTTATCTTCTCTATCTCCATTACAGACAGCATGGATGAGGTCTTGGTGTTAGAGGGTCACAGCTTTCAAAAGTTGTCTCTGGCCTAAGGTTTTTCAAGGAGGTATACCTCACTGACAACAAAAAAATTTTTAAATATATAATGTATGTATAATACTATATATGTATGTATACTACTGTATATAAAATATATTTTCTGGAAATAGTCCATGAAAATCAAATAAAAATCAAACAGAAAAACAAGTATATTCTGTTTTAGCTTATTTGCTTTTTTCAGTCTTCTTCAAATACTTGGATGCATGCTAAGTTGGTGAGTTCATGAACTGGACACTGTTTGTGTTTTGAACTTTTATAAAATCCTTAGGAGATTATAACAGAAAAAGGAATTTTTTTTCCTTTGTGTGACATATTTGAAAGGAAAGGAAAAACAGGAGGCAAATGTCTCTAAATAGTTAAAGGTAATGTGATTTGAGCAATTTAGGTAAATAAATAATTTGACACCCTACTATATACTTAGCACTGAGCAATGCCTTAGAGAGTCAGGAATGAACACAATAAATCCCCATAGATAAGGCTTGGGATACCTATAATCTTTATATACACAATGGATAGAATGTCTGCACAAATAGTGATAATGCATGCCGAAAGTGCAAGATGCAACAAAAGACTCCAAGCAAAATATTTGGAGTGATAAAGACTATTTTTGGTGGAATGAGAGGGTTTAAGAGTGAATGAGAAATGAGATGGAGCAGATAGTGAATGCAGGAATGTAAAGTTAAGAAAGTGAGACAGTAATGAAATGAATGGCATGGGCAAAGAAAGAATTATTTTTCTCTAAATGGGAAGTATGGAACTCAGATCTACCAACTAAAATTCAACTATTCAGCCTCTCTGTCTCTCTGCCTCTATCTCTAACTCAACAGGCTCCAGAGATACAAGAAGTTGTAGAATCAAGTGCACAAAGTTGAGTAGGGAGAGCGGAGAGGGTTAACATTGCCAATGACGACCAGCTTTTACTCAGAGACCTGAGAAAGGAAGGTTAAGGGGTCCTATGGCTTAATTCCTTCCCACCTTAGAACCTCTCTTTACTTTTCTTCCTAAGTGATTTTCCGTGTTCGTGCTTCCTTAATGATAGTGAGAGATGTCAACATGAAATAGGGCAAGAGAACGTATCTGAGTGCTGTGTTATTGTGTTTTAACTAGGCACTTAAATATATCCACAAATCAACCTCTGCTCAGAAGAATGGCGATGTGAAAGGTATTGTCAGCGTCCTTGGTCTCTTAACCCCCTTCTTTAAAATGACTCTCCAGTTCTCTGCAGTTTGCACTTTCTCTTGGCAATTTTTCCTCAATAGTATCTTTCCTGTTTTCTCTCTAGCCATTATGTTATCTGTTTTACTGATGAATACTATTTCCTCCCTATCCACACATTAGCTTACTTCAGCTTTATTTTGTTCTTTCCTGACTATTGCCTTTTTACAAACTTTCCACATATGTCCCCTATGGCACTTTTCCAGCCATTTTCCTTCTTAACTCCTATTTTCTGCAGAGTTAATAAAAATGTATATGTATTATCTATCTATCTATCTATCTATCTATCTATCTATCTATCTATCTATCTATCCCTCTTCCCAAGGGCAAGCTTCACAGGAAATACCTCAGAGGGCCCATTGGTAAAATTCTACATTGTAACCTGGCCCCAAATGTTTGTTTAAGTATTGCCCTTCTGATAGCAGATTCTATTTCAAGCCATTGGAGCAACGTCCTGAGAATGGAACAAGTGTCCCTCTCTCCCTGTCCTGCTTTCTTGTCAAGTGAGATACTGTGTGTAAAAAGGCTTTGAAAACTTAAAAGCATGTGCTGTGGTGGTTGTCATTGCTGTTATTACAGTTTGCCCTTGACTTCGTTGAACAAGAATTTATTGAGCATGTGTCAGGTATTGGAGATAAAATGTGAACAAATAGCATAGTCCAGAATGCAAATAGTGAGAACAAAAAAAAAAAAAAAAAAAAAGAAAAAAAGGAAAATTACATGGTTCCTAGCCTCATAGGTCTTATAGTCTAAAGCAGAATATGGGTGTCATTCAAATAATTATGTGACTAGGTATAAAATTAATACTGGGCTTGGTGCTATGAAGAAAAGGTTTATCATACCATGTAGTAAGGGGCAGGCCCCTGATCTAGCCTTGGGAGGAGTTGGAGTCATCTGTTGCATCTGGGAATTGGAGGATGAGTAGGAGCTAACTGCCAGTGCAGATGATGCAAAAGCACCCCCAGGCATAACACTCCTCAAGGTGGAAAGCAGCAGGGTTAGTTGTTCCAGGAACTGGAGGAAGGTCAGTGTGATTAGGTTGGAGAAGGGAGGAGGCTGGGATGAAGGAGGGATGTGGTCTGTGATGTGGCTGGAGAAACAAAATGGTTGAGCCAATTTCATGAGGAACAATAAGAGTTTTTAGCTCAATTCAGAGAGCTATGGGAAGACAGCAAAGCATTTAAATAGAAAGGAGTTCCATTAAAAATCTCACTCTCTAGATACAGTAGAGAATGGATTGTGTTGTAGGGAAGAGCAGGGAAGAGTTACTCCAAGGAGTCCAGGGGGCTAGTATAGGTGAGAGGAATGATGGCGATTTAAGCTTAGGTAGTGGGAGCAAAGTAGGAAAGAAGTGAGGCAGTCAAGAAATACTTAGGATGTAAAATTGTCAGAATGAACATCTTTCCCCACTCCCCAACACAGCCTAGGAGTGTGAATGTACAGGGGTTTCTGAGGAGCTCTGTTTCACAATGACTGAGAAGTCCATGGATGCTCTCTCCAAAGATGCTAGAGGACAGGATCCCTGAACTTCAGAAATGAGGAAGGCTCCATTCAACTATGGATCAGCAGCCTGATGGGCAAGACCTCCCAAAACACAGGGCTGTGATGGATGCTCTGGTCTAGTCAGTCCACAGACACCATGTGAGCCTTTTCCTCAGTCCACAGGTCCTGGCCCCACTACAGCCACTGAAGGATCCCAAGACCAGGTCTCATGGTGAACACTCAGCAAACTCCTTGTCCCTTCTCCTTCCTCAGAGTCCTGATCCCTCCTCTGTTTTGGCCTAAGACACAAATCTTTTGTAGGACAAGAGCTTGATTGCTTCTCTACTAGGGCAAAATACAAAAAAGCAGGTTGTTGCTGGGGGGTACAACAGATCCCAGTACAAACCTGGAGGTTTCTCTTTCTGAACTCTAAAAGGTAATTTTTTTTTGGACAATAGAATGTGATTACCTTTAAGGAGGTTCTCACCTGAAAATGTAGCAGTTCTGTTTAGGACCCTGTCTTTGTGGCTAGAGATGGAAAAAATAGCTTCAGTCACTCTCTCAATGCTGTTTGAAGATCCTCTGAACCTCTCTTTCTACAGTTCAAAACAAAAACTGTAAGTTTAGTCTTCGACAAGGTATTCTGCTACATCTGCTACATTGTCAGTGATGCTTACACTGTGGAGAAGGTATCTAGTTGTCCTCCAAAATCCAGTCTCCTCCTCTACCTAGTCATATGACCAGACTAAATTCCCAGCCTTCCTTGTTGTGTGTGGCCCAAGGACTAAGTTCTCTCCAACGAATGTGAGTCACATGCTCCAGGCCTGATCCACCAAACCCTCCCACTATTGGCTGATGGGGCAGTTGACACTCAAGGTGACTTTGGAATCCACATGCTGAGGATAGAAAAGAAGCCATCAGCCTGGGCCCTGAATGATTATGGAAGATAATGGCTCTCCCAGCCAGAACACATCATGACTGTTAGAAAGACAGGAGAAAGAAATAAGCTTCTTTTCTTCAAGCTACTAAAGTTCTGAAGTATAGCAAGTAAACAGACCATTTTAATAACCTGAGGTGACTCATCCACCAAACAATGAGTTTCTTGAGGGCAAGGACTACACTACACTTGATTCTTCACTGACTCTATTGTCCCTAGCACAGTTCTTGACATTTAGGAAGCTTTCAATAGATATATTTCAAGTAAGTGGTATTGCTTAGGAAACATTATGCAACGGGCTTGCAAATTTGCTCACATGGTAACTCAGATGTACAGAGAGATGTACTTCTAGATGTGGTTTTCCTCATGATGGTTTTCCTGCTTGGTGGCTAGGGTATAAGAAAAAAGGTAACTAAATGTCCCATCCAGTTAAACTTTGATCTACTGTCATACTTAAATAGCTTCATTCAGTTATTTTATACTTTGGAGATAATTGCTCTTATTTATTCTCACTTGACTTTCTCCAAGATGGCATCTATTGTGTAAGAGGGAAAACACTTGAGTAAAAGGGCCTCAGACCTGTCTGATGTCTTCCCAATCCTAGGTGGCCTCTGCTGGTGGAGGATCCAATATGTGGTGTGCTGCTGCTGAATTCTTTCTCAGTTTAGTCAGAGTCCTGTGTGCACTTCTTGGTGACTTGACTCCCCTCACTTTCTGCAGGGTATAGTTATCTGAGTCTGTCCTGTCCTAGAACTCTGGTCCAGGTTGTCCTTCTCCAGCTTATACTCTGAGATTTCCTCTCCTTGGCCATGGTGGCCCCAAGGGTGACCCCCTGGCTCTCTCTTTGGTGTTCATGCCATACAGGAATCAGGGGAGACTTAGGAGTACAGTATAGATTCTCCATCCAAATGCTGACCTTTTTACTCAGCTGTGCTGTCCCTTGTTACATAGAGTCCACGCACAGGGGCCTCTTGTAGGTTCATAACAGGAAATGATACCAAAGCCCAGAAAAAGGAATTCAGGACCAGCATGTCTGACAGTTTTCCTCTCCTGCCTTTGTCTTCCTTCTTCTACAGTAACCTAGGGCCAAAAAGGCTAGACTTTTTCTCCTTTCTGGATGTCAAATCCTCTATCTACCTAGCAAACAAGCCTCAAGGGCTGGCCATCACAGCAGAAAGCTTGTCTGATCCTAGAGCTTTTTCCTTCGTGGAGAGACACATGCTCCAGATGTGGTTTTTGCTATATGAAATGGGAGATAAAAGATTTGAGAAATCCTTTCTCTGTCATAAATCTGAATTTCAAGTCTTTTTAGAAAATTATTCAGATGCTAACAAATTTGCAAATGTTGATGAAACTCAGGGGAGTAAATCTTTTGAAAGATGTAATTCCAAGTCATGTTCATGCTCCCCACATTCTTTTTATAACAAGTCGCCTCAAATACTCAAATCAGTCTCTAGGACACAGATAACTTGGTCTGATCAGAGAATCACACACTAGGAAATACCAAAAAACGGAAAACTTCCATTTAAATTATATCTTATTCCAACTCCATTTGGGGCTTAGAAAAATCTGAAATGTTGACTTGTAAAAATCAGATGCTTAGAAGGTGGGAGGATCATGATTTCATCTACCACCAACATCTTTATCAGCGGTGATATTGACATAGGTGTCTTGCTTAATAACAGTTGTCTCTCTTAAACTATAGAGAATGCAATTCTTTTTACAAAGGAACCCCATTGGCTCTGACTTCTTCCCAAGTTTGAACAGTGGATGCCATGGAAATGAATTCAGAGCACAGACAAGAAGCAGCTAGTTAGTTCTCCCCAGTCATCTAGGAGCTTATTAAACTAAAGACAACTTAAATAATCATGTGATTTGTTTAACTTTCTCCTTTCAAAAAGGGGATTACATTAAACACAGTTATTCAGGTCAGATGATCTACAGCAGATATCTTAAAGAAAGATTGGGAGACTAAAGCCTAATAAAGATATTAGTGTCTGTAATTCATT
Source organism: Camelus bactrianus (assembly GCF_048773025.1). Classification (NCBI taxonomy): domain Eukaryota; kingdom Metazoa; phylum Chordata; class Mammalia; order Artiodactyla; family Camelidae; genus Camelus; species Camelus bactrianus. The sequence continues at coordinate 37,033,825 of NC_133541.1, forward strand.
CTGACATCACAACAAAAAAAGAGCTTTTTTTTTTTAATTTGAAGTATGTAATGTGGAATCTTCATAATAACCCAGTGAGGTAGTCACAATTATTATTTAACTTTTCCAGGTGAGGAAGCTGAGGCTTGGAGAAGTTAAGTGGCTTAGTCAAGGTCCACAGGGAGGAAGCAAGTAATAAATGGAGCCAGGACTTGAGCCGAAGACCTCTGCCTCTCGGGGCTCTTTTCACTTCACTCACTGTTACACCATCAGTCCTCATGTCTGAATGTCATTCCTTCTGATTTCCAACATCTGGCATGTCTTTTTTCTCTTTAAGAACGTCATGGCATGTTAACTGACCAGAGCCCCCAGAAATGGATAGTGATGCTGTGCAGACTTCCATGATGTAGGAATTGGCTTATTAGTAATTTAAATCAGACTATAAAATAATCCTTCTCCTACTCTGTTACTTTAAGCCATCTGCTTTGTGATGATCAGAGTTTTAGCCTAATGAAAGAAAAAGTTGAATGAGAAGTCTTTTTGTTTTGTTTTGTTTTGTTTTGTTTTGTTTTTGATGATAACTAAATGCAAGGGGCATAGCTGGGAGACTTTTGCCACAAACTTCAAATGGGTCACCTGCCTCATTTGTATGCAGAGCAGACAAGTCTTATCTTTCTGAGATTTTTTTGAGAGAACAAGGCAATGGGAATGTGAGAGCTTTCTTCCCTCTGGGCTCCATAGCTCTTCCAAGCCAACAATACAGGAGCAAGAAAATATAACAGAAAACTCACTTTTTTATTAACCAATCTGTCTGGGTTCTGTTTCTTTTTCTACATGAAAGTTTGTAACAGTTTTTACAATGTAAACTGTCCAAAACCACAGACCAATTTAAAAAAAAAAAAAGAGGAGAAAGAGGAAGGAAGAGAAAGAGATGTATTTCTGTCTTTAAACACTCTGAAAAACCTTTGTAGAATGACAGACTCTTCAGACTCTGAGCCTGGTCCTTCCTGCTCACATTTTTGCTGATCTAGGGCGACTATGTCTTACTCTCACCTTTCATTTTCCTCTTCTTCTTCTTTGTCCAGACAGAACATCCATTAGTACCCCTGGTGTGTGTAATCTAAGCAATAATTCATTTCTTTATTAATTTAAAACATAACTACTCATTCATGTCTTCATTATGTGAAACATTGATCTAGAATTGATCAAATTCAGCTGACCATATGTGAAAGTTCATCAATAAACTTGAACAGTATCTGACCAGAGCTATTTCTTCTATGCTCCTGCATCAGGTCTGAGAGTCTCTCTCTCACTGAAATTTCTTAGCATTACTCCATGGACATGTTCCAATTAGCATGGCTTATTAGAAGCCTTAGCAAAACGTTTAGACATTTCACTGAAGCTTATGTATTATTTCACACATTAGCAGAGATTAGCTTCAGCAATCACAATTCCCATTTGCTACAGAAGCCTGGCAGTTAATGCTTAAAACAGGCTGAGCATAGGACAAAAGGTGCAAAGGTGTTTTAAAAGAAAATATAAATTTAGTCAAAATACAGTTGTCAAACCAAACATGTCTGTTGGTCTCAGACATCTCCCTGACTTCCATTTTGTAATCCTTGGTTTTTGTGTTTTATTAGGAGGACAATTGATTAATTATGAAACTAGAGATCAGCTTTCCACTGGGATGGGACCCAAAACTAATTGGTATTGAAGAGGGAAGGCAGTCAGGACCATGGGCCGTTAGTTGTCAGCCACCATATGGGTCTAGGGGTACTGGGGGGTTGAGCAGGAGGGCTTGCTTAAGGCACAAGAAGGGCGCCTGCAAAGGGAGGGAGAGCTGTTTCACAGTTCTTTCTAGGATTAGCCTATTTCCTGTCTCCAGTCTTTGTCCTCAATATTGGTTGAGAACCAAAAAGCAAAATGTTCACAATCCCCTGTACCTGACACATCTATATGACTTATGAGAATATCACCACAAAGATGAAGAAACTACTTTCCTTCCGCAAACTGATAAAAAAGCCACAGGATCTGCCTCTTACTGGCAAAGATGAAGAATCTTTCCTCTCAGCAACTCAGTCCTTTTCCCCTTGAGGAGCCTTCAGGAGTTAAAATTCAGATGAGGACAACAGATACCCTCCACTGCCACCGGTGCCAGAGTGGCACTTCTAGGGCATGTCTTTCATCACCATCACAAATTTCAGCAGGAGCTGGCAGGCAACAGCTTAGAGAATCTGCGTAATCAAGAAAACACTCTGTCACAAGTTGGAATTCAGAAGTCACATTGGTATTATTCTTGCTTTCAAAGAAGATTATGAGATCAAAGATTAAGAGTGTGGCTTTCCTAACTCCTGGTCATAAGAGAACCTCTGTGATTAAACTCTACATTAGGAAACAGGTGTAGAGAAATGGAGCTATTCTCTCTCAGAATGGAATCTCTGAGAAGGACATCAATATACATGGTGATTTGGGAGGAAAGAATTTATATGCTGTTTACAGTGTTTAGGCCCAATAAGGTGGATTAAATTTTTATAGATGCTATTATAATTCTCTAATCGTTACTTTGGATAGTAGGGGAGTAGAATCATTCCTAGTTTAGGAATTTAAAAAAATCTATTATTTAAAGGGTATTGGTCACCTTGGACTGCTCTAACAACTGGGTACTTAAAAAAACAGAAATTTATTTTCTCAGAATTATGGAGGCTGAAATTCTGAGATCAAGGTGCCAGTATGGTCAAGTTCTTTTTTTTTTTTCTGTTTTTGAATTTTTTTGTTGTTGTTGAAGTACATCCAGTTACAATGTGTCAGTTTCTGGTGAACAGCACAATGTACCAGTCATGCATATACATACATATATTTGTTTCATTTTTTTTTCATTAAAAGTTATTATAAGATATTGAATATAGTTCCCTCAAGCATGGTCAAGTTCTGGTGATAGTTCTTGTCTTGCAGATGGCCACCTTCTTACTGTGTCCTCACATGACAGAGAGAGAGAGAAAGTTCTCTGAAGAGCACTAGTTCCATCAGACCAGAACCCCACCCTCATGATCTCATCTAACCCTAATTACCTCTCAAAGGCCCCATCTCTAAATACCACCCCACTGGGGATTAGGGATTCAACATATGAATTTTACAGAGACACAAATATTCACTCCGTAATATATAGCAACATAATACTCAAACATTTGGCCATATGGAATAGTGATAAAAAAATGTGAATACCTGTAGTCTTTAGAACCAAGAATTTTTACTAATGTGTGCCTCACTATTTTGTGACTCTAAAATCTACAACTCTATTACCTAGAGACATGTTCAGACTTCACACACCTAAACATGGAAGAAAGGAGTTATACATAAGAAGCACCATCTGCTGCATCAAGTAACTTAATGTTTGGAAACTGAATCATCCCCAAATTCTGATTAAAATAGAGTACAGAAAATGGAATAAATAACTCAGCAGCCCAAAATTTAAATAAAATTTGGGCAGTTATTTATTCTGTCTCAGCTTCCTCATCTGTAAAATGAGGAAAATACATACCCTACCTATTATAGAGAATTGGTATGGGTGTCAAATGAGGTGTTATTAATAAAGTTTGCCTGAATAAATGGATGTTATTACAGTACTAATATTGCAAACATTTATTTAGCTCCATATGTCTTGCATCCTGCTATATTCAAGAAATACAAGCTAGTAAGACAAAGGTCTCTACCAATAAGGAGATCACCATCTGGTGGCAAAGACAAATCCATAAACTATGCTAAACAACTAATTAGGGTACAATGTAATAAATGTTATAGTAAAGCTGTGTATGAGATACTATGGAAATATCACACTGGAAGCTTAATATGGGATTTAGGAACCAATTATTTGGCATGAGCGTCTGGTCACCAACCACTTGCTCAGGACTTTCAGTTAGCTCCCACATCTCTTGCTCAGATTTTCCTTGTGTAGACTAGATTGGCTGCATGAAGTTTGAAGCTCTACTGTTTGAGATAATTAATGCTTAGGATTGTTATGTCATCTCGATAAACTGACCTCTTTATCATTGGCCATCTTTATCCCCAGTAATGTTCTTTGCTACTTTGATATAGTCACTCTAAAACTTTCTGTGGATTTAGATTAGCATGGTATATCTTTTTTCATCATTTCACTTTTAACCAATTTATGTCCTTATGTTTAAAGTAAATTTTTTTTGTGAGCAGCATGTAGTAGTTCCTGCTTGTTAATTCAATCTGGCAATCTTATCTTTTAAATGGAGTGTTTAGACCATTTATAGTTAATCTGATGGTTGATATAGCTGAGTTTAAATCTACCATCATGCTATTTGTTTTCTCTTTGTCCCATCTATTCTTTGTTCTTTTTTTCCTCTTTTTCTACCTTTTTAATATTGAATATTTTTAGTAATTTAATTTTATCTCATTTGTTGGCTTATAGATATAATTCTTTGCTATAGTTACTCTAGGGCTTTTAAATAATTACTTCAAGTGATATTATACACATTCACATTTAATAAGAACCTAATAAAATTAGACTTCTGTTCCTCCCCTTCTAGCCCTTGTGCTGTGGTGGTTATGCATTTTATTTCTATACATGTTATACATTGTCATTATTTTTGCTTTAAAAGGCAGATTATCTTATAAAGAAAACTAAATAATAAAATAGTTTTTTATATTTATCCATGTAGCATTCACTTCTGGTGCTCCTCATTCCTTTATATAGATCTCGGTTTCTATCTGGTATCATAAGAACTTCATTTTAAACTTATTGTAGTGTAGGTCTGGAGGTGATGAATTCTTTCAGCTTTTGTATACCTGAAAAAAGTTTCTATTTTGCCTTCATTTTGAAAGATATTTTCACTAGCTAAAAAAATCATAAGTTGATAGTATTTTTTTTCTTAGTACTCTAAAGATGTTGTTTCAAATAGTATGGAGATGCCTCAGAAAACTAAAATAGAATTACTGTATTTTCCAGCGATTCCATTCCTGGGTATATGTCTGAAGAAAATGAAAACACTAATTCAAAAAGATACATGCACCCCAATATTCATAGAAGCATTATTTACAATAACCAAGATATGGAAGCAACCTAAAAGTCCATCAACAGATGAGTGGATAAAGATGTTTTTTATATATATAATGGAATACTACTCAACCTTAAAAAAGAAAGAAATTTTGCTATTTGAAACAACATGGATTAACTTGGAGGGTATTATGCTTAGTGAAATAAGTCAGAGAAAGTCAAATACTATTTGTTATCACTTATAGGTGGAACATAAAAAATAAAACAAACTGTAGAGAATGTAACAAAACAGACACATACTGACAGATATAAAGAACTAACTAGTAGTTACCAGTGGGAAGAGGGAAGGGGGAGAGGCAAGATAAGGGTAAGGGATTAAGAGGTACAAACTATGCATAAAATAAATAAGCTACAAGGATATATTGTACAGCACATTGAATATAGCCAATATTTTATAATAGCTATAAATGTAGTATAATCTTTAAAAATTGTGAATCACTATGTTGTACACCTGAAGCTTAAATAATATTATAAATAAACTATACCTCAACAAAAAGATGGGGGAAAAAAAAGATGATGTTCCACTGTCTTCTAGTTCACATTATTTCCAAAGAGAAAACTTATCCTTATCTTTGCTCCTTTGTAACATGTCTTTTTCTCTGGCTGCTTTTATGATTTTGTTATCAGTGGATTTAAGCAATTTGATTATGGTGTGCCTAAATATAGATTTCTTCATGTTTCATGTGCTTGAGGTTTGCTGAGATTTCTAAAAATATAGTTTATAGTTTTTATTAAATTTGGAGAAGTATTGGCTATTATTTCTTCAAATAGTTTTTCAGCCTCACCACAACTCATTTGGAGACTTTAACTATAGATGTATGGTTGTTTGAATTTGTCCAACAGTTCAATAATTCTGTTCATTTTGCTCAGTCATATTTCCTGTCTCCTCTTCTTTTTCCTGCTCTCTCTTCAAGTCCATCAATCATCTGCACTGTCAATTCTATTAATCCCATTGTATATTTTTTGTCTAAGGCATTATAATTTTCATCTCTAGATTTTCAATTTGGTTCATTTTATTTTATTTTTAACTTTTTTTTATTGAGTTACAGTCATTTTACAATGTTGTGCCAAATTCCAGTGTAGGGCACAATTTTTATACATGAACATACATATATTCATTGTCACATTTTTTTTTCTCTGTGAGCTACCACAAGATCTTGTATATGTTTCCCTGTGCTATACAGTCTAATCTTGTTTATCTATTCTACATTTTGAAATCCCAGTCTGTCCTTTCCCACCTCCCACCCCCTTGGCAACCACAATTTGTATTCTATGTCTATGAGTCTGTTTCTGTTTTGTATTTATGTTTTTTTTTTTTTTTTTTTTTAGATTCCACATATGAGCAATCTCATATGGTATTTTTCTTTCTCTTTCTGGCTTACTTCAATTAGAATGACATTCTCCAGGAACATCCATGTTGCTGCAAATGGCATTATGTTGTTGGTTTTTATGGCTGAATAGTATTCCATTGTATAAATATACCACATCTTCTTTATCCAGTCAATTTGTGTCATTTTAAATATCTCCTATGTCTCTACTTAACATGTTGAATTTTTTTTCCAGCTTCTTGAACTTCAAATTACAATCATAATAACTGTTTTAATATCCTTGTTGATTAGATCTATTACCTGCAACAGTTCTGGATCAGTTTTGTTGATCGATTTTTCTCCTCATTATAGGTAATATTTTCCTATTTCTTTGAATGTCTGATAATTTTTTATTGAATGCCACATGCTGTGAATTTTACCACATTGACATATTTTTTATTCCTGTAAATGTTATTGAGCTTTGTTCTAGATGCAATTAAGTTATTTGGAAATGATTTAGTCCTTCAGGTCTTACTTTTAAGTTTTGCTGGGCTTGACCGGAGCTGCCTTTAGCCTAGCATCAATTTTTCCCTGCTGAGGCAAAATTCTCATAGTTCTCTAAATTCAACTTGAATTATGAGCTTTTCCATTAGAGCTGTCGGGAAATGGCACTTTTCTCAGGCCCATGTGAAGTCTGACAACTATTCCCTCTAATCCTTTCAGGTAGTTCTTTTCCTGGTCTTGGGGAGTTTCCTCAATATATGCACTGATTGATACTCAACTGAAAAGGGGGGCCCACACTTGTTTTCCGTCTTTCAGTGTTCATTGTCCTTCACTCCCTGATGTCCAATGCCTTGAGCACTATTGTTTCATATATTTTATTCAGATTTTTTCAACTGTCGCAGTAGGAGGGTAAATCTTGTTGCTGTTACCCTGCATTGATCAGAAACGTATGTCTTTGTAGAATAGATTATAGTCCCTTCAATACAGATAGTCATGGTGCCAAACCTTGTCATGGATCAGGAGACAGAAGACTTGACTTTATTATACTGACCAAAGAACAGAGAATATCAAAGGCAAAGGAAGTTAATCCTCCTTCTCATCCTCTAAGCTTGTCCTACTGAGCAGCTGAAGGCCATCAACGAGTCTGAAAGAACAGCTGGTATTATAATTTCCTAAAAGTTCTGAATTAGTGTTGTGTAGTGTTGTTAAGAATTATCATTCTAGTTTTGGGAGGAGACCCAGGAACAACTGGTGTTCGTTTGTGCCTTAAGAAGTACACATAGGAAAAAGTCTTAGATAGGAATATGTTCCAGAGATAGTCTCTCCAGCACTGCATGGACAGGGATGAAGCCCCATTAGCCAACTAAATCAGACTAAGCTGCTTCTAAAACTCCATTCTATTTTAATCTTCCCATCTTAAACGCAGGGACAAGGTCTACCAACTTTCTTAACCACAGTGTCTTTTGCTTTTCCACTTCTTGTTTAATAAACACTTTGCAAATTACAGCTTCAGTATGAAAAGTATTTTAAGCAAATTGGGTGGAACAATGTGTAGTTTCAGAATGTTATTAATCATGTAGGAGTGGGCTAGGTAGAACATTAAGAAATCAGCAATGTGCTTTCACAAATACTCCTCAATAAAATCACAGTCCCTATCCCAGGAACTTGATATCTTTCTTCTTTTGTATATGTTGATACTTGAAATAATCTCTAAAGCCTCTTTAAGCTCCAACGTTCTATTTTTCTCAGACATTTGTTAGTCTAATCAATTTATGAGGAACTGAAATATAACGGGGTAAAACTTAAGAGTGTCTCAGTAATAGAAAGAACACTGGATTTAAGAAACAGAAAATCTTTTTGAGAAAAGAATCTATATATCTGACTGTGTAACCCTGAGGGATAAAATCATTCAACCTCTCTAGGTTTTATTACTACTTCTGTTTTTTGGGTACATGAATCTCAGTCCAGATACATCTACGATATGAGAGTAAATTAAATAAACATGAAAGCACTTTTGAAGCATAAAGTACAATTGCTCAAGGCCACAAAAGAAACTACTAAAAGAACTAAAAATAAAAAAAAAAAAAATATATATATATATATATGTATATATATATCTCAAGGATACTAAACACCAAAACATCCAAACAACATTAACATTCTAACTCAGTTGTTTTTATGATTGCACATGTGAAAAATAATTTAAGGGTAATAAACTGAGAGATGATGTGCCATATTGTTTGGCCTGTGGTATGATGTTCAGTGATGTCCCTGTGGTCAAATGTGTACCAAGGGGCAGACAATTACAGTGACATAATGGCTGTGATGTCATGATGTGATACTGTTCATGACATAATAATTCTTCATCATTTATATGCTGGGCTGATTATAAAGTATTAAATTGCTACTGTCTAACTCTACATCATGTGATGAAACCTTTTGTGTGTGATTATTATTCAGTTTCTGAACAATCTAGGTGAATGATCTTCAAGAAACCCTGTCTTCTGACTTTGTCAGTCCACCCTCTGCCCTCACTTTCCTTGTGACTAAAAAATTCGAAGTAGAAACTTTCATTTTCAACTAGAAATAGATCATGAAACACATTTTGCATACACTTTTCTCCACTCCCATCCTCCTGACCAGAGTAAATTGGTTGGAAATAAAGGACATACAAAAAATCTCGTGGAGTTGTAATGATTGGTCTAAAGAGAAAAAAAGTGAAAACCACCAATGTTTGGATGGCCTCCTCTTCACCCTGTTGGTGAGGGAGGAATTCTACCCTAGGCTTATGGGATGGCAGGACACAACACCCAACACTGTCAGATGAGATTGATGGCAGCCTATTGTCCAGGGAAGGAAGACACTGCACCAGAGTGAGACAGGAGCTGTACTTGGGAACAGAGTGAACAAGCAGGGCTTGGGGGTGGAGGGTGAGGGCGGAGCTTTGTAGTAACAAGAGGATCAACTGACTCCTGGTTTCTGCAAGAGGATGTAATTGGCTGTTTGAATAATTCTGCACACTGACAGGGAACTGAAGCCTGCTACTCGGGTAAGCAGACACTGTGCCTCATCCCTGGGATAAGGAGGGTTGTTTGGCTAAGAGACCCTATCTGAGGGAGCAGAGTGGGGAGGGGGACGCAGTTAGGCCACTCCAGGCCCTCCCAGTTTTAGATGGCAAGGCAGCACATAATATTAATTTTAGATTTTACACCACAATAGAGATTATATAAACACACTCACCAATGTGAACAAAGAGGCTCATCTATAACTTGCTGGCCATTCAGTAATCCATCACCTCTTATCCCTGCTCATAAGTCAAACAAAAGTCCTTTCATAACTGGAGATAAAATTAGGAATGCTGGAAGCATTGTTGGGGCTGTTCCCAGCCTTGCTCCCTTGTTTAGAAAACTGTAGGAAGACCAGGGGCCCTCCTTGATGGCCTGCAGCCTGTGCTTGCGCTCTCTCCGGGAGAGGGTCCTTGTGACTGTTCAGACATGTGATGTGATTCCCTGGGAGCAAACTGGGGCTGGCCCAGCTCCACTTACTGAAACAAAGGAACGGAGTCAATTGGCCTTGTCAGCTGCTGTAGCTTTAACTTAGAAAAATAGAAGTCATCACACTTAATGAAAATACAAAGTCTACAGTTAAATAAGGCATTTGCAGCTATTTATGGAAAAGAATTTTAGCAGAATGTATTAAAAATAGTTATAATTAGAGATACGCATAATAAGATACATGATACGCTAAATTATCTAAAATTAGCATTGTAATATCTGTGGTATTTGCATACTCAGTTTAAAACAATGTAATTAATTCAATATATTTTTCCTGTGCACAAAAGCAGAGATATTGTCTTTTTTTTTAAGTTTGAAATGTTAAATGATGACATTTCAAATATAGACCAAGTACAGAAAATATTAACAGATACTCATGTACCGACCTCCCGTATTAACAGATGTTAGCATTCTGCTTTATTAGCTTCAGAATCAATTTTCTCTCTTTTCAAAAAAGAAAATATTGAGTACAGATAGAGTAACCCCAACCCATCCTCTGCCTCTCTCCCCAGAGGTAACTGTTACCCTGAAGTTGGTATATTACTTTTCATGTACATGTATTTAAACTTTTATTATATTATATAGATGTAAACATTAAATAATACATACCATTCTTTTGTATGCTTTAAATATTTATATATTAGAAATCTTATGGTACATTTCTTCTTGTAACTTGCTTTTCTTACAATGTTTTGAGATTTATTCATGTTGTTATATGTAGACCTAGTTTGTCTATTTTAACTTTTATAGGATTTCATTGTAGGATTAAACCAGTTTATTTACTCACCAGCCTACCATGATACTGTGATTTATAATACAAAAGTATATATTTGGTTTTCATCCTTGTTTCTGGCACAGAACTCCTAGAACACTTGGAATTTCCTAAACACTGAAAGCATAAAGGTATCTTTTGTAATGTTAATGAGGCAACTTTTGGAAAGCACCTCAGGCTGGGTGCTGGTTGCCAGGAGAACCAACCTGGTGATTAGAGGATTGGCACTTTCAGTCCCACCTCCTGATCTCTGGGGACCAGAGAGGGGCTGGAGGTTGAATCAGTCCCCCAATGGCCAGTGATTTAATCAACCGTGCCTTTGTGATGAAGCCTCCATAAAAACCCAAAAGGAGGGGTTTCAGAGAGCTTCTGGGTTGGTGAACACAGGAGGTGTGGGGGAGAGTGGTGCTCAGAGAGCACGGGAGCTCCACCCCTTTCTCCATGCCTCGCCCTATGTATCTCTTCCATCTGGCTGTTCCTGAATTATATCTTGTGATAATAAATCAGTGACCTAGTAAGTAAAACTTTTCTCTGGGTTCTGTGGGCCACTCTAGCAAATTAATCAGACCCAGAGAAGGGATGTGGGAACCTCCAGTCTATAGCTGGTTGGTCATGAGCACAGGTGATAACCTGAACTTGTGACTGATGTGTGTGTTGGGGGGTTCTGCACTCCCCCACTGAGTCTCCCAGTTATTTCGGTCATGAGTTGCTAGGGTGTGTCACCTGTTCTGCTTCATAGCCCACTCACGGGTATCTGTGTTGGCTCCTCCTCGTGCCTGTTTCCCTCAAAGCACAGGAGCTGTTATCTCAGGGGACCCTGACCCCGGTGGTAGTGATGTTTCCCTACCTAGAGTCCTGTTTCTTAGATCTACTGTTCTCTAAACTGCAACACTGAAGAGGGAACAACCCCTCAGTCCAGCACTTGTCATGCCTGAACCTCACAGGAATGACAGAGCCTCTTCAAAACCAGACTGTTTGGCTTATCTTTGTAGCCCCTCTCTCTAACAGGGCCAGGCTGGGGAGCAGCCAACAGCTCTCACACCATCCTCTTCACTGTCTGCTGTTTCCTCTCCCATTATCCCAGGCCACTCCCAGCATCCCTGCAGACAACTTCCTCCTGGCAGCCCCATTCTCCACAAAAATAAACTCATGCAAATATACTTCTGAGACAGCCAGCCCCACAAAACCTGACAGGTCTATATTTCTCTTTAGGTTCAGCAAAGATCCCTGCCCACTGATGCAAAACACACCACGTCACACCACACTGTATCTTCAGTCTTTAACTTCTTCCTTTCTGCTGTCTCCTTCCCTCTGTACTCCCACATGTTCAAATCTCTCCCATCCTGAACTAAACAAAGACCTTAATAGACCCACCTTGCCTCTAGCTACTCTTCTCTTTCTCATCCTTCACAGCCCACTTCTTTCTTTTAACCTAGTATTAAGATTTTGTTATTGTTCTAGACATATCAGCATTATTTAAAAATTTACAGTGAACATATATTAAATTTATAACAAACAAAACTAGACTCTGTTATGGATTGAATTGTGTCCCCCTCCCCAAAATGTTTGAATCCTAATCCCTAGTGCTTTAGAGTGTGATCTTATTTGGAGATAGGGTCTTTACAGAGGTAATCAAGTTGAAATGATGTTGTTAGGGTAAGCTCTAATCCAGTATAACTATTGACTTTATAAAAAGAGGAAATTTGGACACAGACATATACACAGAGAAATGCCATGTGATGCTGAAGGCAGAGATTGGGGTGATGCAGCAGAAGTCAAGCAACACCAAAGATTGCTGACGAACCATTAGGAGTTGGGGGGGAAGCAAAGACCAAATCTCTCCCTCAGCCCTCACAAGGAACCAATCCTGTGGACTGACACCCTGATCTCAGACTTCCAGCCTCCGGAACTGTGAAGCAATAGGTTTCTGTTGTTTAAGCCACTCAGTTGTGGTTCCCTGTTATGGCAGCCCTAAGACACTAATGCATCTCCATTACCAAATTTGGATGGAGTCCTCCACCTGTCTCTCTCCACGACCTCACCTCCCTCTCACTCATCAGCTCACTGACTTCTATGCCCTCTATTCTGCTGTAACTTTCTCACCAAAACCACCAACAACCTTCTTGTTGCTATTTCCAACTGGACATTCTTCAGCTCTTTCCCAGTCTCTCTGCAACATTTTAGGTTGTTTATCTCTTCTTTCTTCCTAAAACATGATCATCTTCTTCTGGTTTTCATGGCACTGCACTCCTGAATTTTTCTCCTACTTCTCTGTTTTTTTATTAGTACCTTTAGAATTTCTCCTTTTACTTATTCCTTCAATGGAAAAGTTCCTCAGAGTTTTATCTAAAGTCTGTCTTATTTTATCATGTCATTGTCTCTCCCTGAGTCTGGTTAGTGTCTAAGTCCAGAGGTTTTAGTCTTAACCAGATTTAGGTTCAAACGTGGTGTGCTTCCACCAGGAGACACGTAGAATCTGGTTCCTTCTCTTTTTATAGCGTTAGTCATTATGGAGGAGTATGACCTAGACTCAGTATTTAATTAGAGGTTTGCAAGATGGTAATATTCTGTCACTCTTTTTTTTTTTAGCTGAAATAATCCTATAAAGAGAAACTTTATCAACTATTTGGTTACCTGAGGAATAATTAATACAGAAAAGGCAAATTAAATGTTTGATTTTTTTACTTTACAGTTTTCAGAATAATGAGTTGGTTCCCTTATTATTATTATTATTGGCACCTAAAAAGGTGACAAATGTGGGGTTTTTTTTTCCATTATGAACACATAGATTTAGACATATTTGATGTGTTTTAAAAAGTTTCAGATACTCTTATGGATGCTCAAATTATTCCCTCTTTTGTCAGTGGGGACCCTTCAGGGTGGCTCCTGGATCCTTTTTTCGTGGCCCCAGAGGTCTTTGCTTGCTTTCTGAGATGAAAAAACGTTGCAGGCTCCTCTTGGAGATTTTCTGTCCTATACTTGGTTTCAGTCATTTCTCCAAAGAGCCCTCACATTTTCTTTCCCAGAAACATATTACTTTCACAAAAAAAAAAAAAGTTCCTAAGAAGGACACATTCTTTTAGGAGTAAAGAGCTGGCTAGAAGAAAGGAAAACAGAGAACTTAACTAATTTTCTACGCTTGTTAAGGCTTAAGGGAAATGAATTTTGGAATGGAGAGAAGAAATAATATTTAAATGTAAAAAGTTACAGCAGTTTGGCTTTCCTTGTGCCTTATTCAGTTATATACTACTCTTTCAACTTCTCTTGTTTCATAACTGTCTTAACTACGTGAGCTAGAATTGCCAATTGTACCCTGACACACGTTTTCCTCAATAATGGAATACTAGCCTATTGGAATAATGTTTTATAGCTAGGTATGGTGAGGAGACTAACTTCTGAGTAGATAAAGCAGAAATGAAGAGTGTGATTCTCAGAAGTTTTCTTAAAGAGAGGAAATAAACTCTCTTTTGTCTGTTCTTTTTTTGCATTGCCTGGAAAGCAGACACAGTGGCTGGCACTTCAGTAGCCATTTCAGGCCATGAGATGATAATAATGTGTTGAAGATGGCAGAGCAACAAAATGGAAGAATCTTGGTTCCTTGATACTGTAGAAATTTTTTTCTGCAAAGGACCAGATGGTAAATATTTTCAGCTTTGCAAGCCATACGGTCTCTCTAACAAGTAGTCAACAATGCCATATTAGAGTGAATATAGCCATAGATAATACGTAATGCCTGAATTCCAGTATGTTTTAATATAAGTTCCAATAAACCTTTATTTATGGATACTGAAATTGAATCTCTTATAGTTTTCATGGCACAAAATCATATGCTTTTTTTGGAAAATGGTTTCGTCAACCATTTAAAAATACAAAAATGATTCTTAGCTTATGGGCTTTGTAAAAACAGGCAGTGGGCCAGCTTTGGTGGAGATATGGTTTGCCAACCCCTCCTATTGCACTCTGCAGTCCCAGATTGCTTATCTGTAGGCTTTGTTTACAGGAGAGGGACTTTTATGTTGTTTCTGGGAGATGGAGTTTGTTGTGACTGCTCCACCTGCCCACATCCCATAGCAGTCCTGCTGCAGCTCCGCGGAGGCCCCCCTCTTCACGACCTGGCCTGACATTGCATCTTTGCTTGGCTTGCTCTTCCTTCCTGTCCTGTTTCCCCTGCTTTTTACTGGACGTGCTGTGGGAGCACTTTCTTTATAATCACTTGTATAGGGACCTGTGTCAGTGTCTGTTTCTGGCAACTCCAACCTAGTCGGTAGTAATAGTCCTTGCTCAAGGAGCCCCTTCTTCAGGCTTTACTCGAACAGAAGTAGCAGCCTGTTCCTTATACAAATAAAATCCCAGTGTTCCAGGCATACTCTTTCACCGTGTAGCGTAACGGCTGACAGTAGGGGCTCTGGAGTCAGCTCGCTTGCAGTAAAATCCTACTTAGCCTCTCTGTACCTCAAGATTCCTCATCTGTAAAATGGAGGTAATTAGTAACATACTGTTCAGCACACAATAAGTACTCCAAAAATGTTAATTACTAATGCCAATATCAATAGGTTGTTCAAGGCACTTGGACACACTACTACTACTTGTGAATCCAACACAGAATTTTTTTTATAAATAATAGAGAAACAGTGCTCTCTGCTTTGTTGGAATCTGAAGAACCAACCCATAAAGTTTTCTTTGTAGGTAATATTTGAAGATCAAGACTTCTAATTACAGTATAAATATAAAGTAAGGGGCACATCCTGCTCTAAAACTTCAGCAATAAGTTAGACAAACGGCTGTGCTCTGAAACCAGTCATACCTGGGCTAAAATCTCAACTCAGCCACTCACTGGTTCACTAGAGATGTTATTGATTTACCCAACAAGATCACCACTACTTACCTCCTAAGACTATTGTATAGATTAAACAAAACTGTGCAGATAAAGCACTTAGCTACTCCCTCTAACTTTGTATGTATCAGGCACTGTGCTATTATTAGCCAGAGCATGATATCACAGAAAGAAGTGGAGGGATTCCAAACATCACTTGGGTACCTTCACCCTTAGGACAAATGTGGCAATGGTGCCAATTCCCAGAAGACCTTGGTGGGATAATCACCTGGTTCTTTCCTTGGCCACAGAGTTCAACCTTCTTGGGTCACTTTGCTCGAAACCAACCCCCACCACAAACAATAGGGAAAATGACCGGCTCCCCTCTGCTGAAAGTAGGGAAAACACAAGTCCTGTGACATACTCTACTATGGTTGCTCTCTGCACGTCTCCATTTCAATTTCAGCACCAGCTACTCAATGCTTTGTAGGTGTCATTTCACAGCAGGTTTTAAGCACCAGGATTTGTGCATCTCGTCTGGGGGCAATCCTAGGGAAGCCTTTGCTTATAATATCACAGAGCTCCGTTCTGGAGCACAGCCTGTCAGAGCTCAAAGGGAAAACAAATCCCTTCTGTATGGACCATGAAAGCTTCATCAAGGATCCTTTTTGCTCTGCTTGGGGAGGGAAGAGAATGAAAAAAGAGGAAACCACATGCTCCAAGGGATTCAATCAATATTTGCAGGCTGTCTGACTCACCGACTCAGTCTGACCAAATCAGAACTCCCGTATTTAAGTATTTAATAAATGATCAATAGTAGGATTGTATTTCCATGAGCCAGAGAGTTCTAATTTAGCGGGACAGATTTTTTTTTTTTTAATTCAAACTCTTTTTTTTTTTTTTTTTTTGCCACATTCAGCAATTGCTATCAGATGCTGAATGTCTGTGGTCACACACTCAGCTTCCTGTTTATAAACGCGCTCTGTTTTCAGTGAGTCAGCGGTTTCTTGGTTCTGCACAGAGGTATAACTGGCCACATCAGGCCAAGGAGGCTGAACAAGCTTTGTGAATGGCCCAGTGTGCGCAGGCCTCAGGCTTTGAGTGAACAAGGTACTCGCACCGTATGTGGCTGGCAAGTTGAAAAAATTCTGCCCAGTGAGTTTGGTGGTTTCTCCTCTGGTTTTGAGCTGAGCTGTTGTTAAAGAGAACCAATGCTGGACGCTAGTTAAAGTGGAAAGGACAAGTTTTCATCAGTAATATACTGTTGTCATAGGGAAAAAAATCCAGGATGAACTGAACTGAACTTCAATTTGTACAGGGGAGACTGGGTCGGGGAGTGAGGGGTTGGGGAGGGAGGGAGGCGAGGTGGGGGCTCAACAGAATCAGGGAAATGAAAGATTACAAAGAACTGATTGGTGTAAATGCGATTAGCCCGGCCATGTCTGCTAGCTGACTGTTATCCAAGTTAGAATTCTGTCTTCCCACGGAGACTGTGGCCGTATCCTTCCCAATCATTACATTTCAAGAGTGGCTTTCAGGTCCTTAAGAAAGACGATCCTGAGTTGTAGGAGATACATGTAGACTTTAAGGGGACAGAAGAAGTGTTCACAACTGCAAGCACTTTTTAATAAATGTTCTAAGAAAGGGCGATCAGGGGCCTATCTTTAGGTGCTGGCCTGAATGAACAGCAAATTATTGAGTTTTCTCAGGCAGGCACTTTAAGGGCAGCAAGGGTCATGTGGCCTTGAGCTGTTAGAAATTATGTTAGTGTCTGTTCAAGTCTTTCAGGACAAGGCTGAAGCTTAGTTGAGAAGAGGGCTTGAAGGAGGCTGCCCAGAGTTGGTCACAGAGAGAATCTGTCACCGTGAAGCAGGCCAAGACTGTCTTTAGTGCTTTACTACTTACTCTGCTGCCACTACTTCCCCACCTAAAACCAAGCCACCTGTCACCTTCAGTGGCCTTCTAGCTACTCCAAATGCATGATCTCCTAAAGAGCATGGACTCTGGACTTTTCCCCTCTCCCTTCCCTCTGTGGCCACGGCCTGTGCTGCTCTGTCAGCTGTGGATGTGGCTTTTATTCCTCTCCCTTTACCCCCACCTGGCAAGCCGACTGCAGGCCTCCTTCAGAATTTCATTTATTCTCTATCTCTTCCCTGGCAAATCCTTCCCCAATCTCCAGGAGCTGGGTTAGGCATTACTACAATTTATCGCACTGCATTTTAGTGCCTATTTAAGCATCAGTTTCCTTCACCATACTGTAAGCCACGGAGGACAGGGCCTGGGTTCAATTCACCCTTTTTCCCACCAGCATGTAGCAACAGTAGGTGCTTCATAACTGCTTACTGAGCAAGTGAATGGATAGTACTTGTCCTCCGATATCTCCCACCCCTCTACCTCCCATCCTACCCCGACCATGAAGAGCACTGGAGAGCTCTCTTGGAAAGTACCTCCTGGGATCAGGGTCTTTGGCTCTACACCCAGTAGAACCAAGGACCTTAGCAATGGAAGTCAGCTCGTTATAACTCTCAGTTTTTTGTGTCCCTAACTGGTTTTGCAGAGGCAACACTATTCTGAGGTTTGCTCTGTTGTTTTAAAATTAAAATTTGATTTATTAAGGTTTCAGATTTTAAAGCCTGGTTCTGCTTTTATCTTTTAAATGCAATTGGTGAATAAAGTTCGCTGGTCTTACAAATATTATTCAGGCAATTGCTTTTTAGGAGATCTTTGTTTAGTATTTGGTTCCATTTATAAGTTAAACACATTCAAATATTTCAAATGACTTTATATTTTAATATGTTTATTTCCACTTAAGGAGCTTTCCACTTTATTTCCACTTCAATTTTCTGACTTCTCAAGAGAAATGTATTAGATTTATAAGAATAACTTAAGCTTATGTATGGTGGACCTAAGTTGTCTTAATTATTTAACTACTACTATACAGAACAGTAAGATTTTTACTTAAAAATAGTAAGTTAAAGTCAATTAGTGAATTATAAATTTCAGATTGGAGTTATAAGGCTGACCTTTTATTCTAATAAGCTCAGGTCTCCTGACTAGCATAAGTATATTGAATATAAAATATTTTCATATACCTTAATTTAAAATATCAGTATTATTGCTTGAAGTCCTTAAACATATGTGATTCTAACTCTTCCCAGTTCTACTAAGAAAACTACTATATCACCCCACACAGAATTTAAGGCGGACCTTCTCAACTTGCTTGTGGTTGCATTAGACCAAATCAGGGCCCAGATACCTGGCCAGGGGCATGAGACCCCGGTGGGATATATCTTCTCCTACTTGTAGTTGCTATGTAGTAGACATCACAACTTTAAGAAGGTGACCTCTACCCTCTAAGGTCAAGTTATATATTTCCAAATTCTTCAGTCTGCTCAAAGAAATTGAGACCCACACTCAGGATTTTCACTTGATTAAGGTCCCTTGAGAAGGACATTTATGTATCTTAAGAAGCAAAGAAAAGTAAACTCCAAGGAGGAATTTGCATTCTTTCATATCCACAAGTTCTCCAGGCCCTGAGATTATAAAAATGCTCTCAGGTTGAATTTTGCACAGCCTTCATGGCTTCTCCGATTAATCAGTCAGTCCTTGCAGGGCCATTCAGCTGGCACACAGTGAGATGAAGTTTCTCTCTGTTCATGCTGGTCTCTACTGGGAATCACCACGGACCAAACAGCCCTGACCTGGGGCCTCTGCTAGGCTGTTCTGTCCAGGAGACTTCGTGTGAATTAATAAAAGATGCCTCTTCTTCCATGCGGAAGCTGACCCCACAAAGGGCTCTAACCTGGAGAGTGGGCAGAAGGAAGGAATTTCAGCCTCATTTACCTCTGGTTCCAGGCACTTTGGGCAGACAAATGGCACAATTGTCTCTGGCAGCCATACTCTGCCCCTCTGAGTCCAGAACTGAAGATCAGGCCCACAGGCAGTTGGATACCCCTGCATAGAAGGGTAGGCAGGAAGAGTGATGGACAATCCTGAGTTAACTGTTTACCCAAACAGCTGTTTACCGAAACTGAAAAAAATCCAGATCTACCAATTTACCTTGACTGGACAAGAAAAACATTTCTTCTACAGAACAGGAGTCCAGGCTCAATATCCAGGTTCAATTACAGGAAAATAGTCATCTTTGCACACTTACCCTGAAGGAGGACATCTAGGTCACATTCCTCACCATGCCTGGGCCTCAGTTTCCATGTGGGATGTTCTCTAGACAGTTGCTTCTCACATGTTGTTGTGCATGTAACCACCTAGGAACCTGTCAAAATGTAGTTCCTTTTCAGTGGGGAGGGATCAGAATCTGGGATTCTGCATTTCTAACAAGCTCCCAGTTGTTGCTAAGGCTGCCAGGCCTTGAACTACACCTTGAATAGCAGAGGAATAGGGACAATTTTAAGGCTGTTATTTTACAGTTATAAATTATCTGGTGAGAACAATCACCTAATTGCCTTATGCTGAGGACCAGCCCTACAAAGCTAGAGATGGCTTTTTAGTTAAACTCTACATCTAAGAGTCCCAAAGCAGAAATGTTTAGATATTTTTGAGGACTAGTCCTCCTCTCCATTCTTCATTGGCATCCCATTCTCCCCAACCCTAATCCTACCTTTCTGTAAATAAATCATTTCATGATATCTGTGGCAAAGAGAAAAAAATGACAGTGTTTCCAGAACCAAAGCCGAATGCATGAGGGAACTTTAAGAAAAATGTTTTGAGGAGAGTAAAAATATGTTTTTTGATAAACTTTTAAAAAGTGATTATGGAGGATGGGGAAGGGGCACTGGTGAGTATTTTAGAGAAAACTGGGTAGATGATGAAACATCTTAATGACACATGATATTAAACATTGAGACCATATATCCTGTTAACCAATTCAAAAAATATGTTTTGACCCAAAGTATTTGAAGTAGAGATTGTCTCAGAAAGTCCATGACAAAAGGTCCTTGCAATGTTAGTTTTATAGAAGTTGTCACTCCACTTCTCCAGGGGTGAGGAGTGGATACGTGCTGTACTGTATACAGGCTCACACACACACACGTACATTCACAATCTATGCTGTACACACACATGGTTTTTAAACTGGCCGAGAACAAAAAAGATTGACCAAGGAATGCTCTCTACTAGAAGCTTCATTTCCCTCCTCACAAAATTATTGTCTCTCTTTAGCTGTCCCTGACCACCCCAAGTGGCCCCATGTTCTGTGATCCACCCCCAGCTCCCTTCAGTAAACCTCACTTTGGTTGTTGTTCCCTGACAGACTGAGAGGGCCAGCTCCAATGCACAGTCCTGCCAGCTGCCCTCCACTGCAGGGAAAGGCCAGCAGTGGAGCTGTACTTCTCCGCCTGCTTTGGGTTTCATGGGCCTCTGGGCTAGGCCTTGGTATTAGGGCTCCCACGCATGGCGTGCCTTGTGGGGACAAACCTATCCCCAAGATCTGAGTTGCCTCTGGTCAATGCCAAGACAGATCCGAATGTAAGTCACCCACTCCTTGGCAGTATGAACCCTTATGTAATGATTACTAACACATCCACCTTGTTTTATCAGCACCTCAATAATAAAATGGGGTCTGACACATGGGGTTGAATGACCTGGCCCATATCGCAGAGAGCAGCAGCCCTTAGTCTTTGATTGTGGTTGTTTAGTGTTTTTCTTTGATTCCTGCCTACAAGTTGGGAAGAAAGAATCTCCTGGGTTCAGAGACCCTTTTGTCCCAAAGGTGACAACTGTACCACAATAAAATGTTAAGATATATAGGACTTCAGCCCTCCATTTTTGGAAGTGATGTGCACAGTGGTTGCTGTAGAGGTGGGGTAGGGAGAGGGTGAATAGGTTTCAACTGGACACTGTTCATCCTGGGATTCAGACAGGCCTAGACTTATCCAGAGGACTTGGACAAAACTGCAGAGAATATCTGGTATATTTTCTTCCCTTTTCCTTTTGCATGAGTGACAAGGACACTTGGGGGTGACATGTTACTTGGCTTAACTGCAATATATCAGGGTCAAGGGTGGGAAAGCACAGAAGAGTTGTTGTTACTCAGGTTGTCCCATGAGACTAACATCCTGTGAACTCAGATCTGTCTCCTATGGAGAAGAGCCCTGGAGCTCAGATGCCTGTAGACTCACGTGGGCAGCACTGCTTTTACAATGTGAGTAGGATGCTAGGAGCCTTGTGTTAGTATTTATGAAATATTTGGTACCAAATACGTGCACCCAGATCTTGGCACATGGGAGGTGCCCAATTAAATATTGTCTTTTATTATCATTATTTTTTTCAGTCCTCACAGTCACCCTATGAGGTAGATATATTATTCTCCTTTTACAGATGGTAGCAAGAGGTTAGGCAATGTTCCCAATGATATGGTTGGTGTGTACAGGAAAAGATGCTACTCTCTGTGCTCCTATCCACCGAGGGGGAGTCAGTGGAACTGATAGCACCCTGAACAGTAAACTTTGTTCATCAACAGCATCGAAGACATCAGAAAGGCTGAAATTTAGGTATGTGGTCACACCTAGCCCCAAGCAAGGCTATGAAATACTGTCTTTATTTGGAGTAGTCTGGGGTCCAACAACAAATCCAGGGGAAATGGAAAAGAGAAAATGGATGATGGGGTGAACAACCATCTTATCATACAAACCGAACCAGGATCTTGCCCTTCCTAAGTGCAAGGCTGATGCTTCTGTCCTGTGATCTGTTCCAAGAAAGTAACTTTGAGTTTCTCTATCTGAAGCAAAAGTTCAGCAGCTGGAGATCAACAAGAGAATGATTCTTGAAAGAGTAACCAAGAAGAGTTATGTTGGCCTCAAGAAATTTACTTATATTGCTTAAATATTCTTACTTTCAATCTTTCCTTTGCAAAAAGTTTAAAATTGATTCTAGAGTTACAACACAAAATGAAATGGCAGATTATATTTTATAGTAAATTAAATGAAAACTAATCTCATATCCTGGATCTTACTTTTTCTTTTAATCTCCTTATTTTTCAAGCAAACTATGAGAAATGGATTGTGTAATTTTGCAGGACTTATTTATCTGTTAAAGAAGTGAATCATTGTTAAACCAGGAAATTCTTGCAAAACTACAGTATTTAAAGGAAGAACATATTACACAAGTGTTTGAAAAATGGGTATGAAAATATTTCCATTGGAAAGGTAAAATTGTGGGAAACATTTTTGAGATTTTGAAAGATTTGAGTAAACATTCAAATAAACATGTGTTTGCCATGGTCTCTTTCCTTCCCAAGTGAGAATTCTTCCATCTCTTACTCTAGGTTCCTGTTGTCCTGGAATGTTTTGCCCAAAATGAGTGTGACATCTGTTTTCTGCTGAGTCAAATGAAATAGGAGATTCTTTCATAAGTCTTCCTTAGGGCCTAGAGGCATTGGCATTCACAAATGGGAATAACTGCCCTTGAGTTATTCCTTCTTTGAGATGTGTGCCATATAGCTGTCCCTCCTATGGTTGTCACCTACTAACTTCCTGGTTCACTCCCTGGTTTCATTGACATCTTTAGCACCCAGATCATTGTCCTTTAACCACCAACTGTGTCTTCATCCTTCTGGTGATGTCACTTTATGGTGATGTCGGTGACCACATGGACAACTCACCCCTTATCTTGTCTTCTATTTCCTGGACCTCCTTAAATACAGTGGCTGTCAATTTTGCTCCACTTAACCCACCTGATCCCACCACACACTGTGGCTTTTGTCGTCTCTTGGAACTTCTCTAGCTCTGAAATCTTAACTTACCATCTCACCCTCAGACAGAACTTCTTATATTTTCAGTTGTCTCCTCTCTTCACTCCCTCACCACCTGAACTTCAGCCTCATGCAGATCACTAGTCCTTTGATCTGTCTGATTTTCTTCCAGTCTGTTAGCACCTTCCTGGCCTCATTCTTACACTGTCTAGTCTGAATTCATCCAACACACTCTTACCCACACTCCAAAGCCCTTGAACCTTTGTCCCCTGTCTAGAAAAATCTAAACAAGGTCACAGTCCTCCCATGTGAGATGAGATGGGAGGAGAGTAGAAGGAGGATAAATGTGTAAAAGAAATATATCAGGATGACTAATTTGGAAACTATAGAATTTGTTCCTCTGAGGTATTGTTCGCTGCCTCTATTGGGTGTTAACACAGGAATGAAATGAATACAAGGCAAAGTGCCCAGGAAGACTCTATAGGTCATATTTGGGCAACTCAAGGAGAGTGTAATAAAGGGACTATTTTCCAACATGTGGGCAGAATACAGGGAAACCACAAGTGATAGTGCAGTGCCCTTGGCTGGCCACAGAGAGAAATTCTTACCATTCTTAGGCCTAAAGGGGCCAGAGGAGGAAGTCCAACCAAAGCCCCAGATACAAAGCTGTGTGAAGAGGGTCCTAGCAAGGTGGATGGCCCCCAGGAACCCTGCAGGAAAGAAGCTGGGAATAAACATCTTGACCTCACTCTCCTCCCTCTCTCCCTCCCTCTTTGCTCAGACTCTGCATCAGCTGAGCTAACCAGAAGTCAGTGGGTGAGGGAGCCTCTTGATGAAGCCCATACAGGTCAGCCTCCCTGGGCACAGAGCAGGGAGAAGGGAGACATGTGGAGAGCACACATGAAGGGACAAAATGCAAGTTTTCTGTAGTTACCACAAGTCCCCCTCTCCCTCCTCATTCAGATAATATTCATGGGAACTCAATATTACATTGTTAATCATCACTAGGCAGTATAGTAGAGTAGATCCTAATAGCTGATACTCATTAAGGACTTACATGGGTCATATACTTGAGGAAGCATGTTCATAAATAATTTATAAATCTTGGCAACAACTCTATGAAGTAGGTACAATTATTAATTTCCAGGCGTTTATTCACAATAAAGAATAAAAGCTAAAAGGATAAAAGATAAATAATTTGCCCAAAGTCA
Source organism: Camelus bactrianus (assembly GCF_048773025.1). Classification (NCBI taxonomy): domain Eukaryota; kingdom Metazoa; phylum Chordata; class Mammalia; order Artiodactyla; family Camelidae; genus Camelus; species Camelus bactrianus. Next base: position 37,058,252 of record NC_133541.1, read on the forward strand.
CTTCTGAGATAAGTTAGACTAAGAAAAAATAAAAACCCCCAAAACAAAAAATAAAACAAACAAAAAAACCTCAGTAGAGTGCCTTAGCACATAGTAAATGCTAGAAAAAATTCAGCCATTATTATTAATATACATCTATTCTCTTAATAAACCTCATCACAACAATTCTGTGAGGGAAGTATTGTCATGGTCATTTTCAAATGAAGAAAACAAAGCCCTGAGAAGGCACATCACCTGCCCCATCAAGTGTTCTAACAGCAGCCAGGCTTTTTGTGCTACATCACAGCTTTTGTTCATTGTTCATGCTGCCCATCTGTGAGGCGAAGCTCATGGTCACTTTTCCAAGCTAGTCATTTTCCCATATTGACAGGCCAGCATTCCTGTTACATTTCATTTATTCTCCCTGGAGTTACTCCCAAATTTTGAATGATTTTTCAGGGATAGGAAAAAAGGTTGTTAGCCACAGAAGGCTGTTGATATTTCCTTAATTTTAATCCTAATAGTGACTTAAATCTTCAACATTTGGAAGATTTTTGGAGGGCCTAAACTTTACTCTTTATTTTACTGGGAAAAGGTCAAATATGCTCTCTTATCTCCAGTCATAGCAGAGTTGAAATAACCTTCTCCCCTTGGAGCATTTTAACCATGGCCAACCCTCCACCACCAAGCTTCTACTTTCTGGGGTGAAATAAGATAATGCACAATGTTCACCCAGGCCTATGAAACTTTTCATCTGCTGGCGTCCAGGACCTCTTGACTTAAAATGCATCGAATTCCTGCTTGGTGAGCAAGTTAAACCCAGCTGGGATGATTTGTTAACTCTCAGCTAGCCAGAAGAGAACCAGTGCCCAGTCTGAATTCACACCAGGAGCATTCTGCTTCCGTATTGTACAGCAAGCCTGCTGGACTGTGTGGAAATGAGTCTGATATATTCTGAAATCTGTCATCTTGGATAAGGTATTTACTTTTTCTGGGTCTCAATTTCACTCGTTCATTCACTTGTTCATGGGACTTTTTGACACCTACTTAGTTGATAATTGTACAAAGCAAAGTCAGAACCAAATATAGTCTTTGAGCACAGCTGTAGAATAAGAATGTTGAACTAGATGATGACAGAGGTTGCTTCCACATCTATTGAAATGTGGGAAATTCCATGAGTGGGATAGGTTGGTAGGGTTTTTTTCTCATTCTATCACACAAACTCCCTTGGATCTGGGAGTGGTGGTGGGGAAACAGCAGTGATTAGTTTGGGCAAGTTCTCATCTGCCCCCAGTGGTCTCTTTGGGCTTTGAAACTTGTTCCTACTTTACCTTCCATCCTTTCCTTTCCTTGTTTGCTAAACACCTCCACAGCAAAGCCCCTCTCCTTGACAAAGCAAAGGTTAAAATGCAGCTGACCCAAAGCAGTTTGAAGGAAGAAGCAAACCCCAGCTCCTTGTTCCTTGGATGGCTCGTCCATCTAAACTGAGATACTTCATATCAGATCAGTTTTTATTAAAGTGTTAACATATTTCTCAAGGGATTTCTCAAGGGACACAATGTGTCAGCAGGACATCTGAAATTGGGTGCAGAATTAAAGAGTTCTGCGTGCAACTGCATCTGCTTCAAATTATGTTCTGTAAAAGACAAAAATACAGCCCTGTGAATCTAAAAATACTTCTTAGTTGTTAGCCAAAAATGTATTTATTCTTGGATTCATAAAAATGCAGACCATGTGAAATATGTGGGGGGCATGCACTCTCATAAAAAAAATTGACCAAAGAAAGAGAAGAAAAAGTTAAAATAAACTTTGAAAATCCTTTATTAAAAGGAAAAAGAAGGTGGTAAGGCTTTGAGGTGTGACTGGAAAGAAGTGGGAAGACCTTGCCATCAGGGAAAATGAACACTTCAGAGAACCAGGTTGCCCCTACACCTCAGTGCCTCCCCAGGAAGGCCCTGAGCAGCTGTGGGCCAGGGTCCCCACTCTCACCACTTTGGGGGAGACTAGTAAAGCCAGAGTCAAGGACCCATAACAACCCCAAATCTCAGCATTGTGGTCAGTGCAGTGCTTCTCAAAGCACCTAGGATTTGGAACCAGTATTTATTTTTCATGAATCCATAGTGAATCAATATTTTTAAAAAATACAGTAAGAATAAATTACTTAAAAATTAAATTAAAAAGACAATTGAAATGAGTCCCCACTTTTATTACTATATTCAACAAAAATAAAATTATATTTCAAAATTATAAAAAAATTACTATAAAAAGTTTCTAAACATGCACTTTCCATATTGTACTTATTTCAGTGTAACAACACCTGGGCACCACACTTTGAATGGCACTGGTACATCAGAGTATGGGTCTGACAGATTTTCAGCCCAGCTCCACCATGTGCTAATAGTATACTGTTTGGTGTTTCTTGACCATTCTGAGCCTCTGATATCTCATTTGCCAAATGGGATAATACCTTTTCATGAGGACAAGGAAGGACAGCTATAACATACCTGGAGTAGGGGTTCAATAAATGCTACCAGGACTTAACATTTCCATTACCATCTATGTTAGCTTTTTATTGCTGCTATAATAAATTACCATAAATTTAGTAGCTTAACACAAATGTATTCTCTTACAGTTGTAGAGGTCAGAAGTCTAAAATGGGTTTCTCTGAACTAAGATCAAGATGTCTGTAGGGCTATGTTCCTCCTGCAGGCTCTGGATGCTAGAAGTCCAAAATCAAAATGTCAACAGGGTCATACTCCCTCTGAAGGCCCCAACAGGAGGCTTCTTCCTTGCCCCTTCCTAGCTTTTGGTATTGCCAGCAATCCATGGCACTCCTTGGCTTGGCCATCTTCTCCCTGTGTCTTCACATTGTCTTCCCCTCTGTACATTTCTGTGCCCAGATTTCCTCTTACAAGGACATACTGGATTTGAGCCCACCCTAATGACCTTATTCAGAAGTATTAGAGGTTAACACGTCAACATGCAGATTTAGGAGGACACAGTTCTGCCCAAAACAGACACAATCCATAAAATCTTTTACATCATTAAGCATCAGTACTCAGCTTTCTATATTAACCACTTTCTATATTAAGTGGTTAAGCTATCCTTCAATGGTATCTTGTGAAGTATTTTGTATGTTAAGTTTAAGTGGCCTGAACACTGTCCTTCAGAGTTATCACCTTAGTGGACCCCAGAAGCACCCCAAATAGCCATATCATTCACATCCAATTCAACAGACAAGGAAGAAGCCCAAGAGTTGATTATGTAGACTGGGAGAAGATAAGCATTATTCATGGACACTAACCGTATCATACACAAGGAGGCAAGAGTCTCCTTTATCCCACATGATCTTTAAACCACCCAGGGAGGTTCTCAGGTCGTTTGGACAGTGATGTTATTATTCCCACCTGTCAGATGAGAAAACTCAGAGCGTGACTTGCCCAAGGCCACATTGGGTCCAGCCTTCCACTACTCACTAGTAAAGCCTGGTGCTTTTTCCCCCACAAAAACATCTTAATTTGTCTCGTCTAGATAATAAGAAAAGGCCTTTTTAAGGGTAAAGTCTGTGGTCAATGAGTAGGAAAAGATGATATAATACTTTTGACTAAATCATATATTCCTTTGGCAGAAAAGTGGTTTATATCTTTAGATTTGGTCAAAGAAATTTAATATAAGTTGAAAGCACATGAATTTGAAAAGGCTTACCACGTGCCAAGCACTATCCTAAGGGTTTACATGTATTAATTCATGTAATCCTCACAAAAGCCATTGGAGTAGATATTACTATTGTTTGGAATCGGAGACACAAAGAGGGACTAGTTTACTAGAAGAGAATTCATTCTTGCAGGCACTTCTGGGAATTCCAGCTAGTAGTAACATCAGTATCGTTAAAGATATCTGCCGTCTGTTGCATGCTCTGTCTTAGTAATAATGCTGACAGGTAAGTATTTCTATCTCCCTTTCATAGATGAATAAACTAAGGCTCAGAGTTCAAATAATTTAGCCACGATCTCGTGGCTTATAAGTGGTAGGTCTCAGAAGGGTTCGTCCGGATTCTTGATTCCACCTTCAGACCCTCCCCTACAGCTATTCTGACAAAAGTGGTATTTTCTTATAATTTAGGCCCTCTGGGAGATTGGTGTTAGCTTCAAGCCTCAAATACCTCTAGGGCCGTAAGTAATGCATTCCTTTCACAGAATTCTAAAATCCTAAGAAATGGATGTTGTAGCCAGGCATTTACATACTTTCTAAACATATATAAGTCATCAAAAACTTTCTAGGCATTTTTTTAACACAATGTAGTGTCATTCTATTTAGGCTGCAACAACGTGAAGTATCAAATTATCATCCAAATAAAAAGAATCAATTATGTTAAATTAACTAAATTATAAACACAACCCATTACTTGGTACATTTAAATATACATATAGTGGAAATGATTACATGCTAGTTGCCATAGTTTCAATACGTAAAATCACAATAAATAGAACAGCTTCTAGTAGACAGTAAGCATTTGATAAATGCTATTTAGTGTATTTATATGTATTAACTCATTTTATTCAGAGAATACCCCAATAATCAAAGATCAGATGTGGTCATTTTTTCTTCCTTCTCTTCTTGACTCCTGCACTTTTAATAACTTTAAGGCTAGAATTTGGATATTTTCATAAAGTACTTCATTTACCAGGCATCAAGAATGTTCTGAGTGATAATACTGAAAACGAAGTGGATGAAGATAGGAGTAGGGATAGAGAGATCTTTGTCTTACGTTGGTTTGAGTAGTTGTTTTTTCCTATGTTTTCATATAATTAGACAGTGGGAAAGCCAGGGGGAAATGGGTCAATTTATTTAGGAGAAAATTATTTAGCTAAAAGTAATGGGTCAAAAGTCATTTGGTCAAAAGCAGGCAGGTTCACTCAACAATATGGTCAAATGACAATTTGACAGACAATGGATATTCCTGACTCCAGAACTCCTCAGTTGGAGCAGATCCTCTTGGTAGAAAACTGTAATATGCTTAGGAGAGAGAGGCACTCCCAAGCCTCCTCTGGGTGATGACTGTCTCCTGGGGTGGCCATGATACCAGCAGGCACCTCTGGAGGACACGGTCTCCTTTCCCATCCCAGGTTGTCAGGCAGGTCACTGGGCCTCAGGATTAGGGGTGGGGTGGCAATAGGATGCATCAGAAAACAATAAAACAAGTGGAAGGAGAGGAAGGAGTCACTGGACTTGACATCTGGCTCCTTGAAAGTCCCTAGGAAGCAGTTCTATCATACCCACTCCTGGCTTTTCCAGGAAGCTGGAGGAATCAAGCCTGGTGTTCCAGATATTCTCCCAAGGCCCACTGCTGGCCAGCATACATTTGATTTGATCAACATGTTTGGCCTGCCCAAGAGTACCTCCCAGTATAAACCTCAGACTATTTGAAAAATTTGCCAAGGCTAAGCAGTGCCCTTTATTAACCAAACAAATTCTTTAACTTCATAATAGCAGTGGAATTACTACTTCAAAACTCAATCTAAATATTGGCAACTGTAACCCAAAATCACTTGTGTTTCTTTGAAGACACACTTAGAAATCTGTAAGATTTTTTTTTCTCTCTTTATGCCGAATGGAATGACAAAGAGCATTGTAGTCATTTAATAAACATCATTCACTGATTACTTGCCTACAAAAGAGTTCTGCTTTTCCAACAAAATAATAGTTAAGGATCTACGTTTATTTCACAAGAAACTTCCAGGGGAAGGATTTTTCCCTCAATAAGCTTTTTCTGAAGTTGAATCAAGTTGCTCTGTTTTGAAGTAAGAATTTAAAATCACTTGATAGACACTGTGATGCACTGTTAGTCTTCAGGAATGAAGTGCTTACTCCCAGCCACTGGGAGTGCTGCAGGCAGGTGCCTTCAATATCAAACACTGATACGAGATTTTGGAATTTAATCACCCAACACTTACATGGCTGGTGACAGTGAGCAGCAACAGATAGCCCCTGGTACCGGTAACAAATCAATTGTTAAAATTTTCAACCAGTGATGAGCTGGGATGATATACTGGTGGAAAGGAATTCATTAGGTGGTGTTATGTATCAGGTATTTGAGAAATACGAGGGAAATAATAAGAACAATGGAACTGGATGGCTATTGCTAAACTTGATGATCTAGGAAAAGATACTAAAGAGCTGA